>NC_067399.1:17795239-18995239 GCF_016432865.1 Antechinus flavipes | reverse complement strand
TCAAAGAAAGAAGACATAGACACTGACTTTATCATGTACTAGTTGGGTCATATTGAATAAGTTGCTTGGTCTGAGGGGGAATAATGTATTAACTTTGTTTTGTAAAGCAGAAAGTACTGTGTAAATGTTATTATGATCTTATGGAATGTTTATTAAATATGTAGATAACAAAATTCTGGGATCTATAACTAATGTATTATCAGGAAAGAATGTTGGGCCAATGTCCATATCAATTTTAGTCTATTTTTTGGATTTTTTCAGCTTCAATCATTTGATTTAGAATTTTAGGTTGACATTCTTTTTGAGATTTCTCATTTTGTAATTTTTCTAATAGGTTGGTAATATGTGTATACTCAGACAACTGATTCAGGCAGGATTAGAAGCTTCTTTCTCTGTTGAGCCATGATTAGTTTGCTTGGATATATATACATACATATACACATATACATATGTGTGTGTGTGTGTGTAGATATGTGTGTGTGAAAAAGACAGAAAGAGAGCTAGAGAGGCAGACTCAGAAAGATAATAAAACAGAAGAGGGGGGACAGGGAAGAAGAGAAAAAAAAACAAGAGAAGGAGAAAAGGGGGATGACAGAAAGTTAGCTCAGTTTCCGAATGTATCCCTTCAACATGCAAGATTCATGATATAAGCCCATAAAACATCCATGGAGTCTTCAAAGCCTTTTTTTCTTTTTTATACTTCAGCCTCATCCATCTTTCCCTATGTCTATCTTTGCATTAAAGATAGTAAATTTTGAAGAAATAAATAACATTAATTAATTAATATAATTTATATTTTAAACAATTACTTGGATGGTGTTATTAAGTTGTTTGGAGTAGCGAGGTGGTGCAATGGATGGAGTGATGGCCTGGAGTTAGGAAGACCTGGTTTCAAATCCAGCCTGATACTCTTACTAGCTGTGTGATCTTAGGCAAGTCACTTAACTCCATTTATCTGTTTCTTCATCTGTAAAATGTTCTGTAGATGAAAACTGCTAATCACTTCAGTATCTATGCCAAGAAAACCCCCAACAGGGGGTCATGAAGGGTTGGATGTGACTGAAAAACAACTGAATTACAAATTGATTGTTCATAGAATTCTTTATCTCTTTATCCCATGAAATAGATATTAGTGCAAAGTTGCAAGTGCTTTCATGTTATTTATTTTCCAAAATGATCATTAAGTATACTTTAGTGTGAAGTGACCAAATACCCCATGAATTTGTTTCTTGTTGTTTTTGGATGCATGATAAAGCCAATTTGGCCAAACCATTTATTTATCTTTCTGTGAAGGCCTTGCTAGCTGCTCTTTTTCTTTATCTTCTGGTTTCAGTTAGAATAAGAATGTCAATATTGATATAAATTATTTCCTCTCTGAGTAGGTCCATGTGTTGGTCACTGGACAAAGATCTTGCATCTGGACTAGCAACAGTTAAGCAAATGTTGATCAAGGAACTAAAAATATCATACTTCCTATCCCAAGATCTCTGTCTGTTTTTCTCCTGCTTTGTCATGGTTACACAGGATTGAGAGACATTTTGTATTGTTATTTATTTTATGGGTTAGAATGGTCAGAAAAATAGTCACTAATTGTTCAGTCAAATAGCGTTGACATGGTTTATTTATTCAAGATGATGCTTGGAAAGGAGACATAGCCAATTACCAGGGTATATCAATCAGTCAATCAATGTGTCAATATGAATTTATTAAGCTTCTCCAAAGTATTGTAATTATATTCACAGAGGTGAGTGTGCCATTCTTAGAGATCAAATAAGAGTTAGATATCCGAAGTTAAAAAATTAGAGACTAAAAACATGCACTAAGGCAGAGCAGATGGCTATGGGATATTTCAGGTAGGTAAAAAGATCAAAGGGTGAAATATTTGAGGATTGTTTTAGCAACAAACCATAACATACTTAAGTATCTTATTAAATAGGGTTGGCAATGTCTAATAGAGGGCAGCAGAGTTTGTCCCGGAGACATCCAACACACAACATCAAAATAATGTGCTGGCTCATGGTAAGCAAAGTTCCAGGAATCAAGAGTACTGTCAGGAAATTGTGGGGACTGAGCCAAAGGGGAGGAAGTAAAACAGTAGAATAACAATGATTAGATTGGTGATAGATCCTAGGTTTGGATCTACTTGAGTATGGGATAGGGTACCAGAAAGATATGCAGTGGTAGGGAACAAAACAGGAATCTGATCACTGTGATGAAGTGCAAGTTAGATCCTCGGCCACAATGAGCAGGCTAAGTAGAAGGAAAGATATGTGGTCCTAGATTTGAATGGGATTTTAGAAGTTCAATAGCAGATCAATGTGTTGATGGATTTTGTTCAACTATAAAGGACAGTTTCAAGGGGGGCAGTGATAAGTTATCAGGAAATGCTAAATAAGCAAACAAACATCAATAGAATATCAAAAATCACAGCAGAAAACAACAAAAAAGGAATCAGAAAGGCACCCAGAAACAAACTTGGCAAATGTTTTATTGATATTAAATTTAACATACTTTTAAAAAACAGATGATATGAAAATACAGTCTTCTTCTTCTTGTCCTTTCTGTTTTTGGATGGCCACATTTGTCGATGAGAGTTAAGTTTACAATAAAAAAGAGATTGTTTAAACACAAATAGCCACAAGAAAGAAGAAGAAGAAAATTAATGAAGAAGTTGACAAGATCCTTCAAACCAAGTCAACATATTCTGTGATAAAATGTAGCTTTGATGCCAAAGTAGAGTCAGCGCAGATGGCAAAGAGAATTTTGTAAAATATTGTCCAGTTTCGGGAAGTGAAGGGGACCAATAGCATGTAGACTAATGAGAAACCTCAAATCTTTAGATCATGAATGCTTTAAGAAGAGAGGCAAGAAACCCTGTGAGCACCCAATGGCATGGCAACAAAAGAAATCAATTGATTCTTTGCCAGACAAGAAGTAACTAGTTGCAGAGTAATAGTTATAACAGATCATAAAGCATGTACAAGTTAGCCAAGGTCAAAATCAAAGTTAATTTTGAAAAAAAGGAATAATTATATAAAAACTATACTCTAGAAAATCATTGTAGCCACCATGTTGAAAATGGAAATTACTGACTCCTCACATTGCCATTTATATTCTTATTAATTTACATAGTGAATAACACAAATCTCTTTGAAATCAGGTACTTTTGTATCTCTAGTGCCTAGCACAATGGAGTACATATAGTGGGAGATCAATCAATTTTTGATCAAAGTTAGCTGTAAAGTCATCAAGGTCTGGATTCATGTCTTGCTCCCAACACAAGAGTTCTTTGATTATATACATGTTACTTAATCTTTCCACTGAGGCAGCTAATTGTGGCAGTGAACTGGTTTTGGAAACAGGAAGATTCATCTTCATGAGTTCAAATCTGGTCACAGACACTTCCTAGTCTATGGACAAGTAACTTAATGTGTTTTTTCCATTCATAATCTACAAAATGAGGTGGAGAAAGATATGACAAATGAATCCAGTATTCTCCCAATAAAGAGTGAAGTCACAGATAGTCAGACATAACAGACACGATCGAACAATAACAACCTATCCATGTCATTAAGCAACTACACTCTAAATCTTGATCTAGAGTCTAGAAAACCTAAGCTCAAGTTCAGACTTAGATACTTACTAGTTATGAGACCTAAGCAAGTCTCTTAACCTCTGTCTGCCTCAATTTTCTCATCAATATAATAATAATGATAATATAAGCACCTCCCTCTCATGGTCACTTTGAGGACCAAAAGAGATAATGTTTGTAAAGTGCTTTGGAAGCCTTAAAATGCCAAATAAACCTTAAGTATATAAATAGATTACTAATTTTCTACTACATATCACATTTTTTACAGACATACAATTGATAGAAAGTTTAGAAGAATACAAACTTTTTTTAAAAATAAAAACTTTCAAATTGGAAGAACAAGAAATAGTCTCAGAAGAATTACAACAACTTGGGTTAATGACTGAACAGTCTTTCAAAAATATATAGTTCTACTTTCTCATTATACAAATGGAGAAACTGAGGTCTAAAGAGGCAAAACAAATTGATGGTCATGCTTCTAGTGAATGGAAGAAGAAGGATTCAAACCCAGATCCTTAGGCTACATGTCCAGGGCTCTTTTCATTGTGCTGTGCTGCCTCCATTCAACTAGGAGTCTCTCAAGCATATATTTAAATCATATAATCTTCCTTCACAGCAGAGTCCACTAGTGGAGAGATAGATTTTGAGTCAAAATCACTAACATTAGATTTTTTTTAGCTTTTAGTATTTACCTAGCACTTTAAGATACATGAAATGCTTAACAGACATTATCTCATTTGATCTTCACAATTACATTGTCAGATAGGTAATATAATTATTCTTTTATTTATGGATTAAGAAACTGAAACTATGATCCAGGACAAGTCACTTGTATTTTTCCAATTATATTTTGAAATCTTGGATGAATAAAAGAACCTCTTCTGTTATTTTATTGGTACAGAGGCCTTCAGATGTAGAAATTCTCTCTTCTGATGAAAGTCAGCACTTTCTTCTCATCCTATCATCTGAGAAAGTAACCTGGATTCTAGATCCTAAAGCACAGTGTCAGTACTTGCCCAATGTTACACAGCCAAGTGTTGTCAAAAGTTGAATTTAAATCCAAGATTCCCTGGTTTGGAGGCCAACTCTATCCACTACCTCATGATGCCTCTTCCAGAAAGTCATAAAAGACAGGGATGGATACTTGTTCAAGGTTTAAATTATTGTCATGGAGATCATGTCTAGTACAAAGTCCAAAGGAAAGAATAATGACCTCATAGATGATGAGATCCTTCAAATGCTTCTGTTCATCTGTGATATGACCTTGATTGTATCAGGCTTCTGATCATAATCTCCTCATATGTAGTGAATGTAAGATTTGGTTTGGATGGACTGTGAATGTTTATTATAAGGGTTTTCTTTTTCTTTATTTTGTCTTAATTGCTCAATTGTAGGTAGCAGTGGGAGGTAGAATATGATAAGTGCTTGTAAAATAAGTAAACAATGAGCAAATTATTTATTTTTAAAAGTGTTTCTTAAATGACATCCAGGGTCATTTAAACCACTTTACCTTGACAATAAATAGGGAGAAGAGGAAGGGAAATCAGCCATTAAATAGGTGGAAATATTTATATGCAAATGATTACATTATGAGAGATCTTAGCCCACTGAACCAGTAAATTGATACATAAATCTGGGCTATCCATAGAAATCAAGAATGATTTAAATATAAAATGGTTAATACAAATATATGTAAAGTTATCAATGCAATTGTTTGCAGAGATCACTAAAGGCTTCGAGTGGTCCATGGTTCCTAAAAGTTCATGTATCTTAAAAGAAGGAAAGTATTCTATGAAATAAGAATGCGGAAAAAGTTTATTCCATGTATATGGGGTGGCCAGTACAGTGGTACAACAAGTGAAAATGGAATATTTTGAAGGTGGAAAAAAAGAAAAAAAAGAAAATTTTGCCTAGATTGAAGAGTTTAGGAGAGAGAGTCATGTCCAATAAGACAGGAAAGATCAGATTCTGGATAGGTTTTGGGAAGATTTAATGAGAGAGAGGGGACAATACATTGTTTATTAAGCATAGCAGATATTGTCCTAAGCCCTTTACAAATATCTCTTTTGATTGTTTTTTTTTAAAAAATTCAAACAGGCGAGTTTATGTTTTATCCTAGAGGCAGGAGAATACCATTAGAGTTGATTGGACTATGGCAGTCACATTCTCTAGTCTTAATTTAAGGAAGATTAGACTGGCAACAGTGTATAATATAGACTGGAGTGGTAAGAGACTTGAGGCCAGGAGGCTGTTACAATAATCTGGGTAGGACACTCAAATTAAGGTGGTTGATAGCTAAGTGAACAAGGGAAAGTCTAATGCAAGAGCATTGCAAAAGTAAAAATTGTTTGACAACTGATTGACAGTGTGTGGTAAGGCAGAGTGAGGAGTCCAGGATCGTGACCTGTTTTTAAACCTAGAACATTGGAAAGATGTCCATTAAGCATCCAAAGCCCAGTGGAGAAATTGAAGTTCCATATTTATATAGCTGTGATATGGGCACATAGAAAGGATATTGGGACATGACCAATTTGCCAAGAGAAGGAGGTGTAGAATCAAATCTCAGGGAATATCCATAGTTAGGGGAAGATAACACAGTTGATAAGGCAGTTAAGGGGATTGAAAAACAATGGTAAGATGGGCTGGAGGAGAATCAGGGACAGCAGAGTCATAGAAGGCCAGAAAGCAGCAAGTTTTCAGGAAGAGAGTATAGTCATCAACAAGCATGTACTATGAGCCTATTTGGTGCCAGGCGTTTTGCTAAGCATTGATCAACAGTTTCAAATGTAGTAGAAAAGAAGAGAAGGATGAGAGAACATCAGATTTAGCAGTTAAAGGATCCAATTAAAAAACTCTGGAGAGAGTAATTTGGGTGGGTGATAAAGTTGAAAATCAGGTTGGAAATGATTATAGAGCAAATAAAAGAAATGGAGGCAGTGAGTGAAGACAAATTTTTGGTTGAGAAAGGGAGGATAAATATAGGACAAAAATATCTTGGGGTATGTTAGAGTCTAGGAAATAAGTTGTATTTAAAGTCTAAGAAATGGGGAAGAAAGAAGGAAAAGGATCAATATATTGGGAAAGGGTAAAGATTTGAGAACATGGGGATGATTGAAGATAGTATATAGTGTTGAATTGGATTGGATAGAGATAAATGCAAGGAGAAGTCACTTTTTTCAGACTAAGGAAAAGGAGAAGGGAGTGGGAGATGATGAGAGTGAGGGAAGAGAGTTGATATAGATGTACCTCCACTCTCTTACTAAATTTCAGAGTCAAGATCTACCACTGGTAGGGGATGGTGAAGGAAAAATGGTAGTCCTGAAGAAAAAGGAGAAGTGTAGAATAGCTTTAATAGCAAGTGAGCCAGAGAATTAGTAAGGGAATAATAAAAACTGCTTTGTTGCATTAATATGCAAGAGTTCTGACCAGAGTCTGATTTCAAAATTTTTTTAAAAAAAGTTTTATTACTTCTTTTGTTTTGGATAATGCTAATTGTAATAGAAAGTTAATACTCACACAGAGGAAGCTAGATGGTTCAGTGAATAGAGCATGGGATCTAGAATGCCTGTGTTCAAATCCTCAGACATTTACTAGTTTTATGACCCTGGAACATTCACATAACACGTTTGCCTTAATCCATTGAAAAAGGAAATGGCAAAGCACTCTAGTATCTTTGCCAAGAAAACTCCATTGATAGTATGTTTAGTAGGGTCACAAAGAATTGGACATGATTGAATAACATAATTTATAATATAGTTAAGATGACATTAGTTTTTTTCCCATTATTGTTTGCTTCCAAATTTCATCATTCAATTGCAGCTCATTAAAGGACTTCAGGTCATATTCAGAGAAGCTGCTATCCAGAAATGCTTGACCCCATTTTTATTTGTGATGTTGATTTTTTGAACTGAAGTCTGACTTTATATTCTTTCACTTACTAGATATGATGTAGCCTATGACATAGCCTATATATGATATAGTCTAGCCTATAGAAATATTTTCTTCCCTTTATTTGGCATCATCTGATAATTTGATGACTGGTATATGTGACTTTTTCTGAGTCATTGATAAAAACAATGAAGTCTTACAGAGTCAAGGGCAGATTTCTGCTGTTCTCCCATAGTAATTATTGACTTTGAACTATTAGACTATTAGTAAATAAGACTTTTAAATCAATTCTGTATTGAATTAATGACATTTTTTCAGGTCTACGTTTTTCTATGGTTACCTCAAGGACACAAGAAATTCTGTCACATGTTCTGCTAAAATCTCTCTCTCTCTCTCTCTCTCTCTCTCTATATATATATATATATATGTGTGTGTGTGTGTGTATATATACACACACACATATATATATATGTGTGTGTGTGTGTGTGTTCTAAACAGCTTGTCTGCTAATCCTATTGAAAATCAACCAATCAATGCATCCATCAACAAGACTTTTAAATTGTTTTTCCAGGTACCAGGCACTGTGCTAAATTCTAATTATGCAAATACAATCCTTTCCCTCGAGAAAATTGGAAGGGCTAAAACATCATGTAAATAAACAGGATTTAAATAATACCTCTCTAGAAAATGGAAGGTGACTAGAGGAGAAGATCATAATGGAAATGGGATGGGGACGAAAAGAAAATCTGCTCTTCACCAGGTGGTTTACTCTGGTTTCTGTATTTTCTCCCAAGAGAAAATCTTGATACACTTTGTCCTTCCACTTCCCCTCCCTCTCTCTAATGATTCCCTTTTGCACAAAGTTACAGACTTGAGCCTCATCTCACAACTTCTCATTGATACCACAGAGATTAAACTTACCTCTCTGTTTAAAGATACTAAATTCATCTTGCTTATCTCTTTTATCTTCCACATTTGTATATGTCATGTGTCCTGTATATATGTCATGTGTATATCATGTATGTACATGCTATTTTCTACAATACAATGTAAGCTGCTTGAAAGTAGACTGTCTTTTGTCACTCTGTGGCTTATAAATGTTTGTAGATTGATTTATTAATTGATCTTATGTACATATACTTATAGAAATTTGAGGCAGTTTAGAAGCAAGTTAGTACAATGTGATGCTGAGTTTAGAGTCAAGATAGATCTGGATTCAGATCTCACATCTGCCACTTGCCAATGACCTTGGTGGAGTAACTTCATTGAAGTGGCACCATGAATAGTGTTAGAAGTGGAGGCAGGAAGCTCTGAGTTCAAATCCAACTTAAAACATATATTAACATGTGACCCTGGGCAGTCATTTGATCTCTGTCTGCTTCAGTTTTCTCATCTGCAAAATGGGAATAACAGAAAGCACCTACTTTCCAGGATTGTTGTGAAGATAAATTGAAATGATATTTATAAAGTGCTTTGTAAACCTGAAAATACTGTATATTCATAATCTTCTTTACCTCTATATGAATCAATTTCTATTTCTCCAAAATTGAGAGAATAACTTAAAGCATTATCTAAATAATGATGATGATTTAAAAACTATTCTTAATTTCTTCTTGAGCATTTTTTCAATGGAATGAAACCAGCTGCCCTGGTGCCAGCCTTCTTACCTCAGACCTGGATTCCTGCAATAGCTTCTGCTTGGTTTCCTTGCCTTACGTTTTTGTCCACTTCAATCAATCTTTCAGTCACAGGGATCTTCTTAGAGTATAGGCCATTTCTGCCAAAACCTCAGCCTTGCCCATTCAAGTGTCTTTCAACACTTCCAGGATCAAGTAAAATCCTGTTTCACTTTGAAAGTCCTCAATAACTGTAGAGGGCCACAGACAGTAGGGAAACTCTGGGTGAGATAGAAGAACCTTCAGCTCAGAGGGAACCTGCTGACAATGTCTGGTTTGCTTCCCCATCTCACTTAAGGGCTCTCCACCTTCCTGAGAAGTCAGGGGGCAGTGACAACCTGTGTTGTGATTGAAGCAGAGTAATAGCAGATGGCAAACTATGTACAACAGCAAATTGTTTATGTAGTCTCATGTGCACAGTGTTTTTTTTTTGTTTGTTTGTTTGTTACATTATGTAAAGGGGAAAATCCTTGAAATAAATGGACTCCATTTTCCCACCATCCTCAGGAATCCCACCTCATCACTTCTCCACTAGGTAGGTATATTTTAATAACCCTGGTGTGGGGACTCTAGAAAGCAATGGACGTTTTGTCATTCCAACTTGGGGGATCTAGAAAGCAGAACTCAATATTTTAATCATTTCAACTTGGGGGCTCCAGAAAGCAGGACACAACAAATAACCTTGCTCTTCTTACCTTTCTCCTCATTCCCTTCCACATAATCTAAGAACCAATGATACTGTCTTCATTACTGTTCCTAGAATGAGTTATTATCTCTCCAAACACTGAGCATTTTCACTGGATGTCCCCCATATATGGGATTCTCTCTTTTTATCCAGTTTCCCTGGTTTCCTTCAAGTCACACCTACAATCTCAACTTGAATAGGGAAACTTTTTTTCTCCCCCTTATTGCCAGTACTTCCTCTCTTATTTCCAATTTGATCTGTAGGTAGCTTATTTATACATACTTGTTTGTGAGTTCTCCCCCATTAGAAGGGGAATTGCTTGAGAGTAAGAGCTGCCTTTTGACTTTTGTTGACTCCTCCAGTACTTAGTTAAGCACAGAGTCGGAGTTTAATTGGAGCTTCTTGACTGATTGGCTGAGAGGATCATTGAGTCTCACCATGGATATTCTTCTCCCTCGTTCATAATCTCTACTTATTGTGATTTAAAGAGGGCACCTGAGCATCTCTCCTTAACTATTTTCATTAAAAACTCTTCTTTAGAGATCTGGTCATATGAGCATTTGCACACAAGATTTCAGATTGAGAGATCTGCTTTTGATGCTTCTGGACTGTTCATTTGGAAACATGGTTGATTTGGGTTTATTTTTCTGACTATAATTTCTAGGGAAGCTTATATGAGGATCTTCTCTGCCTTCTGTCCTCAGTCGTGCCCCACCATATTTCAGAGAGCTACTGTGAGAATGCTGGGCCCTGGGTATGTAAAGCATTCTGAACACTTTGAAAGGAGGGTGATAACTGAATCCAAGAGGTCCTTTTAATTATACATATCATGAACAGGGACAATAGAATTTGCTCTCTCTTGGACAGGGAGGTGGATATGGTCTTTGGTCCAATTGGATTAACTGACCAAAGTCCCAAATTCTTTCCATCCTCCAGGTGTATAACGAATCCCGTAACTCAATGAATGGCCAAACTTCTCACCTTCCCTGATGTCTAATAGTACTGGGTGTGGCCAGCTTCTTTGGTTACTCCCTCATGGGAAAATACATACTGAGCTTGGGAAGGTTGGAGGTCAAAAAAGAGTCATGCATAAAAAAAGAAAAAAAAAAGGTTTTGAGCAATGCCAATGCTTGGATCTGTCCTTAACACAAGAATTTGTGATTTGTTCTATTTTTCCACCCTAATGCATCTTCTTCAGTAATGGCAAAGTGATATTCTCCAAATGGGAGCTAGTAGGTGGCAGAGTGGATAGAGTGTCAGGTCTGGAGGCAGGAAGACTGAAGATCAAATGTAGCCTCAGACATTCACAATCTGTGTGACCGGGGCAAGTTATTTCACCCTGTTTGCATCAATCTCATCTACAAAATGATCTGGAGAAAGAAATGGCAAACACTCCAGTATCTCTGTTGAGAAAACCCCAAATATGGTCAAGAAGAGTTGGAAATGACTGAAATGACTGAACAACAACCACAAGAAAAACAAGCTTTTCCATGTAACCTCTTGCTCAAGGAATTCCAAGAAATTTCTATTGATTCCTTGGACAAAATCAAAAGTCCTGCTAAAGGAGCAGCCAAAGTTGCCATGGTGGTGCACTTAGAGTTTTGAAAGACCTGAATTTCAATACAACCTCAGACAATTACTAGCTGTACAACACTTAACCAGTGTTTGCCTCAGTTTTCTCATCTGCAAAATGGGATAGTAATAGTACCTGCCTTCCAAGGTCACTGTGGAGATCAAATGAGATGACAGATTCTAAATAAATATTATTATTATTAGTGATTTGTGATGCAAGTTAAGCACCATCTTCTATACAGATTCATTCTTGAACTTCCCATATGCTTACAGTCTTCCTTCAAAACTCCCAAGCTATTTTTAGTTCATGATTTGCATTTATTCACTTTATGTTTATATGATATGGACACATTTATACATATCCTTTTATTACCGCTTTGGCTGCATCCCACAAATTTTGGTATGATGTCTCATTGTGAAATTATTAATTGTGTCTATAATTTGCTGTTTCACCCAATAATTCTTTAAGATGACATTATATAGTTTCCAATTACTTTTTGGTCTGTTTATCCCTAACTTTTTGTTGAATGTAGTTTTTATTGCATTGTGATCTGAAAAGAAAGCATTTATGATTTCTGCCTTCCTGCATTTAAATTTGAGGTCTTTATGTCCTAATATATGGTCAATTTCTTTTATAGATTCTATGAACTGCTGAGAAGAAAGTGTATTCCTTTCTGTCTCCATTCAATTTTCTCCAAAGATCTATCATATCTAATTTACCTCTTTAATTTCTTTCTTGTTTGTTTTGTGGTTTGATTTATCTAATTCAGAGAGTGCAAGGTTGAGATCTCCCACTATTATAGTTTTGCTGTCTATTTCTTCTTGCAACTCTCTTAACTTTTCCTTTAGGAAGTTAGATGCTATAACACTTGGTGCATATATGTTTAGTATTGATATGGCTTCATTGTGTATGCTACCCTTTAGCACGATATAGTTTCCTTCCTTACCTCTTTTAATTAGATGAATTTTTGCTTTTGCTTGATTTGAGATAAGGATGGCTATCCCTGCTTTTTTGGCTTCACCTCAAGATAATAGATTCGGCTCCAGCCTTTTACCTTTACTCTGTATGTATCTCTCTGCTTTAAATGTGTTTCCTGTAAACAACATATTGTAGGGTTCTGACTTTTGATGCAGTCTGCTATCCGCCTCTGCTTAATGGGAGAGTTGATCCCATTCACATTTATGGTTTAAATTGAGAATTCTGTATTTTCTGCCATCTTATTATCCCCAGATTATGCTTTTCTTTTTCTTGTCCCCCCAACCCTTTTTTCCAGTTTTAAACTTATGGGCCCCATAAGTTTATCACACTGCTCACCCTTTTTAGGATCTCTCCCTCCCCTCTTTGAATCTCTTCCCCTTTCTTGTACTCTTCCCTTATTACTCTTTTCCTTTTTTCTCTACCCCCTTTTTAATGAGATGAGAGAATATTCTTTGTAAAACAAATATGTCAATTATTTTCTCTTTGAGCCAACTCTGATGAGAGTAAGATTCACACAATATTCCTCCTCCTCTCTAAATTCCCTCAAATATGATAGGTTTTCTTGGCTCTTCATGGGATGTAGTTTCACTCTTTTTATCCCACTTTCCCCCTTTTCTGACACTATCCTTTTTCCTTTTCTACTTCCCATTTTATGTTACATCAGTAAAATCAAATTATACAGGTAGTCTTTATGTATATCCACAACAGAAATACAGTTCTCAAGAGTTCCTTTTACCTTTTCTGTTTCTCTTGAGTCATATGGTTGGAGATCAGTTTTTTTTTTGTTTGTTTGTTTATTTAGTTCTGGTTTTTTCCTTAGAAACCAATGGAATCCGTCTATTTCATTAAATGTCCATCTTCTTCCCTGGAAGAAAATGCTCAGCTTGCTGGGTAATTTATTCTTGGCTGGATTCCAAGTTCTTTTGCCTTTCAGAATATCAGATTCCAGGCCCTTCAATCCTTTAATGTGGAGGCAGCCAGATCTTGGGTGATCTTTATTGTGGCACCTTGGTATTTGAATTTTTTTTTCTGGCTGCTTGTAATATTTTTTCTTTAATATGATAGTTCTGAAATTTGGCCACAGTATTCCTTGGGGTTTTTATTTTAGGGTCTTTTTCAGAAGGTTTTTGATAAATTTGTTCAATGCCTATTTTACCTTCTGATTTTATCACATCTGGACAGTTCTCTTTGATGATTTCTTGTAAAACAGTATCTAGGCTCTTTTTTTTTAATCATAATTTTAGGGAAGTCCAAAAATCCTCAGATTATCTCTCCTAGATCTATTTTCCAGGTCTGTCATTTTTTTCAAGTAAATATTTTACGTTTTTTTCTAATCTTTCATTTTTTTGGTTTTGCTTGACTGATTCTTGCTGTCTCAGTGAATCATTGGTTTCTATTTGTTCAGTACTGATTTTTGCTGAGTTATTTTCTTCATTAGCTTTTTTTACTTCTTTTTGTATATGTCCAATTGAGTTTTTAAATGAGTTGTTTTGCTTGATGGAATTTTTTTTCCATTACACTAACTTTTTTTTTAAGTGAGTTGTTTTCTTTTTCCAATCCACAAATCCTACTTTCCTGGGATTTTTTTATCTTTTCCAATTTACAAATTCTGTTTTCCTGCACTTCCTGGGAATTCTTTACCTTTTCCAATTCACATTTCAGGAAGTTGTTACTTTCTTGCATAGCTTCTCTTTCCTTTCCCCGTTTTTCTTCTAACTCTCTTTTAAGACTTTTAATGGTCTCTTCTAGAAGGGCATTATGTGATGGGGGTCAGGTAACATTCCCCTTTGGGGTATTGTCTGGAGACTGTTTGCTATTAGTCTCCTCGGGTTTGCAAACCTGCTCTCTTTCTGAACAGAAGCTATTGATTGTCCATTTGATTTGTTTTACTCATTTTTAAAAAGCCTTTAGGTGCTGCCTTCAGAGCAAGGAGATTACCAGTTTCCTCTGCAAAGCAGGTATAGGTATAAACAGGTTGCAAAGAGTAGTGAGGTATGGGAGTGCTCTGGGAAAAAGTCCCTGCTCCCCTCTCCCCCCAGAAGTGATTCAGACCTTGTTAGCACTGGCCCCAGCTGTGAAGTATCCAGTGAAGAACCCTCAGTGTGGGGATTAGCAACTGCCCTGAGGCTAGACACTGAGCAGTGAAAGTGTCAGTACCCCAGGACAAAGCCCACCAGGGAACTGTTTGTATTAGCAGCTGACCAGCAAGTAGTCCCACCCAGAACGGAAGTGTCTCTGCTCTGGAAGCAACGTCACACTGCGGAAGTTTTATTGCCCCAGACCGAGCCCCTCACTGTGCAGATTTGTAACTGCCCTGAGCAAACCCGTACTGTGGAATGTGGCTGCAGAGCTGTGTTCTGTGCTGAGTCCTTCACTTCCAGTTTTGGGTGGGTGTAGCCAGATCCTGTTAGGTTTTGGCATTTTTTACTGTACTTTCTGCCTTTGGCTTTAATTTCTCTGCTGATCGCTGTTTTACAACCAAGGCAGAACAATCAGCCTATGCTAGAGTCATCTCTGTAACTTTCTAACCACAGTGGCCATCCCTTTTCCCATTAGCTCTGTTTGCTAATCTTCCCTATTTCCCTGCCTGTACTGGTCTGTTCCTGCCCCTCAGAACAAACTTTTCCTGGTGATCTTCCAGATTATCTTCAGCTGGTGAGTTGTTGTACTTCTAATTCTCATGGGTTTTACCAGCCAAGTGCTATTTTTGAGGCTGAATTTAATAATTGGTTGTGAGGTTATGAAAGGAGCTAAAAAAGTTGGATGTGCCTTCTCCGCCATCTTGGCTCTGCCCCCAATAGATATTTATTAAGTACATAATATATGCCAGACACTATGCTAAACAGTGGGGATACAAAGAGAGACATAAAACAGGCCCTGTTCTTGAGCAATTTACAATCTAATGAGGAAGACAGCAAACAACTATATCTAACTAGTTATGGACAGAAAAAAAATATAAGCCCACAAGGGGAAAATACTAAGATGAAAAATGTCAGGAAACACTTCCTTTAGCAGGTGAGATTTTACCTGAGACTTGAAGGAAGCCAGGGAAACTAGTAGGTAGAAGAAAGAAATTGGGAATAAGGAAGGAATTAAGAAAGAGAGACTAAGAGAGAGAGAGAGGGAGGGAGAGGGGAAAGAGAGAGAGAGAGAGAGAGAGAGAGAGAGAGAGAGAGAGAGAGAGAGAGAGAGAGAGAAGAAAGAGAAAACATTCCAGGCATTAGAGCCAGAGGATAAATCAATAAATCAATCCATAATTTTTAGGGCTTCCTAATTTCTGAGGTTTAAATGCTTTTATTGACAACTTTCCTTGCCTTGCCTTCCCTTTCTTTTCCCTCCCTTCCTTTCCCTCTTTCTTTTCCTTTTACTCCCTTCCATTCCCTCCCTCCCCTTCCATTTCCTTCTCTATTTTCCTTTCTCAAATGCTGGCAGCCTCCCTTATATTGTCTGACACTTTCCCCTTTCAAGAAGAAGACAAAGGTGGAGGCTGGTAATTGGAGAAGCAGTGAGCCATGAGGCCTTCCGCCTGCAGGGCCACTGTGGCTTCTCTGTGCCAGGCCCCGACTGAAAGATTGTGCAACACCTTGAATAAACACTTCCTCATGTAGGGGCAGAAGCAGGCTGAGTCGGAGCTTCTCTTCTCTCTCATGTGGGAGCCCCATGGGAGCAGCCCTACCTGTGTCCTGGGGAGCTGAGCTAAACTGAGCTGAGCCAAGCCAAACCAAGCCAAGCCAAGCCAAGCGGAGCCAAGTCAGGCGGGTCGGACTGGGCAGCTGGGCAGTATGCTCCCCGGGCTACTGCTGGCCACAGTCGGTATCCTTATGCAACTGCCAGGTAAGCTCATTGTCAGGGTTTGTGGCCCTTGGGACTGGCTGGGGAGCAAGTTTCTCCTCCCGTAATCTTTCCTTCCTGTCCTTAGGATATATACCAAGAGCTGGAAGGGATTTAGAAGCTGTCTAATTCTTTATTTTACAAATGAGCAAACTGAGGCAGGGCACAAAGGTAGTCAGTGTCTGAGATGGAGTTTGATTCTAGTATCCTGTTCACTACATCATACTACCTTGGTGTTCACAGCATGGGTTTTTTTTTTTTTTTTTTTAAAGCTAAAAGACGTTGATTTTGGCTATCACAAATCAGTATTAGCAAAGCTGCAAGAAGCTTCTCATCCAAAAACCTAACCAATAAATGTTCATCAATTCAACCTTGCTCCTCATCAAGGAGAAGAATGTCACTGTCACTGAAGGCTAAATCAGAGTTGCTATTTCCCAGGATTCCAGTTGGAGAAGGGACCTCTTAGGTCATCTAGTCCACACCATATCTGATGATAATCCCCTCTGTAACACTCTCAAAAAACACCTCCAGACCTGAAGATCTTCAGACTAGGAAGCTGGGACTTTTAAAAATTAAATTTCCAGGGTTCCATCATAGTCACTCTGCTTAACTGAAGACCCTCAAGAATAGAACTTGTGAGTGTTCAGAGATCCCCACTACAATATCCCAGATGAGTGGTCATCCATTCAGCCTCTGCCTGAAGGCCTCCAGTGAGGTTCTCTTCAGCCAACTTAATGTTTTATATAGTATGTGTGTTTTCAGTGTGTTTCACTATTTCTATCAGTGTGATACTTGGGTTGCTTAGCCCACAGTCCAGGAAGATCACTTTGCTAACAAAGGGGAGCTAACAAAGCTATGATTTCTGCAGGGGTCCTCGAACTACGGCCGTGGGCCAGATGCAGCAGCTGAGGACGTTTATCCCCCTCACCCAGGGCTATGAAGTTTCTTTATTTAAAGGCCCACAAAACAAAGTTTGTTTTTACTATAATATGGCTCTCTAACAGTCTGAGGGACAGTGAACTGGCCCCCTATTTAAAAAGTTTGAGGACCCCTGCTTTAGAGGATAAAGAAGTAAGCTTTAAATCACTAAGATCTGGGTTTAACTGTTGACACTGACAATTACTAGGTCTTTGATGATGGACAGATCATTTAGCTTCTGTTCCCTCAACTGTAGAATAGAGATATTAATTCATTATAACCCATTACTCTAAAAACAGCTTTGCTTTATATTATTGATATTCAGCTAGACAAGTTAGAAATCACAGGCAAAAATGGGGGAGGAGGGAGATGAGAATATTTAAAGAAATGGTAGTGTGTGTGATAGAAAAATGTAAATAATCCATAAATTTAGGTCTAGAGATGGAAGGGACCTCATGGCAATCAATTTGATTCCCTCAACCATCCCCATGTTACAATTTCAAATCTAATTTTGATACTGTTTGATCTTGAAGAAGTTATATCATTTCTTTGTCCATTTCTTCCTCTGAGAAGTGAACAAATGCTCAACCTCCTTTTAATGTCCTTCTAGATCCTAAGACTGACCTGGTTAAATCATTTCATGTTTATAAAATATTATGGCATCATTTAGCAGAGGTGATTTTAATATGAAACTGATAATTGATCTTCTGCCACCAATTTGAAAAATTCAATATAAGGTCAAGCAATGTTCTAGTCACTTAAGTGTGTTCAGCATCCTTTGTATATTTACTGAAGGGTAGGGATTAGAGCTGAACTTCCAAATGAGGAAACTCACTCCACTAGTGCAGATGCTGTATTTTTTTTTTTTTTTGTACTTATAGTCATAGGGAGTTGTCAGGGGGAACTGAGGCTAGATGTCGACTCCAAGGCTGATTCTCTCTTTTACTCGGCCCTTTTGATTTTCTTGCAATGGGTACCTTAGTGAAGGATGTGTGTGTGTTTATGAGTTAAGTCAAAAATACAAGTATATCTAAGAGGAATGAAGGAGATACTCATTGTAGATAGGGAAAGAGTGTTGTAAAAGTCTTGAATTTGAATCCTGGCTCTGCCCTTAATTAGCTCCGTGACCTCCACCAAGCCACTGCCAAAGGAAATGATTCATTACTATGGTCTCCAAATACCCTTCCATGACACTCAGAATCACTACATGTACATGGACAACTTCTGCTCCACGTCTATATGGTATTCCTCATACGCGACTTATTCTGTATAGTTCCCATGCCTGTGGATGGGCTGTCTCCTCAACTCACCCACTTAGAATCCTAGGCTTCCTTCAAGGCTCTCATCACAATGGATCTTCTGCACCAGTCCTTTCCTTGTTCCCCCATTCCAGTTGTTGGTGCATTCCCTATCCTCTGAGTTCATCTCCCATTTACTTGGTATCATGTATGCATATATTTATATTCATGTGGTCGCCCCTTTGCAATGCAAGTTCTTTGAAGGTAGGGACTTTCCCTCCCTTTGCTTTGGAGGTTGTTGTTCAGTCATGCTTGATTTTTTTGTCATCCCATTTGAGTTTTTTTTTTTTTTTTTGGTAAATATATTAGACTTGCTTCCCATTTCCTTCTCTAGCTCATTTTATAGATAAGGAAACTGAGATAAACAGAGTTAAGTGACTTGCACAGGGTCACATAGCTAATATATGTTTGAGGTTGGATTTGAACATTGGGCGTCCTGATTCCAGATCTACTGCACCTCCTAGCTGCCCACACCAGCATGGTGTTTGGTGCTTTATAAAAGCTTGTGGATTGACTCATCACAGACCAGAGACCATCTAGTCAGAAACATCTGGAGCCCAGGTCTCACTTGGCCCACGCTGACTGACTGTGTGGTTGAGATGAAAACACATCACCCAGGGCCCCAAAACTTCTCTAAGAGCAGAAGTTAGAGCTTGACCATTGCCTGCCCCAGAGAAGAGAGTGACCATCCTAGAAATTTCCTTTACCTGAAAAGGCATTGTTTGTGTATTATAAACTGAAAATGGCAACCCATTGGTCCTCAAAGAAATTCAAACCTCATTACTTCCCAAAGCCACTTATTTCACTTTCAGGTAGCTCTTATTATTAGGACATTCTTTTCCCCCTCCCCCCCCATCTCCAGGCCAGAACTCATCTTGACAATTTATGGCCACTGTTCCTACCTCTGCATTCCCCCAACCCCCATGCTGAGGGCAAGCAGAACAAAGGTAATCCCAATATAGCTCAGAACAACAGGAAAAACCTGAATTCCTAGAGGATTTTCCAAGTGCCTTCTTCTCAACAACTCTGTGACAAGGATAGTGATTGACTTGTACATTCAGTTTTCAGACGTGGAAACTGAGAGCTTCATGTGACTCTCCAATGAGTTTCCTACAGTTCATAAACAGCATTGCCAGGAACTAAATTTAGGGGTTCTGACTGAACACCCAGTTGTTTTTCTGCTTTATCATGTTTTCCTTGATGGAATATTTGACAGGTGGTGGGATTCCACTGAATTCCCAAGATATTCCCACCTGCATCCCAATTTGAGGCCCTTTTCCCACACAGAACAGAGGGGAAGATAATTCTTTTTCCAACTTTACTAAAGTCTATCAGGGGTCCTCAAAATTTTTAAATAGGGGGCCAGTTCACTGTCCCTCAGACTGTTGGAGGGCTGGACTATAGTAAAAACAAAAATTCTGTTTTGTGGGCCTTTAAATAAAGAAACTTCATAGCCCTGGGTGAGGGGGATAATTGTCCTCAGCTGCCGCATCTGGCCCGTGGGCCATAGTTTGAGGACCCCTGGTGTAAATGATAAAGCTGGAATGCTTAGCTGAGAGTCTGTGGGGTATGGGGGATGCGGAAGAGACACAAGGAGATCTGGATTTACACCTGAATTGATTCTGACTGAAAGTCTAGTTTCTCAGTCACTTGTCAGAATGACTGCCTGAGTGACTTTAGATGGGTCACATAAGCCCTCAGCACTCCAACTGTTATTTAGTTGTTCATTCATGTTCAACTTTTTCTTGACTTTTTTTGGCAAAGTGATTTGCTATTCCCTTTCTCAATGTGTCCCCTTTTTACAGATGAGGCAAATAGGGATAACGTGCCTTAGGGAC
The DNA here is from genome assembly GCF_016432865.1 of Antechinus flavipes. NCBI lineage: Eukaryota > Metazoa > Chordata > Mammalia > Dasyuromorphia > Dasyuridae > Antechinus > Antechinus flavipes. Next base: position 18,974,962 of record NC_067399.1, on the reverse strand, counting down.
ACACAACAATTAAATGGCAGGATTCAGATTTGAACTCAGATCTTCCTGAATCTGGGCCCAATGCTCTATTCACTGCACCAATTTGCTACCCCTTAGTATTTCCAGTGACTCTCTAAGCTTATAAGTGACACACAGAGTGTCAATCTGCATCAGGAAAAGGAATTTCCATACTGGGCATCTCATCGAAATTAAATGACACGTACCCCCTTCCCCATTCAGCAACCCCCACCCACAACAAAAAGGAAAGGACCCATGGAAGCTTTGTGCACATTGGACAAGTTTATTCTGACCCCATTGCCTCCTCCCATATCCTTTGAGGAGGGAAAATCAGGCCAGATGTTTGGAAAGTACTTTGCATTCCTCAGAGAGATAAAAGGACTTTTGGGATTTCATTAAAGGAAAAGATACAAACAAACATTCATGATGCTGACAGAGAGAGAGAGAAAGAGAAAGACAGAGACAGAGAGGAAGATAGAGAGAAGACAGGGAGAAAGAGAGACAGCGAGAGAAAGAGACAGAGAGACAGAGAGAGAGAAAGATAAAGAGAGAGACAGAGAGACAAAGAGAGTAAGAGAGAGGAGAGAGAGAGAGAGAGAAATACAAAGAGAGAGAGAAATACAAAAAGAGAGAGAAAGAGAGGGGAGGGAAATGGATTAGATGAGAGAAAGGGGATGGAAGGGAGGGAGACACAAAGAGACAGAGACAGAAACCAAGAGAAACAAACAGATTGACAGAGAAACAGAAAGAGACAGAAACCCAGAAACAGAGATACACAGACAGAAAGACCAAAATACAGACAAGGAAACAGAGATATAGATACATAGAGACAAAAGTAACCAAGAGGTATACACAGAAAGAATGAGAAAGAACTAATGAGAGAGAACAACAAAGATTAAAGGACAAGTGAAGGTGGAGAGGGAAAAACTGAGAGGAAGAGATAGAGCAGGGAAGGGCAGAAGGAGAGAATGATAGTAAGATAGATAAATAAAAGAGGGATGAAAAGAAAAGGGCATTAGAGAAAAAAGAAGTGAGAGGAAAAATGGGTAAAAATGGGAGAAAAGATGAGTAAAGAGAGGAAGAGAGAAATACAGTAAATGTATTCACTATATCCTAGTATGATGAATCCTATGTAAATATTCATTTTATGTCCACTAGGATAGAAATTATTTCATTATTTGTCTTTACATCCCCAGTGTGTAAAACAGAACCTAGCATATGGTAGTTCTTAATGTTTATTTCTTGTCCTGTGATTTTACCAAGGTGACAGATCCCAATCAGTAGCTTCTCTATTTTCTAAAACTGTTCTCTCTGTGAACAAGGTGAAAAACTGATGTTGCCCTGGATTAAACTCTTCCAGCATCTCATCCTTGCTGCTCTATCATGACTAATTATCTCACAGAGTTGCCTGAGATTCAGAAAGATGAAGTCATTTTCCCCATGGTTGCGTAGCTAATAAGTTTCAGAAGCAGGTTCTGATGTCGCTATCTTGCTGCCAAGTTCAGCTCCCTGTCCATGCCGCCATATTGTCTATTGGTAATGAATTCTCCAAGAGAGCTTAGGTTTTATAGCAGAGACCATCGGTCTCAGGAAGATCTGAGTTCAAATTGTGCCTCAGTTACTCTCTGGTTCTGTGACCTTGAGCAAATCTCTTAGTTTCTCAGCCTGTTCCCTCAGCTGTAAAATGGGGATAACATTCACATTTACCACACAGGATTATTGTGAGAATGAAATGAGTTAATGTTTGTCTCTATCTCTTTGTTTTTTGATCTTTCTGCCTCTGTCTCTCTGTAAAATGCTACATGAATATAAAGTCTAGATAATAATGATAATAACAATTATCATTATTATGCATTGCACTATTTAATTCAATCACAAAGGCAAACAAATAAAATAATAAGAGTTTTTGATTGGAAACTTATTATATTATTATATAAATAAATTAATATTAAATATTATTATTATTATTTTGTTTGCCTTTGTGATTGAAACCACTTAGGTTTATGAAGGATGCCCAAACAAGCTCTGTATAGGGTAAATAGAAAATGATCACCAAAATTAAAAACAGTTTCCTGAAGAAAATGGCATTTTATTGGGACTTGGAAGAAGCCAGGGCAACCAAAAGGGAGTGAGAGCATTCCAGATAGTGAAAATGGCCTGGAGCCCGTTGATGGCATGGAATAGCAAACAAACCCATGTCACTTAATTAAAGAGTGTGTGGGGGAAAGTATGAATAATAGAAGAACACAAGTATGAATAATAGAAATATAGTGGAAAAGGAGCTGGTTATGAAGGACTTTGAGCACCAAAGAGAGAATTTTATATTTAATTCTGAAGGTGATAAGGAGCCACTAGAGTTTATTGATTGAGGGGTACCAAGATTATATTTACCCTTAAGAAAAATCACTTTAGGAGCTGAATAGAGGTAGACTGGAGGCAGGAAGCCTGGAGGCAAGCAGATTAAGCCTGGGTAGCTCAGATATGAGGAGATGGGGACCTGCACCAAGGTAGTGGGCTGAATCCTAGGAAAGAAGAGGAAATAAGAACAAAATAGAGAAGTCACTGACCTTGACAGGCATATTCTACTGAGAGAAGAAGGGTCCTTTCTCTCTCAGCAATTTGGAGACATCTAAGCCTTACTCTAAAATGAAACAGATCAATTCTGAACTGAGACTTACAGTCATGGAATCAAAGATCCAAATTTCATAAAAGGAAGAGATTTCACTGAAATCAGCAACAACGTTATATGATGATCGATTCTGATTGACATGGCTCTTTTCAATAATGAGATGATTCAAGTCAATTCCAATGATCTTATGATGGAAAGAGCCATCTGCACCACAGAGAGGGCTGTGGGGACTGAATGTGGATCACAACATAATCTTTTCACTTTTTTATTGTTTGCTTGTATTTGGTTTTCTTTCTCATTTTTTTCCTTTTTGATCTGATTTTTCTTATGCAGCATGATAATTGTGGAAATTGCACATGTTTAACATATATTGGATTGCTTGTCATCTCAGAGAAGAGATATGGAGGAGGGAAGGAAAAAAAATTGAAACACAAGGTTTTGCAGAGGTGAATATTGAAAAATATCTATGCATATGTTTTGAAAATTAAAAAAAAATTAATAAAACAACAATAACAAAAAGATTTCAGTGTCATTTCACAGATGGAAATATTGACGTGAAGCTAATGGAAGTGATTACCCCTCCCCCCCAGTTCACATAACAAGCAAGGAGGACTTCTAGATTTAAAATCAGATCCTCTGACTCAAAATTGTAGGGTATTTTTGATTGCATAGTCCTACTTCTCATACAGAAATATGAATATTTTTCATCCCCAAACTTAACCACTTTTGGACTTTTAAATTTAGTAACTTAACTAGAAATGACTTTAAATACTTTTTAAAATAATGGAATGTCCATTCAGCATCAACTATAGAGAGCTGGTTTTAGGGACAAAGAGACCTCCCCTTCAAGTCCTTCTCCTCATATCAACAAGCTGTGTCACCATGGAGAAGTCCCCTAACTTCCCAGAGAAATTCTTTTGACTAGAAATTATGGAAAAGTTACTAATCTGGATAAGTGAAAGGAAGTCCCACATCAGGGAGTTCCCCATGGTGATGAAATTATGAGTCGGTATTGTCATATCTAAAAACATTAACTGTACTTCACCAATTAAATATTTCATTCAACTGGCCTCTGCCTCATTGTCTCCAATGCACATCCAGTAAACATGAGTTCTGTGGGAAATTCTGGAGGGTGAGAAAGCAAGAATTAAAATGAATTAGGGGACGAGTATTATGTTACACACTGGATTTGTGTAATCCCAGGATGGCAGTTACTTGTGTTTGTTCTGCTTGCTTCAAAATAATTAACTTGGACTTATTCAGCTGGGAAGAAGCTAAACTGTCATGTAGCATAAGGAGACAGGAGCTAAACAATATTTAAGGGCATGGGGAGTTACTGGAATCAACACTAATTGCCTCGTGTCCAAAGTCCTTTCTTTTCAGTGTCTTCCTTCGATCCAGAAAGTTGGTGTATTTGAAGGGAAATTCAATATGGCTCGTTCACAAAAATGCTGTTTAATAATAAAATTGGGTTGTTCCCCAATACCTAAGAAAGATGGTTTGTCAAAGAACAAATTCATCTTCTCTCATTGTACATGGCCTAGACATGGAAGGTTTGAATCCTTTTGAATTTGTTAGCTATATGAGCCTGAGCATCATAAAGTTTTTCTGAACCTCAGTTTCCTTATTTGTAAAAGGAGGATAATTCTAGTTTTTCATGAATTTGTGGGGATTGGATGAAATAATGTATTGGAGACATCTTGGAAAATTTTCATGCTCTTTGTCAGATTTCTTTATGGATGAATTTCTTTCTTTGCCCTCAACCAATTCAACAATTGTAAACTCTAGAGAAAATTACATTAGATTGAGGGGGGAGGGGGAAGAGTGGGTTGGCATCCTACCTGTGATAACTACAAGTTGTATGACTGTAAAGAAGTCATTTAATGCTCAATTTCCCCCTCCATAAAATGAGGACAATTCATAACTCCTATAATCCCTCCAACAAGGCTTATTGTGAGTCTCAAATGAGGTAATAAATGCAACGTGTTTTGCAAACCTTGGAGTGCTATGTAGATAATGATCAAATGTTCAGAGATCCAGGTCTTGGAGGAATCTCAGCCCTGAGAGGTGGGGTTCAAATGTTGGAGTTCTTGTTCTTCTCAAAACACAGCTGGTTTAGCTTAGAGCCCTCCGAATATCTCCAAATCCAAGGGTTTTGTCCTTTAGACTCTGCCTCTGCTTTCTTCAGCCTCCAACCAACACAGAGATGGAATGAATCTCTTGTCTCCTTCACTTGGGGCTCGGCTAGCTTTCTGGTGAGTCTTTCAGACCAGCTTGGTCTCAGTGGGGGAAGTGCAGTAGCCCAGTCACCAACTACAATGGTGTGAGATGAAGATGAATCTGGTTGTCCACTGAACTCTCAACTCGTAACTTTTTCCTCTGAAAACTCTTCTTCTGCCACCAGCCAGCCAAATGGAAAATATTCTGGAATAGATCTCTCATCACTGGCCTTATATCTGACTCTTCTGAGAGAATGGGATTATGGGTTTTCTCCCATAGTGCTCTCTGGCCCTAAGAGCTTTAAGGGAGGTGTGAATTCACAAAGTTACAAAGTTTACTTTGTGAATCTGGCAAACTTGTGAACTCCGATGAGTAAACACAAGCATTGTACTAATTAGTCCTACTTAGTACCTTGTTTCAGGTTCTGGCCCAAAACATCTTCTTGTAAGATCAAATCAATAATCTACCAACTCTAATGAATTAGCAGTTTGTAAGGATTCCAACAATCTAGTTTTATATACTCATTTTATAGATGAAGAATTGCAGCTCAGGGACGTTAATGACTTGCTCAAGGCCATATAGTTAGTAAATAGCAGACCTCAGAACTGAACTTAAGTCACTTGTTTTAGGAAGTAGGGTAGTGGAATGGCTAGAATCCTGGATTTGGTTTTAAAACATATGGTTTGAATCTTGCCTCAGATACTTCCTAGCTGTTTGATCCTGAGCAAGTAAGTCTTTCTGGACCTCAATTTTCTCACCTGTAAAATGAGTTGGTTGGACTCAATAACCTCACTTCTCTCAATTGTTAGTTCTATGATTTCTAATGGAGTACATTTTCTGGTGTTCCATGTTATCCTTTAATTGTTAATATCATCCACATTAGCCTTCCATTAACATGGAAGTTTTATGCATTAGAATTGGAAAAAAATTCAGTTAGAAAAATTACCATGGAGGAAACATTTACTGATCCTCCCACAATCAAAAAATCTCATTATCTGGACTGGTTGCATTCCAGACATAATGATGGTTCATGAGCAGTCCGGATAATGAGATTTTTTGATTGTGGGAGGAGCAGTAAATAACCACTTCTGCCTTTGTAACTTGAGACAATACAATTAAACTCCTTGGGCCACAATAACTTCATCTGTAAGATGAGGGACTTAGTTTATATGGTCTCTGAGATGCCTTTCAAATAGAAATCTATAATAAAGCTTTCCTTGCCTAAAACATTATGAAAGAGGGTTCCTTTTCCTATATAGTTGGGTTTTAGATGGAATATCCCCACATGTGGTATGTATTGTTAGAACCCTTACAAAGTGTTAGGTCATTAGAGTTGATAGAGACAATAATTATCTAATTTAGCATGATTCAGTATGATTGATCTGATCCTACAAGGAGATGTTATGGGCCAAAACTTGAAGCAAGGTACTGAGTAGAAATGATAGAAACAATGCTTGTGTTTACACCTTTAGAGCATTCATATAAGCAAGAAGCTCTTAGGGCCAGAGAGCACTCTGGGAGGAAACCCATAATCCCACTCTTGGATCCCACAATCCCACTCTCGGAGAAGGAACATAAATAGAGATTCAGTGAGCTAGTCAAGTCAGTTCAGGAGAAACCCTCTTGGAGGTGCAACCAGATTCATTCATCCCACCATGGTGGCTAGGTTCCTGCACTTCCCTCACTAAGGCCAAGGCTGGTCTGAAAGGCTCTCCAGAAAGTTGCCCAGCCCCAGGCAAGGAGACAAAAGATTCATTCCATCTTCCACCTTTGTGCTGGCTGGAGGCTAAAGGGAGTAGAGGCAAAGGACTAGCGGCAAGAGCTCTTGAAACCAAGGAAAGAGAAGGCCTCCAGAAAACTAGCCAAGCCCCAAGTGAAGAAGATAAGATTTTGGAAGAGACAGTAAAATACTGTACTTTAATCCCTGGCTGCATTTGGGGTGATTATTGATCTGAACTGATACTAGGGCTACCTCCCCAAGAAACCTGCTCCCAGAGAGAACCATCATATATTATAAAAAAGAAGAACACCACTCTCTCTATTTTTTACTCTCTCTATTTGCTTCTGGCTTATAATCTTATTTTTTCATCATTCCAGAACATCTTGTTCTCCCCCCTCCCCCCCCCCCCCATCCAGATCCCATTGGGTAGCCCAAGGACCAAGTAAAAGTAGACATGGAGAATTCTTCCATTCTACCCTAACCCTTTAGATCACCCAAATTACAGTGGATACCCAAAAGCAGGTGGTGAAGAGCAGGTCTGAAAAACTCCTTACTTATTGAAGTACTTGTCATATTGTTGTTATATTGATTTACTTGTGTCTGCCTCTTTGCAATCCAGTTTGAGGTTTTCATGGTAAAGCTACTGGAGTGGTTTGCTATTTGCTTCTCCAGCTCATTTTACATACGAGGAAACTGAGACAAACAGGATTAAGTGATTTGCCCATCTAGTTTGTAAGTATATGAGGCCACATTTAAATTAATGAAGATGAGTCTTTTTGACTCAAAGCCTGGAGCTCTGTGCACTGATCCATGTAGCTACCCAGACACATAATAATGTTTAAAAAAAAAAACATTTAAAATAATTTATCCCAGATTCTAAGATAATTACTCTGTTCTGATTTTTAAAAAAAAATACTAGAATTACAGCATCTCTAAATTCGTGTCCCAATTCATTATATATCAATTTTTAAATAAATTGGAAAAAACTTCTTTTCAAATAAATTTTCACTCATCTGGTTCAACAATTAATCCCCTAATTTCTTCGGATCAAATAAATTTAGAGATCACTGAATATGTAATTTTTGATGACAATGTGTCAACTGTGAAACTAGCCATTACTGCAGATAGTTACTTCTTAGGTCTTGTAGCACTGTATATAACAGTATATAACAACTGAATAACAATTGTATAACAATTTGGTTCTCTTAAGATGGTAGCCAAGGTGTTTTTTTTTTAAATTTTTTTTTTAATACGATAAGAACTCAAACACAGTTTTTTTAGAATTTTTTTTTTTCTTTTCTTTTTGGTCTGTTCATCTCTGACAGTTAAATCACTGTGTCTATCAAGAAAAAAAAAATTCTCTTAGTCTTTTTTCTTCATTCTCTCATAATCTTTTTCTAGCCATAATAATTAAAACATACTCCAGAATGAAGATAATTCAACTGTCTTTATATTCAATTCTCTACTAAAAATATAGTAACTATCTATAGTGTCAGCATCATTTAAGCTGGTATTACATTTCTCCTCATAATTTAAAGTACTTTAGTTTCTTGAAAAATCATCTTGGAGAAAAAAATCCATATTAATATGATTTACAATAAACATAGCATAATGTAAAGCATAAAAAATAACAAGCTAAGACTCTCCAAATATAGATTATAACACATGTACACAGTAAAAACAACATATGAAAAAAGTACCTCACTAGTAATGATGATAATAATGAAATGCAAAACCCCCTCAAGCATAACATTGTATTCACATGTCTAAAAGTACCAAGTGCTCTTAATTATTAAACCATCAATTATATCTGGAGTATAGGGTAAGAGACTAGTCCTGTGATTACATTGGCTTGTGGTACACTCAGATGTGGGACATCTCTTCTAATACAGCTGGGCACCCCTTCTGGAACTTCTGGTCTTAGAGACTGGTTCACAACCCCAAAGTTCTTCAAACTGTCCTTTTAGTTGAATTCTTGATAAGAAAATTGGTACCACCTTCTACAATACATTTATTGATCTGATTCCTTTGATGTTTGCTTCCACTGACCAAGTAATGCATCTCTTCTCAGATGCATTAATCATATATCTGTGGGTATCTGGTTTATGTTTTAAAAAGGCAGCCATTGGGTTTCTCTGATTACATTTAGATTCAGACACTCTTGTTGTGAATTGTTGTGGTCCAACTAATGATGAAGCCAAGTCTAATCTTTTTCAGAGTCTGAGTTGGTTTCCATTCTTGTCCTCCCATTCCAAGGCTAATTCCTTGGCTTAAATCCTATGTTCTTCTTTCAGGGATGTTAACCTTTCAGGTGTCCATCCAGGCCACGGCAGTAACAGAAGATATTTCTGTAACTCTGCTTATTCTGTGTTAGTGGTAATCTTGCATGAAACTGCCCTCCATTTTGGTTTTCTTGGTCTTTGGTTTTCTAAAATAAGATAATTCTCTGGCGTTACCATTTCATGGACTTTTCTATAAACTTTTGTCTTTGAATCTACATTTTTGGTTTTATTTTCTTCCTGTACTTCCATTCAGATATAGGATGGTGGGATTATGGATTTAGACCTGGAAGGTAACTTAAAAAACATTGAGTCCAACCAGTTAGGAAGATTATTTAAGATCATGTCTGGAAGATAGAGTTATAATATAATGTAAAAATTGGAGAAACCCTTTTTTTTTTTTCTAGCATACTTTCATTTCAGAGAAGGAAACTGAGGTCCAGAGGGTTACGAAGATCTAGTTTAGAAGAAACCTTTAAGATCATTTAGGTGGACCCTTTCACTCAATAGAAGAGAAAATTAAGACTCCAAAAGGAAGCTGACCCTTTCCTACCTTCTTCCCCCACACCCTTTTTTTTATTTTATTCCTTCCTAAATTCCATTATTCGGCTCTACCAGCCTCATGCACCATATTCTACCTCCCATTGTTATGTCTTTGTACTGACTCTCCCATACTTGAAATTCCCTGTCCCCTTACCTTTCTGTCTCTTAGTTATTTTTTCTTCATTCAAGATTCAAATTAAATATCACTTGCTGTAGGAGGGCTTTCCTGGTCTTAACCTCCCCTTCCACGTCCATTTTTTAGCATTTTTCCCTCTGAGACAAGACATGTATCTTATATGTGCCCTGTTATTTGCAATCTTATCTCTGATAATCCCTGTCTTGAGGACAGGATTGCTTTTGTTCTTTGTATCCTCAGCACTTAGTACAATGTCTGACACATAGGATGCACTTAATAAATGGTTGTTGACTAATTTAAAGAAGGTCACATGGCCAGTAAGTAGCTGAAACATAATTTAGGCTTAGATTTTATGGCTTTTGACATTAAATTATGGCAGAATGGCTTCCTCTAGGTATCTAATAGTAACATCTGAGTAACAACCACTACATAAATCCAAAGTCTCTTGTGGTGTTCTCTTATTATTTATAATACATGATGATTCTCTGAGCAGGTTTTTTGGGAAGGTTTTCTGGAGGCAACCTTAGTTTTGGTTCAACATAATAATCACCCCAAATACAGCCAGAAGTTAAAATCCAAGTCCTTTATTGTGTCCTTCAAAGTCTTGAGCTTCAGCCCCTAGCTCCCTCAAAATGACTCCAGCCAGCACAAAGGTGGAATATGGAATGACTCTGTCTCTGCCTCCAAGAGTGGGCTTCTGTCCCTGTCCCTGAGAGCTTCTTGCTTATATGGTGTACACCGGGTACACACCAATCATTATATCACTGGGACACCATTATTTGTTGTAGGATTAAATCAATTCTAAACTAGATTTAAACATTGTATCCTCAATTTCACTTAGTATCTTGTTTCAAGTTCTGGCCCATAACATCTCCTTGTAGGATCAGATCAATCATACTGAACATGCTAAATTAGATAATTATTGTCTCTATCAATTCTAATGACAACACTTTGTAAGGATTCCAACAGTCTCTGACCCTCCTCTCCCTCCTTTCATCCAATGGCTTCCAATAACTCAAGGGTCTCTCGGTTTGTTAAAAACTGTGTTAGAAGGAGACATCTTTAATTGACTTGACTAAAGTATTGGGCTGACTATGTTACTCTCTCCTCTTCGAAAAGTTTCTGTGGTTCCCTTTTCCTTCTTGAATATAATGTGAACTCTTCTGATATTGAAAAGCCCTCATCAAGTTGCTCTATTTTGTCTTTCCTCACTGATATTATACCCTGCCCCTCTCATCAGTTCTATTTTCTGCTTCCCCACTGTCCATCTGCGCACCTTTGTTCTCACTTCTACTTGTAAACATGTTATTTACTTGTTTTTGGACATATTATATTTTCCCAATATAATATAAGCTTTTTGGGACAGGTATCATTTATTTTTTTACTTTGAGGTACCATTTTATCTTTGTAGTCTCAGCAAAAGAGAAAAAGAAAAGGAAATGTAGGGGTATCCTCTATAACCTTTTTTAAAAATTCATGTAGACTTATAATTTCATTTCTGTAGTAAGAGTTCCTCAGTATAAAAATTAACGTTACCAAGGAAGATCAGTCCTGCTATTTAAAATCTAACAGAGTTGCTTAGGACACTGAGAGGTTAAGAGATTTGCCAGCAGTAAAATAGCAGTTTGTAGCAGAGATCAAACTTTCACAGGGTTCATCCATTCTCAGGCCATGTCAACTCTATCCACTGAGTCAGGATGCCTCTCTCATAGAAAGTTGAAGATTATGCTTTAAATTAAGGAATTTGTTTTATTTCTTTCTTTATTTTGTATTAGGCTAATTTCTTTTCATTTTCTCATCTCTGCTTCCCCTATTCCAACATAGTATGTATAAGGAAAATTAGGGTATCACAAGAAAATGGAATATGATTTTAAAGTTATGTTTTTTCTGACCACTACCATTTCTGATAAAGTAATTAATGATGATAATAGAATTTATATAATGCTTTAAATGTTTGCAATATTTCCACTTGGTTTTTTATTTGATCCTCATTACAATCCTGTAAAGTAGGTGCTCTGATTGTCTCCACTTTACAGATGAGGAAATTGAGGCAGAGGATTTGAGACTTGCCCCAAATCACATGACATGACTTGTATCTAAAATCAGATCTGAATCAAGATTTGAACTCACCTCTTCCTGACTCCAGGTTAAGCAGTCTATTCCTTATGGCACCCAACTGAATTCCCTTTTCATTTGATTTCTTCTTACATTGACTTTCATGTACTTATTATTTCATTAATTCATTCAAGTATCTACTCTGAATAAAGTCTAAATCCCTTTATACTTTTGAGGTAGCTCATTTCAGCTAGGTGACTTATTTCATTTCTAGGGAAATAATTGTCGCCAGAGACTGTATGGTGTACCATTACCAGTCTGTACTTTGTATTTACTTCTCTCTGTATATGGTGTTTCCTTATAATAAACCACTTAAGATAGGGATTGTTTAATTTTAATCTCTTTATCTCCTAAGAAATGGCACAGTGTTTTTACTTAATCAAAGTTTGAATTGAATTCATCTGAATTAAGGGGAAAAAAAAATTTGACATGGAATTAATTTAGAACTAATTTAAAATCCTATATTTGAAAACTTGATAGCAATGTGAGCTGTTAAGGGCCAGAACTCTTGTACTTGAAACAAGGATTCTTACAAAGTGCTAAGTGGAATTAAAAATACAGTGGTTATCTAGTTTAGCATGGTGATTAATAAGTTCTCTAGTTCAGTACATGTACTTAGGATTTAATATAGTTCTCAAGATTCACACCTATGATAATATAATTAGAATAGAGCATATAAAGCTGGGATAAACTCAGCCTGAGTCAGAGCCAGATTAGACAGAGGACTCAAGGAGGGAGCTCAAGCTCTCAGAGCCAAGGAGACAGATTCATTTATCCCATCTTACACCACTGTGCTGTCAGGGCTCTCCTCCTTCACTTCTCCACTGAAACCAAGACTCTGGAAGGCCTTTAAGAAAGCTAGTCTGGGCCCCAGGCAAGGAAACTAGATTGTGAAAGAGATAATAAAGGATTTGGAATTACCATCGGCTATTTTTGTGGTGATTACTCAACTGAGTAAAAGGAAGGCTGTCCAAAGACCTCCAGAAAACCAAAAAGAACATACAGGGAGCCTCTTGGCAAAATCCTTTATATTGACCACAGCTTCCTCATTTGTGAAATGGGTATAATTTCTTAGATGATACCTTCCTTACAGGGTCATTAAAAGTACTGAATGTAGCAAGTACATCAAGCATTGCAAACATTGGATGGTTACATGAAGATTGATTATAAAAAGGAAATAATGTATTTATGAATTGGGATATTCCAATGTTGCTTCAATAATCTTCCTTCTTATTTTTCCTAGTAAGAGCTGTTGACGAATCCCCTCAGAAAAAGATATTTGATATCATTTATCCACGGAAGCAACATTCCCTACATAAGAGAGATGTGCAGGAAAACCAGAAGCCCCAAAAGCAGGTATGACATCCAGAGGAAATTTCACTGGATTATATTTTTAAAATACATTTTATGATGCTAAATTTTTAGCTAAATATGTTCAAATCAATTACAGACCTCTTGAGGGCAGAGGATGCTTTTGATTTTTCTTTGTATTCTTGGTATTTAATAGTGCCTAAAACATAATAGGCACTCAATGTATGTTTTTTCTTAATTAAATATTTTACTTTTTCCATTACATGTGAAAAATAATTTTAATATATATTTTTAAATTTTGAATTTCAAATTCTTTTCTTCTCTCCTTCTCCTCTTCCCTCATTGAAAAAAACTAGCTGTTTGTCATAGGTTACACATGTGCAGTCATGCAACCGATTGTCTAGTGATTCAAATGCTCATAGGCCGAAAGTCAGGAAAATGTGAATTCAAATCCAGCCTCAGACTCTGGCCTTGAACAAGTCATTTAATCTGTTTCCTCAACTGTGAAATGGAAATATAATAAATAGCACCTATGGGGTTGTTGTGAGCATAAAATGAGTTAATATTTGAAAAGCACTTAATACAAGGGAGCAATAACCCTTACGTGGGGTTCCAAAAGGGAGGAAATTCAATTCGATGAATATTTATTAAGTTCCTACTGTATGTCAGGCATTGTATTCAGAGAGGAGTTTACAACACTAGCATGTAGTAGAAATGTAGAATTGCTATTATATTATTATCATTTAATATCTGTACATATACATATATATGTATATGACATAAAAACAAATCCTCAACATAACTAGAACAAAAAGAAAAAAAAAGAAAATCAGAGTTTTCTTCCTGCCCCAGTGAGACATCAGAGAGGAAATTCAGTATAGGACATTACTAAACATCAAGCTTCCATGATAATAAGTCAATTTTACCTTAAGAACCTTCCCTCAGTCAGTCAAGAAGCATTTATTAAGAGCTTACTAGGAGTCAGGGTCTGTGGTAAGTGATGGGAATACAAATAGAACTAGAGATTTCCACTCATTCTAATGAAATAAACATTTATTTAGCACCTACTATGTGCGCAGCATTGAACTAAAGAGGAAAAGTTAATTCTGTAAATATGTATCAAGTACCTACTATGTGTCAGACACTGTATTAAGAGTGAGAACACAAGGAAAAGCAGAGACATTCTTTATCCTGAAGGAGCTCACAATAGAAGGGGGAGCTAGCACATAGAAGGAAGTTGAAAAATGGGAAGGAGAGGGACCTTTTGGGGAACTGTCATGTGACCTCTCCCTTGGAGACCCATCAAAGAGAAGGATGGAGCCATCTCCTGAAATTGGACGTTATGGAAGGAATGGTCAACCAGAAGGTATGGCTTCAGGAGTAAAGAGTGGGAGCTTCCAGCTTGAAAAAGTTTATTTGTCAAAGCAGACAAAGGCAGGCTGAGTCAGCATCATGGGCAGTCTACAGGGGCATGAAGAGGACACACTTGCCTGTAGGCTCACAAGTGGTAAAGCCAGGCTGTGTCCTGGCTTCCATTTCTGGGGCTTTTCCATTGTCCTCATGTCTGGGATTGAGCAGTTTGGATTTCTGCTGAGAAGTGCTGGCTTAAAACAGAAATCCAAACCACATGAATGACAACAATAGCCACATATTCACAAGCTGTGTAGGAGAGGAAGGTCTCTGTTCGGAAAGGGGCATATAAACTATATTTTGAGGGACTCTAGTAATTCTTCCTGAAATAAGGAAGGAAAGCATTCTAGATCTGCTGTATAAAGGCAAGGTGGTGGGGATTTTCATGAGAAAATATGTATGATGAATAGATTTACTGTAAACAGCCCAGTTCTATAAAACTGTTGCCCTAAAATTTCAACAGCACTATTTTATCATGTCATTCCCCTTCTTAAAAATCTGCTCTGCCTTCCTTTTGTTCCACCTCATAGCTAAGCTCCTTTCTGCCTGGTTTTTTGGATTTTTTTTTTTTTTTTTAATGGCACCATCCCTAGCTATATCTGTGAGCATCCTCTCGCCACACTTTCTATCTCTGGCTCCTATTTATGTTAATTGCTCCAATCAGAATGTGATCTGGATCAGCAGAAGCACTTTCTGGATGCTCATTTATTCAGTAGTTCATTCTAGCTTTCAAGGAATGGGTTGTTAGAATGCAAGCATACACCTGCAGAAAAGATAATTTTAGGAGAACTTGCATATGAGAAATTCTCACAAAGAAGTCAGAAGAAGTGATTGAAGGACACTCTCAAGGACTTTCTAAAGTATTTTAGAATCAATTGTACGACAGTGGAGACACTAGCAAGAAACCACCCAGCATCAATGACTATGTTCTAGTCTTTTCTATGTTCTATGTTATATATGACACATGTTCCACGAGCAAAGCAGAATTGCAATAGCTCAAAAGAAATGAAAGATGGGTACCTTAGAGCCATCTCCACCGCAGATATTCATATTGTGCCCCTCCTATGTTAGAGCTCAAAGGATATCCAACAAAATAGCCATTTATAGTTTCCTATCTTGAGATTCAGGATTCTCTCCCTATAGTGCTAAGCTGCCTTTCCAGACTGATGCATATTACCTCTTTTCATTCACTTTCTATTACACCTAAACTCACCTACTTCTTGTTCCTTGATCTTTGCATAGTCTCTCCTGTCCCTCAGTCTCCTTCACCCCATGCTTGGATGCCCTCTCTGTTTTCATCTTTATCTTTAGGAATTCTTACTTTCCTTCAACTTTCAGCTCCTGTGCAACTTCAGTGGAAACTTTTTTTCTGACAGTCATCTCACCCCAACTGTTAATGTTCCCACTTGTAATATTCTTCTCTAAGATGTAATGTTCTCTGCTCCCAGAGCAGTTCTTGGGAGGCTTCTGGGAGCAGCCTTCGTTTCAGTTCAGTAATCACAAGGGCAGCCAGGGATTAAAGTCCAAATTCTTTATTGTCTCCTTCAAAGTCTTATCTCCTTCACTTGGGGCTCGGCTAGTTTTCTGGAGGCCTTTTGGATCTTGGTTTCAATGTCCTCCACAGGACAGCCTGCCACCACTTCTCTGTCTTCCTTAGTTCTTCTCCTTGACTTCCTTCTCTGGCTTCTGAATCTCCCTGACTGAATCCTGGTTGAGGCTCTTAACTTATATTTGCTTTCTTAAAGGTGTGAATCTTGTAGAACTGTAGTAAGTACTAAGTACATGTGCTGAACTAGAGAACTGTTAAGGACCATGCTAAATAACCATTGTCTCTATCAATTCCATTGACTTAGCACCTTGTTTCAAATTCTGGCCAATAACACCCACTATTTTTTTAAAAAATGACGTTTTTATTTCTATATCTATGTGGTGTATCACCCAGAAGAATATAAGCTCCTTGGAGAGAGGGTCTAATATTCAT
Organism: Antechinus flavipes; assembly: GCF_016432865.1. Classification (NCBI taxonomy): domain Eukaryota; kingdom Metazoa; phylum Chordata; class Mammalia; order Dasyuromorphia; family Dasyuridae; genus Antechinus; species Antechinus flavipes. The sequence goes on along the minus strand of NC_067399.1, from coordinate 18,958,621 downwards.
TTTATTCTTTGAATGTTCAGGGTCTGATCTATCATAGACCCTTGCATAGTAGGTGCTTAATAAATGTTCATGGTATTAAACTGAATAGCTGAATAAAGTCATCAGAGTTATAAGAATGCACATTTATATGTTATTTTAAAATTTGCAAAGAGATTTAAATAAATCATTTTCTTTGACAATAACCTTGTCTACATCTCTATCTAAATCTATATGACAATAGACTATAACAAATATTCTTTCACCTTTCTTTGTATCTCTAGCACTTAACATTGGGTCTGGCACATTATGGGTGCTTAATAAATCCTCAACTGTATTTATATAGATACATCTCTCTTTCTCTCTCTCTCTCTGTCTCTTTCTTTCTCTGCCTCTCTCTCTCTCTCTCTCTCTCTCTCTCTCTCTCTATATATATATATATATATATATATATGTATCTATATATGTCTATATATAGATATCTATATCTATATCTATATATCTACAATTATGTCTACACCTACATCTATACTTAATATTAGAACTCGATTTCTACCTGCAACTGCAGGTGTAACCTACATATTTATCTCTATTTCCAGCTTCATCTTCATCCTCCCTCTCTGTATAATGTCACAAGTATGGCACAGTAGTGTGCTAGTAAAAATTGAAAATTGCCTTTCAAAAAACATGATATATAGCTTATATCAGATTGCTGTCTAGAGAAAGAAATGGTAAAGGAGAAAAAAAATAAATCAAAATATTATAAAAGTAAATGTTGAAAACTAATAAATATCATTTTTAATTTATGCCTGACACAATTTTAAGTTTAATGCATTTTTGATATTTTCTCCATTTTCTTTTTTTCTTCACTTTTTAAAGTCTAGACAATCAGCAAAATAATAAATCAAGTCCCTATTTGTAATGGTTGCTAATTTCCGAAGTGCAAATGGCTATACTGCAAATCTCATGATTTGGCTTTCCTGAGCTTCCACTTTCTTGGGGGTTATCTCATCTCTTTTCTTTTGTAGACTTCTCAGCCACAGTTCCGATTTGTTCATTCTTCTCTTACCTTTATCATTTTCCTTTGAATAGCACATATATCATTTGTCACTCAGGGAACTCCCTGCCCACTTATTTGTTTTGTCTTGCATAGGGTGTGTGACTGTAACAGGCAGTGGATACTGGCACAGGAGGGTTATGGAGAGACGCTTGCTCATTGACATACTAATGCTTGTAAATATTTGCAGGAAAGGTATGAAGATCGGGTGCAGTACGAAATCAACTTAAAAGGAAAAACTCTGATCCTTCATTTGGAAAAAAACAAGTAGGTGCTTTTGGTATTTTTGGTCACATGTCTGCCACAGTTAGGATGGCTCATCTTGGAAGTTCTAACTCTGCTTCTCAGTGTGGATCACTTGCCAATGGATGCATGTATGGCCAAGTTATGCTCATTTGTGGTTGATCATAGAATAACTTGATTTTTATAATCACTCCATCAACAAACACACATTAAGCAAGAACTATACAACACGCTAGGAATGAAAGGCTTCTAGAAGTTTATCTTACATCTACCATAAAGATTTATCAAGGCATCTAGGTGATGCAATGGCTAGAATGCTGAGCTTGGAATCAGGAAGACTCATCTTCCTGAGTTCAAATCCATCCTCTGCATTTACTAGCTGTGTGACCCTGGACACTTAACTCAATTTGTCTCAGTTTCCTCATCTGTAAAATAAGCTGGAAAAGAAATCGGCAAACCACTGCAGTATCTTTGCCAAGAAAGTTTCAAATAAAGTTAAGGAAAATAAGATGTGAGTCAACTGAACAACAAAAGCTTTTTTTCTCAATGAGAACGCTAATTTGTATTTTATGAAAGTGGAAACTTTGGCTTTTGTGGAAAATTCGGGAAAAAATCATGAATATATATTGGAGTTAGGACTTAAATGCAGGTATTCTTGCTTCACAATGTCCTTTCCCTTATCACCTTATCACATTCTCCTTTACTTCTCAAGTACCCAGTGCCAGGAGCTTTCTTTCCAAGTCATACTTGTGTCTGAAGTTTGGGTCACTCAAGCTATAGACCTAATGTAGGATTCAAAGACAATCTGCAGGAATATCATCATAACATTGTACCCTGAAAGCCTCAACTTATGTATTTACAATTAATCGAGGTGTCTAGGTGCTTCAGTGAATAGATGTGGGTCAGGAGTTTAAATCCCGGCTTTGACACTTACTAGATGTCTGACTCTGGGTAGGTCTACCTCTCTTATGTTTACCTCTGTTTCCCCATTTGTAAAATGGGGAATGTAAATGTAAATGTAAAAACCTACATCACAAGGTTGTTTCAAGGATAAAAAATATAATATTTGTAAAGCACATAAATGTATTATATAAATATTAACTGTTATTATTGACAACCAATCAGTAGACAAAATAAGCTTATAGGAAAGCATATATTGCTGAAAACAATAGAGTAAGAATCATAATTACAATGATCTATACCCCCCCCCCCCAAAAAATGACTAGAGCATATTCTCCCCAAAGCATCCATACTAAATACTGTGAGGCACATATATAGGAAATGTATATGGCTAAGGAAAATCATGCCTCTAATACCCAGGAACACATGCTACTTCTCTCTAAATGCAGAATCTTTTGGGGGCAAATTTCTCAGAAAGATTTTCTGGTCCTGCTCCACTCTGAAGTTCAATTTCCAACTCTAGACTATTTCTCTCTTGAAATCATGGTTAGCTCTTTTCTCTGATGCCAGAAGTCACACTCCAAAGGAATTACTTTTCCATGTTTCTACATCTCATTAAAAGTTCTAGCTAATGGAGGCAGGAAGAGAGAAAATTTCATTTCCATTAACCTTTGGTAGCTTCCCAGTAGTCACACTAAACAGAGATGCTTCCTTCCCAAAATATGCTTCAGTTTCTACCAGGGCTGATAAGTTTTTTAAAGGCTTATAAAGACACAAGTAGTTCTTGGTTAATCTATAGCCTGATCCCACTTTCAATTCTATCAGGAAAACATTATTCTTTATAAAAAAATTTAACATATCAGTATTTTTTTTTATATTTTTATTACTATATTAACATCTTTCTTTTACCTGGCTCTTTTGGTGATTTTATCAGCTGGGCTGGGGTCTGAAATCAATAAACCCCTCTATACTTCAAATAAAAATAAGCCAGAGATTTCTTAAATCACTATCCTTGGAGTCCATTCCACTAGACTTTTTAATAGATGAAATCATAGTATAAACGATGGATGGAAAGTATTTGGGGTGAAAAATACCTTCTACAGGAGACATTTCATGGCCGATTATGATCTCTGCCCCTTCCTTACTTAGTGATTCCCCATCTTTAATTATCTTATATCTGCTCAATGTGTTGTGTAAATACCTGTCTCACCCATCAGAACATAAACTCCTTGAGGTAGTGACTGTCATTTTGTATTAGTATTCTTCTCACTCAGGACAATACCTGACACTATATAAGCACTTAATTGGAACTTTTTCATTCACTGATTGTCTCTATAACTTTGAAAAAAATGTCATTTCCTAAGAACTAAGATGGAGCCATCTTATGTCTTAATTACTTTGTAATCAAGTCCTAGTCCCTCAAGAAGATGGCAAATCACTTCATCTTTCTGAACCTCAACTTCTTCATTTATCAAATTAGAACAAAAAAACCCAAAAAAAACAAAAAACAGTTGCCCTAGATGCTTTAAGATCTTGCTGTGAAAAATAAATGGCATGAAACATGTCCTGTAGTCATCAACTATGATCATAAGAAAGGCTTTAACTAGTGAAGTGACTCCATGTACTCTGCTTTCATTCGGAAATTGTTTCACAAATATTCCCTTTTTTTCTCCCAGCATCCCTATGAGGTAAGGAGAGAAAAAAATTTTTTTTTTTTTTGGTCAATCAGGAATACATAGAGTACAAGTGATTAATGTAAGGTCAGAGGATCAGGTAAGGATACAGCCAGGACTGTTGTAAAGGCCTCCAATAAACTTTCTACAAGATTATGATTTATTGTTTGGAGCCATGAAGATGTGAATTCAAATCTGATCTCTAATACTTATGAGTTATATGACCCTGGATAAATCATTAACCCATGTTTGCCTCAGCCTTTTCAGCTATAGCATTTTCATAATAATAACATTTGTTTTTCAGAGTTGTTATGAGGATCAAATGAGTTTTTTTTTTTTTTTTTAAAGCACTAAGTACAGTACCTGGCAAATAGTAGTTCTTACGATAATGCTTATTTCCTGTCCATTTCCACTTCCTTTATATCTTCTATGGATGACCCAATGGTGTTAAAACACTTAGATTAACACATAATTCTAATGAATACTGTGTTAGTACTAGTTTGTACTATGTACTATATAAATATTAGCTATTATTATTATGATTATCATTAGATCAAAAAACTGAAACTCAGAAAAGCAAATCATAACTCAAAAGGTTTTTTTGGATTGATAAAGAACTTTCCTTGCAACAACCTCATGAAGTAGATAATTACAGTATTTTAACTTACAATTTATAGCTGAGGAATTACATATATATAAATATATAACTAGATGAGGAATTATACACACATATATACATATGCATATATGTACATATGTACAGATGTGCAATTACATATATACATATAAATATACATGTATATATATATTGGAATCCTTACTAACTGCTAACTAATTAGAGTTGATCTAATCTTACAAGAAGATGTTTTGGCCAGAACCTGAAACAAGGTACTAAGTAGAACTAATTAAGACAAGGCTTGTGTTCACACCTTTACTCATTGGAGTCCACAAGTATGCTAGCTTCACAAAGTACACTTTCTAACTTCAAGGGAGTCCACACCTCCCTTAAAGTCATTGGGCCAGAGAGCACTATGGGAGAAAACCCATAATCCCATTCTCTCAGAAGAGACAGATAAAAGGCCTGCGATGAGGGATCTATGGCAGAATACATTTTTTCCTCTTGGCTGGCTGATCGCGCTGGACTCGAGAGGAACGACTCTGGTGCAGAGAACACTTTGACGGATTTCAGTGGAGCTACGCCAGAAGCCCTCTCTCTGCGGCAAGTTGGTGGCTGGGCTCCCCAGAAGGAGATAAGAGAGACCTTCCATCTCTGTCTTGGTTGGAGGCAGAAGAAAGCAGAGGCAGAGGCTGAAGGACAGAACCTTTGGATTTGGAGACATCCAAAGGGCTCCAAGCCTCTAAACCGGCTTCACCTTGAGAAGAACAGGAACTCCAACATTTGAACTCATAACATATATACATTGATTAGAAGTTACATATATACATGCATATAAACATACATATATATAGATACATAGACTTAGAGAGATTGTTCATAGAAATGAGAATTAGACTTGAAATCAGAAGTGCTGAGTATAATTCTTGTATAATAAAGGCTCATAATAATAGCTTTTCATATAATAATAAGAGATGTAGTACTATTATTTGTATAATATTTTAAGGGCTACATTTTAAATAAATATATAATAATATTTATATAATATTGAAGTACATTAAAAGCATTACCTCATTTGATACTCATAACACCCTGAGAGTCAGATGCTATAATTATTCCCATTTTACAGATAAGGAAGCTGAGGCAGAGAGAGGGGTTATGACTTACTCAGATTCATACAGCTAGTAAGCATCTGGGGATAGATTTGTACTCAGGTTTTCCTGACTCTAGATCTGGAGCTACAGATTTCTTAGCTATCTCTGAAAGTTACCACCCTGCTGACCTTGGACAAATAAGTCACTTCACTTCTTTGGGAATTTCAGTTTCCCATTATCTTAGTTTTGTATCCACCAATGTTCTGGGCACATACAATCTCAGCCTTGTCAGGTATCTCAGGGACCATTGGGTCCAACCAATATCTGAATAGATTGCTGACAAGATCACCAAAAATCAGTCTCTACTTCAAGACCACTAGCAAGAGGGATGCTACACTGGTGCTGGACAGATCTCCTAATTAGGAAAATTAGGAAAAGAACATAAACTTCTTTGCCTCTTGGTGAAATCTAGGACTAAAAGAACCTAGATTTGCACTGATAAGGAAACCTACAGGTTGCCTGGTCTGACCATCTCATTGTGCAAAGTGCTTTATATACATGATGACATCATTAGCGTGGAAGCTCCTTGAAGACACAGAAGCTTTTTGATTCTGTTTCAGTTTGGCAGTGCTTCTCACAGCACTTGGTGGGCAGGATGTACTTCATCAGAACAAGTAGCTAGATTGGCAGATGCATGGATTGATCCCCCCATACTGCTAGTTCTCTTCTCCAGGGTCAAGCAAAACACTAATCCCTCTACACATCATAAGACAAAATCTACAACTCTTTGTGTCTGATCCCAAGGAAGAGTGGAGGGAACATTGATCTCAAGATTTTGAGATCGATTGAAGTGAGTTCATATTCAGCTTTAACACTTAGTATCTCTGTGATCCTGACTTAACAAGCTCCAGGCTACTCTCAGACTAAGGGTCAGAAAAGAGAAGTCCCTCTGCTCATTTGTGGAGGAAATCCTCTCACTGGGAATACCCTAAACCAATGAAATCACAAGCCTAGGCAAAAGAATAACAGCTACAGATTACTCACAAATTTGTTTTATTTTTCCGCTAAAGAAAATGCTTAATAGCTTATCATTGTTCATTATTATTATCATAAATATTGTTGCCATGTATTCTAATTAGCTTCAATAACCTTTTTCTGTGTTATTTCTTTAGGGAGTTTCTGTCCCCAGATTATGTGGAAGTTCAATATTCATCCACAGGAGAGGCAGTCTCTTCAAGCCCTCAGATCATGGTAGTGTATCACAGTGTCTTCCTGGATGGGGATTCACTCAAATCAAATGGTTTCAGAGTGGGACGCAGGGATTCTCACTGAACACATTATGTCAATGATGATGGCGATGACGATTCAGTCATTTATTTTTATTTTGTTTAGTTTTTAGGAAGCAATTGAGGGTTACACAGCTAGTAAATGTCTGAGACTGAGTTTGAATTCAGATTCTCCTGGCTCCATGATTTAATCCATTGTATCACCTGGCTGCCCTGATTCATTCATTTATTCAAAAGCACTTATTGAGGATGGGCTTGGTGCCAGGTGAGAGATGGCATGGCATAGTGGGCAGAGAGCTGTCCTAGAAAATCTGAGTTCAAGGCCTGCCTTTGACACATTCTGACTGTGTGATCTTTTATGAGTTGTTTAATTTCTTGCTGTCCCAGGCAACTCTGTAAGACTTTATATTGTCTACACAGATCTTGTCCTTGCTCCTAAGTATCAAGTGCTTTATTGGGATTCTGGCTGTCCAATTAGTCAATCAATCAACATTTTATGAGTCTTTATTCTGTGTCCATTCTGAGGACACAGAGAACAGTTGTCTCTGCCCTCCAGGAGTTGACCTTCTACTGGGGCTTATGCCATAGCCATAGATAAGTGACCCTGGGAGCTTTCTCTAATCATATGACCTTTTAAGAGATATATTAAAATGTCTCACATGACCTACTATGTCTACATCAACTCTAGCCAAGTTTCCCTTTGCTCCCCAATCACCTTGCTGGGATGTACATGCCTTCTACTTAATCTATCCTCTTCCATTTCTGAAAGCCCAATCAGATCAACACTGCCATTGCTGTTAGAAAAGTTTTGTCAGGGAATAGCCTGACAGGCTATTTTTCAGGCTATTCCCTTCTGTCATGGGGCATATCCCTGGGTATGTTACTGAGACAAAGATCAGAATTTCACATAGTTTATTTATCTGTTTGCCTATGGGTTTGTTTAGTTACATCTTTATGTATTTATGTATGTATTTTATGCTTGGACAAATTTATTTATTTAATTATCTATCTATCATCCATTTATTCATCTATTTATTCATTTAATTGTTTATTTGTTCATTTATTTATTTATATTTATCTATTCATACATTTATTTATTCATCTATTTATTTACTTGCTTATTTACTTATCATTCATTCATTTATTTACGTGCTTATCTATATGTATATTTATCTATCTATCTTGAAGCAGATATATAGCTATCATAAACAATTCCCAGTCAGATTCCTCCACCAATGCTGGTCAGCCTTTATACTTGGAGAGCTGACAGAGGTACTTGGAAGCTCCGTAATTTGTTAAGAGTGACAAAGTTAGTATAAATCAGGAGCAAAACTTGAACCCAGTTCTATTTGACACCCAGGACAACTTTCTACCCACCAACCAGTGTTGAGGACATTATATGGCTCACCATTGCTTTCTGAATTTCCCTTTTCCAGGTGATAGAGACACTAGTCTAAGACTCACCATTTTTTAGCCTCTCTGTCCCTGTTCAGTGTGAGCAGTTTAATAATAATAGTTGGCATTTATATGGTACTAACTGTATACTAGATGATAAAGTTGTTGGAACTAAAGGAGGTGATTTAGAAGATTGATGTAGGCACCAAATGTTGCCATTCAAGTCATGAAGAATTCCCAATAGCCATTCTCTTTGATAAATGATAGATTTATTTAGGAAAAGAAATTAGACAAAATAAAGAGGTACAATAGACACCAAGAATGGTCAAATTTGAAATAGAATTGGGAGAGCACATGGTAAAAAGGGGATTTTAATAATTAATGTTGGAAAAGACAAATTCCCCAGTGGAACTTACAATTAACCCTGGGGAAAGGGAACATCCCATGAGGTTGGAATATGCTCTTAGCTGACAGCACCATAAAAATTGTTAGTTAGTTATAAGAAGAAAGACATCATAAGGCATGGTGGGGATGAGAGGAAAAACACGATGAGAACTACCAGGAATGAGAGAAAAAATACTACATGGCATGGGGAAGGGCTGAAGGAGCATAACATCAGGGAGAGGATGCCATGCCATGCAAGTGATTTGGGTTTAAGTGAGAGAGGGCTGTGTAAGGTCTCCTGCCTCACTTTCCTCTCCAGAGCCATCTGGGTCCAGTGACAAGAAATAGATCAAGATGATGGATGGCATGAACCATGGAGAAGTTTATAGGGGAAATTTAAGGTTAGGGATTTGACATAATTTGGATTTCTTGGCTAGACATAGCAAGGTGGGACCATAAGGCTAAAATGATCCCCCTCAGTGCCCTTCCTGCTTGCCATCAGTACTTCATCCTTTCTCTGTCAACCATACCCAGTTATTTAGGACCTCATCACTAGATACTGTGTTAAGTAGACAATTACTGTCTCATTTGATCCTTGTAATGATCCTGTTATATTAATATTATCCCCATTTTATAGTTGAGGTAATTGAGGCTAAGAAAAGTTAAATGATTTATCCAGGCTTTCCTAGCTAGAAAATGTCTGAGGATGGATTTGAACTCAGATAATCCTCATTCCAGGTCCATAACTCTAACCACTGCACCAACTAGCTGGCTAAAATTAATGGTACACAACAAGATAGGGAGTCTCAGTCTATTGTCACTAAGCTTTACTCCCTCAAGGAAACCTTTCAGAAAATTTGTAGTTAAATATAACTTGTAGTTCCCCTGGGCTGCAGCCTTTTCTGTTTCACACCTGTCAGAAGACATTGGTTAGGTTCCTTAATGAATAAAGGTAATGAAGTTTAGAGAATGGGGGCTCACCCTGGAATCAGGAAGACCTGGATTCAAATTCTACTATAAACACTCATAAGTTATAAGATCACTTAATTTGCTTGGGTCTCATTTATCTCATAGCTAAAATGAGAGGATTATATACAATGGTAGGTAAAATCCTTTGAAGTCTTGATCTTTTGAGTTGAACATTAATAGGTCCACTAAAGAGAAGAAGAGAACAATGAATGTGTGAACAACTATTTACCTAAAATTACAAAATATAGGGAAGATGAAGATTTTTAAGTGAAGGCTGTGTCTAGCCAAGAAGTGAAATGTGTGTGTGTGTGTGGGGGGGAGGAGGTGTCAGATTTTGGTTGGTTGGGACTTGTGATTTTATCTAGCTAATGAACTTCTGGTGTGGAAAGTCCTTCCCTGATAGACATCAATATCTTCTCAGTAGTTTATTGTCATAGAAAATTGTATGGGGTGAGAGAAGTCATTTGATCAAGATCATTCAGCCAATATGTTTTATAAACAGGACTGGAAACTAGGTCTCTTTGAATTCAAAACTAGTTTATCAATCAATTAGTCAATCAAACAACCGGTATTGATTAAGTACTGATTATGTGTCAAACTCCTGTGAGAAATCTATAAAATTGTATTTACATATAGGGATAAAGACTTATGGTTATGTCAGCTGACTTAGTTGTACAAAACAAGATATTGATTCACTGATCTGATAAATTGATAAAAATCAAGCAAAATACAAGAAATGGGTAAAAGGTCATTGTAAACACCAAATGTGTATGTTTATTGTTCATTAATATTAACTTTCTTCCCCAAAGGAGATTTTTGAAGATGGGTTGTATGATGAGGGAAAAACATGCACTGAGAGAAATAGGAAATCTGTTAATTTCATTATCCTCAGCCAATGAAGTGATGAGGAGGGACCTTGTGCTTTGGGACAGGAAAAAAAAATGCTCATTCTCAGGTCTATTAGGATGGATTTCCTCAGCAACTGACCCTTGGACAATTGGCCATTTCTTGCAAGAACCACAAATAAACCAAGATATTTATAACAGCACTGTTCTATTAGATGGAGATGTAGAGAGTGAAGCAATCTCTATTTCCACTCTGCTTTCTCTGGAGTTGAGCTAGTTAAGTAATTAATTAAGAAAACATAAAATTGCCTTTATTTCAGTGAAGAGGGGAGTTACCCAGAGTTGGGTGTTTGATGCTTTTTGCTGTTACCTAGCTCCAGTCCCAGAACTATAACTAGGCATTAAGCAGCTACTCAGAGCACATGTGTGTTGAGGTCAAGGGTACCAGAGTGGGAGGCAGAGCCTGGATACTTTACAAATGTATTTTTGGCCATGCAAATATTTTTTTCTTCATTTTATTCTTGTTTCTAAATCTGTATTCTGTAGTTTTATATGGATGAAAGACTGAACATCACTTGAATCATTTTTTCCCTGTCCTCACTCAGGAAAACTGCTATTACCAAGGACACATCATGAATGAGGAGATGTCTACAGCCAGCATTAGTACCTGTCGGGGTCTGAGGTGAGTTCTTTGCAGTTTGGCTAAGGGATAGATAATGGAGGCTGTTAAAGAGTTCTATCCATATAAATCACTCTCCACAAACAGGATAGCCTGGGATTTTGTTATGTCTAAAATAGCAAGTTAGGCTTCTTCCTCACAAAGGAAGAGATAAGTGCAAACTCTATGTCAATCATCATCATCATCATCATCACCAATAGCATTCTCTCTTTGTCCTTCCCTTCCTTCTGCTTCTTTTCTTTCTATTAGACTACTATTGTAGATATGAATCTCCTGACTCAAAGCCTAGTCCTGCTGAATTATTGGCAGTTGAGGCAGAATGAAATATAAGGAAGGAGCTTGGCCACCAGCAAATGAGCTTTAGCATATTGACTAAATCTCTTGCATATCCAGGCTTCACAGACATACAGTGGAAAGAAGCTTCCATAATGGGGTATAAGAAGGGACAGGTGGATTGTAATCTCTGCACCAATGATGGGAATACTCAAAATTGATGAGGTCATAGATCCATCTCATCCCACTCAATCCCACAAGGCCATGATTTTTTTGTATGGAGTCATGAAGATTTGAATTAAAATCTAATCACAGACACAGCTGTGTGACTCCAGGTAAACTACTTCTCCTTAATTGTAAATTTTTTCATAATAATAGCACATGTTTTGCAGGGTTGTGATGTGAATCAAATTGGATATTTTTAAAAGCACTTAGCACAATGCCTGGCGCATAATAACCCTTATGTAAATATTTATTAAGTACTTGCTATGTGAAACTAAGTTAAACACTGAAATACAATGAAAAAGTTTAAACATCCTCTAGCCTCAAGGATCCCAACCAAATAACCAATGAAACCATATCAGCAGAGATTTCTAAATCACTTGTTATGTACAAGACTAGGTTTTGGAGATTTCAATCCAAAAAATAAACTCATCTCTACCCTCAAAAAGCTTTCATTTTATTGTGACAGTACAACAATTATACAGTTAAGTAAATACAGAGAAATAATAGAGACAGCTAAAGTGTATGGTGGATGGAGCTTTGAGCTGAAAGTAAAGAAGACCTGAGTTCAGATCCTGATTTTATCACTGACTAATTGGGTTACCTTAGGCAAGACTTGTTTATGCTTCTCAGTCTCAGTTTCCTCACGTATAAAATGATGTGATTGGAATCGATGACGTCTAGTATCTATTCTAGCTCTAAATATGTTTTTGTATGAAAGTTTCAATAAGAAGAGAAGGTGAACAATCAGAAAAACCATAGATTTAGAGGTGACAAATATCTTAGATTATCTAAATACCTAGTGAAGTCTAGCTCTTTTTAAAAATTATGGTGATTTTATTTTTAATATGCATTGCTTTATGAATCCTATTGGGAGAAAAAAATCAAAGCAAAAGGAAAAACCATGGGACAAATAAAAAAAATAAAAAAAAAAAGAATGACCATTTTTTGATTTACAAGCAATCTCCTTAGATTTTTTTCCTAGATGCAAGGAGATCTAACTCTTAAACTATGCTTTGACAAAAGCTGGACATTCCTTTTTAATACTTAATTTTAAATGAATTTTTATCTTCCCCCATTACACATAAAAACATTTTTTGTTATATATGTACATTCATTCTTTTTTACATATTTCCTTATGAATCATGCTGGCAGAGAAAAATCAGAACAAAAGGGGGAAAACAAGAGAAAAAAACAAAAGAAAAAAAAAAGTGAGCATAGGATGTGTTGATTAATATTCATTCTCCACAGTTCTCTCTCTGGAAGCAGATGGTATTTTACAACTAGAATTTATTGGGATTGCCTTAGATCACTGAACTTCTTAGAAGAACCAAATCTGTTATGATTATTGCACAATCTTCCTCTTACTGTGTACAACCTGGTTACTTGGTTCTGCTTGTTTTGCTCAGCATCAGTTCATGTAAATCTTTCCAGACCTTTCTTAAATCAGCTTGTTTGTCTTTTTAATAGAACAATAATATTTCCTTACTTTCACATACTGTGATTTATTCATCCTTTCCTCAAATGATGGCATCTACACACTTTCCATCACAAGGAGCTGCTACAAACATTTTTACACATGTGGGTACGTTTCCCTCTTTTATGATTTCTTTGGGTTACAAACCCAAGCTGGACATTCTGTAAGGGAAGACATAAAGAAAATATGAGTATATGCTAAGGGGGACTATTCTGACAAAGGCTCATGGGAAGAGATGGAATGGCTTATGAAGCAACAGCTAAAAGGCAGCTGCCTAATCATCAGTTTCTAGTAGTAAGCTCTCTATATGGACATGACATTTTGACCTTGATTTTGTATTAGCTGTTTATTAAAAAGAAATTCAGTTACATTAGAGCTTAAATGAAATTGGACCTGGAAGGATTTCAGATATTTTTCCTCCTAGATTCTGTATTCTTCTTTAGGTTGATCCTATTTGTAGTGTGTGCCCAACATTATCTGCTAGTTTTAAGTAACAGCATTGACAAGCTGAAACATGCTAAAGGCAAGTAAGAAGGATTGTAAGGGATAAAAAAAAATATGCCTTCGGAAATTATCTTGAAGCAACTGAGGAGAATTGATTTGCCAATTTTTAGTGGGGATGATGTTGGTTTTCAAGTCACAATATGACCTATAATACACAGGATTCTGAATCTGATGTCAGATGATTTAGGTTCAATCTTGGATCTGATATATTATCTATGGGAGTTTGGTTAAATCACAATCTTCCTGAGTCTCAGTTTCCTTATTTGTAAAATGGGAGATTTATATTGGATGGAAGATTTATACCCCACAACTTTTCCATCTCTGGATCAATAATCCTATGATTTCAATTATTTGAAGGGTTATAATGAAACAGGAATTTATCTGGTTTGTTGTTCTCAAAGTTATAGGAACAAAGAAGAAAGAGAATATGGATGTAGTTTGTTCTTAAATTGAGAGGACAGACCTAGAATAATGAGGAAAAATGAGACAAATTTAGACAAATCTGCAGAAGTAGATCTGGGTTTCCTTTTTTCCCATTGTCTTTTCAATTCTCTGCAATCTGGCTTCTGCTCTTATCATTCAACAGACATCACTTTCTAAAATTGCCAGGGATCTCTTAATTGCTATGTTCATTGACCTTTTTTCAATCCTCATCCTTCTTGATCTTTTCGGATCTTTTCCACTATTAATCATTCTCTTCTCTTTGACATTTTCTTTTCTCTAGGTTTTCCTTTCTGATTCTGCTCCCATCTATAAGACCATTTGATATTCACTAATGTTGCTCCTGTTAACCATGGACATTTCTCCTGGATCTTTTTCTCTTTTTCTTCTATGATATTTCATTTGGAAATTTCATCAGCTTTGGTAGATTCCATTATTTTTAAAATTATTATTATTTTCTGGATTCAATTATCTTTATGCAGGTTATTCTCAAATCTACTTATCCAGCTTTACGTTTTTTCCTTACCTTTATTCTCACAATTCCAGTTGCCTTTTGGATACTTTGAATTGGTCCAGATAGAGGAGATAATTAACTTTATAAGTAAAGTACTATTTTATGCCCAAGTTCAAAAATTCCAAATTATTCCCTAATTGCCTGTAGAAAACCACAATCTTTTCATAATGTATTTTAAAACCTTCATAATCAATCAATGAACAAATATTTGCTAAGTCAGGCATTATAGGTAACTACCAGGATGCAAAGAAAGGCAAAACTAGGACCTGTCCTCAAGGAGCTCACAGCAAATGAAATTCTAATGGAATCATGCTTCTTTTTAGCCTTATTACTATTACTCCCTTTTAGGAAGTCTACAGGCCTGCAAACTAATTGATTTGATCTGGGAATCGAAGGTTGTTTATTATGCTACCATGCTTTTGAGTAGGTTATGTCCCAGGCATTCAATACACTCTCTTTTTCAGATGAATTAAATTTTAGATCTACCTCCCTATCTTCAACCTTGTTGAATTTCTGGAGCCAAGGGTGATACCTTATAGTTATTCTTGTTTATTTTTGTCTTGCTAATTTCAACCAAAAAATCTAGAATATAGAGATAGTTGGGAATCATGATTCTGTCACACTCTCTTGCACCACTTTGTGTCTTCTGAAAATTGGACCAATTGTCTGCATCCAGTTCATAACTATAGAAGGTAAATACCATGATGCGAAACACAGATCTATGTGGCAGTCTAAAGAGACTTCTTTTCAAATTGAATCATGAATGACTTCTCTTTGGAGCTATTCATTCAATTAGTTCCAGATCTACCTAATGGACTATTGTTTAGCCCACATCTAGTTCTCCATCAAAAAACAATAACACATGAGACTTTCAAATGCTTTTTTAACATCTGGGTCAAGTAGATCTATAGAATTCCTCTTATTTTGGTGATTTTATTTTATTTTTTGCCAGGCAAATTGGGTTAAGTGATTTGCCCAGGATCATACAGCTAGTAACTGTTAAGTGTCCAACACTGGATTTGAACACAAGTCCTTTTGACTTCAGGGCCCACGCTCTATCCACTGTTCCATCTAGCTGCCCCTAGTTTTAGAAATACCAATCAGGCAATCTTGTTAAATAGGGACGACCAATTACTCTGGCATGAACTGCTTTTGAGAGAAGCCATTTTCTTTTCTAAATACTCACTAACCTTTATATTTATAAAGAACCAAGTAGATTTTTAGATTGGATGGAGAGATAGTAAGAGTATACTCACTTTTTAAACTTCTGTTTTCTCTCTAAAGGACATTGAGTGTTAAACTAAAAAAAAAACAAAACAAAAAAACAAAACAAAACAAAAAAAAAACGACAACAGAATTTTCCAGGAACAAAAATCTGGTTCATAATTGGCACAACATCAGTTTTATAGTTTGAGAATTTATCTAGACATTGGCCCTTCTCTAATCCTGCAGTATTTTTATTGTTCCATTCCACTTTTCAAAGATTCCTGATAGTAGCTCAGGAGTTATATTTTTCAGATCCTCTTGGACCCATCTGCTGAAGGGAAGAGATCCTTTGATATCTCCTTTTTTTTTCTCATAAATAAAATTGTGAGCATTTTTCTTCTACTTTTCTAGTTCCCCAAATCTCTGTGTTTTGGCAGTGAAAACAGAGATTTAAAAGAATATCTTTGCCTTCTCTGCATCCATTCCAAGAAGTCATCTAGTCCATTCTTTAATCATCTTCTCCCCCCTCCCCAATACAGTTGAGAGAATGTGTGTGTGTGTGTGTGTGTGTGTACATATATTTTCCCCTTGTTGTTTTTCTTAGTTTTCTTCACTAGATTCAGTTAGTTTTATTTTTAGTGCTCAAAATTATACTTTTATAGAGTCATGTTATACTTTTAGTTTACATCCTGCTTTATCTGTCTTTGCCTTATTGGTTAGTGAGTTCTTTATGCATTGTCACTGGTGCATGTATGCTCCCTTAGGCAAAACTTTACTTTCCTGCTCATTGATCAATCTGTTTGTTATCATGTCTTCAGAAATTCATGTTTGAACACTTGATTTGGGTCAGCAGAAGGAATACCTTTACCCACCTAATTGTAGACATTAGTGTGGTGAATGAATGTTCTCCTTGCAATGGAATATAAACTCTGAATAAGATATGAATACACCATTTTAGGAAGATTACTATCATGCATGACCCAAAAAGCAGTGTAGAAATGTATGGCCAAAGAAGGCTGGCAACAGCATATTTTCCTTGATGATTTGAATATGATAAGTCATTTAAAATACAGTTGGAGAAGTAAGGGCAGCCAATCACACAGTGCAAGTAAAGAAAAAAAGTATTTTGTTGATAACCTTCAAAGATTAACTGGATTAGAGGAGGTCATTGGTTGAGCTTTTTATCAAGGATTTACAAAATGATATGGAAAGTAATTAGATGAATAGGAAAGACAACCAGGTTGCCTATAAGAACAGCTAGAAAAAAAGATGAAGATTGATGATCTTTCATGTGTGAAGTATGGGGAGAAATTAATAGTAAACCATATAGAACAAATCATTATTATCTAAAGGTATAGGTTGATCCTTTCCTTGGAAAAAAAGCAAAGAGGCCTGAGAAATGTCTATTCACACCCTCATGGGTGATTGTATTTTCTTAGGAAAAGAGAGCAAAAAAGACTTTTAATGTGAAAGCAAAAAAAAAAAAAAAAGGAGAAGAGGGAGAGTTGTGACCTATATCAGGAGTTTATAGAATAGAAGAACATAACTTGAAGGAGAAAAGGAAGAAGAATCACTGTGAACCTGGAATTAAGAAGCAATTTTACATTCTCTTAAATACTAGGGTGGGTATTAGATAATCGATGTCATAGCTTCTTAATTTGTTTTGTGTAACAGACTTCTTGGAAATCCTGGTGAAGCCTACAGATCCAGTCTCAGAATTATAATAATAGCTAACATTTACATAGCATTTAATATGTATCAGGCTAAATACCTTAGAAATATTATCACAGTTGTTACACAGAATAGACTGACAGATAGATGTTATTATTATCTCCATTTTACAGATGAAGAAACTGAACTTAGCAGTTGTTACATGACTTACCCATCATCACAGATTTGAACTGATTATCCTGACTTCAAGTCCCATATTTATCCAGTGTGCTACTCTTGCTGTTAAGTCATTTCTTATTCTTTGTGACCCCATTTAGGGTCTCCTTGGTAAAGATATTGGAATGGTTTGTCATTATCTTCTCCCACTCACTCTACAGATAAAGTAAACTGAAAGAAATAAGGTCAGGTTTATATAGCTAGTAAGTTCTGAGGCTTTCTGACTCTGGACTCAACACTTTATCCACTAGTTGCCTGGTGTACCACCAAGGATCCAGTAAATAATAAATATTGACTGCAATGAATAGAATACATAGAATCACAGAGGAAATCAATTATATTAAAACAGATTATGTGCACACACACATATATGCATACATACATACACACTCTGTTCAGGGATCTCAGATTAAAAAAAAATCTGTTGTAGCTAGAAGCAGGAACATTGCCTTCAAAGATTAGGAATGTGGCTTTCCAGAGAATGTCAGGAGAATGTTTTAGTGATTCAAGAAGGATCTTAGAGAGCAGAGTGAAGCAGTGATGGTTGAATCCTCTCCTTCTCAGGGATGCTGAAGCATCCAGTGATCCAACAGAGGAATCTATAGCTCTTTTCCCTGGGTGGTAAGCAGAGAGAGAATACATACATGATGTGACAGAAATTTTTCTAAAACTTATCAAAACTAGATAAAGAAAATTTATTTCTGGTGAGTTATGATGAATCTGACATTGCCTATAGATTTGTCTCAGTGGCCCATCATCTTACAATAAAGATTTGGTCACCACACAGATGAGCCCATAGGGCCAGAGAGTGCATCTATGTACCTGGCTGAAGTCACAGAGTTTGTTCAAGTGCTTTCTTCAAGTCCATTTGGTTTCCAGAGCCATTAGAAGGCTATTGACAAATTGGTATCAATCCAGGATATCTAACGTCCATGGTATATGAGATTTGTTTAAAGGAACCGGGAATGTTTATCCCAAAGAAGAAATGTAGTGGCACTGGTGAACATGACTTCACATCTGTTTTCAAGTATTTGAAGGGCTCTATTAAAGAGAAAGGTTTATTTTAGGATATTTGGACCCTGAGGACAGAGCCAAGATCCATGGGGGAAGTTGAAGAGAGAAGTTTAGACTTGATATAAGGAAAATAAAGATGCCTTGACTTCCTTGGAAAGTCCAGAGTTGTACTTCATCAGAGTTCTCAAGAAAGGGCTGGCATCCACTTGTTGGCTATGCTATAGAAGAATTCCTTTCTGTATATGAGGTATATGTGCTTGAGGTCCCTTCTTGCTCTAGAATCCATTGGCCTAGAATCTCTCCTTAAAACCCAACCATCAATCACTGTTTGAGGAAAGCTTGGCTCTGATGTCTTTCAGGGGATTCTTTGAACATCAGGAACAAAGGTACCTAATTGAACCATTGGGGCTGGCAGAACAGGAAGAGCAAGAGCATGCTCTGTACACATATGAAAGACAGGAACAGAACCTTCCTGAGACATCCTGTGGAGTGGATACGATAGAAGAAGATCTGGTCTTGGAGAAAACTATAAGATCAGGAAATAATGCTGTGGTAAGTATTGTGTTTCTCCCTCCCTTTCCCCTCCCTCCCCCCGACATATTATGCTCAGTTCAAAAAGGAATCACTCAAAACAATCCTTAAGAGCAACAGAGTCATCCTAACTCACCCAAACTTTCCTGGTTATCCTGGGTCCGCAACTGATAATCACAATGGCAGCCAATCCAACAGCCTATTTGATCAGACTATTACCATTGAGATAAACAGATGTAAGAGTCAATAATAATAACTATCTGAACATTATTGAGATTAATAATATTGAGAAAATTGTACAGATTGTACATAATGATCAGTTGGTTGTTGGAGGTCCTTACTCTAAATCCCAAGTCATTATTTACTAACTATATGATCCTAGATAAGTTAATCTTTCTGGATCTCAATTTTCTTATCTGAAAAATGACTGAGTTGGACTAAAGGACTTTTGATATTTGTTTTTAGCTTTAATTCTATGATAAGTTTTTTTTTTTAATTTTATTTCCTCCTTAAAGGTCAGGAAAATGGAGGGCAAATAAGTAGAATGATGAGGCCCTCCATAGTTAGTTAATCTAGATATGGGGATGAACACATAATATAAAAAATTCCATGAAAAATAGTCTATAGACTATACTTCCATCTGTGACTTAAATGGTGCTATATGGTTTGTGTGTAGTACATATAAATTGTGTATACTGTGAATATATTGATATGTAATACATAATATATAAATTATGTATGTATATATGTATATATTCTCACTTTTTTTATATTAACATTTCATTTGTGCAGGTCCAAGAAATATGTTTTCATCTGGAATGATTCACCTTAGCCCAAGTGATGGGGATAACCCCCTAATATTATTTCTTAACACTCTAATTGTTTGTCACTTATAATTTAAATTCCACCCTCGTTACTTCCATCCTTGTTACTTCTTGATTAGGGAATTGTCTCACATTTAACTGAAGATGTCCGTGGGAAGGGTAATGTATTTAATTTACTACTTTGGCAAGAGTTAGTTCATTAAGGACTGCTAAATTTCACAATTGACTGAGAATGATTCCTTGGTGAAAAGCAACACAGGAGGAGTCTTGGAAAAGGAGGAATTAGAGAGAGGTTTAGAGAGAGTCTGGGTAGAATGAACCTGGAGAAGATGGGTCTAGAGAGGATGAGTCTTAAGCAGTCAATTAGGTGAGACAAGGGACATATTCAGAAGAAAAAAAAAAACAGAGGATATTCTCCAAGTATTTCAAAGTTTACCTAAGATTAATCTTGGATTGAGCCCTAACTATACGCAATATATTGTGCAAAATCTCAAAAGAGATGGGAAAATAAATAAACAAATGTCTACATTGTGAGTGTATGATTAAATGCTCCATGTTTATTTTATATTCAGCTATCCACAGATATGCATTTGATTCTTCCTGTAGAATGCAGTTTTGTTGAAATCAGAACTTATTTTTATTTGGTTGTTATATTCTCAGCCCTTGGCACATAGCATAGGCTTATTAAATTCAGTTGCAAATTTTCCTTTTTGTTTATCTTCATATTAGACATCCAAATCTGAGAAGTAGAGGTTTGCTATCACTCTTATGTTACTCTCTATGTGTTCTTGTAGCTCAAAAAAAAAAGGTTTTCTTTGTAAATTTGGATGTAGGCATCTGGGAAATATAAGTTTATTACTAAAATGTTTTGTTATCTATAGTTCTTTTTCTTGTTTATTCATTTTTTTTTCATTTTTGAATATTTGATTTTGCATTGTCAAATAGTGTCATTGCAACTCCTGTATTATTTTGTGCATTTAATGCATAATAATGTTTTTCTATCCTCTCAGTTTTATTTTATGTATATTTTTATTTTTGAAATAAATTTCTTGGAAGCAAGAAATTGTGGGGTTCGCTTTCTTATCCAAATCTCTTTTTTTCTCATTTTGTTGAATTGTTTAAACCATTTACATGCAAACAAACTATGTTAGATTTACATTTTCTTCCATCTGTCTCTAATTTTTTTTCAAGTTATGATTTTCTCTCATCTCATGTAAATATTATACTTCCTTCAATTATTTTACCTTATTTTTTTTCATAAAGCACTTTTTCCATTGGCTCTCTCTCCCAGCTTTGATCTCTCTCTCTCTCTCTCTCTCTCTCTTTCTCTCTCTCTCTCTCTCTCTCTCTCTCTCTCTCTTTGTCTCTCTCTCTCTCTCTCTCTTTGTCTCTCTCTCTCTCTCATTTGTTACTACTTTCCCTTTGGGATTTTCATTATTAGTTCCTTTTTTCCTCTTTCTTTTATCAAGTTATATAATTTTCTCCCCTCCTCCACCTTTTCTCAGTCAATATTTGCCTTCCTTTTCTTCCCTTCAACTAGTCTTGTTTATTAGTCTTTAAAATTTCCTATTTTATACTCCTTTCCCAAACTGATTTTACTTTCTTCATTACTCATTCTCTCTTCATCCTATAATTATCTGATCTCTTTTTTCTATATTCCTTATGTAATCAAAGATTCTAAAGTGTCCATTCTAGGCTCTCCCATGCAGGTGGTTTCTGTCACTGCCAAGTAACATTTGCTCCATGAATACTTCTTTCCTTTTTTGTCTTATTCCTAAAACAATTCCAATTGCCATAGGTGCTAGGAAGGATAATGACCCAGGGTGGCCCACATTCTCTGATCACATTTTTCATTATTTGGCCTCCCATTGACCTATACCCTCCTGTGGTTATTTTTCTTTTCCTATTTTCCTCCCAATGTCCTCCCTGTGTTGGTGCTCTCCCATTCCCCGAGGTTCCGGCTGTATTCAAGGAATCCAAGTATGTATCTCCTAATGTAGCATGAGTAGAATTTTTAGATACCAAATCCCACAAGTCACTGCCCGAATAAGGTTTCCATTTCTTTCTCAGACCATCTTTCTTTACCCATAGGTACATTTATCAGTGGAAGTTCCTCCCACTACCAAAGCAAAACTTCCTTCCTTTAATTTTCTTTTCAACCCTCCCCCCCCACCTCTTCCTCATCTATTCCCCTATAGATTTTTCTAATTTCTAATACCATAGGGGTCCCTTACCTTCATCACTAAGTCTTGATTTGACCTTGATGATTTGCATCCTTCTCTCTATCCCCCTCCTCTTTTTTCATGTATCCCCCCATATTATAATGTGATTTCAAAAAATCATTGACTCACCTGTAATAAAAAGTATTGCCAGGTTCTGTCCACAATGCTTCCCACCCTGTCTCTTGATATTTCCTCCACTAGAGTTTTGCTTTGCTATTGGTTTCTCCATTGTTCTGATAATACTGCTAAAATCTTTGCTGCATTTGTTCACTCCCTGAATTTCTATTGTTTAGGTTGTTAAAGAAACAGTCTCTTCGCCTCTGGTTTTCTTTCTAAAAATGTTTCAAACACTTTTTTGCTCTTGAACATTCTTTTTTTTTTTTCATTGATGAAATGAGCTCACTTATTACATTTGGAGGCCACGTTCCTTCTGTTGTTACTGATTTAACTTTTGATATATCTTCTCAGAAGCCTTCATTTCATATTTTTTAACATTATTTTTAGATTCTTGGTGTCCTAGACCATGGAGACAACTGAAGTTGCTTTATCTTTAAAACATAATTTATATTTTAGGGAAGTTTGAGGGTCAGGAGATGCGAGAAAATGCGTAGTTGTCCATCTTGTTGCTCATATGACCTGGAAACTTGTCGATACTTGTTATTTTAGAAAAAGAGATGTTTGTTGAGTCATGTTGTCAAATTATAAACAGGTGCAGGTGTTCCTATCAGAGCATTGGGATGAAATATAGTATATTAATAATTTCCTCTTTATATCTCTTGTTAGAAACTAGAAGACATGAATCAAAAGAAATATATCGAGTACTATTTGGTTCTGGATAATAAAGTGGTGAGTATTCAGATAAAGCAATGTTCTGGTTAATTCCCTTATAAAGAAAATAATTTACACAGCTCCTAAGAGAACAAAGGGAAAAGTGTTGTTTGCCTTGTTAAAAGGGAGAAAGGGTTCTGTGTCACCTAGGCACCAATTGTTCTAAGGAGATAAAGGTCAACTTGAACACTGAGCTGATAACCTGGAGTCAGTGTACTTTCCTTACATCATCTATGGAACTAGGAAAAACAGGTGGCTGATTTTTTTCAAACTCTCATTTTCTTTTTCCATTAATCTTATATTTTTTGTTGCCATTATATTGATAGATATGCACTCTCATTTTCTTGTTTGATTTTTCAGTTGGCAATGGGCCTCAATGCTGTAGATTCAGATTTTCAATTACATATTTGAATTGTCTGTACAATGTATGATTTATATACATTTATGATTAACATAATATATTATCATAAATGTAAACTTAATACACATATAACATATGTATGTACATATATTCTACTATATATAGAATGTAATATATGCATATATAACATATATATGTATATAATGTGTACATAAATACACAATGTATATGTGTATATACCTATGTTAATGCAATGTATGTGTGTGCATATGCATGTATATATGCAAACACATACATATAGCTATATACAGTGGTGAGATGTGGAGCTCTATGATTTCAATAGTGTGTATATGTAGTTATTTTTCTTTAATATGTGGATGAGTTATTTTTCTTTAATATACAATCTTCCATAATTCCATGAGAACTGAGATGATAAATGGGTTGCTAAAGAGTACACAACCAGGATCTTTAGAGAGTATCTTCATCTCAGGTCTTCCTATGTGCTAAATCAGTCCTCTACTCACTAAACCACGTTACCTCTCCAATCAATTAGTTAATGATTGGAAGAAATTACCTAACCACATTAAGGAATTAAACATGCAAGGAAACATTAATATGTGCCTCTTATTTTCAGTGTTTGCCCTTTTCTCTTTCATGTTGTTTCAGAGTAAGACCCATCTACCTAAAACATAGATTTATAACTTGAAGGGACCTCAGTATTCATCTAGTTAAACCTTTCTTTCCATAGATGAAAAACCTAAGACTTGAAAAGTGAAGGAACTAGTCCAAAATCACTTAGATAGCATGCCACAAAACTAAGGTTTGGAGCCAGTCCTACCAATTCCAAACACAATTGTCTCTGTCTCTATCTCTGTGGCTCTCTCTGTCTCTGTCTCTCTGTCTCCAACTCTACCTATTTGTCTCTCTGTTTGTCTCTTTCTCTCTATCTCTGTGTTTCTCTCTCATCTCTTTTTCTGTTTGTCTGCAAGATGCTGTCCCCACAAAAATTCCCAAGTCATTTGTCATCTGTCTATCTGTCTATCTCTGTGTTTCTCTCCCCTATTCCTTTATCCTCATTCTCTGCCTCTCGACTCCTCCAGATCTTTTATCTCATCCTTGGGAAACTTGAAGCCCAGAAGACTAAAGTGCTTTGTCCAGGAGTATTATAGTAAAAGCAATGTGGAAATGTAGCATTTCAGAGGCAATACTTTGCATACTGCCCCATACTGGGGAATTTTAATTAAATTTCATGAGACAAGTTTAAAGATTGTGAAAGAAATTTGAACACTATCATAAGGTGAATTCAATAAATTCAACAAAGATTTATAAAATGCCTAATATATGCAGAGTATTAAAAGAAATCTTAAAGATGGTAGAATAATATATGATGATAGTCGAATTACCTAAGTTTTTGTCTTCTCTTTGACATCTCCTACCTGGGTGACCCTGGGGTAACCCTTGGACCTGAATGTGATTCAGAAGAACTATGATACTCCATTAAGCCTTAGGCTGGTTTCCATCTGAATGAGTGGAAAGTGGTATCATGTAACAGATTTAGCAACCTGATTAAGTTACAGATGTCATGGTAGAAGTTTGAGATATAAAGAGAAAAAATTATACAGTCTCTCACTTCAAACTATTTATAATATTATAAGACTAGATGAGGGATAAGTGGATGGATAGATAGATATGTTCATTTAAATCATTTCTTATTCTTTGGGACTGGCACTTCCTTGGTAAGACATTGGAGCGATCTGCCATTTAATTCTCTGGCTCATTTTATAGATAAGGAAATTGAGGCAAACACGATTAAATGATTTGCCCAGCGTCACACAGCTAGTGTCTCAGGACAGATTTGAACTCATGGCGATGTATCTCTATTCATTACATCATCTTGTTGCCGATAGATGGCTAGATAGATAGATGATAGATGGATGGATGGATAGATAGAAGTATATGTAGCACAAAGTATGGTGTATTGAGTCCAAAGGAAAGATTCAGATAAAATGTTCTAGGAAAATTTGAGGAAGAATCCCCTTTCCCTCATAATGTTATCATTTTATTTCTATTGAAACTGACACTCTTGTTCATTTTTTTTTCAGTTCCGAAAGTACAACCGAAATCCAGAAGAAATAAGGCAGAGGGTTTTTGACATGGTCAACTTTGTAAATATGGTATGATTTGTATTATTTAAGTCAAAATGAAAGCGGTTTCTCAGGGCATTTTCAGGGATTCTCAGAAAGGTTAGGGATACCCATTATTGCCGTTCACCTAAGGAAAACAGAATGAACATATTCATCATCATATGAACACTGATAGAGAGGGAATTTCTGGTTTATCTTATACCTATTGCCTCTAAAGGACACTTCCAGTTAATGTTATTGTTTGAATCCTGGTTTGAATCCAAGCTTGGCCTTTTTTATCTTGGATATTTGCTACTTTCCCAGGCCTCAGTTTCTAAAGGAGGAATGTAGAATAGGATTTTTTTAAAGTTCTGAATCTCTTTTCTTAAGTCTTAAGCAGCCATGGTAGTATTACAGTGAATTCAGAGTCAAAGAGGCACAATAGAAACAGCACTAACTCAGGAGATGGAGGAACTTTGTTGAAATCCTGCCTCTGATATTTGCTATTACCTGTGTATCCTAAGGTTCTGATATTCCTAAGGTTCATTTCAAGTATAACTCGAAATTTTCATGACTTGGGTTCATAATCTGACTTGAATTCTCATTATCAGCATAATCTGGTATAAATTACTTGAATTTATTAGGCTTCAATTTCCTCAAATGAAATAATTGGATTAGATGACATCGAAAGTCTTGGCTAACTCTAGATCTATGACCCGAATCCTAGAATCTGACCAAAGAGTAAACAAAATAATTGCTTAGAGTATGTATCTTACAAGGATGTATGGAAAGATATACAATTTTATAATAATCTCTGCAAAATTTTGCAAATCTGAATAACTACTCTGTTATCAGAAGTTTAAATTCCTTCGTTCTAAAGTGTGTTTTCTTTTGACAGCTGTATAAAAAGCTCAATATCCAAGTGGCTTTGGTGGGGATGGAAATATGGACACATGGAAATAAGATAAAAATAAGCCCTAATGCAAATGTGACTTTGGAGAATTTCTCAAATTGGCGAGGGGGGATTCTCCCTAAAATGAAGCGCCATGATGTTGCCCAATTAATCACGTAAGTTTCGATTGTCCACTGCATAAACATGGCTGCCCAAGGCATCTAGAAAAGAAACTTGCAAAAATCTTGCCCAAAGAGGTTGTGTTTAAATGTTTATAGACAGTATTTAATGTCTTCAACAGGTAAGTTTGAAAGGGTCGCAACAACTACTCAGTCAATTAACTCTTTGTTATCTGGATATTTGGGGAATATCTGGATAATTTAACAATTTTCACTTTTTCATAATAATTATGTAATAAGTATTGGCAATTTTATATAATTCTAAAGTTTACAAAGCAGTATCACTCTCTCTTTGTATGTGTGTATTACATGTTGAATTATTTATACATGTAAAAAGAAAAGAAAGCTATTTGTAATAGTGATTGTATGTAGTCCTCTCTATTCCTGATGGTATAGGAAAATAGCTAATTTGTGTCATATTTGTTGAGTTCAGAATATGAAATAAAAGAAAAAAATAAAGGGAATGTTCTTGGCTGGGAGAAAACAAATTAGTTGGTGAGAACCCAAGTCTTCAAATTCAGTCATCTGGCACATGGCTTTCTGAATTTTTGCAAGGAAAGAAAGCAGTTAGCTCATTGAAACCTACTCTCTAGGTCCCTAACTTACTATAAATTTAGAGGATGGATTGAGGAAGGAATGGTTCAGGGTCTTAAAAAAAATAGTACGTTAACTTTTATGTTTTTTCCCCTCCCACATAAATGCAAAAGGGTAGTTATAAAATGTTTCTTTCCTGTACTGTGAATCTATGGCTTCTTCTGAATGTTCGCTGAGTCTTGGATTTATGGATGCATTTATCAAACACATGAGTGGAGAGTAAGAGGGAGTCTGGAATGGTGTGAAATGCCCTGAGTTAAAGGAAGCTTGGGCTAAAATTCTACCTCCAATACTAAAATTTAGCACTTATTTGGAAGATGGGCATAATAATACCTCCATAGCACTGACTTCCCAAGTTTCTCTTAGAAGCCAGTGAAATATGTTCTAAGCTCTTAATAAATATTAAAGAGCTAGATATATTTCCACTATTACATAGGATTCAGAAATATAATTACATAAAAGGCCTCCAATTGTGGGTGCTTTTAGCTATAGAAATACTATTGTTATTGAGGCAGCTAGATGGCACAGTGACTAGAGTGCTGAAACTGATAGTCATTTAACTTCACAGAGTGAGGATAATAAAAATACTTACATCACAAGGTAGCTGGGAGGTTCAAATTAGATAATTCATACATACACACAGAAACATGTACATGTATATGTATATAATTAAAACCATTATATGCTTTAAAATGCTATATAATGGTTAAAGAGGGAGAGGAGGAGGAGAAGGAGGAGGAGAAGGAAAAGAAAAAATAGGAAGAAAAGGAGCAGGAGGTGGAGAAGAAAGAAGAAGAGGAGGAGGAGGAGAAGAAGGAGAGGAAGGATGGATGAGGAGGTGGAAGAGGAGGAGGAAGAGAGGAAGAATAAAATGATTATCATGTTTCTCTTCTTTTATTGGAGAGATGGAGATTAATAAGCGTGGAATGTTGCACACATGTCATTGGGTAAAATCTGATGTCCTGATTGGTTTTAATTTTTATTTGTTTTTAAATTAAAGATTCCTTGGAGTGAGGGAGATGCTCCCAGAAATGGCTATGAAGTTTATTTTTATTATATTATATTGTAATATTATATATTATAATATTATATGTTTATTATTTATTAATATTATGAAGAATATTATTAAATGTTAAAAAGATAGAAGAAAATGAGATTCTGGAAAAGTTTGGAGGGAGAATTTCCAATTATCCATAGAATGCTAGTTCCCTAAGGGCAGTCTTTCTTAAGTAGCTGTATATTATGTAGAATGTAGTAAGATTTATTGAATTGAATTGAACTGAATTGTTAAAAAGAACACTGGGATCACTGAGGTGTAAAAATAGGGAACATTTTCTAGGAAAGTGAATTTTCTCAAGAGGAAATCACAGAAGGAAGCAGCAAGGAAGCTTCTTTTTGCTGGCCTCTGTGCTGACCACTTCTTCATTGTTTCATGAGGCTAAAGATTTACTTACTGAAAATGTGACATTTTCACTTTTTTTTTTCTGAGTGACTTGGGGTAAAGTGACTTGCTCAAGGTCACATAATTTTTTTTTATTTCAGTGGGATAGACCTCAGTGGACCCATTGTGGGCTTGGCATTCATGTCAACAATGTGCTCTCCATACCACTCTGTTGGCATTATACAGGTAGGCTGGAAATAAGCTGGGGTTTTCTTCCATTTATTATGTAATCTTCCTTAAGACAAAGAAAGTGCATGTAGAGACTATGAAGTTGTGTACATTTGTTTCTCCAGTTCATAAGGACTAAAGAAGCTCCACAGAGACCAGAGTATTTGAGTTGTGTTAATACATTTCCTGATTTTTTTTTTTTTTTTTTGCTTTCTTCACTGGGAAGATCCTTTCCAGTCCTGTCAGGCTTTCTGAGTAACAGGGGAGGAAAGAATTATATCATATTCCATGCCTTAGCTTCAACAAGGTCACAGCCTCATCAATGTGATCTTAGAGACCATTTTGTCCAAATTCTTCACTTTCTAAAAGAGTATTCTTAATCCCTTACGAGATTTACCCCATTTTGCTTAATAATGGACAGGTATACAATCTCAGGTCTTCTAATCTCTTTGCAGGAGTCATACTACTTCCTAATGAATTATTCATGAACCAATCCTAAGGAATCCATAATATAGTACAGTAATAATAACAAACACTTTGTAGTACTTTGTATTTTGCAAGTTATTAAAGGTTTACCATAAGATAGCAATGTACTAAGCACTAGAAGTATGATACTGCTCTGGGAGTTTACAGGTTGTTCCCTTAGGTCCTTGCCCAAGATTCCAGAAATACATTAAGAACTCAGTCATTTGATTCTTGTTCCTAGTCCCTAAGATAGCCTAGCTGGGGGATACAGAAAATTAACCTGTCTTCCTGATGTTTATTTTATTCAATTTTTGTCCCTAGGACCACAGTTATGACCTCCTCAGGGTTGCAGGAACAATGGCTCATGAAATGGGCCATAATTTCGGAATGTTCCACGACACCTATGTGTGCAAGTGCCCTTCTTCAATATGTGTGATGGATCGGGCACTCAGGTGAGAGAGGCTTCCTTTTAGCACATCCCATTTTATATTTCTCACACATTAGGGGGTGGACATGGCAGATACCAACGACTGGTCCCATTTTTCATAATCTCGTAATGTTCTTCTCTCTCAAAAATATAATTGTTCTCTGGGAGCAGATTTCTTGGGGAACTTCTGGGGGCAGCCTTCATTTAGGTTCTGAGTAATAATCACCTCAAATACACCCAGCCGTTGAAGTCCAGTACTTTATTGTCTCTTCCAAAATAGCCTGGTTAGCTTTCCTTGCTTCTGAGAGCTCTTGTTGTTAGTCCTTTGCCTCTGCCAGCTTCAGCCTCCAGCTCTCTTTGAATCCTTCGTTCTGCCCAAATGAATCTTGGCTTCTCAATCTCCCAGAGTGCCCTTTGGCCCTGAGAGCTTCTTGCTTATATGCTGCACACTGAGTATACTCCAATCATTACATCACTAGGAAACTATTATTTGTTGTAGGATTAAATCAATGCTAAATTAGATTTAACCATTGTCTCCTCAGTTCCACTGACTTAGCTCCTTGTAAGAATTCTAAAACAATCTGATCAGAGTTTTTGATTTTCAAACCATATTCTGTGGCACACTTTCTGTCACAAGAAGTGGGGGCAATGGAGAGTATTTCTGATATTTTTGGAGGGGAATATTAAATAATACTGGGCTTTGAAGAAGGAATACCCGAGTTCCAATTGTAGCTCAGTTGCTTACTAAATGTATTAATCTAGGAAAATCATTTCCCTCTTTGGCCAATGTTGGTTTCCTAACCAACTATAGAATGAGGGGGGTTGGACTCAATGGTCTCTAATATCCCTTTGAATTTTGAAGCTGTCTACAATCTTGTGTTAGATTCTTATAGGCTCATTAAGCCACTTTGCTTCTCTGGATCACACTTTCCTTGTTTGTAATGTAGTGAGGGTCACACACATGGATATATAATCCTACTCTTATTTTTAATCCAACCAGCCTTTACATACCCAAAGACTTCAGTTCCTGTAGTCGCAACAGCTTCGAGAAATTTCTAAGAACAGCATCCCCAAGCTGCCTGAAGAACGTCCCTTTACCTACTGACATAATATCCACCCCAATCTGTGGGAACCTGCTCATAGAATCTGGAGAAGAATGTGATTGTGGATCCCCAGAGGTACTCAAAAACTCCTTCTTTTTTTTCCCGGACAGCGTTTCTGCTTAGAATTAGTTTTGCAGGGCACTAAGTAGAACACTGGACTTTGAGTCAGAAGATGTGAGTTCAAATGTGGCTTCAGATGCTTACTTTGCTGTGTGAATCTGGAGAAATCCTTGAACTCCCTTGGCCTCTTCTGTAAGGTGGAAATAATGATAATGTCTCCTTCTGAAGACTTCTGTGTTAATATCTTCAAAGTACTTTGCAAACCTGAAGGTTCTATATATTGTTTTAGCTATGATTGCTTTCTGTTCATACTGTGGGAAGACTTCTGAAAATGTTGACCTCATTATCTGGTTTGCTTAGGATTCTCATATTTTGTCTTCCCAATGGAATCGTCCTTATGAAGCTTGTGCTTTATGAAATTATGAAGGAGAAAATATCTTGCAGCACCCTCTCCTCCTTGCAGGGTTCCATTCTGCCCTATAGTCCCCCCAAGAGTCCTTGACCATGCTCAATTCTTGAAGCTCATAATAGCACTAATGTCAATGTCAATATTATTCTTATTAGCTAAAATATCATTATTATCATCTATAATAATGTAGACTTCAGGAGAGAAGAATAATTTAAATCCATATTATCTCCCTCCCATCAAGCATTCATCATTGTCACTGACATGTAAGCTACAGAATATAATGTAGCACATAACAGATGCCAAGTGGTTCAGTAGAGAGAGTTCTGGATCTCACAGCCTCAGTTTTCCCATCTGTACAAATGGACATGAAAATAAGCACATCTACTTCCTAGGATTGTTGTGGTTATCAATGTTATAATAAATGTAAAGTGCTTTGCAAATCTTAATTCCCTATTTAAACGTTAATTTAGTATGATTATTATTGAAGACAGACTAAACCTTTGGTTCTGTTTACATTTGGAAGTCACAATATACAAATTCCCTTCTCTACAACTTCACATCATCCAGGAGGAAATCTATCTATCTATCTATCTATCTATCTATCTATCTATCTATCTATCTATCTATATTTGCTGAGGCAATTGGGGTTAAGGGACTACCCAGGATTACACAGCCAAAAGTGTTGTGTCTGAGACTGGATTTGAACTCAGGTCCTCCTGACTTCAAGACCAATGCTCTGTCCACCGTGCCAGCTAGCTGTCCCAAGAAAGGCATATTTAAAGAATCATGTGGAAGCACTGGATGATTTAGTTACTTATTCAGTCAGTCAGCTAATTTCAGAGCCATGATCTGAACACAAAGCTTTCATGATTCCTTATCAGTCAAACCACACAGTGGTTCTGCAACTATCTCCCCCAGTCAAAGCGGGCATATCACCAAATCTTCCCCATGTTGGTGGGACTTTTTCTTCACAAAAGTGAGGGAGATATAGAGACAAAAATAGATTGATCATGTGATTTCTTTCAGGTAGGGAATTTCAAGATCAAGAAAATCCTACCAGTGTAAGTCAGGACCTTCTCTTCAGTTTATAATCCAGAGAATCTTAAGGAACGAACCCATTTGCAAAGTAATCATGGCTGAAGTTAATATATCAGTTGAAGATTTGCAAACAGCTTCATATTGTTTATTTTCTTTGATTCCTCACAAAAGTTCTTTTCTGTGCTTTAATCATCCCATTTTATAAATACATATTGTGCATGTTTAAGTCAATATTGATTGAAAGGAATTCAATAAGATTGTGTAGGAACATGGAATTAACTAAATAACTAGGAACAGACATAGATTGAAGGGACCATAGAAATCATTCAATTCAACCTCTTCATTTTGCAAATGGATAAACTGAGGCCCCAGAAAATTATTGATTTCATTGATTTTTACTGATTTAATTGGTAATAAAAGTAATTAGTAATAAATATTTCCTCGATGAATAAGCCAAATATTCTGCTTAATTTTGGAGAAGAGAGTGGGGTAGGAAGGGAGAGTTTATATGAATAACAATTTAAGTCCTGGTAATAGAAGTAATTGAAGGAGTCTGTTTAGGTAATTCAGTTGATTTTAATTCAATTAAATAGTAATATATTGAGGTAGTATGGAACAGAGGAGAGCAGGCTGACCTCTAAGCCAGGAGAACCTGGATTCAAATCTAACCAAGGCTGGTACATACTGCTTGTGTGACTGTGGACAAGTTCTTTAACCTCTAAGCAATTCTCTTGGAGCATTATCTGTAAAAAAAGTGTCAACATGCAGTGATGGAGGGATTTTCTTCATCTGAGAATAACCTGTACATATTGAATCAAATATTTCAATAATATCTTATTATATGACAAGAGCCATAATTAATGAGATGGATAGGAGAAGAATACCAATAAAAACAAATAGATAAAAATAAATATAAATCAAATAATAATGGTATATATAATATTAATATATTGATTATATAATTATATCAATATTGAACAAATTTTATTATACTAGTTATATATTTCTATTAATATATAACATAAATGTATATGTATATTTATTTCAATTATAGTAACATGTTGATTATATAAATATCTAATTTATATTTGTTATATGCTTATATGGATATATAATATGAATAGATATATAATAGATATAAATAAATAAAATAGATATATAGTTCCTGGTCTCAATTATCTCTATCCCTCTCTGAGAATAAATGACTTAACAGAATGTGTTGAGGGGACTAAAAAAAAGCTGAAGCCATTGTAATGTTTTCCCTCGATGATCTTTTGCAGGAATGTACCAATGTTTGCTGTGATGCTGTAACATGTAAAATCAAGCCAAATTTTAAGTGTGCATTTGGAGAATGCTGTGAAAACTGCCAGGTAAGATGGTGATCAATATCCCATATTCGTAAAAATAATGAGGACAACAAAGTAAGCAATGATGATAATTATAATTAATATAACAAGAATAGCAAATGTGTGTTCAGAATTCTAGATTCCTTGAATCATTCATTGAAAGCAAAAGTCCACAGATTAAGGTGTTATAAAGTATGAAAAGAGCACACCAAAAAACCCCCCAAAAAACAAACAAACAAAAAAACATAAACAATTCAGCATCAAGAATCTGTTTCTCATTTGTTCCAGCTTGCATGTTCTTTGTTTGTGAGATAGAGATGATCAGAAGTTTTCCTGATCTTCCTCTTTCAGGGTATCCCTTTCTCTGATGTCTTTACCTCTCAAATGTCTGTGGTGAAATTTGTGATGGGTGTTGAAATGTTTATTTTGCTCTGTATGCAGAACAGTTACAGTCAATTATAGTGATCTAAATATGATGATGAGAGGATCAAAGAGCTGGACTTCCAAGGGACTTTCTTTGGTGACTGTCATATCTAGAGATACAGTATCTATGATTGAGGGGGTTACATCAAATGAAGGAATGAATGCAATTAAATAAAAATAAATTTTGTAAAATTTGTAAAATAGTTACTATGTGTCAGTATGATCTCTATGCTGAGTGCTGGAAATATAGAAAAGTGCAGAGAAACCAGTTTTTGCTCTCAGGGAAGTCATGATCTCATAGTAGTGAATGGCACAGGTATTTTAGTTGTAGGAATTGTATGAAATCAAATCAGCAGGGTGAACCAGTGAGGGAGCTAGCAAAGCTGAGAGATTCTTAGAGTGTAAGAGAGTTGTTTTGGCAGAGAACTGGAAAATATGCTAGGACCAGATTATATATGAACTAGAATAAACTGAATTTGCAATTGACTTCATTGGGAGTAGAGGATCAGAGAAGGGATATAGGTCTATGGATATAGAATATATCCGTGTGTGTGTGTGTGTGTGTGTGTGTGTGTGTGTGTGTGTAAGAAAGAGAGAGAGAGAGAGAGAAGAGAGAGAGAGAGAGAGAGAGACAGAAGGAGGGAGGGAGAGGGAGAGGTCTATCTAATATGTGTACTTTTAGATAGATTTATATTTAGAGAGATAGATAAGCAGATAGTAGATAGCTAGATGGATGACTAGGTAGATTGGTGGGTAGATGGTGGGTAGCTAGTAGTTAGATAAGTAGATAGATTGATAGATAGACTAGATAGGATAGATAGATCAAAAGACAGATTGATAGAAAATATGGTAAATAGCTAGAAAAATGGAATTGGTGGATAGTTGAATAAATATAGACTGAAAGATAGATTGACAGGTATTGGTCAACCTTCCATCTGGAGGAAGGGATGGGGGGAAGGAGGGGAAAAGTTGGAACAAAAGTTTTACAAATATCAATGCTGGAAAATTATCCATGATATATCTTGTAAATAAAAAGCCATAATAAAAAGATAGATTAATAGTTAGATAATATGGTAAATAGATATATAGATAGGATAGATAGATGGATGTCAGATAGATAGTTGGATGGATGGATGAATTGATGGATGGATGGATAGGTGATAGACAGGCAGGTAATGGATAGATCTGGATATGCAAAGCAGAACTGTATGATACTAAGAATGTTGGGCTTCTAATTAAGAGATACATATGTCTGAACCTTGTTTCACAGTTATTCCAACTGTGGAATCATGTTCAAGTCACTTACCCTTCCTCAGTCTCAGTTTCCTCATCTGTAAAATGAGGACAATAATTTTTATGGCACCTTCCTCACAGTTCTGGTGAATGGTTCAAATGGGATTAAATTATTTGTAAACATTATGTATGTGTGTGTGTGTGTGTGTGTGTGTTTATTTTTTTGCGTATGCTAAATTATTCAATTGAATTGTGAGGTGCTTACCTCAATGGAGAGAGTCCCCACAGTGCCACATCATTGATCTTTAAACTATTGAAAGCTTACAGGAAGAGTGTCCATCTGACAGGAATACTAGTTTGGCCCTGTAGATTTATTATATTATATTGTTTATATTGAAACCTCTTTGAATTTTTAAAATGCAACATATGTGTGTGTGTGTGTGTGTGTGTGTATTCATTCTATTACTGCTGTATATTTTTATTTCATTTCTTGGCTATATTGGTATATGGTTTTCTTTCTCTGGTGATCCTTCCATGATTTTGGTATTCAGACTAAATATCTCTTGATGGTAGGAATTGGGTGGAACTCCTTCGCTTCTTTCCTTTTGAAATTAGTGTTTATAGCTCGAGTCACAAACAGGATTGGCACGCCTGTTCTGATGAGTTCTAGAGCATCTCTCTTGACACTATTTTAGGTTCCAGATCCCTTAAGATTATCCTGCACCATGCAGTTATCAATGATGAAAAGCAGCAGAGGAGGTGGCAAAGTCACAAAAAATCAAAAGTGACAGAAGCAGGATTTTGACCCAGGTGTCTGTCCCCAGCTACAGCTCCCTCAACACTTCACCATGCTGATTGCTACCTGGGTGCAGGGTCAGAAATAGAGACAACTTCCTCTTAATTTTTTTTTAACTTTTCTTCTAGATAAAAAAGGCTGGAACATTATGCAGGCCGGCAAAAGATGAATGTGACCTGCCAGAAATGTGTGATGGCAAGTCTGGGACCTGTCCCAAAGATCGATTCCGAGTCAATGGATTTCCCTGCCAAAATGGGCAAGGTTACTGTCGGATGGGACAATGCCCAACCTTGCAGGATCAGTGTGTCAGTCTTTGGGGAGAAGGTGAGAGTTGAAAGACATTTAGGTTTATAACTTTGTAAAGTCTTTGAAGACAAGAATTCTTTTTATTTAGTCTTTATATACCTAGTGCTTGGTACACGATGTTTAATACACCAAAAGCAGGTAGGTGGGGCAGTGGAAAAAATATTCTTGAGTAAGAAAATTTAGGTTGAAAATCTAGCTCAGACATTAACTAACTAGCTGTTTGACCTTAGGAAAGGCACCTAAAATGTCTGTGCTTTAGTTTTTTCATCTAAAAGATGGTAATATGACCTTCCCTTCACCATTAGCACCCAAATTCCTCACCTCCAAAAGCACTTATCTCTTGGGTTGTATACTTTAATCTCTCATATACATTTTCTAGTAGATTATATACATTAACCTCTCAAGAATAAATAAAAAAACCCAAAGATAGTGATCATTATGTCTACTTCACAAAATTGGCGTAAGGATTAACTACGATAACATATATGTAAAGCAATTGCAAATCTTAAAGTGCTAGCTACTATTATTGCAGATATCTATTGATTTATTGAGGATGGAAGGAATAAGTATTTATTAAGTGACTATTATGTGCTTGGCACTGTCAGGAACAGTCAGACATGATTATAAAGACTGAACAATTGTGCTAAGCTCTTCTACAAATATTATCTAATTTGATTCCGACAACTACAGGAGGTAGGCACTATTATCATTATCCCATTTTACAGTTAAGGAAACTGAGTCACAGAGCAGTTAAGTGACTTGTTCAGAGTCATAGAGCTATTTAGTGGAGGAGTTTGGATTTGAACTCAGATTTTTCTGATTCTAGACCCAGTGCTCTGTATGCTCTAGCACCACTTAGTCACCCGTTGACTTTTGGTTCATAGTCATTGACATGCTGAAGTTTATATTACTCAGCTATTTTTACCACTTTACTCACTTATCTTCCCTCAGCCTCAGTTTCTTCCATATGTAAAATGGGGATATTAGTAACACCCACTAGATAATTTTGTTGTGAGGACCAAAAGAGACAATCTATGTCTCTTTTTAGACATCTTAGACATTTTAGACATTTTAGAAATCTTAAATTTCTCTATTCAGTTC
The DNA here is from genome assembly GCF_016432865.1 of Antechinus flavipes. Taxonomy (NCBI): domain Eukaryota; kingdom Metazoa; phylum Chordata; class Mammalia; order Dasyuromorphia; family Dasyuridae; genus Antechinus; species Antechinus flavipes. The sequence goes on along the minus strand of NC_067399.1, from coordinate 18,921,096 downwards.
AACTACTATGAATTTACAAATAGGCCAATTGTTTTGATATATGCTACTGACAGCTTGACTCTAGTCTTCTTAAATGTTCCCTAGTCTACACTGATGGTCTTAGGATCATATATTTCAAGCCAGAAAAGACCTAATAAATTGAACAACCTCTTCCTTTTTATACCTAAGAAATTGAAGTTAAGACAGATGAAGTAAAGAGGACAAGATCACAGGGCATGGATTCTCTCCACCTAATTTGAAGCCAGGTCCTCCTACCTGCAGCAAACCAAGTTGTCTTTTCAATGTAGTATGCAATCTGCCTCCCATTGCTAGGTAAAGAATAGTCTCTTTGGACTTCTAATGGCAATGGGCTCATACTTTCTTTCAGTGGCTATTTCTACACAGTTAGATAAATAGTGAAGACTCCAAACAGATCTTTCTAAATATTTAAATACTTAGCATTTCATTAAAAGAACATCTTGAAGAATCATTTAAATTCATATTTGGGCAAAACAGCTTCTTTGTTGTGGCAGAGAGGCTGATTTAGCTGCTCTCCTAGAGTTTTCTAATGTCTCTGTCTAACCTGGTTATATATATTATTTTTTATATTTAGTACAGCATACATCAATCTAGAAAGTTGGTCTCAAAATGAGGAAAATCAGTGTTTACAGCCTTCTCTTTTTTGAATTGGTTATATGACAAATCATGGAATCTCTCAATACTTTAAGTCAATCTCTAAATCTGTAAGAAGCAGAGAATGTACTGACTTACAATTATAGAGGGAGTTTCCACATCTGAAAGTTCTCTGTACCAATGGAATCATAAATCTGGTGCCCATGACCTTACTTAGTGCAGTGCCTATTAATACTCATATGCAAACACAAATACACACATACATACACATGTCAATAGATATACACACAATCTATGTACACACAAACGTGTGTGTGTGTGTGTGTGTGTGTGTGTGTGTGTGTGTGTGTACTAGCCCTCTAGGACCACTTTCTCTTTTTCATCATTTATAGATAGATAAGCTTCCCAGAAAGTAACTATTCCTCTCCACAGAGAGGAGTTAGAGTTTATAATACACTTTAATATGATTTCCCATCAAATTTTCTCTCCAATAGTGATCAGTTGATATTAATTAGCTTTTACAAAAAGACATATACTGAAAAGGTATCATAAGAACAGAGATTAAAAAAAATCTCTTAAACTTGGGCATATTCTCTACCCTGCACAGTTCTCTGAGAAGAGGGGAAGCTCTTCCTCTCTTCCCATTTATGCTAAAGAAGAGATCCACAGCTTCTGATTTAAGGAAGTCATTTTTTCTCTTTCCAAAATTCTCATGAAATAAAATAAAAATGAACCCCCCCCCCATGTCAAATGCCTTGTTAGCTCTGAATGTCAGTGTCATTGCAGAGTTCTGAGGCTACTTGTTCTTGCTATGGGGATGTTACTACCACCAACAATTCAAATCTTTTGACTTTTCAAAAGCCAGTCATACATATATGTACGAATAAGCACACGTATCAATATATTCCAGGCACTACATTGAGTACCAGGGATTAATAAGAGGGCAAAATTAATATAGAAATCTCATGACCCTTACTCTCAAGGAGCTCATGTTCTATTGAGGGAGATGATGTGCAAACAGTGTACATTCTGATGCTTTTTCCCCCAGAGTAAGGGTAGGGAGTTAATTAATTCCTTTTAGCTGTTGTTATTCTCTGGTTATAGATACAAGGGTCTTCCTCTAAGAATTCCTGAAATTTGTCTAGCTTTTGCTTATATGATCCTGTCCTTATATAAACACTGCTCAAGAGGTATATTTAATTCTTCCTGAAAATCCCAATACATTTCATAAACAGAGTAATGCAATTTAATCTAATGGTTCAGAACATTCAAAGTAGTATCCCTTTCAAAATGAGTAAGGATTTGCTTTTATCTTTAACTGAATGAATTCATGAAGCAATCAAAGTTGAGTTTTTTCTTTTTTCTTTTTTTTCCCTTTTCTTTTTCATTTTTGCAAAGACGTGTTTTCATCTGCAAGGAGTAGGGCACTTTGAAGTTTACATTACTTGGGCTTATATGTATAATACACATGTGCGCATGTAAACAATCTTTCTCCAAACTTGTCTCCCAATCCTGCATGATACCAGGGGCTCAAGCTGCTGAGAGGTCCTGCTTCGACATAAACAATGTTGGTTCAACTTATGGCTACTGCCGAAGGGTGAATGACATGCATATTCCTTGTAAAACAGGGTAAGGACCTTGACTTTTTCCATCTGCAGGTTCCAAGGATAAAGGCACAGTTGCATGGCTAGCTGTTAACTCTAGCTTAGCCCTTATTTGGAGAGAAAAACTTGGAAATCAGTCATATAAATGGTATTGAGAGGAGGCAAGTGGAGAACAAAGTTGGAAAGCATCACTTTCCTCTGTCTCATTTCCTCCTTGTCCATTCTGTGAATTCTTAGAGTATCTCATTTCTCATATTTTAACTGATTACTCTGTTAACTGGTGATATCAAACTTAAATGCATTAGAATTAAACTAAAAAATAACTCAAATTAAATTTAAAAAAATTAAAAAGAATTATAGTTTAATTCTTTTTAATTTAAAACAATATTGTATGTTTTATTGTATTTTTGTATTTTATTAAATCATTTTTAATTGCATTTTAATTTGGTTGGCCATACTGGGATATACTGAGGTAACATAGCCAATGACTTTGACACCTCAACTTTAAGCCATCATCTTCACCCTCTCTATTGCTAACACTTCATTTTTTTCTCCTAGGAGTTTTTTGTGTGGCAAGTTATATTGTTATGGAGGATCGGATGTTTTGCCCTGGAAGGGAAAGATCATGTCTTTCTTGACCTGCAAAACATTTTCACCAGAAGACAACAACCAAGAGGTTTCTATGGTGGCCAATGGAACCAAATGTGGAGACAAGAGTGTATGTTAACATTGGTGGTCTTGGCTCCAAGGAGTCTTTTGTTTCTTAGTTATTGGATTTATATCCACAAGCAGAATGGCTTGTTCAAGAGGGATAACGTTTCTAGGCGTGTATGTGTATGGATTGCAAAATGTGTGAATTGAATGATGAATCCACTGATCATACACTAAATAATGCACTTAAGTTTAATGTAATGAGTAATGGATGGAGAGCCAGCCTTGGAACTGACAGCCTGCCCTTATCATTTGCTATCTGTGTGACGCTAAATAGCTTATCTACCTTCTTATTTCTCCAGTCTAAAATTGTATGTTATAGAGATGGCTACTCACATTTCTGGAGGATATTTCCTCTTCTGGAGTTTTCTATAGATTTTAACTCTCAAATTTTATTTCCAAGACTTTATTTTTCCTCTGTTAGCCCAGAAAAGCTTCCTAATCAAGCCTCCCTAAACTTTCCAATGTAATGAAACCCTGTGGTAAAAGGAGTCAAGGATTAGTTAAAGAAGCATCAGGATTCCAGCCACCAATGTCAACCCTCCAATTCATTTTTCCAACTTAGTCTTCACAAGTGTGGAAACCAAACAAATACCCATCCATTTGTCACGGAATCTACAAATCTAAATCTTATTATTTTTCTGGAAGAAAACCAGCATGGAGTAGTGGGTAGAATTCTAGAAGTGGAGTCAGGACTTAGGATTGACATTCCACCTTGCACACTCTAAAGAGTTTTGTAAATTTGGGAGTGTTACTTGAATGCTTTTGTCATCCACTTCCTTATTCTACACAATTAGGGAACTGAACTGGGTGATCTTTAACACTTGTTATAACCTTGTTATAATTTATAATTGTTATAGTTTATAAATACTTGTTATAATTATAACCTTGTTATAATTTATTTTCCTGTGTGCAAGTCAATGAAATACATGCTCTTTACTGAATCCAGAGTCAAGAAGACTAGGGTTAAAATATGACTTCAGAGATTTACAAACTAGTAAAGTGATCCTGGGCAAGTCAGTTAATCTATCTCTGCCTCAGTTTCTTCATGTGTAAATAGGGGTAACAATAGTATCTACTGCCCCTAGTTGTTGTGAAAATTAAGTCCCTATTTTAAATGCCTACTATCCAGTAGAGGCTACAAAAACATACAAATTAATCTGCTCTTAGGAAATTTATAATCCTTTTTTTTTTTTTTGGTAGGGGCTGTAGTCAACACATTTTAAAAATAAGATGGGAATGTATACGTGGTTACATGAGGAGAAGGGAGGGTCCAAGAGTGATCTATACCATTCACCCTCATGTTGAAAGTTGAGATTCTTCCTCTTTTTTAAAATAATAGCTTTTTAGTTTCAAAAATTTATGCAAATATAATTCTCAACATTCACCCTTGCAAACTCTTGAGTTCCAATTTTTTTCTCCATCCCTCTCTTCCTCCCATCCCTTCTCCTAGATAACAAGTCAATATTTGTTAAATATGTACATATTTCTATAATTATCATGCTGCATAAGATAAATCAGATCAAAAAGGAAAAAAAAATGAGAAAGAAAGCAAAATGCAAACAACAACAAAAAAGGTGAAAATACTATGTGAAACTCACTCATCCCCATAGTCTTTCTGGATGTAGTTGGCTCTTTCCATCACAAATCTATTTGAATTGACCTGGATCAAAAGATCCAAGTTCATCAGAATTGATCATTGAATAATCTTATTGTTGCTGTGTACAATTTTTTCTTGCTTCTACTCACTTCATTTAACATCAGTGCATGAAAATCTCTCCAGACCTCTCTGAAATCATTCTGCTGATCATTTCTTACAGAACAATAATAATCTATAATATTCATCTACTGTAACATTCCCAATTGATGGACATCCACTGTTTCTAGTACCTAGCCACTACAAAAAGGGCTGCTACAAATAGTTTTATACATGTCGGTCCTTTTCCCTTTTTATGATCTCTTTGGGATACAGGCCCAGTAGAGACACTTCTGGATTAAAGGGTGTGTATAGTTTGATAGCCCTTGGGGCATAGTTCCAAATTGCTCTCCAGAATGGTTGGATCAGTAAAAGTTGTGATTCTTTTAGAAAATAATTTTTCTGGGGATGTTGAACTGAATTGAAGCCAGATGAGAGTGGTCTTATTCCTCTGTATTTTTTTTTCTCCTACCCATCCAGGTATGCATCAATGGAGATTGTATAGACATCGAGGATGCCTACAAGTCATCGAACTGTTCTTCAAAGTGCAAAGGACATGCAGTAAGTTCAAATTATTGATTCCTAAAACTTCCTGAATCCCAAACAATTTTAAGTCACTTTAAGCTAATTCAGCAAACATTTTTTTAATGGTTACAGCATGCAATACATTGTGTAAACACAGGGGGAAAACATGCTCCTGGGAACAGTGTATAGAATGCCAGCTCTGGAGTGAGAACCTAAGTTCAAGTCCAACCTCAGACACTTCACTTACTAACTGTATAATCCTTGACAAATCATTTAAACCTAATTGTTTTGCAAAAAATAATGCTTCTTGCCCTCAGCTGGCTTCTATTTTACAAAGAGGTGGAATAGTCGTGGTATAAGACAAGGAATGCATATAATTAAAATTAGGCAATATACCATGATAAAAAAAATATAGAGGGGGAAACATAATTTTAGGTAGGCCCCAGGAAGATCATTGATCATGGAAGAAACAGGGAAAGCTTCCTGAAGGAGGTTTAGAGTTTGGCTTTAATAGTTGGGTAGAAATTCCGAAGGTGTAAAAGAGAAGGAAGGATGTTTCAGCAAAATACTAAGAGTTAAGAAAGCTTGCAATTAGGAGAATTTGGGAGGTATACAGGGAAAAGTGATATAATTTAGTTGAATGATAGAAGGTGATTTTTAAAATTACATTTGGAAAACAAAGGATCATAGGACAATGACAATTGACTATAAAAATAAGGGTGGGTTTCTCAATTGTCATTTCTCTTCTTTTTTATTTGTCAAACTAAATGAGTGGTTTTTGGATTGGAAAGGGGAGAATTAAAAAATCTCTATTGGGAAAGCAATATGGAAAGAATACTGATTCTGGAGAAGACATGAGTTCAAATTCTTTCTCTAATGATGACTACTTTGTAACTTTGGATTAATCATTTATCTTCTATGGATCTCAGTTTTCTTCTCTGTAAAATGGGAGTTGGTCTGGATGGATGAGAACTCTTCAAGTCCTTATCCTGGGATCTTGGGAGTAGACAGAAAAGATAAATAAGGAATAATGAGATGATACATAGCTTGGTCTTGATTCAGTTCATATCACCTGACTGAGATGAATTCTAATCTTAGGATATCAAAACAACAATAGCATTAGTTATCATTTCTATAGAACTTTAGAGTTTTCATAGCACTTTAGTTTCCTGTTCCATCCTCACCACAAATTTGGGAGATGGGTTCTATGATTATATCCATTTTACCTACGAGAAAACAACTTGAGACCAGCTAAATGGTGTTCCCAGAATGAAAGAGCTAGTATGTGTGAGGCAGGATTTGAACTGGAGTATTCTAACCCTCTAACAGTTTTACCATACTAACTCTCTAGAAGATGGGATTTAATAGAGGTGTATGTAAATTTTTTACAGCCATTTAAAGCTAATGGATATCTAATTATAGGAAAATACCATGCACTCTTCCTTTTGTAGGTGTTCTAATGAATTCTAGGTCACTATAAATCCATAGTCTGTTATATTAAGCAAGGGTGAATATAATCTAAGGCTCTATTTATAGTGAGGAGGAATGAGGAGAAATCATAAGGATGAAAACAACCCCATTTAGAGAGAAGAGCAATGAATTTAGTAATTTGATAATTGTTGGATGATTAGAATGATCCTGGCTGTTCATGCTCCTATTCTTTTTATTTTATTTTATTTAGTATTTTCCCTAGTTCCATTCAAAATAATTTTTTACATTTGTTTTGAACATTTTGGAGTTCTAGGTTCTCTCTCTTATCCCCATCCATAATTAAGAAACCTCATGTGCAGTTATGGAAAATATTTCCATAAAAGTCAAGTTGTGAAAGAAAACATAAATCCTACACCCCAATGAAAATAAAAACCTTCAAGAAAAACTTAAGTTAAAAAGAGAGAGATAGAGAGAGAAAGAGAGAATATGTTGATCTGTATTCAGATACAATCATTTCCTTTGGGTATGGATAGGATTTTTCCTCCTGAGTCCTTCAGAGTAGTCATGGATGATTGTACCCTTGAGAATAACAAACTCATTAATAGCTGGTCATCCTAGAACATTACTATTATTTTGTATACAGTACATTTCTCTTTGATTGAGATTATGAAAAACTTTCCAGGTTCTTTTTTTCTTTTCTGAGAGCATCCTGCTCATCATTTCCCATAGAACAATAATATTCTATCGCAAACACATACCACAGTTTATTGAGCCATTTCCCAATTGATGGACAGCCTCTCAATTTCCAATTTATTTTTGTTGGGAGAAGAGATATGATCCTGCCCTTTAAAGAGGCAGCATAATAGAAAAAGCACTGGATTTTGGAGACAAAGACCTGGGTTCAAATCTCTGTTCTGTCACTTGTACAACCTAAGGCAACTAATTTTCACCATCTATAAAATAAAATGATTGAACTAAATGATCTCTCAAGGATCTTCCCTGTTTAAATCTATGATCCTATGATCTAATGCTTGGTTGATAATAATCTCTCAGAAACCAGAAGTAATGTGAATGACCTATTGACTGCCAGGGAGGGTAATGGAATATCAAACAGGACAGCAGCTGTCATTGATCCTTTTGTTAAAATAGCCAATAAGTAACAGAAACTATGAGGGATATTAATAAATCATATCTCTTCTCTTCTAGGTCTGTGACCATGAGCTTCAGTGTCAGTGTGAAGAAGGATGGCTACCTCCCAACTGTGACAATTCCATCATTGTTTTCCGTGGGTATTATTAACTTTATTATTGTAGTTATTAAGTTGTGACTATTCTTCTCCATTCTGATTCTTCTTTGGAGAAGTACGTGCTTGGCTGGGTATTCATGTGTGTCTTTAAGGCATACATACTAATCAAGTAAGAATTTAATTGGTTGGCCTTTGTAATAAATCAGCTTCACAAATAATAATGATACTTTCCATATTTTTATAGTACTTTTAGGTTTGCAATGAGTTTTACTCACTACTGCTCTGAACCTCAAGTTTCTAAGCATGTTGGGCAGAATGGAGTCAGCTCAATACCATGTGAAGGGCAGTGACAAATATATTTGTCACTGCTGAAACCATTATTGATGAGACAGAGAACAAAACCAGAAATAAAATAATTTTTAAAAGTTTGTTAAAGTATCTGTAGGATGAGAGTAAAAAAAAAAAGGTGGCTCACTCTACCTGAGTGTCTGTAACTTACATATCATATTAAATTCAAAAAAAGACACAAGGAAATAGTTGCTGACTGACCAATGCAGAAATAGTTTCCAGAAAAAAAAAAATGTGTGTGTGTGTGTGTGTGTGTGTGTGTGTGTGTTTCTTGAGACTTATATTAGGAGAAAACTCCATCTATATCTTGCAATAATCTTCAATATGACAAGGTTTCTAGTTAGGATGACATATCCTGAGATAATCATTTTAAAAAGTTCAATTAAATTATAAAAGTAGATAAGATTCTTAGTCAAATAACTAAGTCAGAAGAGACATCTTTTCACTATTCATCTCAAAAGCTCTATAGAATCCTTTTAAGAAGTGTTATGGATTAGACTAATGCAACTCATAATCTGGAAACAAATTGGGTAAGCATCAAAGGCTATAAGTCAGGGACTGAGACTTGCACAAGGAAATAAGTATGCTATGCAATACAAGGAGATTTTTCAGACATTGAAAGCACACACATAGGCCATAAGTATCACAAAAAAGTTTTTTTTAAAGACAAATTCATAATTTCATGATATATTCAATGTCATAAAATTTGACAAAATTTAACCTGATTATCTTAATTTTGTATAATCTAATATATCTCCTAAAGAATCTAGTTAAACTATTTCTATGGATAAACTAATTTCTGATTAAACTATATTAAATCAACTTATTTATTTTTGGATCTTAGCCATCCCGTGTAGCTGCATGATAGATACTTAGAGACATTTTCTTTTATGTATTTACTTAATTTTTTGAGTTATGATGCTCCAATCCCTCCTTTACTCATTGAGAAGGTAGGGAATATGATTCCCAATATATTTTTGAAATCATGGAAAACATTTCCCCATATTTTTCATGTAACAAAGGTAAGAAAAATAAAGAAAACGAAAAAAAAGATTAACTCAAAGTTCATCAGTTCTCTTTTTGGAGGTAAATAACATTTTAAACCATAAATCCTTTGGTATTGTCTTAGATCATCATCTTGATTGGAGTAGCTAAGTCTTTCATAGATGATCAACATACAATATTGTTGTCATGGTCTACAATGTTCCCCTGGTATTATTCATTTCAATTTGAATCATTTCTTATAAATCTTCTCATGTTTTTTTTTTTCCCAAAATAATCCTGTTCATCATTCCTTATAGGACAATAGTATACCATCTCAATCATATTCCATGACTTGTTCAGCCATTCTTTTATTGATAAGCACTCCTCAATTTCCAGTTCTTTGTTACTACAAGAAGAATTGCTAAATATAGTTTTTTCTTTGATCTTCTTCCTTCCTTCCTCCTCCTCTTCCTTCTCCTTCTTCTTCCTCCTCCTCCTCCTCTTCTTCCTCCTCCTCTTCCTTATCTTCCTCTTCCTCCTCCTCCTCCTCCTTCTTCTTTTATACAGACCTACCTAGCAATGATATTGTTAGGTCAAATGATATGCACAGTTTGAAAGTCCTTTGTGTATAGTTCTAATTGTTTTTTGGAATGTTTGGATCAGTTCACAACTCCATCAACAATGCATTAGTGTTTTAATTCTTTCACAATCTCTTTGGCATCTGCCACTTTCCTGTTCTGTCATATTACTAAATTTGATAGGTGTTATAAAGTTAATATGACTTTCTCTAATCAATAGTAACTTTGAGCATATTTTTATATAACTCTTGGTAGCTTTTAATTCTGCTTCTGAAAACTTCCTGTTTATATTCTTTGATCCTAAATTGGGGAATGGCTCTTAATATTTTAAAAATAAATTTAATTCAGTTCCCTATATGTCTAAGAAAATGAGGCCTTTATTAGAGAAACTTGTAAGTCCAATCCATCACCTTTCTGACACTGCCCTCTACCCACCTCCAGGGTTTTTTTTTTTTTTGTGCTTTCCTTCAAATTTTGACTGCATTGATTTTCTTTGTGCAAAACTTTTCTTAATTTCATGTAATTGATAGTATTCATTTTACTTCCAATGAGCTTCTCTATCTCTTGCTTGGTCACATCATTCTTTTCCATGGATCTGATAGGTAAATTTTTTAATGTTTCCCTGATTTTCTTATGCTATCACCCTTTATATCTTATGCCCATTTTGACTTTATCTTGTACACCTTATGAAATGTTTATTTATGCCTGTTTTCTGCCAAAATGTTTTCAATTTTTTTCCAGAAATTTTGAAACAGTAAGTTCTTACTCTTAAAATTTAGATATTTGATATGGATTTATTTCTTAGCCAATACTAAATTGGGCTTGGCCTAAGACCTATTGGTGGCTAATTAGAATCAGATTGGTTTTGGTTTAAGGCCTGGTCCTTAAGAAAGGAACATAGCCAGTAAACCACATACACACACATATGTTTTTATATAAAAGTATACAAATATTTATGTTTATATAAAAGGTAGACTGTGGACAAATAAACTGGGTATTTGTGAAACAAAATGCTCTACCAAAAATAACATGCCTTCTTCATTAATCTATAACCTTCTAAGGAACCAGTTATTGTTTGGAAGACTTCGTCAAAGTTCTCCCTTCATTGAATCCTTCATTGAAGTGGTTAGCTTGCTTTCTTAAACACCATCAAGCAGAAGCCTGTTCATCTTTCAAGGTCTCCTGCACTTGGCAACTCACTAAAGAAAGGAACAGTAAATTCTTAAACAAATTAATTCTTGAAACACCAATTAACTCTTGAAGCAAAAGTGAATATTCTTTTAAATGGCAAACTCCTTCACATGCAGGATTAGACTGATAAATATTTAACAATTAGCTCTCAAAAACATGTATGCAAAATAATATTTGCCAAGCAAAATGCTGAGCAAGGTTATTAATATTTTTTTCATTTCCTTCTTAAGTGTATATAATCAAAAAAGAAAGGAAGGAAGGGAGGGAGGGAGGAAGAGGGAAAAAAGGATAGAAGGAAGGAAGAAAAAAAGAAGGAAGGAAGGAAGGAAGAGAGAGAGGGAGGGAGGGAGGGAAGAAGGAAGAAAGGGAGGAAAGGAGGAAGAGAGGAAGGGAGGAAAAAAGGGAGGAAGGAAGGAACCTTTGGCTTATTTTGTTTACCAATATTGAGGTGTAAGCACTGACACTGAAAATTTAACAATTAATCCTGACAAACTAGTTTGAGCTGGCACCATCAAACTTTTGTATGTGTCATGATACAATATGAAAATACATTCTATTTAACAACGAGTTATTGAATCTTCCATGATAATGGAAGTAGTAAGAATTTGAGGTTCCATAGTAAAATCATCCCATTTCTCAGTCCACATTTGGATTGATTCCAGCTACCTTTTTTTTTTAAAGTCTACATTGGGAATATTAAACTTACAAATCCTCATCTATCTCCTGATTATTCAGAGAAAAACCATATCTTCAATTTAAGCAACAAGTATATATTAAGCTGGGCCTGGAATCAAGAAGATGAGTCTTTCTGAGTTCAAATGTGGTCTCAGATACTTCCTAGCTGTGTGAATATGGGTAACTTACTCTATGCCACTTTCCTCATCTGGGAAACGAGCTGGAAAAGGAAATAACAAATTACTCTAGCATTTTTGTGAAGAAAACCCTAAGTGGGATCACAAAGAGTGGTTCATGACTGGAAAATGGCTGTATAAGATATACTGTGTGCTTCACATAGTACCTGGCACATTGTAGGTACTTAATAACTGTTGATTGTTAGCTTAACTTAATTTTCAGATATAGGGTCCTTAGTGGATAAGTGCATTTTGGATATTCTTTCCTGTTACACTAGCAAAAATAGAGCAAATAGAAGCTCAAATAATAATAATAATAATAATACAAACACACAAGCATATATACCCACAAACATCTTGCATTTTGTATATGCCTGGGACAGTCATTAGTGTTGAAAAATACTACAAGTGTCTTGTTACTCTTTTTCCTGATATCCTGATCTCTCTCCTCCAGTTTGCCCAAGCTTCTCTCTTATCCTTTGGATTCCTGCAGTTTAGTAAGCTCCTTCTGAGCTTCCAGGTGATGGGTGATGGGAGCTCTGTCGTTCCTGGGTTGGCTTATTTTCTCTTACTCAAATGTTTATGCTCTTGTGCCACATGAGTATGAACTAGCATTTTCCCAGCAAAAGCTCAGAGCTCTACCTTCCTGTCAGACACAATCTCCCTGTTGCCACTTCTAGTTTCCAAGCCCAACAACATTGATTGCCTTTTTCAGATTGTCACTTAAAAGTTCAAAATTGATGTTTTCATCAATACTGTTTTCAGTTATTCTGAGTTGCCTTGTGGTTAACATAGAATTAAGGACCTTTCATTGTTCCTCCCTCCTCCCACAGGTACTTCTGGACAGCACTGATTTACCCTGGGGTAATTTAGGGCAAGTTATCATCTAGATTGGCAGTAGGATTACTCAATCATGAGATCAAAGAATCATAGATTACGATCCCCAAAAGATCCAATCCAAAGATCTTCTAGTCTAACATTCATACTTTATAGATGAAGAAACAGGGGCACAGAGGATTCATAAACTCTTAAGATCATAAATTTCAAGATGGACAGGATCTCAGAGATCATCTAATTCAACTCCTAATTTTGTAGAGAAGGAAATTGATCTCCTGGGAAGTTAAGCGAATTGGCAAAGATTTCAAAAGTGTAATTACATCCTTACCCTTCTATTAATGTTGTAACAAAGAGAAAATAGTGTATTATAATAGAAGGACTACCATCTCTAGTGTCACAGGACTGGATTTCAAATCCTCCCCCTGATGAATATTGCCTGTGTAAACTGAACTGATTACTTGACTGCCCTTAGTTCTGTTCCAACTTCTGTGAAATGAGGAAGTTGGACTAGAATAGGGACTTGTAATCTTGTGTGTATGTGTGTGTGCACCAAGGATAATCTCCCATTGGAAGACTGATGAAGCCTGATGAGCCTAGCCCCCAGGTCTTCATCTAGCCACATCACCCCCTACCTCCCTAGACAGTCCTTGCCATTCTCTAGAGATATAATCCAGCATTCTGTGAGCTCTTACTCTGAACAAAGTTCTCCACTTGGAATTAAGAGTATAATGACAAAAATCTGCTGATATGAGGTAGGAAGAAAGAAACATGAATTTATTAAGCACTTACTACGGGCCAGGCACTGCACTGGTTCCTCTGAATTCTAGGGTGTAAGAATCTCATATTTTAGGTTGGTACCTCATGTGTTTCTTATATCAAGACCTAAGAGTCTATAATCTTTTTTTTTTTTTGAGGTTGGGAGGTGGGAAGAATTCCTTAATTAGATTACTTTGTTGGTCCTGCTGCCCAACCCCTCCATCTGGCTCCCCCAATTTAGGATACCTGACAATTAGCCAGTTCTGTTAGGTTTAAATTTATCACTTCCTGTTCTGTGTCCCCAGGACCAAGATGACTTTGTGTCTGTCACGGATGAGGGATTTTAACCCATTTCAATTTGTAATTTGACCTAATTCAATAAACATTTTTTCAGCCTTCTTCCTTCATTCCCCCCCTGTCATGACTAAGGGCAAGTCTCAGTGCTAGGTACCAGAGATAGAAAAACATTAAACTACACAGGGAGCTGTGCACAATTAGAAAAATAACCTAAATATATAATTTTAAAATACTCTATGATTTGCAAAATACTTTCCATAGGGTCAATAATCTTTTTATAAACTGAACACTGTGCTAACTACTGAGTTTATAAAGACATACAAAAACAGGAGAGTAGAAACTTCTATTTTTGTTTTTGTACCCCTAGATATGTGCCAAGCATGGAATAAGAGATCAATGAAAGCTCTTTCAAGATTAATGTGTATAGATGATTTTTAAAATTTTAATAATAGATTTTTATTTTCAAAATATATGCAAAGAAAGTTTTCAATATTCACCCTTGCAAAACTTTGTGTTTCACTTTTTTCTCTCTCCCATCCCTTCACTTCCTCCCTTAGAAAACAAGTAATCCAAAATAGGTTGAACATGTGCAATTCTTCTAAATATTTTCACATTTATCATGCTGCATAAGAAAAATTAGATCAAAAAGGAAAAAAAAATGAGAAAGAAAAAAAGCAGGCAAACAAAAACAAAAAAGGTGAAAATACTTTGTTGTGATCAACATTCAGTCCCCATAATCCTCTTTCTGAGACAAATGGCTCTCTCCAATCTATTGGAACTTGTCTGAATCACCTCATTATTGAAATGAGTCAAATCTCAGAATTGATCATCACATAATCTTGTTGCTATGTATAATGTTCTGTTGATTCTACTTACTTCACTTAGCATCATTTTATATAAGTCTCTCCAGGCCTCTCTGAAATCATCTTGCTGGTAGTTTCTTACAGAACAATAATATTCTATAATATTCATATACCATAACTGATCCAGTCATTGTCCAATTGATGGGCATCACTTAGTTTCCAGTTCTTGCCAATACAAAAAGGGCCATCACAAACATTTTGGTCCATATGGGTCCTTTTCTCTTCTTTTTGATCTCTTTGGGTGTATAATTGATTTCTATGTTTCCTCCTCCTCTTCCTCTTCTTCCTCCTCCTTCTTGTTCTCATTCTCTCCTCATTCTCCTTCACCTCTTCCTCCTTCTTCTTTCTTCTTCCTCTTCTTCTTCCTCTCATCTTCCTCTTTCTTCACCTTCTTTTCCTCCTCCTTTTTCACCTTCTTCTCATCTTCCTCCATCTCTTCCTTTTCCTCCTTCTACTTCTCTTCCTCTTCCTCCTTTTTCTTCTGCTCCTTCTGTTTATCTTCCTTTTCCATCCTTTAGAGAACTATAATTCATCAATTCTATATTGCCAAGGTGAAAACTCCTTTCCTCAATGCAGAACTGTTGCTCCCTCTGGAACACGATCTTGGAGGGTCACCTTGGGAACACTAAGAGGTGGAGGACCATACAATAGCATGCCTCAGATGAAGGACTTGAATACAGTTTCTTCTAGTTTCATAGTCAAGATGGTAACTTCTATGCATCTTGTCATCAGTGTACACATAATTCTCTTCATTTTACGGATGAAAAAAAACTCAAAGAAGAAGGGGACATATCCAGATCTTATATAGATAGAATGATTTGAAACAACATTAAGACTCCAGATCAACTAATCTTTCCAGGAAATCAGACTTCTTTTCTAAAGAAGAGCATCTGAAAATGTCTACAAAAAAATTATTGGTTAATATGGAGTAGACTATGATGGAGAAAGAAACAAAGAGATTGTCCTTTCAGGAACAGAAGAGCCACAAACAGTCTCACTTTCTTGTAACCAAGGATAGTATAGGACAGTAAAAACAAATTTCTATTTTAAATCTGTTCGAGATATTTGGCCTGAAACAGGATACTTTACCACCCTAATTATCACTTTCCCCATTTGCAAAATGAAATAGCACTAAATGTTTTTCAGAGTGCCTTCTAAGTTTACATCTGCATGATCCTCAAAGGATAGCTGTATTAAAAAGGAGATACTAGGGTATGACCAGTAGTGAAACTTTTGGGAAAAGCTGGGATTTATTTGCTCCATTTCACCTGTGCCTTGTCTTTGATGTAGTGTTTGTTCTCGATGAAGATTTCTCCATCATGTTCTCAATATCTTGTATTTATACTTTGAATTCTCATTGGGGTCAATTTTTTCACTGTGTCCTGAAAAGTGTAGATTTCTCCATTTAGTCTGAAAATCAAAGACTTTTTTATTCTGTTTTCAAAATTGTAGATTTTTTTTCCCATTATGTCGTGAAGATTGTAGAAATCTTCATTATTTTCTGTACATTGTAGATTTCTCCCTCAGATTTCTCAGTGTTGGAGAACTGTAGTCTCGTTGTTTTCTTAATGTTATAGATTTATTCATTTTGTCCTCCACTTGTAGACTTCTTCATCATGTTATCAGTGTCTGAAGTCTCTGCTTTATATTCTTAACATTACAGATATTTCCATTGTGACGGGCATACTGGTCGCACTCTCCATCATAGTTATCATTGCTGCAATTATAGTTCGACATCAGAGCACAGCTAAGAGGAAAAAAGTTCAGAGGTAAGTTTGCTTCCCTTATGCAGAGATTCTCATTCCAGTTTTATGATTTTCTGAAAGGTTATCTAAATGGAGAGAAGACCCACAACTCTCACAGAAAAAAAAGTATTATTTTATTTTTAATAATAAAGAAATGTGCTCAAAAGTATTGAGTATTGGAGGAGGAAGAAAATATGACAAAATCAAACCATGGTAGCAAAACAACTTCCAAAAGACTTGTTCTACATAAAGCATTATTCTATATAAAGAGGAAAATAATCTTACTGAAAGAGCTGGCAGTGTAAATACAGCATTTTATTATTTATGTTATTTTCCACAGTTATTACCTTACTTGATTCTCAGAACAGTTCTTCAAGAGAGTAGTAGTCCAAGTACTAGAATCCCAACTTCATAGCGAAGGAAAGTAAGGCACAGAGATACTAAGTGATATAAAAATTTCGATTATATCTTCCTAAGGAGCAAATAATTATAGTTAAAATAATAAAATGTTTTATGCCTCTATGAATTTTACTTATTTCCCCCAACAGGTCTGAGAGGTAGACAGGATTAATGTTATTATCATTATTTTACAGAGGAGAAAAGTAAAGGAAAGATATTAAATGACTTTCAAGGATGGTCAGGTCTTGGTGACAGAAAAATCAAACAGCCTTAGACACTTTCGACTTAGATTGCTTATTGGCATTCTTACCATTTTCTTTATTTAGTTATACCTGGACATCAGAGTGACAGAACACAGGAAAGCTTTCCAAATGTGAATTGTGTACTGGAAAGAGGTGATGTGGAGTAGTGGGTAGAAAGTTGGACTTAAAATCAGGAAAAACTGGATCCAAGTTCCATCTCTTAAACTCCTAGCTCTGAGTCCAAGGACATCATTTAATTTAATTTAAGCAACTAAGACTTGTGTTACAGAGAAGGCCCTCATCTTTAATTTCCTTATACCAATAATAGTTTTATAAAATATTTTATGAATATTCATTTTATCCTTACAACTTTGAAAGGTAAGTGCTATTATTAGCCTTTTTGCCAATAAGGAAACTGAGTTAGATTGTGGTTAAGTGACTTGCTCAGAGTCATACACCTAGTTAGTGTCTAAGGCTGGATTTGAATTTAGGTCCCCCTAACTCCAGATCCATCTATGCACTGTATCATCTAACTCACTCTACCAGTGAAATTTCTGTCAATGAAATCATAAGCCAATTCTTACTTCCTATGTACCAGGCATCTTGCCAGTTAGTGGAGATATATAATTAGAAAGAGAAACTGGTCCTGGCCTCCAGGATCTCAAATTCTGAGAATTATTGTACATAAATTCTATTATGTACAATTGTTGTTGAAGGTTGAATAACAGACTACTTTTAACCCTAGCCAATCCTGCCCCACCTCAGGCTCCAAATCAAGGCAATGGAAATCAAAGAGACAACGGGATTTACAGAGTACTCATTCCCATGAGGTAAGCCATCAACTGTATTACAATTCCGTTGTCCTTCCCCAATTTTCTCCCCTTCATAGTTCCTCAGCCCTGCCTCTTCCCTCCTTGGCCATCTTTTATCCAAATCAGGAATCAATAAAAACATTATTGTTAAGCATACATTTACATATGTAGTATATGAAAGTATATGTATATGTGTATATATGTGTGTGTATATGTGTGTATACATATATAACTATAGAAGGACTATGGTAAGAGGAAAAATAGAAGCTGAAGACAGACCCAACCTGTTAAAAGGCTAAAAAGACAGAGGAGAGCTGATGCTTAGGTTGGGTGATCATGGATAGCTTCCTGAAGGAAATGGCATTGCCATTATCTTTTAAGGATTAAAAAGATTTTTAATGAGTAAGGCTGTGAGAAAATATTCCAGGCAGGAAGAATAACATGATCAAAGGCACACAGATAGGAAAACATAGATTAGTTTAGCTAAGATATAGGGCTCATAAAGAGAAATAGGGGGAATGAATTGGAGCAAGACTTTTGTTGGCAGTGAGCATAAAGTGAAGGTTTTGGATTCTATTATACAGGTACTAGGGAGCTAGTGAAGTGTGCCTTCAGGACACTTGGAATCTAATTTGGAGATATAATTCACATAAGACAATCATTGATCAAATATTGATCAAAATAATTTTTGATCTAGGGAGTTACAGGGATGATGAGTAGAACCATTCAGTAGTCCATCATTATTTCCTTTCCAGAACCAATAGTATTATTAACATGATTACTGTTCTCAATATTAGAGTAAGAAACAGGTGGAGAAAGGCATTCATGGTATTATCCTAGATGTCAATATGTGATTTATGATTTATTATTTAAATAAAATAAAATTATGATATTGTGTTTGAGCATTAGAGGATCCAGGAGACTGGTGTTAAATATTCCTGAGAGAGAGAGAATGAGAAGGGAAAAGAGAGAGAGAGAGAGAGAGAGAGAGAGAAAGAGAGAAGTGGGGGAGAGAGGGGAAAAGAAGAAAGAAGGAAGGGAGAAACAAAGAAAGGAAAGAAAGAAAAAAGAAAGAAGGAAAGGAAGAAAAGAAAGAAATGAAGAAAGAGAAGGAAGGAAGGAGGGAGAGGGGAGGGAAGGAAGGAGGAAGGGAGGAAGAAAGGAGGGAAGGAAGGAAGGAAGGAAGCTGGTTTTTGCTATGAGGGATTTTTTTGAAATTTGTATTTGTATAATAAGCTCCTGACACAGAGAAGTAATTTTAATAATTACTTGTAGATAAATTATTGCAAATAGCTTGACTAATTACTATGAATTATAAGTTGATCTCAGAATCTTTTTTGGTCCTGGAGCTTTCAAGATTTTCCAGTGTTGCTTCTGAAAGAGTAGGACATTCATCTGCATGTAATAGATTTTTATGGTTTCCTTTTGTTGACATGCAATTTTCTAAAAAAATTTAGATGGGTCCAATCAGTCCAACTATGACTACACCTTCAATGGAAAGTAATACTCCACCACTTTCTCTTGTAAGTATAACAAAATTTCTTCTTTCCCTTTTTGCTCAACTTTTTTTTTTCTAATTTCCCTAATATTATTCTCAGACCTATTTATGTACTTTTTTCTCAGCCTTTACATTGTAAGTTCTTTGACTATTTCCAAAATTTCATGTCTCATCCCTTGAGTCCATCACTTCTTTATCAGGAGAGAGACAGCCTAAAGGCATAAATTTTCAAGTAAAGTCTGGATATCTATGAAAGTACTGACACCTTGAGCTTTGAAGTATAACTGAGATCACATTGGAAGCTATCCTTTTTTTTTGGGGGGGGGGAACAAAACTACTTGGAAGACTCATGGTCTTCATTCAATATGGTCAAATTGGTAGTTACATCCTTTAACTAACAAACTCTTCTCTTTCTCTAGCTAATTATAAAGCCAAATTTTCCACCACCTTTGATTCCTACAACTAGATCCTCATTTGTCCCCCGAGTAAGTAACTAACCAAGTGATTCTGCATGATTCCTCTTCTGAGGGCCACATGAAGGTTTATTCCAAACTTAGAATAAGAGCACTGTTTCCTTCTCTACATGCACTTCCCACATTTTAGTATGCATTGTGCTTAGCTATGTTATGCATGTCCTGGCTGTCCCTATAATTATTATAAAGAGAAGAACCATAGGAAAACAAAGCTTCAAAGTTGGAGGAAGCTTCAGTGACCCCCCTAAAACAATGATCAAAGGAATCCCCACTATAACATATGTGAAGAGTAGTTTGACTTCTGCTCAAAGACTCCCAAGAGTGACAGACCATCTCTCACAGTGACCCATTTCACTTTTGGATAGCTCTGGTCATGGAGATGGCTAGTTCAGTGCTGGGTCTAGAATCAGAAATTAGGAAGACCTGAGTTCAGATCTTGTCTCAGGAAATGGCTGTGTGACCCTGGACAAGCCAATTAATATGTTTGCCTAATTCCATTCTAATCCCCTTTCCAAGAAAACTCCATGTACAGTGTTAACTTGATACAGTTCAGGACTTAGGACTGAGCAACATCAAAAGTCATTATGGGTTTTTTCCTGACTCCAAGCCTAAATTATCCCATTTGTAATTCCACCCATTGCATGTGGTCCTACCTTGTGTGTCCAAACAGAACAAATTGAATCCTTCTTCCATGTGCTGCTGCTATTGTTATACAATCATTTTTAATCCTCACTTTTTATGACCCCATTCGGGGTGTTATGGCAAAGATACTGGAATAGTTTGCATTTCTTAATTCATGATCCCATTTTATTGATGAGAAAAATGTAGTTGAGGGGGAATAGGTGACTTTCTTAGGGAGCACTGGTAATTAATATGGTTGGAGGAGAGAAGGGTTTGACTCTGGGTCTCTAAATTCAGAGTCAACATTCTCTGCATTCACTCGAGACAGTATTTGTCCTGAGAAGAGACCTAGATTTGAACTGATCACCTGTGTGGTTCTTCTCCTGTCTAATTTTCCCAGTAATGAAAAAGTTTGGACTAGATTATGTTTAGGGGGCTTGCCATCTTAATTTACAAGCTTTTTGAAAAAAAAATCACTTTTTCTTCTGTATTGGATTCAACTCTCTCCATCCTCTGATAATTTTGAATAACCACAACTGTAATAATGGTCAACACAGTTTTACGTGGGCTCCAGGGAACACCTCTATAATGTTGTCACATTTGTAGTCTAAAGTCTGCAGTAAAAGGTGCATTTTACAGATGATGAAACACATGCTCAAAGAGATTGAGTTTTTTATTCAGGATCACATGTACAGACCAGAACTCTGGAAAAGTATACTTGAAACAAGGATATTTACAACAAGGTGTTAACTCAGTGTAATTGATGAGATTATGGTTCTCTAGTTCACATATACTTAGTACTTAGTATGGTGATGTAGTGGTTTTCTAGTTCATACATACTCAGTATGCTGTAATGATATAATTGTAATAGGATATTTAAGGGCTGAGAGAACTGGGGACACAGTCAGTCAGACTCGGACAGACACACACTGTGACAGACACAGACTGTGAAGGAGACAATAAAGTTTTTAGATTCTAGTCCTGACCATCCTCATGGTGACTATCCTGCTGAGACCAAGGCCGGTCCAGAAGACTTCCAGAAAGCTAGTCCAGACATTACAGTCACACAGTCAAGAACTTGTCAGAAATGATATTTGAACCATATTTTCTTGATCTTGAGTTTAGCATGCTCTTCACTTGGCCAACTCCCTCTCTGTTTTTCTGAGATTCCCTAGTGGACTTTAGCTTTAAATCTCTATTCTTCTTCTCATGGATTTTATTGGTGATATGAATCTTGTCTCTTTCCTTATAAGTAAGGAAAGGATTACAAAATATAGTATGCAAAGTGAATCAGTGATACTGACTACCATTTTTCTTATAAGGATCTCAGGTTTATTAATTTCTATTTAAAACATTCACATGATAATTACTTATTATATTCATGCCAAAGCCTTATCTTTTTTAGGGCACAAATCCCAAAGTTTGAATCACCTGCACAAGGATGGATGAACAATCCAGAAGATAAGACAGGAATCTGGATGGAAGAAAAGACCTTCATTTTTCAAGACCGATATTCTGGTGGATCTTAGTAGATTAGATATTCAATCTTCAAGAGTAACATGCCCTTATGGAACAATGGTGGGATTGTCATGATGCTCCACAGTGATACCTTTTGGTAAAAAAAAAAAAAACTAGGGCAAAAAAGAAGAACCTGGCATAGAGTGAACTGCTGATTTAAGGGACTGGCTGGCTTCCTGGCCCACAAGAGATGGGAGAGGGTGATAATACTCAAAGCTTGAATGAAAAGTTAGGAATGGAGAATGAACCTGTGATTTCATTAGTATAGGGAACTCCTAGGTGAGTAAATTCCCTTCATTAACCAGGTGAGCATTTTTTTTTCTGCCAAAGAAAATCTTAAAGAGTTTCCTAGATTGACGCACACCTAACACTTTATACCAACATAAGATTGAAATGGATTCATGATTTAGCCTCAAAGAGTGATATTTTAAGCAAATTAGAAGAACAAAGGATAGTTTTTCTCTCAGATCTATGGAGAAGGAAGAAATCTGTGGTCAAAGAAGAATCTGAGTACATCACTGAATACAAAGTGGATAATTTTGATTATATTAAGTTAAACAGGTTTTGTACAAACAAAACCAATGCAGACAAAATTAGAAGGGACTCAATAAACTGGGAAAATATTTATATTCAAGGGTTGCGATAAAGGACTCAGATTTATAAAAATTCAAGTTATTCTCCAATTGATAAGGATATGACAGTCAAAGGATATGAACAGGCAATTTTCAGATGAAGAAATTAAAACCATTTCTAGTCATATGAGAGGTTTTCTAAATCATTATTGATCAGAGAAATGCAAATTAAGACAACTCTGAGGTACCACTACACATCTCTCAGATTGGTTAAGATGGCAGGAAAAAGATAATAACAAATGTGGGAAAATTGGGACATGAATATATTGTTGGTGGAAATGTGAACCGATCCAACCATTCTGGAGAGCAATTTGGAACTATGCCCAAAAGGCTCTCAAACTGTCCATACTCTTTGATCCTGCAGTATTTCTATTGGGTTTGTAACCTAAAGAGATAATAAAGAAGGGAAAGGCACCCACATATGCAAAAATTTTGTGGCAGCCCTTTTTGTAGGCAAGAAACTGGAAACTGAATGGATGCCCATCAATTGGAGAATGGCTGAATAAATTACAGTATATGAATGTTATGGAATGTTATTGTTCTATAAGTAATGACCAGCAGGATGATTTCAGAGAGGCCTGGAGAGATTTACATGAACTGATGTTAAGTGAAATGAGCAGAACCAGAAGATGATTAAACACTACAATAGCTAGATTATACGATGATCAATTCTGATGGACATGGCTCTTGTCAACAATGAGGTGATTCAGACCAGTTCCAATGGTCTTGTGATAAAGAAAGCCATTTGATCCGAGAGAGAGGATGTAGGAACTGAATGTGGACCACAACATAGTATTTTTACTCTTTTTGTTGTTATTTGCTTGTATTTTGTTTTCTTTCTCATTTTTCCCCTTTTGGATCTGATTTTTTCTTGTGTAGCATGCTATTTGTGGAAAAATGTATAGAGGAATTGCATATGTTTAACGTATATTGGATCAGTTGCTGACAGGGTGAGGTGGGAAAGAGAGGGAAAAATTAGAACATAGGATTTTGTAGGGATGAATGTCAAAAATTATCCATGTATATATTTTGAAAATAAAAAGCTATAATTTAACAAAAGAGTTTCCTAGAACACAGAACTTATGTAATTTATCCAGGATCACATAGCCTAGGTGTTTCAGAAGAGGAACTTGAATACACATCAAGGACAGATCTCTCTCCACTATACATTGCTGAATGTAAAAAAAAGCATAACCAAAAAATATCTCTGTCGTCCTTGATGGTGACTTCTGCATATTGCTCCCTAACGAGTCAAATGAACTGGGAGGGCTAGCCCGTGGTTAAAGATGACATTTGCAATCTTGACAGAAAGCCAATGTTTCAGACCCGGTGATGTCATAAACACTGTCAGATATTATCTTTTCCCATAGAAAAAAGTGAGGAAGCCCCTTTAGTTTGACACCCTCACTTTGGAGGGGAGAATACTAAAATCCAGAAAGTTTAATGGATTTGTACCTCCAATCTCTACCTCAAAGGCTTCCTCCAAAGCTCAGCTCAGGTGCTACTTACTACATTAGGCCTTCTTCAACCTTTTCTTATTGGTGCCTTCTCTCCCTTGAAATGGTTGTATTTGTTGTTATATACTTTATATTTTCTTTTCCTTGTATGATTTCCCTTTAGTGAAGTGTAAACACCCAAGGACATGAACTGTTTCTCTTTTTGACTTTGTATTCTGAGCCCTGACATGATATCTGTTTCATAATAGGCACTTCATAAATGCTTTATTGAATTGAACTGAATTGACTTGAGACAATTGACCAGAGTAAGCTTAGAGAGCAATGGGAAGAATAAGTTTCAAGCTTATGCCTTCTGATGCCATATTCAATCCTTTTCCCATAAATCTATGTTGTCTCTCAATACTCATGTATACCCAAGAGTGTAGAATCAACAGTTCATTAAATCAGCTTTCCCTTCAATTAATGTGAATGAGTGAGATTTTATGTTATAATTCTAAGTTTCAATACTATGAATAATGATCACATTTTATATGAAATGATGGGTATGAAAATTTACAGGAGAATAAGCTGTTAATGCCCCAATAGTCAAAGATTTTTTCTGGTGCTAGATTTAGTTTCAAAGCATTTGCTTTTGTTATCTTGATGAATGGCAGTTTTTCAAACCCCAATGAATATTTTTTTTCTATACCTAAATCTAATAATTAGTTATAGAAAATGATGAAGGTTGGGGAAGGGCAAAGTATCCTGCTCTAGCTCTTTCCAGCCCACAGGAGGAGGTGGCTATTTAGATAAGTGGGACAATCTGTGAGGGGAGTAGACTTGGGTCTTTCCCCCCTGTCAGGGACCAACATGTGGCAGTGAATATCCTAAGCTCTTGCTTCTTTATTTTCATACTGTTCTGTTTTTAAGTGAAAGAAATTGAAGATGTAATCTTATCAGTTTTGAAAAGCCAAGAGAATAAGCCCATCATGCTCCTGAGGTTGTGCTGGGATTTGTTAAATGTTGAAATCTGAGGTCCTAAGCAAACTACCCAGATGATTAGTAAAAGATATGAAGGACCATATATCCATCTTTTCACATTTGAAAATTAATTTGTCTGAATTCTATGTAGGAACTATTTTAAGCCCACTGTCCCCAGACAGGAATATGTTTCCCCAAACTCCAGGCACTGGGGATTCGATTATATTTCCTTATTTTTCAGTTATGTCCAACTCTTCATGAACATATTTGTTTTGTTGTTGTTGTTATTATTGTTGCTTAGTTTTGTTTTGGGGTCTGTTGTTGGGATTTTTGGGCAAGAATACTGGAGCAGTTTGTTATTTCTTTTTCCAGTTTAGTTTATACATGAGGAAATTGAGGCAAACATAGCCAAGTGACTTGCTCAGGGTCAGAAAGCTAAGTGTTTGTGCCTACATTTGAACTCAGAAAGATTAGTCTTCTTGACTTCAGGTCCAGCACTCTATCCACTATGTCACTTTCATTTCTTGCTATATTTCTTCAATAAACATCCCTTTGTTAAAACTAAGATGTGAAGTGAGACCAATGCACAGATTCAGGGACAGGGAATAAGTGACAGAGACTATGAGGTTCTTACATACCTTTAATACATATTCATGTATATTACCATTGTTTGTGAATAAGTATTAATGTATATAATTATTGTACTACATAAGACTGTTAAAATGTTAAATATAAGCTATTAATAAATAATTAGTAGTAAGAAGACTACTATTGCTGTTGCTATTCACTAGTCAAATCAGTAAGTATTTATAAAGCACTTAGTAAGTGTGAAGCACTGTGTTAAGCATCATGGATTTAAAAAAAAAAAAGAAAAGGAATATAGTGCTTCTCCTCAAGGATCTCATAGTGTAATGAGGGAAAGAACATGGAAAATCAGGTATATAAAAGATATATATTGAATAGATGTAAGGTCATTTTTAGAAAAAAAAAACAAAATATAGACTCTGAGATTGTGGGATGGGGAAAGTGTTTTGCAGAAGGAAGAATTGGAGTTGAGTCCTGAGAGAGGCTGGGGAAGGCAGGAGGTGATAAAGGATTCTGGGAAATGGAAACAGTGAAAGGGCATGGAGTTTTCATCTGTTTTCAGATTCTCTCTAAGGAAGAAACTCTAATAGCAGGAGGTATAAAGTTTTCTTATCCCATGAGAGAATGACCCTGGAGATAACCCAGTAGGACATTGACATTTAACGGAGGTGGGATATCGAGGCAGGACATGATGTAGAAATGATGATTTGTATGATTTTCAGAAATCTATGAAGAAGTAGGGATTCCAACTCTGTGAGGGTAGGACTGATGCCCTTGGATGATTTTAACAATAATAATGATGATGGTAGTTATAATAAGTAGAATTTATATATTCTTTTGTAATTTGCAAAGCATTTAAAAAATGTTAGCTCATTTGATATTTGCCTACCAGGAAGTTGTAGCTATTAGCATCCACATTTTACAGATGAGGAAACAGACAAAAAGAGGTTTAAGTAACTTGTCCAATCTCACACAGTTAGGAGATTTGATCTGAACTCAAATCTTCTGATTTCTAGTCCAGAAGTGCATCGATTATACTGCCCAGCTTCCTTCTTAGGAGTCCAGGAAGCGGACAGGGAAATGGGACAATCAAGTCCTGGGGCCCTTTTGAATCTTTTTGACAAAATCTTGAACCTGTCACAGGAAGTAAGAAGGGTTGGCCCCTGTTGGGGGAAACCATGGTATCTGTTAGTTCTATTGTAAGGGATACTATGAGTTATCTAAAAGAGCTCTCCACATGTAGCTGAATATTTATGGTTAACTTATTTTCTGTGATTAGTTCTGTAAAATACCAACTTCCTTACAGAAAGGTTAGTTGGAGAAGCAGGATCCTTAGCCTAGATATTAAAAAAAAAAAAACTAGGCTTAGAGGGAGCAGACCTATGAGCAATCCAGAGGCCTTTGAGGGGCTATCATTCAGAGGAAGTGTCAGGCAGTGTTCTGCTTGACCCCCTAGAGCAGTACAAAAAGAAATGGATAAAACTGAGTCTGGATGCCAGAAGAGCTTAAGGCAAAATAAAATAAGCAAAACTTTTTAACAATTAGAACTATCCAAAGTGGAATGGATTGACTAAGAGTTGGGGCAGCTTCAAGCTGAGGGTTAAACTGTGGTATCATGGAGATTCACTGATGTTTGTGGGGCCTACTGACAGTAGATATACCTTCTGGTTCTCAGAGTCTACAATTCCTCACTCTCCCATCAGTCTCCATCTCCAGTCAATCCATCCAATCCAATCAAGTTCTACCCTTCTCTTCACTGACATGATTGTCATCCAAAATGAGTTGCTCACTTTTTACCTGGACTATTGAAATGACTTCCTAAGTGGTCTCATTGCTTTCAGTCTTTCCTGTCTCAAAGACATCTTTCATATAGCTAATCAAACTGCTAGTCCTAAAGTAGTTATGTCCTTTCACTCCCTTTCCTATGAAGTTTCTTTAATATCCAATTGCCTTGAGGATAAAATAAAAATCCTTCTGTTTGGCAACTAAAAGCCTCGTGATCTGCCTCTTATTCCGCTGTAACTGGGACTGTTGCTTGTGCAGAGAAAGTATATCTAAAATAGATTCTAAGTGCTCTTTTCTCAGCTACACTGTGCTGCCTGCCTAAAAGTTTGTCCCTTGGTCCCCTCCAAATCCTATTGCTTCTCATCATTTGGCACAAATTTTGAAAAGAGAGCAACCAGGTGGTTTAGTAGATAGAGTACTGGTTCTGAAATTAGGAAGGTTCATCTTCCTGAGTTCCAATCTGGCCTCAGAAATTTATCAGTTGTGTGACTTAGTCCTGTGTACCTCAGTTTCCTCATCTGTAAAATGATCTGGAGAAGGAATGGCAAACCCTTCCAGCATTTTTGCCAGGAATACTCCTAATAGGGTCATAAAGAGTCCCAAACAACTGAAAAATAACAAAACAACAACAAATTTGTTTTAAATTGTGACCCTTTCTAAATGGGAGGTGGTTATATTAGTAATCTAAATGTCAAGTGAACTATGGCTTGAGTTTCAAAGAGTAAATAAAAACTTTGAAGCGCTTAGTAGGCACTTGTGAAGTATTTATGCCTAGAAAACTTGGCTTTGATGATTGTGAAAGGCTGAACAATTTAGAGGAACTAATCTTTGTTTATTCTTCCTAGTACATGTCAGAGATAATGGAATTTGTGGTTTAGGAAAGCTCTCAGGGGGGTCATGGCTTTTGGCAGGGCTCATCTGGCTCTTTGGGGATAGTTAGTCTCTCTGATAGTCTTGTTTTTCATTCGCCTGTGCAAACAACTCACACAAAATAATAATACTAACATTTATATAGCACTCACTATGTGTCAGGCACTGTGCTAGGCATTTACAATTATTATTTCAATCGATCCTCAAAAAAGTCTGGGGATATATTTGAAGAAACTGAAGCAAACAAAAATTTCCAGTTTCATTGAAGGGAAAGTGAACTGTGTGAAATGACACTGGAAAATATGTTGAAGTCAGATTGTACTTAAACAAACAAAACTTCCATTTGTATTAAACAAAATTTCCATTTATTTCATGTTCAATGAGCATCCCATGAAAGGAAATGACATGATCAGAGATGTACATTGGGAAGATCTGTATGTTGGATTGCAGTACCTAGTGACTGTAACATGAAAATTAATTAAAATTCTTCCTATTGTGGTAGTTGATGAGAAAAATGATGAAGACCTAAATTTGGACTATTGTGAGTAATCTATATATCTTGGTGAATCACTGAATGTGGGGAAAAGTGACTAAGGAGACCGACAACTCATGGACCTTTAAGGTGCACAGGTGGCTGAATTATGGGCACCATTAACAAGAATAATGGAATTGGGAACTGGTGAGGGAGCACACAATTGGGAAGAGATTGATGAGTGATTGATTGAATTTGCAATGTTAGTAGAATACCCATGCAGAAATACCCAACAGTTAGAAATTCTGAATTAACTCTTTGCAGAGAGGTTAGAAACTGGAGTTGTGTGAAGTTAATTTATATTTTCTAGATCAATTTACCTTATGAAAAAAATCATAGATCCCAAGATGTTCCACTGAAAGAACAGATCAATGGAGCCATAGGTTTAAATTCAAATCTCAACAGTTAGTTCCTAGCTATAGAATCTTAAACAAGTTATTTATTATCACTGGACTGTATGTTCTCCATCTATAAGATGAGGTTAAAGGACCAGATAGTTTAGAATTATAACTTAAATTTGTCAATCAAAAACTGTAGAGGAAGCTAAGCGGTATGATGGACATAGTTCTGGGATTAATGTCAGGAAGGTGAGTTAAAATAAGACTTCAGAAACTTACCAACTGTGTGACCCTGCATAAATAACTTAACCTCTGTTTACCTCATTTTCCTCATTTGTAAAATGGGGATAGCACAGTTATTTGTAAGGACCAAATGAGATGCTCTTCAAACCATAAAGTTTGGCATTCTTTTTCATTCTATTGATAGAAGGAATTTCCTAACTAGATATTCGGTATATTGATGAAATAATAAATCAGAACCAAGAAAATACATCCCTTTCTAGTTTGCCAAACCCTTTTCATGCAAACATGCAGAGGTAGGTACTGTGCTACATGGGGAAATCGAGGCATATATGAATCGAGGCTTTCCCAGAATCACAAGGCTAATAAGTATTTAAGACCAAATTTGAAATTATGCTTTTATGACTCCAAGTTAAGTACTCTAGGGACATTCTGGCTCTAATATTGATTATTTTAAGGTCAATTTATCCAATCCCATTTTTATTATTATTTCTAGATGAGGAAATAATTACCAGAGAGTTGAACTGTCTTGCTATAAGGTAAATTAGTTGACAGGAGAAGACTAGAACCAGATCCTCCCGCTGTCTTTTCCACATTGACATTACTTTGCATTTATTCCTCTCTGTACATGTTGCATCTCCCTCTCCCCCTGAAATCAAGCCAGATTTTGTTTTTTCCAGGGTCTAGGTTGACTTTTAAGAGATAACCCATAAATGCTGGTCACTGAATGGTGAAGTTGCAAACTGATTTGATTTCACAATGGATTCCAATTCCTGACTAAAGCCTTCTGACTAGTGAATCCTTGAATAGAAGTTTCACATCAGTAATAACCCAAAGCTGAACCCTAATTTTGGAGAAAAATCAGATGACCTTTGAGCATGAAATGGACACCTTTGACTTTGTGGGATGGTGACATCCTTAATGCTTTAGAGACAAGGCCAGATTTTCTAATGCTTTTCCATGGGCTCCAAGTTCAGTTCTGCTTTCTGAGTCTTTCCCAGACATCTTACATAATCTTGATGGGGTAAGAGTCAGTCTAGCAATTCTGGAAACTTTGAACTACAGAAGTAGAGGTGATGATTCAAAACCACAGAACAGTGGTAGGGAACTAGAATGTGGGAATGTCACTCCTCTCTTATCTAAATATTAGATTAATATAAAGAAAAATATATAATGAGCAAGATCCAAATTTTTCTTTCCACTGAGGTTGATACATATCTAGATTCTTGGCTTTTTGCTTTGTGTTCTAGAGAAAGAACTAATAAACAGATGTGTGTATCAAATATTTTCACACATACACACACATACACACACCCTATTAGTGTCTAATACTAGCTGTCTCTAGGGTAAAGGGGAGAAAAACAAAATACATATAACTTTATTATGAATTTAAAAAGAAATAGCAAGTTGTGCACAATAGATTTACATTTCTTTGTGCAATCATCTTTTTATTATATTGTTATTTATATTATTATATTATGCTATTTATTCCATAAATAAACATAATAAATGATAATAAAAACATGAAAAATATCTACCCTCATTCCATTTATGCTACAGAGCTAAACAACATTCCTGTTAGATGGATACTCTTCCTGCAAGTTTTCAGTAGTCTGAGGATCAATGATTCTGGAAATGTGGAGACTCTCATCATTGAGGAAAACATGTCACAATTCAGTTGAATATTTCGGTACACAGAAAAAAGTTTCTCTAAGCATTCTTGGAAATAGCATTGAATCTAAAGTCAGAGATTTTGTGTTCACATCCCCCCTTCAGGAGAAGTAGAGCTCATGAGAAGGGATTATGGCCAAGTAATTTACAATCCTGCAGCCAACTCACTGACAGGACTCTGAGCCTAGCTGGACTGACTTTCTATAGTGTACTCAGAGTGCATTGTTGTGCCAATATTTCACATGAGTAGGACCTATCAAATCAAATGTTCCGGTGACATTTCAATGATCCAAGATCAACTTTGCACTCCAAGGAGGAATCAAAGAGGAATTTTGCATGTGTATACATTTATTTAATGTTTACAAAGCACTTAATCTCATTTGAGCAACTCACCAAGGCTGTGAGGAAGGCACAAGAATTGTTTGTCCTCATTTTGCAGATGAGGAAAATGAGGCTGAGGAAGGATAAGTGGCTTGTCAGTTGTTGGATCCATAGTTGGAATGACTGTGAAACAAGGTTCAAATATGTGTTTTTCTTGATTATAAGCTCATCATTCTTTATACCATACAGCTCTGCTTTGTAATCCTGAGCTGTCACTACCTACCTATCTCTTATCTATCCATCCATCTATCCAACCATCTATCTGACATCCATCTACCCATCCAAGATAAAGTGACCTGTATAGGATCCCTGAACTTGTTAGCATTTAAGGAAATATTTGATAACCAGTTTCCCTGACTCCAGATCCAAGGCTTTTTCCCATGTTGCCAATTCTAACACTGCTAACAAAAATTGCCTTATCTTCTTCCTAAGGCTATTTAGAGCCCCAAATGAGATGAAATGGTTTGCCAACATCATGACATCACATACTTGTGAGAAATGAGAAAGGGGATAATACTAATACCTTCCAGCAACATTGATGGAGGCAGTCCTGCAGAACTCTATTTAACTAGAGGTCTATCTACTAGATAATAACTCTATGAGACCAGGAACCATATCCTATTAGTTGCTCTATCTTTAATTTTTTTTGAGCAAAGTCAGTCAGTCAAATTGATAAACACTTATTAAGCCCCTACTATTGTCAGGCACTGTGCAAAGCAATAGACAAGAATTAGGAATTCTCCTAATTGGAGACATTTAGTCTAATTCATATTTAAGCAATTAAGCAATTTATCAATAAGCATGTATTCCACTCCTACTCTGTTCAGCATTTTATTGAGTTCTGGGGATGCAAAAACAAAAATGAAATACCTGCCCTCAAGGGATTTAGATTCTAATATAGACATTTCTTTCCCTTTTCTTTTCTTTTGTTCTTTTGCAGTTTTATTAGTGCAAAAGTTTTTTTTTTTAATTTCATCTAATCAAAATTATCTATTTTACTTCACATAAATGCTTTTATCTCTAGTTTGGACAGAAACTCATCCCTTATCCATGGATATGACAGGTTTTACATGCTCCCCTAATTAACGCCCCCCCAATGTTTATGACTTTTATTTGAAGTTTTGAGTTCCATATTTTTTCTCTCTGTCCCTTGCCTACCTCTCCCTCCTGAAATTGTAAGGAATCAGATATGGGGTATCCATGTGCAATCATGTAAAACATTTATCTATTAGTCATTTTGTATAAGAAAAAATTAATAAAAGGAAAAAGAAAGAAAGTGAAAAATAATATGCTTCAGTTTGTATTCAATCAATGTCAATTCTTTCTCTGGAGGTGGATAGCATGCTTCATCATTAATCCTTGGAATTGTCTTGGATTGTTGTACTGCTGAGAATAGCCAAGTCATTCATTTAAAAATATGGCTATTCATGTGTACGACATTTTCCTGGTTCTGTCCACTTCAGTATGCATCAGTTAATGTAAGTCTTTCCAGGTTTTTTTGAAATCATCCTGCTTGCCATTTCTTATAGCACAATAATAGTTCACTAGAACCATATACTACAGCCTATTTAGTTATTTGATGGCATTCCCTTTGATTTCCAATTCTTAGTCACCAAAAAAGAGCAGCTATAAAAACTTCTTGTACAAATAGATCCTTTTCTCTTTTTTTGAATATCTTTGGAATATAGACCTAGCAGTTTTATTGCTGGATTGAAAGGTATGCACAACTTTATAGCACCTTGGGCATAGTTCCAAACTGCTATCCAGAATGGTTGGACCAGTTCACAACTTCACCAATATTGCATTAATATCCCAGTTTTTCCACATCCCTTCAACATCCAACATTTTCCATTCTTGTCATGTTAGACACTCTGATAGTTGTGAAATGGCACCTCAGAGTTGTTTTAATTTTCATTTCTCTAATCAATAATAATTTAGAATATTTTTTCACATAACTATTGGATAGCTTTGATTTCTTTGTCTGCCTGTTTATATCCTTTGACAATTTATCAGTTGGAGAATTATATTTTTTTTATAAATCTAACTCAGTTCTCTAAATATTTGAAATGAACACTTTATAAAAAATACTTGTTGCCAAAAAATTCCCCATTTTTCTCCTTTCCACATGGGCTTGGTTACATTGATTTTGTTTGTGCAAAAACTTTTAAATTTTATTTAACCAGAATTATTTATTTTATATTTTGTAATGCCTTCCATATCTTCTTTGGTTCTAAATCCCTCTTTATTCATAAATCTGACAGATAAACTATACTCCCCTAATTTGCTTATGTATCACTCTTTACACATAAACCATGTATCAACTTTGCTTATCTGAGTATATGGTATGAGATGTTGATCTATATTTAATTTCTGCCCTACTGTTTTTTTAGTTTTCCCAGCAGTTTTTGTTTCAAAAACTTGGATCTTTGGGTTTATCATTTACAAAATTACTATGGTGATTTGCTATAATGTAATTTGTGCCTAATATATTCCTCTAACCTACCACTCTTTTTCTTCATCAGTACCAGTTTGTTTTGATAGTTAGCACTTTATAATATAGTTTGAGATCTGGTATGCTTATATTACCTTTCCCTTGTGCTGGAGATGGGATTACTGGGGTGGGGTCTTGCTGCCTTGCACAGTCTGCTCATTTGCCTAAAGCACAGCAGGTTTGCAAGAGGGTGAAGCTGACTGATGGATTGCCCCAGGTTTGGAGCCCTGCTGCAGATTCCCTGCTGCTGCTGCTGCTGCTACTGCTCTTGGACCTCATTGTCTTCCCATCCCAGTGAGAGAGACCTTTCCTCCTGGACTAGTCAGCTTCTAGATCAATTCTGAGGTATTATTTTAGTTGTTTGGAGGGGAATTTGGGTGGATCTCAAGAGTATTCCTTCCTTCCTTTGTCATCTTGGCACTGGAAGTTTTATTTTTTTGTGTGTTTTTTTGGCATTTTAATTAATACATTTTGTTTTAACTTCTTTGGACACAAACATTTAGGAAATCAGAGAACTGAGATTCAAAAACCAGTTCAAAAAATTTCTGTGTGACATTAAGAAAGTCACATTATCTCTGAGGCTTTACTTTCCTAATTTGTTAAATAAGGGAGTTAGACTAGATGGACTCTGAGGTCACTTCTGGCTTTAGGTTTATAATCATACCATTCTATGACCCTTGTATCTTGTGAAATAAGCATAGTACCTTGTTTGGTAATAGGTGCCTCTTCCATGCTTGCATGAATGAATGAAACTCATAGTCAGGTTATGATCAATGTTAGTTAAGAGATTCTACTTCCCTTTGCTTCATCCCCCTTATCCCTGTAACCTTTGCTGACACAATCAAAGGATTCTATGTTCATCTCGTTCCAAATAAAGAAAAGCAAAATCAACAACAAAATTGAATTAAAAACAAAACAGCAAACCCCCAAATAAAACACATCATAAAATAAAATAAACAAAAACATCAGTCTTGTAAACCATTAAGTACAATGTCATAAAAAATGTTTTTGCCTGAGTGTGCATGTAATCTCCCA
The DNA here is from genome assembly GCF_016432865.1 of Antechinus flavipes. NCBI lineage: Eukaryota > Metazoa > Chordata > Mammalia > Dasyuromorphia > Dasyuridae > Antechinus > Antechinus flavipes. The sequence goes on along the minus strand of NC_067399.1, from coordinate 18,886,281 downwards.
CCAAATATTGACTGGTAGATGAAAGCAATCGACACCAAGTTCATCAACTTTAAAATGTCTATTGTCCGGTTGTGTTTGCCATCTGCTTTGCCACAGCTTGATACCAATGATGACAGGATTTTTGATGGTGATTCCAAGTTGACAGAGAACTTTCCAAACATTTACAGATGAGAAAAATGATAGCCAGAGGTTAAGTATCTTGTCTAATATCACACAGAGATGAAATTTGAACCCAAATCCTAGGACAAAAGTTCACAGATTTATAGTTATAAGGAATCTCAGAGGTCATTTAATTATTATATATTTTTTATATTAATTAGTTGAAAACATATTAGTCCTTAGGATTTTTTTTTTTTGTATGTGGTTAGGAGTAGGGATCATGGAAGATAAGGTGATCTGGTGACATTGGCCTTCCTCCTATTCTGCAAACAAGACATTCTTTCTTTTCCCTCAGGACATTTCCACTGGATACTACACATTTCAGTAATGCTCTTCCTTCTTACCTTTGCCTTGTGGCTTTCCTGGCTTCCTTCAAGTCCCAATAAAAATCTTACATTTTCGCAAGAAGATTCTTTTAATCATTCTTAATTCTAGTACCTTCCTCTGGGATTAACTCTAATTTATTGCATATATATACATAATATATATATCTATATATATGTTATATATATTGTGTATATGTATACACAGAGACAGAGACAGAGACAGAGACAGAGAGACAGACAGAGACAGACAGACAGAGAGACAGAGACAGAGAGAGAGAGAGAGAGAAAGAAAAAAATTGATCCCTGAAGCAAGCATGGGGAAGGCACGGATAGAAATCACTTTTAGTTTCATGGTCCCACCCTCTGGGGAGGTCATTCAGTCCAAGTTATCCAAGTTATGTCAAAACCCTCAGATCTAATTGCTGTACAAGTCCCCAGCTGTCTTACCTTGCCATGTCCTGTTGGAAATCCCAGTCAGGATTCTGAGGTTAAATTTTCCCTATAAAATATACTTATGGGCCATTCTATGGCTGCTGCCCTCCTTTGGGTCAATCTGCCATGGCACTTTGCCTCTTGATGACTTTTCTCTTACCCCTCCCCTATGCCATGTGATTTCTCCCAAAACTCTATTATGCTTCTTAAACTCACTTTTCTTCCTTGCAGCTAACTCATTTAGGGTGCCAAGTTCCTTTCAGAATTTAGCCTGCCTGCCAAGGACATGCCTCAACCTCATGATGTCTTCCCTTTCTACTGGATAATTATGAATTTCACTGAAAAACTTGTCTGTCATATGCTCTCCACTCTAATTCATGTTTACCATTCCTGGTATCTATTGTATTTCTTAATTTTCTCTGTAATCTGTAATTCCCCAATTTATCTTTTTGCCAAAGAGAATGATCATTGTGAATCTTTCATGTGACCAGATCCCAATTTCTGGTGCCTACCATCATCTGGTGAATCAGCAGCAGTGCTGGAGGCTTCTGGACCTCTCAGCCTGGACACACCAGGGATAACTCAGAAGATAATGGAGAAGGTCTGTGGCAATCAGGGGGGAGTCCCAGTGCAGCCTGGCTAAGCAGAGCCCCAGGCCCTGCCAGCACCCTAGATTTTTCATCTCCAGGGAAGCGAGGACATACCTAACATCTCCAAGGCAGTAAAGAGTGCTTGTGGTAAGATTCCTAGAAGGATTTCTGAAAACAATTGCATAAACCCTAGGAACTTGGGACAGTGCATCCTCCACCCTGGAAAGACAGCCCTACTTTAATAAATATTTAAAAGTCCAGTAATAGGGTAGGAAAATAAGCAAAAAAACCCCCCAAAAAAAACAAAAAAAAAGTTTCTGACCATTGAAAGTTATTATGGTGATGAGGAAGATCAAAATACACACTCAGAAAATGATAATAAAGTCAAAGCTCCTACATCCGAAGCCTCCAAGAAAAAAAAAGCTCAAAATAGACTTTGAAAACCAAGTAAGAGAGAGAGAGAGGAAAAAATAGGGAGAGAATTGTGAGAGGTGTAAAAGGAAATATAAAAAAAAAAAACAAAAAAACAAAAAAAAACTAATGAGCAGAAGAATACCTTAAAAAGCAAAAGTGCACAACCGGGAAAGGAGGTAGAAAAGCTCACTGCTAACATAAAGAAACAATATCAGAAAGTTAAAATAAATATATCATAAAAGACTTGCGATAGGAGAATGGAAAGGTGAGCTCCAGGTCCAGAGAGCTTCATCACTGACTTCTATTCAGTAATAGGAAGACAAATAATTTGATGATATATTATAGGGGTTGGAGACTAGGCCTATTATTTCACTGATAGAGGGTACTACCAAAAGAAGAAACTTTCTCCACCAATGCAGATTACTATCTTCTATGGAGCTTCTCATCATTGAGAATTGTCTGGTGCAGGGCAACCTTAAGTGATCTGGAACCCAAATAGTGTCTCTAGAGATACCCTAGAACTCATCAAAACAGGAGTACCAATCCTGCTTCTGATTCAAGGTATAAACATTATTTTCACAAGGAAGAAAGTGAAGGAGTTCTACCCAATTCCTATAATCAAGAGATATTTAGTCTGAATACCAAAATCATTGAAGGATCATCAGAGAAAGAAAACCACATATCAATATAGCCAAGAAATGAAATAAAAATATACAGCAGTAATAGAATGAAAATTATACATAAATTGAATTAAAAAATGCAAAGATGTTTCAATATTAATGATATTTTTAGCATTCATTTAACCAACATTTATTAGGTGACTATTCCATACCAAGCAAGATGTTTAAGGACTGGTGATACAAAGAAAGTCAAAAACAAAACAAAATAAAAACCAGCTCCAACTTCAAGGAACCCATAAATGATAACAAAACAATAAAACAAAAGATCAAATCAGTAGATAAAGGGAAAAAATGTCTTCAACACACCAGCACTTATTTATGTTAAAAATAGCCCTGAGAGAAATTAAAACAACATCTCAATATTATCAGAAGCATTTATCTAAAACCAAGATTTAGCCTTATTTTAATGGAGAAGCAGTAGACCCTCTCTATTGTTATAATAGGATAAAGCAAAACTAACCACTATTCACATGATTATTTTATGTAATTCTAGAAATTATAAGTGTAATAATAAAATAAGAAAAATAAATTAAAGCAACAAACATTGGCAAAAAGGAGGGTTAAATATCTGTGCAGATGATATCATGTCTTTTCAAAACTCCAGAGAATCAACAAAAAAACTAATTAAGATAATAAATAGCTCCAACAAAGTAGAACATAAAACAAACCTACAAATCATCAGTATTTCCATGTAATAAAAGAAGAAAATGAACAGACAGAAAAATAACACTTAAATTAACAGCATAATGTAGTAAGTAGCTTGGCATTAATTTAACATGGCATTCAGGTTACATTTATGTTTACAGCTGCAAAAATTTCAACCCCCAGTGAAGCAATATGAAGAACAAAATAATAAAGTGAATTCAGTGTTCATGACTGGGACAGGCTAATATATTAGAAATGGCATTGCCACCTCAATTAATTTATAGATGTAATGCTATATTCATTAAAATTCCCAGAAATTGTTTTTGAGAATTATAAAAAATATCAAAATACATATGGAAGAATTGTTTTTAAGTCTAGAACATCAAGGATGATGAAAACTAATAGGAATAAAGAAGGAGAATAAGACTATCTCTTTTTATGGCTATAAATTGGGAGTGAATTCTTTACCAATCATGTAAGAAAGGAAATGATAATTAATGAATCCATCAATAACTGCTCACTATGAGAAAGAAATAAAGACAATTCTGACTGCATTAAGCATTTGAAAAAATATGAATCTGGAACAAGGAAAAAAATGAGGATGTTAAAAGCATTTTGATATATTTGATAAAAGATGACCTCCAAATATGTAGGAAGTTAATAAGAAATCTATGGTTCTTTACTTATCAATTCTATTTCCACAATTTTTTTAATATGCAGCATGTCTTCCTGTATTGGAATCTCAGGTTTCTTTCTATTTGTATTCATATTCTCGATGTTTACCCTGGTATGTGTATAAAGGGCTTACCAAATGTTTGTTTTTGAATTGATGTATCAACTTGTGTCCTTCAGGACATTGCTATAAGGGAGGCTTTATCATTTTACTACTAAGTATAGTGATTTTCACATATTGATTATTAAATGTATAGATTGTTGAATTAAACAGAGAATGCAAAGATATATAGAAAAACATAGAAAAGGAAGAATAATGGGGGAGTAGAAGCAAAAGAAAAAGAAGAATGTGGCTAGTGAAAATGTGCTCTTATGTAGACAAGCATAGTAGAGAGCTTACTAGAACCCAAATTAAAAACAAAACAAAACAAAACCTCTAAGTCTGCATCTAGGATCTTCAGGAAGTCACTTTACTTTTTAAACAAATCCAAAATATAAATGATGACACCAACACAACAAGAATTAATCACACACAACACAGAGTCACTCTCAGGCTTATTAAGTAGTTATTTAGTCAATCAATAAGCAAGTATTAAGCACCATGTGCTATGATAAGACGTATCAATATTAAAATGCCCCAAAATGCTTCTTCTTAAGGATGTCATGGTGTAATATAGGAGATATGATGTGGGTTTGGCACTAAACTGATGTGGGTGATGTGGAAAATCTTTAATCCCTTCCCCTAAATCCACCTTGTTGACACTAGGGCCTGGGACAAGTCTGATTTTGCTGGAGTCCCACCATGGTTCCACAGATCTTTTCTGCTGACCTTCTAGGTCCTTTTTGGTGTCTCTGGACTGAGAGGTCTAGAAGCCACCAGTACTGTCCAGTGAGGCTGGGTCCAGCTGCAACTGGATGGGGTTGCCCTGGAGTATTCTGCCTCAAGACTCCCACTCTTGTCTCACTGATCTTTTCTGCCGAGCTTCTAAGTGGCCTTTGGCTGGAAAATGTTCTATTCTATTTTTGGGGAGTTCTGATGCTCTAAATTTTGTTTAGAATCATTATTTAAAGGAATTTGGAGCAATTTGGGGGAGAAGTTGAGCAAGTTCCTGCTTTTACTCTGCCATCTTGGCTCAGTCTCCTCAGTGTAATTAAATTCTTAATTGCTTAGAGCACTCAGGGATTAAGTGACTCTCTTTGGTTACAAAGTCAGTATGTGTTAAAATTAGAATTTGAAACTTGGTCTTCATGGAACCCATATGACTAGCTCTCTAGCCACTTAACAAGGAAAGTACATCATATACTAATCATAACGGGCATGTTTGATTAAAAGTAAGATAGATATGAACAATTCACATTGGGAGTTTAAGGGATAACTGGGAGATGACCTAAATATCAATAACAGCAACAATGATGTTTATGACAAATACAGCAGCAAGGATAACACAGGACAGTCCATGTGTTAAATTGGTATCTTTGAGAAATATACAAAAAGTGAGGAAGATCCTCCCTTTTTTTGGCTAACCTAATAGACCTTTTCCAGTTAGCTTGTGGAAGATTTGGAATGAGTCATATAAGGTGGTAAAACATGAGAAGATTAAATTATTGGTTGTGGCAGTTACAGCTCTGAGATCATAGATTGATTTGAATAATTTGACAATTTCTGAGACCACATAAGAAATCTCAACTTTACTATAATCCTTCTCTCTGTCATCTTTCCTTTCCCTCTGAGCTATCATTGTCCTTGCAGGAGCTGTACTGTCATTCTTTTTTACAATAATGAAATTTCTAACTTAACAGTCAATTATTTATATCTACATAAATGCTTCTTTTCTTAAATATGCTTAAATTTAAACTATCCAGCAAGTATGTAATTCTCAGTGTATTAAGAAATTCTCTTTATTTCTTTTCTTTGATATATGAATGTGCCTTTCAAATTCCCCTCTTTCCTCAGACAGATGGCCCTCATCCTATCCCAAAAGAAAATGACTAAATAGGCAAAAAGAGAGTTTAGAAAGTCCTGGGTTCAAATCTTTTACCCAATATTCACTATACAGGGTCTATGATAACTAATTTAGTTTTTCTGATCTTCAGCTTCTTTTAAATTCCTTTAATTTTTCATTTAATAAATTTATTTGTTAAATTCACTTCCTTTAAATAAGAGGTATAATAATGATATCCACCCCATAGGGCCATGATGAGGAGCAAAAGAGACACCATTTGCCTATCCAGCCATCTATCTATCTATCATCTATGTATTTATGTAGCTATCATCTCTATCTATCTATCTATCTATCTATCTATCTATCTATCTATCATCTATCTATGTATTTATGTAGCTATCATTTATGTATCTATTTATCTGTCATCTATCTATCTTTTGACTACTTGTGCCAAACCTATGGTAGAGCTTTTGAGTTCAAATTGATCTGATTGGCCAAAGTCAATGACCATTGATCCGACATAATGATGTCATTTTAGGCCTCTCCAATAATAAAGGACAACAATCGGCCAATCTATAATTCTTTGCCTTGATGCCAATGTTATTATAATTATCATTGGGAGCCAATGTACAAACAGAAACAATATTATAAGAGTTTCCGTTGAAGGGACTAGGGGTGTTTACCCTTAAGAAGGGAAAGGTTAGGAAAAAATATAATCACAATCTGAGCTGTAGTTTTACTGAATATTCTGGTTTTTAGAGTACATGTTCAGGACCAATGGATCGAAGTGACAGAGTAAGTGTATTTTAGCTCGGTATCGCATCTTACTAATAAGAGATCTGTGATGCCAGAATGGAAAAACTTGATAGATAATGAGATCTCAGTCACTAGGAATTCTTTAAGTTGCCCATAAATATTGTGGAGGAATATTATGGGCAACAAAGCAGAGCCAATTAAGCTCTTACTATACACCTGGCAAGAATTTATGCTTCAGTTAAGGTAAGACATGATATTCCCTCCCATCACTGAAATTTACTTCTTTGAAGTTGAATTTTCAAAATGAGTCCAATCTCAATTACACATAGTCTTATTATCCAGTGAGTGGTTAGGGGATCTTTTGACTTCTTATTCTTGCTGCTTGCACTTGAGCTATTCTCTTGGTTGGCAATGTCCCTGACTCACCGTTCTCTGGGTTTGTAATTTGGGAATGGCAATCAAGAGTATCCCACTATTTAGGACAGTCGGCTGCACTCAGCATGCAGTTTTCTTAGAATAAACACTTTTCTTTTTCACCAGCTCTGATCCTGGGGAGTGTTGTGTTTCGTGATGTTCCTTCCAGGAATACAGCTCAATAAAATATACAAACACACAGTGATTTAGAAGGGCTATAAAATCAAGCGACAGTGATATGTGTTCAGCAAAGATCCTATGAGGAACCATGAAAACCGCCAGTGTTACCACAACATAAACTTGGCAGCTGGCTCTGGAGACTCGTTTCCAAGAATGAAATCCATCTATGGAGTCTCCTCAGATGCTGCTTTGACAAGTGACATGAAAAAGTGAAGTAGGAGCAATTGAAAATGCAGGCAAGATCTCTTAAGTCTGGGGTCTCCACTCCCTCCCTCCCCCGCCACAAAAGAGATGAATGAGATAATGAAGACAGAGAAAATGGTGGTCTGTTATTAAGAGATTCTAGAGGGTGCTGGGATTGGAGTATTGGACCTGAATTTAGGAAAAGTGAATTAGAATCTTACTCTGACACTTACCAGCTGTGTGACTATGGGCAAATAGTTTAATCTTTGCCTCATTTCTCATCTCGAAAGTTGGGGAAATAACAACTTTTATTTCATAGGGTTAGGGGGAAGTTTAAATGAGATAATGAACATAGAGCACTTGGCAAAAATTAGAGCGCTATACAAATATTCATAATTTTTGATATGTTCTAGCTGAGGGCCAAAGCAGGTATCTGTCCATTTAAAGCAGACAACAACTATCCAGTGGGGTGAGGTAAATGAAGCAACCATTCTGAGAAGGTCTGAAGTCCTATTGGCATAAAAGTCCTTTAAAGATAACAACTGTTCAGCCAGGACAGGCAGGACAGACAGCCTTTAGAGGAATCCAACTGGTGCAATGGATAGTGTGCTTAGTTTGGAATCAGGAAAATCTGAGTTTAAATGCAGCCTTAGACACTTACTAACTTACTTACGTGTATCACTTAAACTCCATCTGCCTCAGTTTCCATAACCATTAAAAAAAAAACCACAGTGATAGTATGTACCTTCTAGATTTATTATAAAGATCAAATGACATGGTACTTGTAAAGTGGTTTGCAAATTGACTGGCACATACAAGGTTCTTAACAAATGATTGTTTCCTTCATTTGAAAATAGCAATTCAATTTAATGTATTTGTATCAATTTATTTAAACTCAATTTAAAATATTAATTAATACTATACTTATAAGAGGCAATATGATGCAGTGAAATATGTGCTAACATGAAATTAGAATTTTTTAGAGGGGATGATTCCATTTGTACTGCTGGACTTTGTCATCTATTAGTTGATGAAAGATAGTGTACTTCTTAGGTATTATTCTGGGGAACCTGATTAGGTATCAATCTGAAATCGGACAGTAACATGGAAAAAAAATTAGATTTTGACTTACATTTCATGCCGTCTAACAAGATTAGTTCCCAGTAGATTTGTGACATATAAATAAAAGGTTAAATCCTAAATAAATTAGAGAAACGTGGGAAAAATACTTTTCAGATCTCTTGAGGGGAAATGTTTGTGAACAAACAAAGGACAGAGAGGATCACAGAACATAAAATAAATAACTTGTATTACAAAAATTTTTATAAAATAAATCTAATAAAGTTAACATTAGAAACTAACAATTCACTGAAAAATCCATTGTTTCTCTGATAAAGGTCTCAGTTCCAATATATATAATGACCTAACCCAGATTTATAAGAAAAAGAGTTATTCTCCAATTGACAAATAGTTTAGGTATATGAAGAGGCCGTTCTCAAGGCAAGACACTAAGTCTATCACTATAGGAAAAATTATCTAGATCACTAATAGCTAGAAAAATTAAAGCAATTCTGAAATTCACATTCATCAAATTGGCAAAGACAAAAAAGGAAAATGGCAAGTATTCAAGAGATTATGGGAAGAAAGGTACATTGATGAACTGTTGGTGGATTCAAGAATGGGTATAACGATTGTGGAAATCTATTTGGAATTATACACAAAAAGTCAGAAACCAAATAGGTTTATTCCTTTTACCTCAGCTATACCACTGCTGGGACTATACCCAAACAAGATCAAAGAACTAATAAAAAGTTCTGTTTGTACAAATATATTTATAGAAGCCTTTCTATGTTGTGTTAAAAACAAGAGCAACAACAACCACTGCAAAATTTAAAAGGGTGGAACCTAAAGATTGCCTATTAATTGAGAAATGACTAACAGAGGTTGAATATGAATATTGTAATATTGTAAATATATTGTAAATATTGTAAAAATATATGTAGATATCTATAAAAATGAAAAAAAACCTGTAAAAGTATCTGTAAAAAATGAGAAAAATTGATGATTTCAGTAGCATGGAAAAACCTGTACAGAGTACAGAAAATGAAACAAGCAGAACCCCCCCCAAAAAAAAAAAAAACCACAATTTTTACTGTAACAACAAAATTATAAAGATGACTATCTACCTATTTACTCATACACCATTCTTTTTACAAGGAATTTTTTATAAATTTTCTCTCTGGGTTCTACAGGGTGGAAGCTAAAAAAATTACATTTCTATTTATTAAAAACAACTTAAAAATAGAAAGAGAGTACTAAGGTGTGAAATGCTACATGAGCTTTCAGGTCAGGTTAGTTTTGCTTGTTGGGATACACAGGAGAGCTGTTGGAATATATGGGAGCCACCTAACAGCAGCTGCTGGAGATCCAGCCCAGAATGGATCTCTTCTTGTGAGAGGATGATACAAGGAGACTGAGAAGCAGTTGCTGTTCTCTGACCTCTTTGACTGAGAGGCCGTTGCATTGTCCCACCTTTCTCCTCTTCCCTCTGCCTCCAATTTATCTCATTCCCAGTCTGCAACACCTGTGCCAGCAAAGGCTGCCCTGCAACTCTTTCAGATGCTGTGATCCACAGCTGTGGAAGCTCTCGGAGAATTGACTTGTCCCTTAACATTTGCTTCATTATTTTATTTCATTACAAGAGACTTTTCATAAAGTAGATTTAATCTGTAGATGTTTTCATGTAAAGCACACATCTGAATATATATAAACAAACATATTTGTTGTTGTTGTTCAATTGCTTCAGTCACATCTGACTCTTCAAGACCTCATTTAGGATTTTCTTGGAAAAGATCTGGAGTACTTCCCATATCTTTATCAAGAAAATGGAGACTTTCCATGTAAGCCGCCAACTCATTTTGTAATTGAAGAAACTGAGACAAACAGAATAAAGTGTCTTGCTCTGGGTCACACAGCTCATATCTGAGGTTAGATTTGAACTCAGGTCTTCCTGATTCTAGTCTCAGTACTCTGTGCACCGATGGGGAACCTATCATTTCTCAAAACAGTTCATTCTGATTTTGGATAGATTGTTGGGATGATGTTTTAGTTTTTTACATTGAGTCTAAATTTGCCTCTTTAAAACAAGTTCATTGTTCTCAGTTCTGTCCTCTTGGGGAAATCAAACAATTCCATTACACTGTGACCTTCTTGAGGGCAAGGACTATGATTTTGCCTTTCTTTATATGCCAAGCACTTAGTACTGGCTCCCAGAAAACATTAGGTGCTTCATAAATGTTCATTGATTGATTGATTTGTGCTCCCCCAATAAACAAAAAAAGATAGGTATTAAATTTATTATTATCGTAATTTTATAGATGAGAAAATTGAGACCCAGATTCTTAAAAAATTGCCCAGGGTCCCACAGTTAATAAGTTGAGAAGCAGCAGCTGAATCCAGCGTTCTCCTGATTTCAAGTCATTTTTCTTCTACTCCATCATTCTGTTTGTTCCTTGCAAGGTCTAATGCTAGAAAAGTAAAGAAGAGAAAGCTGCAGTATAGTCTGGGGAAGAGTAGTCTAGGAAGGGGATGAGCAGCAGGATCAACAGGGAGATAAGGATTTCTGGGGCCTGTCATTAGGATGTTACAAGGAAGAAAAGAATTGTTCTACTTTGAAATTCTCTGTGATTATCTCCTGTTATAGTCTACACTGCAAGAAGGTAGAGAAGGAAAAAATTCTCTATTTGTTATTTTAAACCAATCCCAATATAAGTGCAAATGATTTTTTTTTAAATCATGTATTTATTTTGCATTCTATGATCTTGTCTCAATGGACTTCTGCTTGTGTCTTCTTCATGATATTCCAACTTCCATTGCCTTGTGGACAGGACTTATTTAGGCTTCCTATCCCTATCAGTATTACTTTGGAATGACCCTAGATTTCAGAATACATCTCCTCTTGGTTTTTTTTTTTTCAGATGAATGTTGAATACAGCAAATGACATCTATTATTTTTCAATGTGTTGATTGATTTCACTGATTTTTTTTTCTTTTTCCTCTTTTTATTTGTTTTACAAAATAATTATTTGTTATAAGGGATGAATCTCTGGGAAAGAGAAAATAATAGGGAGAAAATATAGGTCACAAAAACTAATGATAAAAACAATCTATTCTTTTTAAAATAAAGTTTTAGAGTAGTTCGAAAAAACACCCTCTCTGGGGAATATAGTGCATATTTTAAAGGTCAGTCTTCCAAGGATGTAAATATAAAAGCTGTAACCCTGAATAATTAGAAGGAAGGTGTTGCTTTTCACAAAAATAGAGAGGTAATGGTGGGATAAGCTTTGGTGGATGCTGACAAGTTCTGTTTTGTATATATTGAATATTGCATTTTCTATCACAGATACTAATGCCTATCTCATTTCCTTTTTTTGGGTTTTGAGTCAGGTCTCCTCAAATTCAACTCAGTGTCCTTAACAAAGTTTATTGCCCACATTTTCCCTTTTTTTTTGCTATGGGGGAGAAGCGCCACCGTCCAGTGCTGATCTTTGCTGATGCTGATTTTTTCACTCAGCATCTGGCCCCTTTCAGGGATTCTCTGAAGTTGACATTTGCCATCGTTATCTATGTTTACATCTCACTAGCCAGGAATGGCCACAGTGCACTGCTCTGCTGACTTTCCAAGTAGACCGAGTGGCAATATTTCTTCTCTGCTTGTACACTACTCCATGACCCAGGTTGCCTGGGGCAGAGGGAGGATTAGGACTCTGCGGGGTAAAATATTTGTGGTCAGAAATTACAGTCATTTCATGACCACCATTCCAGTCCTCAGTTTAGCTCTTGTAGCTCATTTGTATATTCAATGGAACATTTACATTCTGGCTGTTTCTTATTTCCTCCAGATGGATCAGGAGACAAACAAGCTCTCCCCAAATATTGCCACACTTCTCATGCTCATGCTTGAATTCATATAAACTGATGTCTGCTGAGGGTTTTCCAGAGCCTTGCAAGATGATTTAAGATTTCATAGAATCACTGAATCTCAGAATCAGAAGGGAGCTTACATGCTATCAATTAATCACTTAGAATAAGGGATGAGACCTTTGACTGTTGGTCTAGCAAACATATGAGAGTAAAAATAAAGGTAATCTTGGAAATGGATGGCACTTAGTGGGTAAGGGACTAGGAAAGAATGTGGCACTTTCCACCAAAGATTCCAAGGAAGTAGATGTGGAAGGAGAGCATTCCAGGCATGGAGAAACAGCCAATGTAAAGAAATAAAGATGGGATAAGATAGATTTCTCAGTGAAGAATTAGAAGTTGATTAGTATGGATGGATAATATCATGCCATTTCATACAACCTCTATCTGAACTGGCTCTTCTCTAAAGCTCTCTCAGATATTTTGTTGTGTAGACTCCAACTGAAAAACTCAAAAACCTTTTCCAATGCCTGGCAAACAGTAAATGATTAATAAATGCTTTTTGATTTGACTTGGCTTTGGAAGTAGCCTATTCCGTGTTTAGTAAAAATTTCCAATATTCATGGAAATAATTATATCTACTCATCTATTCAATTTTCTCATATTTCAATATTGTGGGATTGCTCTGCTAGGGAGATTTTCTTATAGAAAGCCATAATTTGCTTTCTGAAACTTAGATAGTCATTATTCTTAGTTAGAAAAACTTCTGAGACAGACCAAGCAGAATAAGGTTATCTTATTCTACTGGCCAGATGTTCACATCCTGGCCAGATTTTCAAACTCCCTATCCGAATCTCTTCTATTGCCTTCCCTCTGGGATTTCCTCAATTTATACTGTATAGCATGTGAATATTTTTTGTGTTTCTCCATCATTAGACTGGGAGCTCCTTGAGAGCTCCGCTAGTTTGCCTTTTTTAGTATCTCCAGTGCTTAGCAAAGGACCTGGAACATACTAAACACTTAGTAAATGCTTATTGGCTATTGATTGTCTGATAGACAAACTGTTTAATTTATCTTGGTGTCTATATTCTATCTTCCACCTTTGATTTCATGTCTTTTTTAGTAGACAAAAATCATTAGGAAAAAGACTTTCTGCAAGACTGGGGAACCAAGGAAGGGGGAATAGACCCTCAAACAGTTTCTATTCTATATATATTTATATCTGCAGATATGTATGTGTGAAGGGGGGCACTGATGCAACATGTAACAGATTAGTATGATCTAAGGTATAATAAAATGAGATTCTAACAATTGTAGAATGACTGGACAATTTATGGCATATGAAGGTAATGGAATAAAATCTTCCTATAAAAAAGACAAAGAAGATGTTTTCAGAAAAGTCTAGGAAGACAGTTTAAACTGATACAGAGTAACATGATAAGAACCAAGAGAAAAAAGTAGTGCAACAATAACAATATCATAAACACAACAATTTTGAAAGACTTAAGAAGGTGGATCAATGCCCAGTCATGATGTGATGAGACATGTCATCTCCTCAATTGCCAAATTAGATACATGTTTTTAGACATGACCAATGGACAATGTTTGTCTTGACTGTGTTTATTAGTTGCAAGATTCTTTTTCACTTTCCCACTTAGGGGAGTTTGGGGTATAAAAGGGAAAGAAAATGTAAGTTTTTTAAATGAAAAAGCATTAATTAGGTTAAAAAATAAAACAAAGGATCCAAGATGATTCAATAAAGAGCTTAATGTAGGAGACTGAGATTCCTTGTCTGAGACAAAGGCAGAGATCATAGAAAGCTACAAAAAGAGGCAAAATGTCAGCTGATTCTTGAAGAAAAAGACATTTTTGACAATCATACTTGGGGAAGGAATGTGGTTGTAGTCAGTATATGGTTTTTGGCTTTATGAGAAACTTGAGGTCACAAAAATAATTCTGCATAAAAAAAAAAAGCCTCTTTTTCTCTTCCTCCCGGGTCATTTCAGTTCAGACATTTTCAGTCATGTCCTACTCTTTGTGAATCCTAGAGGAATTTTCCTTGGCAAAGAAACTGGAGTTTTTTGCCATTTTCTTCTCCAGCTCATTTTAAAAATGAGGAAACTGAGGCAAAGTGGGCTAAGTGACAGTAAATTATTAGAAGCTAGATTTGAATTGAGGAACATGAGTCATGCTCACTTCAGTATTAGCCTTCTATCTACTGTATCACCTAGCTGTCCTCTACTTCAACTCTCTAACTCTCTAACTAAATTGTTATCCATCTGTATCCTCAACAAAGTGGGGAGGTGACACAGTGGTTGACTGCTAAGATCGGTGTCAGAAAGACTTGAGTTCAAATCAGGTCTCAGATACTAAGAAGCTCTGTGATTTGGAATAAGAAGGAAATAACAATCCACTTTAGTATCTTTCCTAAAAAAAAAAAATCCAAAATGGGATCACAGAAAATTAGAAGGAAACAAATGATCAGAACAAGCACCAAAACAAAGAAAGTTAAAACTATGCTTTGTAATTTTATTAGACAGGTTACTTACCATCACAGGGCTGATGAGGAACCAGAGCTGTGATTTATGTGATATACATGTATATATGTACAGGCACACCTATAACATGTGCACATACATGAATACATATGTATTATATACATAAATGAACATATCCATATGCACATGCTACCACATATACAAACACGCAATACATATACTCACAGATATGGATATAGAGGTATAGATTAAAAAAATCATTGTCAAGGAAATTTTCTTTAACAATGCTTATCTATACCTTAGTTACAATTTATTATTTAAGAGAGTTGCCTGGGGCATTCAGTAAGTTGAGTTACATATATATATATATTGATTAATTTTTGTTGAAATATGTTTCCTCTCAATATCTTTAAAAATCATTGTTATATGAAATTGTTCTCAATATATTGGTAAATTTAAAAAATAAAACAATAAAAGACTTCAATACTATCTGCCCATTTATCAGTCTATATGTTTATTTTTTCTTTTTCAAAATGTAAACTTCTCTCCCTCCTGCCCTCCTCCTTCCTTCCTTCCTTCCTTTCTTTTTCCTTCCTTCTTTCCTTTTTTCCTTCTCCCTTGTGTCCTCCCTCCCCTTCCTCCTTTTTTCCCTATCTTTTTTCCTCCCTTCATTCTTCTCTTCTTTTTTCCCTCTTTCTCTTCATCCCTCCCTCCCTCCTTCCTTCCTTTCCTCCTTCCTTCCTTCCTTCCTTTCTTCTTTTTTCCCCTTCTTTCCTTTTCTGGGATCGTCAGTGGTTCCTATAATAAATACTTAATACATTTTTTGCTGAATCAATTCAAATATACTTTACTGAAATACAGAGTTTATTTTTATTTTTGTGTGTTTGTTTTGTTTTTCTATCCTCAGAACCTAACACAGGACTTAACCCATTGAAAATGCTTAATATACTTATATTATCATATGGAGTCCAAGACACCTGGTTTTCAGTGAAGAGAAAGAGAAAGCTTCTCTGAAACACTAGCAAAATTAATGAGAACTAGATCCTTCCGTCATGCTCATAGTGTGTCAGTGTGGAAATCCTAGGGACCTGGTAACTTTCAGAAGAAGCCTAATTTTCCTAAAGCCATCCCTCTTATCTTCTCCCCTCTAACCTCAGTTTCCTTCTCTGTAGCAAACTAGTAATTGGATTCAAAGTTCTGCGTAAAGCTCTCCAGCTTTGTGGTCCTCTCTCGAGTCAGGAAATTGCTCAGTGACACCCCAGCTGTTTACAGGCAGCTAAAGGGCTCCATTACGAAACTCTGTAGCATTTAAGGGTTGGGGAAAAGATTCTGAGTTGAACTTTTTTGTTTAGAAGGAGAAGCTAGGAAGATATAAAGGCGGGGTGCTCTCAAGGCTGCAGCATTGGTAAGAGTAGATCTCACTTCTCATTCCCCCGCCACCATGTCTCTAGGCCTTCTGTTTTCTGCACTGGGGTTTGTGGTGCTGACTCAAGGTAAGCTTCTCGGTTGTTGGCTAGCCTATTTAGTGGGAAAATCCTGGACTGAAATAAGAAAATGAACTTTAAGGACAAATAGAAAGTTTTGCATGTGGCGATAAAGAATCCATTTCACTAGTACAGAAGTGGGGAAGCGTATTGAGAAAGCAGATTTTGTTTTTCTGAAAAAAAAGATCTGAAAGTTTTAGTGGATTGAATATAGAATAGCAATATGATGTGGTAATTAAAACAAGCAAGCAAACAAACAAACAAAACAATTATGGGAGTTTGGGCCACATTAAAAGAGGCAGAATAGAAAGGCCCAGTTGTCTTCTGCCCTGATCAGATCTTATCTTGTGGGATATTGTGCTTAACTCTTGGTGCCAAAATTGGAGAAAAAAGAAGTGTTGGCCAGTTGTATCCAACTCTTCACGATCCAGTCTGGGGCTTTCTTAACCAAGATATTGGAGTGATTTCTTTCTCTAGCTCATTTTGCAGATGAGGAAACTGAGGCAAATAGAGTTAAGTGACTTGCCCAGAGTAATAGAGCTATTAAAGGTCTAAGGTCAGATTTCAATTAGGAAACTTGGAGGTTCTGGATAGTGGTAGTGTATTATATTTTATCATGTTATGTTATATTATGCTACATTATATTAAGTTGTGTGATATCATTTCATGGTATCTTATACAGCATTATATTTAATTGTATTATATTGTATCATATTATAATTCATACTTAATAGCAGATTACTGAATGGTGTGGGAGTTACTGTGTCCATTCCCTTTGCCTAAAGCTCTCCTCTCTTCAAATCTCAGGCTTATATGATCTAGGGCAGGTTTATTCCTAGAGGGGCTTTGGCTTCTGAGGGGGCAGAGGGGCAATGATAAGCTTCCTTTTCTCACATACTTTGGTTCCTGAAACTCCACCAGAAGCAAATATTTAAAGCTTAGGTTTGTTTTATTTTTGCTTTTATAAACTTTGGGTTCGTGTCTGTCTTCCTGAAGAGGAGAATAGAAAAGTACTCAATATCCTACGTAAAGTTATACATGAAGAGAGTACGGGACAGGTATTTTACTCCATATACACAAAATAAATACTAAACATAAAAGATTAACGATGTATATTGAAAGGACGATATAAAAGCGGAATCAGTAACAACTTATAATCCAAAGGGAAACCGATACTTTATTTTCATCAGAACATAAAGCAGCTTGCAAGACTTCTGAGGCATTTCTATTTCTCCTCAGTTTGGTTTTGTCTCCTTCAAAATCTTTATCTTCTAATAAGCTGGGCTAGGGTTCCATCTCTACCTTGTGATGATTATCTTCTCTAGTGAATAAGCTTTCCCCTTCCTTCCACTCCATCAAGACCTCTATAACTCACAAAGTCACTTGCAATGGTGGACACGTTCACTCATCATTGTCGATTATCATCAAGGTCAATCATCAGTCAGCTACTCAGAAAAAGGAAATAGCAGAAAAGGTAGCCAGAGGCCCGGGAACATAAACTTCTTTATTCTCCTGCCATGTGACAGCAGTCAACAAGATGCCTTACTAGAAAGGGCCAGCCTCGGCTGCCACCCTTCATCCAAAGTCTTGGAGTTTCATGATATTTCCTGAGAGATCAAAGGAAGAGAGAGCCAGATGGAAGCAGTTTCTCTTTTTAGTTGACATTTGTCTCTCTACCACTATCAGTTAAAAAAAAAAAAAGATTTATTAAGGATTTCCAGATACAATGCTAAATACTGCCCTCAGAGAGCTTACAATCCAACAGAGGAAGGCAATGCACAAAAGGAAGCTGAAAAGGAAGGAGGTGGAAAGGCTCTTAAGGGAGGGCCATGATGGACAGGTTCAAAGGAAAGCTAGTCAGGTAGGAAATGTAGAGATAGTTGGCCTGGATGCTCTTAAGTGCTCCGCCCTCCAATCAAAGGGGCCTCAGAGACAGAAGGTGCTAATGAAGTGGGAGTTCTAAGCCTGGTACAGCTAAGGGAATTTTCTGAATTTTCAGTCTTATTCGCATTTGTGCCTTTAACCTCAGGCAGATGTTAGACAAAGTTAGGAAGGCTACATTGCCCAAATATACTCAAATATCGAGTCACTTTGCCTCATAGTTCTCAGAAGTTTCCAGAAAAGCCTAGAACACATTAGATTTTTTTATTTGGGTACATCTTGCCCACTCTCTACAGAAGAACATAAGTTTCTTGAGGGCCAGAATTGCTTTTTCTTCCTTCATATTCCCAACACAAAGTAGACTGTGACCAAATGTTTCTTGAATTGACTCTGGAGGTGAATCTTCCCATGAATTGCCAATTCTCTTATTCTTTCATGACTTCTAAGGTCCAATCTGGGACATGAACTGCTTCTGTCCTATTATAAATAAGTATATTATATATCGTATATGTTATATATATATAATATATACAATATATATACTACATAATATATATAAGCATTATTGTATTATATATAAGTAGGAGCAAAAACAATAACAATGATGTAATTTACTCAGGGGGAAGGGAATTAGTAAATATGTAAATATCCACATGGAACAAATATATATTGTATATATAGCAAATGGGATGGAGGGGAATAGAATAAGTATTTATTAAGCACCTGCTATGTTCTATGAATTTTATAAATTTTATAAATATTTATAAGTATTATTTCATTATAAATAAACATAAATATTATTTTATTTAATCCTCACAACTCTGGAAAGCACATGCTATTAATATGCCCATTTTGTAATTGAAGCAGCCATGGCACTGAGAGATTAAGCAAGTGACTTGCTCAGGGTCATGTGGGTTACATTTGAACTCAGGTCTTCCTACCTTCAGGCTCAATACTCTATCCCTTGTGCCGCCTAGCTACTTCAGTGGGATAGTTTCTAGTATTAAATGCATCTCTATCTCTATGAAATAAAATCAGAGTCAAATCAAAATGTTTATTAATCACCTGATATTCACAGATGACATCAAATTGTTAATATCCATTTGGTGGCAAGATTCAAAATGTTCTATCAGTAAAACATTACATGGCTCTCCTATCTTGCAGAAGTTTTTTTTTTTCCCAATTACATCAAAATGCCATTTGAACCCGATAAGTATAGTATTCCTCATGTCTCACCAAGAAAAGATAGAAAATGAAGGCTTTGAACTTAAATCTGGAAGCTGCATTGAACAAAAAGATGGAAGTGATACTTGTCAATAGGTAAAGTAATCTTAGAGGAGAAAGCATTGCCAGCTGGGTAGGTAGAGAGTCCTCCTTTAGAAGACTGATTTTGATTTGAATCTTATAGGAATGGCACCAGCTAGGTGGTGCAGTGGATGGAATGCCAGACTTGTAATTAGGAAGACCTGAGTTCAGAATCTGGCCTTAGTCATTTACTAGTTGTTTTGTTATGCCCTGAATTATATATATAGTCATATATGTATATATAAATATATACATATTTTTATACATATACATATACAAGAGGAAGGGAGGCAGACACATATATGTCTGCCTCCCTTCCTCTTGAATTGAATTGAAATTGAAAACCTTGGAGCACTGACCACCCTTACATACCATTGAGTCATAAACTCCAGGAGCTTTATCTCAATCCTTGCTAGGATAATTCCCCCTTGTTTGGAGTATTGCCCCTCAACTCTCTGTCTTCTGTCTGTGTCCTTCTTATCTTGGCCCGTATCCTATCAGGATTAATTTATGATCCTTTTCTGGAATTATGCCTCCCAACATCCTTGGTCCCCTCATCTGTCTTTGTTAAACCCTCACTAGCTAAAACCATATACACATTCTCTGCCTCGGTTTATCTGTGCCAAATGCTTTGGACAAGAGTCCCATCTGGCCAGCTAGTTGGGACTCTCCACATTAAAATATTAAAAACCAATCTCTATCTTGCCTCAATTTCTCTGGTATTACAGTGTGACCCTGGGTAAGTCCTTTTACCCTATTTGCCTAGTTTCCTCATCCATAAAATGGGCTAGAAAAGGAAATCACAAACCACTCTAGTGTCTTTGCCAAGAAAACATCAAACAGGGTCACAAAGTGTCAGACAAGATTTTAAAAAGGTGTCTAAAGAATAACAACAATTTGAAGAAATTGAACAAATAAAATAATAAATCAGCCAATGGAGACATGAGAATACAGATGGAAGGTCACATTTAAGGAACTGAAAGAAGTTCATGTATCTATGTCATAGAATACATAGAGAATTAAAATATTAGAAGACTAAGGTAAAAAGCAAAGGCCAAGTTATGAAGCTGGGGGAGCTCATCAAGAAGTGAAGTCTTATGGTAACATCCAAACTTGAGAAAAAATCATTCTGGCAGTTGAGTATATGATAGTTTGAGTGAGGGAGATACTTGAGGCAGAGACAAATTATTGGCATAATCAATAGAATCAAAGAATCAGATGATGAAAGCTTAAAAAGGGTTTTGACTGAGGGACAGAAGAGAAGAGGATGCTTCACATGACATGTGAAGGAAGGACAGGACTCATCAACAGATTGACTATTTGGAGAGTGTGTGTGAGAATTCAAGGATGACATCAAACTTTTGAGTTTTTTGGAGGAGAATGATGTTGAAAAAAGAAAATCATCTGGAGGCGGGATTGAGTTCTGTTTAAGATGTCTACAGGAGATCCAGTTTGAGTTGTCCTGGGTACAATTAATGATATATGACTATAGTTTAGGTGAATGATCAGGGGCAGATTTGGGGAGAATCTGCATGGAGATGATCATCAAACTTGATGGGAGATGATGAGAAAAGAGACAATAGAGAGGAAGAAGAGAAAGCGATCAGGCAGAGACTTGTGAGACACTCAGGGTTAGATTTACAATTATTGAAGAGAAAGTTATCAATGATGTTAAATGCTATGGAGTCATAGTAAAAGGTGAAAATTAGTGCTATTTAAAAAATATATGTTATAAATAGTTTGGGAAATACAGACCTTTAAGTTTTTTTTTTTTGTTGTTGTTGTTGTTATTCCAGTATTTATTATAGTGTCTGGCACATAGTAGGCACTTAAAGAACACTAGGTGATTTGAGTTGATTTTTAGCCTACTTCTTCCAATAAACTGCCCTACTAAGGCAGGAAGACATTGAGCTTCAATAAAAAGAGTTCTTTAATGATTATACCTGCAAGGATAACAAAGCTCCTTGCCTCCTCTTGTTTCTGACCTATAAAGGTCATTAAATCTTAAAGCCTGTTTGAGAGTGTTCAAATTACCAGTAGAAATTAGATTATATGATTTTTGAAGCCTCTTCCATCTGAAATTTTGAGATTCTTTGGAAGGATTAAATGAAAGAAAGGATATGAAATTGCCTGTAATTTTGCAAGGACTTCAGATTGTGATGTATTTCAGTTTCCTCATTCTTCAGAAGGAAGTTGGTCCCCACATCCTTAATTCAATGTCTCTTCTTCCTTTCTAGCAATGATTATAAATAAACCACAAGAATTCAAGCAATATGAAGTGGTTTATCCTCAAAAACTACATGTCGTGCAAAAAAGAGAGATCCAAGAAAATCGAACAGAGCCTAATGGCAAGGAGGTAACCACTGCAGATGCCCTTATGGGGTAGTCATCTCGGCCAGGGATTGAATGTAGCCCTTCCCAAATCAAATTTTCTGGGATGAATAAAATCTCACAGCTTGATCCCATACCCCAAATGTCTGTCCCATTCACACTGCCCCATTTCACTATAGCCCACTCTCATATAGTGAGCAGGTCCATGAAATTGCAAAAAAAAAAAAAAAAAAAATTGGCTTGCATTGATCTAGTTCATCAAGCTCTTCAAATTATTTTATATTTTGTGTAATATTTGTCTCATTTTACAGATTTGCCTCATATTTACATTTTGCATAATATTTGTCTCATCTTTTACAATTTTTTCTCATATTTACATATCTGTTTCATTTTGTGCCTGCGGCAGACCTATGAGGTAGATGCTATTATTATCTCCACTTTACAGATGAGAAAAATGAGGCTGAGAGGGGTTAGGTAATTTTCCCAGCATCACATAATTTATAAGTTATTGAGAAAAAATTAGGAATTAAGTCTTCCTAAAGTTCTTTAATCCATCACCCCCCAAAGAACCCAGACTTTCTCAGGAGGTCATTATCTACTTTGACGTGCCATGTTTTCACTTGAGGTAGGTGCCTCAGCATGAGTGATGGAACCTAACTACATGGGTCAGCTCACGAGGCTTTGCCCAAATATAATTAGATTGTCATGTTACAACAATGAGCAACAATCATGTCTAGAGCTTCATTAGACACCCTCCGCCATTTTTAGGTAGTCAAAAGACATCCACCTTTAGTCTTTTGCATTTGAGCTTACCCAAAGTCCATAAATGTGTCGTTTAACCCCTCAGATAATGTCCTAGCACAAGGGCTTGTAAGCTTTTTGGTATATAGACTCCTTTGAGTGTTAGTGTAGACTATGGACCCCCTCCTATTCACAATGTTTTTGAATGAACAAAATAAATACATAGAATCTTAAAGGCAATAAATCCTATAAAAATAATTCAGGGCTTTGTTGCTAGGTATTGCCTATAGTCATGCTTTTCAATAGAGAGACATTTTAATAATTGGCTCATTTAATGCTTAAAGCTCAGTCTTCTGGTGCATAAAAGCCAATAGACTACAAGTAGCATTTGAAAGATTCCTAAATAGGACAAGGTAGGTTGAACAAAACTAGAACTTTTATTGAATTACTGAAGGCAAAGGGGAAGAAAGAAAGAACTGATAGCAGAAGGGGGAGATCTATATTAGGTAAAATAATAAACTGATCAGCAAATACCCAAAGGAAAGCTGATATCTCAAGCTGCTGTTTTGCAAACAGAGAGAGCAGTAGAAAGCTCCAGAGTTGTAAGTAATAGCTCAACTTCATATTATAGACTAGCAAATTGATGACTTACTATCTTAATGAAATAGTAAAAATCCCTTGCCACACCCATTATATTTAAATACAGTTTTCAATCAAGCAACAGTGACTTTTCCCATTAAAAATTCATAGAACCTCTCTGTGGCCAGTTTAAAAATTCCTGCCCTAGAACTTCTGTATGAAATTGCTGAAGGGTTACGATCTCCATGGGAGGGATGGTGTTTCTACACTAGGGCTTTGCTAGACTGATTTAATCATTACTCCTTCCTGAAAATGGGTTAATCATATCTGCACTATTCTCTGAGGTTTATTCCAGCTTAGAGTATCATTAATCAACTTAGAAGACTAAAAAATAAATAAAAAACCAATTAATAAGCTTTGGTTTGATTGCTAATTATGACTTTTTGTTTTTAGGAAGAATATGAATTGGAAGTGCAATATCAAATTATATTAAATGGGGAAAATGTGATCTTTCAACTACACCAAAACAAGTGAGTCTTGTTGTCTAACCTAAACTTTTTTTTAAAATCCATTTTGGATTTCCGAACACATGCCTTCAAACTGAAGATGGAGGAACTTCTGTAAAATGAATGGCAAATATACCTTCACTTTTGTTTTTCATGATGATCTTTTCTAAGGAGAGAGGAGGACTTAGATATCCCTGGAGAGCCACTAGCCTTCTAATAGCAGAAGTGAAGGATAGCCTTGATGGGAATTCTGATATTTTAAGAGAATCACGAAGATTCAGATTCAAATCTTATTTCTGTCTCTTACTATCTATGCTACAATGGGAAAGTCCCAATATCTCTGACCTTCAGGTTTTTTGTCTATAAAATGGGAAGTAGATATAGATATAGTATCTATATCTAAAACATGTCAGAGTACTCAAGAAGGATGATACATGTTTTGTAAACTTTAAATTAATATACAAATTTCAATTTCTAATTATTAAAATTATTGTGAATTTGACTGAGGAACAGAATTAAAAGAAACACAGGACCTGAGGAAATAGTATGGATTCTAAAGAAAGGGGAAGAGAAATGGGAATAGGGGAAGAAGAGTAGCCAAAAGGAGGGGAATAGAATCAGATGCCTAGTTGAGGGAATCTGAGTAGGATTTTGTGTGACCAAAACAAAGGAATAGCAAGCAGATGTAATTTGATTAATTCTCGGCCTCAATTGTCATCAAGATGTTGGAAAAAAGGGTAGTTTTGACTTAGAGCCAAGGGAGTTTCTTTGCCTATAAAATAACTGCCTTTAATAATCCAGAGGATCCTAAAAGTCCTTTTATAGATCACCCCTGAACAACACATCGGAGGGAGCTGGGGACTCTGAGAGACAAAAAACTATGAGTGTATATTCTAGGCATGGGTGACTTGTGCAACCTTTGCAAACTCATAGAGGGACATGGAGGTAGGATATAGATTACATATGAATAACAGTAAGTAATCCAGTGTATTGGGGGGAAGCGATGAGAAACCAGTCTGGAAAGATTAATTATAATCTGATTGTAAGGATTTTTAAGTATTTAATAGAGGAACTTGCATTCTATCCTCAGAGCAATAAGAATTTAATGAAACTTTGTGATAATGAGAGAAGTTTGGCTGGACCTGTGCTTTAGTAATATCAATTTCCCAGCTATGTGATAGTGCATGAGGAGGCAGAAATTGGAAACAGGAAAACCAGTTAGGAGGAGGTTATTACAATAATCCAGTTGAAAAGAAATGAGTTTAGTAGTTGTGGACAGAGGGAAAAGAAGATGAAAAAGATATGATGGACAGGCTGTTAGCAAGAGTTAAGATTTCAAGGGGATAGAAATTCAAGGTTGAAAACATTTAAGAGCCCAGATTCTTAATTTTATGGCTAGAGGGTCCTAAGATTCAGAAAGGACCTGCATATGGAGAGGTGGGATTTGGAGTCATGTCTTCATACTCACTTCTGTGATGGATGACAGCAAGAATTCTTCATTTGGGTAAAGACTAGACTAGCTGATCATTGGATTTCCCTCCATCCAACTCTAAGGCTCTGTAGTTTCTATAAAAACTACATAGAGACAAGTCATGAACAGATTTTTCCTTGCTTAATCCTGATTTTGACTTTATCATGTATAACTAGTGCCTACTTTTTCTCCTCAGTGACCTCCTGTCTCCGGACTACACAGAAACATATTACTTATCTGATGGAAAGAAGATCACCACCAGTCCTCAGATGATGGTAGTGATGGGGTTTACCTAAGCAACTTCTGGGATTTCTTGGACTTTGTTGACAGTCATTTGCATGCTGTATAGGGCACACATGCCTTGGATAGACTTGGCCATCCATCCAAGGACTGAGACCTTGACTCATTGGATTGTAGATTGAGATCTGAAAGGGATTTGGAGTCCAACCTCCCTCATTATAAAGATGAAAAAAAAAAGAATCATAGAGAAGTTAAACAAGGGACTGGTTTTTGGGAGTCTTTCACTATCCTTCACTATCAAATTGATTCCATTAGCATTTATTAAATACCTTCTGTCTTTGATACAATTTATGCCATTTTGATAGCCCCCTAAGGAAAAACAACTTTGTAATCAACGGACAAATGTAAGGCAGTGAGGTAGAACGTGGTTAGAACTCTGGATATGGAATCAGAAAAAATTGAGTTCAAAACTTTATATTTACTAGATGTGGAACTATGGACAAATCACTTAACTGATGTTTGCCTCAGTTTCTTCAACTGCAAAATGAGATAATAATAATCCCTAACTCCCAGGATTGTTGCAAGTATTAAGTGAGCTAATATTTGTAAAAAGGCTTTTTGGACATTAAGTGCTACATAAATGTTTATTTTCTTCCCTTACTCCCAATAAACTTTTGTTAGTACTTGACTTTTTTTAATGAGGTATTTAGACACTGGTTTCTCAGGCCTCTTCCAACTCTTTCTTATGATTACTTGATCAAGGGAGAATGGGCCAAGGAGCCAAAAATAAACATTTAGTAAAATCAAATTGTCATTCTCAAGGCAAAGTCTCTTATGACTCAATCAAGGAACTTTAAAGACCATTTTCCAAAAATAAGATGATGCAGGAGGAGCCATTCATTATACCACTCATATTCCAATAGCTCTACCAGTCAATAAACCAATAAGCATTTATGAAGTACTTACTATGTGTCAAGTACTCTGATAAATGATGAGTGCAAATACAAGAAAATCAAACATCCTTACTTTCTACGGTCTTGGGATCCCATGCATCATCTCCTGGATGAGTAATGTTCAATGTAGAAAGTACTGAATGTGGGTCCTGAGCCCAGATTGCTTAACAATTTGTTATATATGATAAGAATGGAAAAGAACAAAGGAGGGACAATTGCCTAGGAGCTGGGAATGAGTGATGGGATTCTGAGGAGTGTGAGACACAGAAACGGGCTCTACAATTCTTACTGATTATGTAGTTTAACATATAGGAATCAACTTTTGGAAAACCTAACCAAAAATGAACATGTTTTCCTTTGAAATTATGTATTTGTTAGAGTCTTGGGAATCTCCTTTACACAGATATTTCTGTGTCTTGGATGAATGGTCTTGGAGACCCATGAAACTAGAGGATAGAGCAGAGGGTAGGAAATTGTAATGGAACTTTCTCTGTAGTTGATGACTAAAAATTACTGCCCAGAGTAGTGAGAGGGACTCATCCAGAGTCACAGTTTTAATCTTTGTCAGAAGCAGGACATGGACCCTGGTTCTCCATCCACTAGACCATCCAGCTTCTTAGTTCTAGATTCAAGGGTCCAATTCTAAAATCTTGTATCTTTAACATGAATTTTCATGTTAAATTTTCCAATTTTCATTGGAACAATTCATTTTCATTATGGAACATCAGCAAAAAATTAGAATGCCCCCAGTCATTCTGACCTGCTGCAACTTTGGGGAATTTTCTGTGGTCCCCATAGGCATGAGACACAGGCTTTCCATTAAGTGAAGTAGTAACAGTAGTTGTGAGAGTGTCAGTATCAACTCTGTGTGACAAGATAAAGACAGGAGCTTGGGCCACCATTGCACATTTGTGGTTTCCTGCAATACTTTCTTTCATAACCCATTTTACTTCTGTCCTTTCTAGAAACACTGCTATTACCAAGGTCACATCCTGAACGAGGAGGACTCAGTTGCCAGCCTCAGCCTGTGTGAGGGATTGAGGTGAGAACAGTTTTGTTGATAACAATAGTATTGAGTTCTAACAGTTAGATTCAGCATTGCTGCAAGCCCCAATCCAAGCAATGAGCATTTATTGAACACCTATCATGTGAAAGGCATTATGAGTTTAAAAAAAAGCAATCTTGATCTTTCAAAAACTGCTGGCATCTAATTTTTAAAATTGCCTTTTAGTTTATCTCCCTTAATACAATGCAAACTCTCTAAGCTCAGACTTTCATTTTTTTAACCATCATATTCCCAGTGGTTAGCACAAAGGAGGTGCTTAATAAATGTTTATTGATTGATGATTAAATCAGGAAAAAAAGGGAGTTGGGTTACAATACATGAATCATAGACACAGATAAACAGATATATATTATATATGTATGCCTCATATATGTTTGATGCATATATATATATGTATGTGACAAAATACAAACACATATAATGTTATATTATCCATAGCAGAATTATATATAATGTAATGTATAGTATGCATAATATTATATGTAATTATAATGTTATGTTATACATGCACAACATTTATACATATATCATAATATATATAACAGTATAGAATCACGATATGTGTATATATGACATAGTTTATTTATTTTATGTCATTTACTAATGTAACTTTCAGTTTTCCATCGGGGTGCATAGACAGGGCCCCAATTAAGGAGATTTATTAACATCCTCTTAAAGGCTCTGGCTATTACCTAGGTTGGACAGCCTTAGACAATAGAATTTAGAAAGTACAATAGATAATAATCCAATGTTCCTTCAAATCAGTAGAAACAACTAAGCTTATTATGAATCATTTGCTAAAATAGGAAGCACCAGGAGGGACATATCCCTCCCATTTGATGTTTCCTTCCAGTGCTGATCACAAACCTAGTAAGTCATTCCCGGCTCAGTCCAATATTCTCCCAGCAGGAGCCTCCTTTAAAAAGAGCCTTAAAGTGTCTCTCTCCCTGAAACCTTGTACCCCAGGTTTTGAATTCTTTACCCTTTTCCTCCTAAAATGAATTCATTTTTAAAACATGACCCGAGGGACCCTCTGTCCTATTTGCAACCAGCATGTGATATGATGGTTTATCTTGGTTTCTAGGCTTGTCATTTCCAGCTCTGTTAAAAAAGTCACTATTGTATTCTTTCCTGTCTTATTTCACAGAGGTTTCTTCAAGCACCATAATCAAAGGTACCTAATAGAACCTTTGAAAGATGGTGACCAACAGGCACATGCTATCTTGAAATATGAGGATCTGGATCCTGCAAACCAGACCTGTGGATTAGAGAGCTCAGACCAGAAGCACATCCTAACCCGGAATATTAGAGCAGTCTCCAGCCCCAAAGTGAGCCCACCTTTCATATGTCCCTTTCACCACTTTCCTACAATGACTTCTTCAGCATTGTTTTATTTTATTTTATTTTTTAACAATCCAGATGGTAATTATTTGAAATGCAAATTATCTGAATATTATTTGAATTATGGGGGCTATTATGCCTCGACTTATTTTCAGTTTCTCAGAATCCCTTTCCATTTAATATCAAAAGAGATATTTATAATAAAAATAATCCATAATTTTTAATTTGTTTTTAATATCAACAGAATTTTCGTACATCTCCAAAATATATCAGCCTTCTCTTGGTCATGGATAAAGCTTTTGTAAGTATAAAGATCAATGTTTTTAGCCAACTTTGACCAGCATCCTCATTAAGAATTAACGATGTGATATATAGTGATCAAAAGAGCTAATGTTTTAATATATATAAAAGAATAGTGGAACAGAGTGAGAAGATTACCAAGATAAAGACTGATTTCTTTGGTAAAGAGAACTCCCAGATGAGGAGACTATTTATCAATGCAAACTGGCATCTTGACTCTTAATCTATATTGTCTGAGAGCTTCCCAAAGCTTTAATAGGTTAAGTGCCTTACCCAGGGTGCTACAGCTTGAACATCTCATAGTTAATACTTGAGTGTGAATCTTTCTGGATACAATCAGCTCTTTATTTGTTATAGGGCATCACAGCCCCAGGAAATTATAGTCCAGGACTACTCTGCTCTGCTCAGAATATATCAGAGTGCTGATTTGCATTCTCATTCTCAAATCTAGGAAGGACATGGTCAAACTGAGTAGATTCTGGCAGAGAGCTCTGAGGATGAGGAAGGGGCTGTGGTTTTTTCAATATGAGGATCAATTGAAAGAACTGGGGAGGTTTAACCTGGAGAAGAAGGGAAAAGAGACATGAATACTATCGTGTAAGAGATACATTAGATTGGTCCAGCTTGGCTGGCTGCAGAGAAGCAGCACCAGGAGCAGAGGATGTCTATTTAGTCAATTTAGGCTAGATGTCACCAGCTTCAAACAATTAGACTGGATAAATGTCATGGAGTGCCCAAAGGATGATGGGATCGTCTTTTTTGGAAGTCTTTAGTTAGAACTCGGATGATTTTTTGTCAAATGCTTTGTAGGAAGATTTTACTTTATTTTTGGATTGGGCTAGATGTCTCCAAAGTCCCATCTAATTGAGATTATATGATTCTACAATGTTTCAATTCTCAGTTGAAAATAATTATCATTATTTGAACTATTATTAAAAATCATGTTCTCTCCTTTGGAAATATAAAATCAAAAGGTTTTTTTTTTTTTTTTTTTGCAATTTCAGCTTTCTGATACTAAAAGGTAAAGTTTTAACTGTTTCCAGACTTCAAGAGAGCTACAGAAATCAATCTCTATAATGAGGAGTATGGGAGTAGACAGTATAAGCTAATTGATGAATTTTGCAATAGGGAGAAGAGTAATTATAGTTCTTTCACCTCTGAGTTTTCAAATATATGAAAACATGTCCTCTTTCTAATATTAATGATTTTATAATATAACCATTCCTCATACAAAGAGGTTGGGTTAAAAGAGACATTTACATTATTCTTAATTCCCAGTTTGATAGATGAAAACTGTGATTACTTGGAAGGTTAAATCTCATTAGATCAAGAGTCCTATGTATTAAAAAGTTCACCCACAATTTATTATTAAGAACTTACTGGGGGTAGGAGGCTATGCTAGGGCAAGGGGGGGATATAAAGTTCATCATTTTAGCTAATTAAGGAGAACAATCCTCAGAAATTCTTGGTGATGTTTGAAGAGAAAAGTCATTGAAAACAGAAAAAAATAGGAAGATTTCCTTGGAGGAGGTTTTGCTTGGAGTTATGGGTAAGGGAACTCATTCTGCAGCTCAATAGAGACATGGGGGTGCTAGAGCACATTAGTTCCAGGACAGAGAATAATCCAGAATAGAGATTGGATTTGGTGTCTGGATCTTTGTAACCCCAATCAGAGTTTTCTTGGAAGATTCTGGAATGTTTTGCCATTTCTTTCTCCAGTTCCTTTTACAGATGAGGAAACTGAGGCAAAGAGGGCAAAGTGGCTTTCTCAGGGTCACATGACTAGTCTGAGATCAGATTTGAACTCAGAAAGAGCTCCTACCTTCAGGCCTATCCATTGTACCATCCCCTTGCTCTTTCCTTCATAGCTCTCTGAGTCTGGACAAGTCAAGTCAATTTCTCTGTCACTTAGTTTCATCATTTGCAAAAATTGGAAGGTAGGAAGGAGTTGGATTTACTAATCCTTCTGTGCCTTCTATGTCTAAATCTATGATCCTATAACCTAAGATCTGAGGGCAGCTAGATGGCACAATGGATAAAGCACTGGGCATGGGGTCATATATGACTTCAGATACTTACCATCTGTGTGACCCTGGACAAGCCACTTAACTCTGTCTCAGTTCCTCATCTGTGAGCTAGAGAACCATTCCAGTATCTCCACAAAGAAAACCTCAAATAGGATCACAAAGAGGTGGCCATGACTGAAAAATTGAACAACAAAAAGCCATGACCCATGGCATCTAATGGATGAGATGAAGCCAGACTGTGAAAAGCCCTGAATCCCGAGCAGAAATTTGATTTGGGAGAAAATTGGAAGCTGTAGTCCAATTGCATCCCTCCCTCTCCTCCAGTGTTCTTCTCCTTATTATTGTTTTAATCATGATTTTTTGCTATTTTCTTTTTAGTATAATAGGTACAATGGAAATCAAACGTTAATAAGAAATTTTCTTTTTGAAGTGATCAACTTCCTCAATGTGGTGAGTATCCTTTCCCCCAGGTAAGTTGTGTCCATTTGGGGTTTTGGAATTTTCTGGTAAGTATCTGACCAAGGAGGGAGAACCCAAGAAGAAGGGTGTCTGTCTCGGTCTCCTATCACCCATCCAGGGAATTTTGAAATAATTCTTCTTGGAAAAAAATGCAGAAGATATTGTTCACTTTTACTTTAATATTTCAATGGTTACATCACTTAATATATCAACAAGCCTTTAATGAATACCTATATCATGTCTTGCAGCGTGATATACAATGGGAATATACATGTAAAAAAGAAAGGAGGAGGGGTGGCTAGTTGGTGTAGTGGAGAGAGCACCAGTCCTGTATTCAAGAGGACCTGAGTTCAAATGTGACCTCAGACACTCAAGATTTCCTGGCTGTGTGACCCTGGGCAAGTCACTTAACCCTAATTGCCTGGGCAAAAAAACAAACAAATCAATAAATAGATAATGAACTAACCAAACAAACAAACAAGTAAATAAAGGAGAAAACAAGAACTTCTTAAGCACTTACTTTGTGCCAAGCCCTGCACTGAGGACTTTGTAAATATTATCCCCTTTGATCTTCAAAATCAGCCTGGTGGCAGGTGCTTTTGATATCACCATTTCACAGATAAGAAAATTGAGGCAAAAAGAGCTTAACTGACTTGCCCAGAATTAGAAAGATAATAAATGTCTGAAGATAAATTTGAACCCTGGTCTTCCTGCATGCAGGCCTGTACTCTACTGTACCACTTTTCTTCATTCAAATGATGAAAACAGTCCCTACTCTCAATGGTCTCAATAGTGTGAGCACCACCCCTCCATGACTCATACACACCCATGACCAAGAGCATTCCCCATTCACCTAATTTCATTATTCATTACAACCATTAATAATGTATTAAATATATGTTTAATAAACAATGATATGCTCTTTTTTCATAGCAATTCGTGCTTTACTAAACACTGTAGATTCCTTCTCTTTCTTACCTGATTCCCACAGCAGCAGCTTTGGAGGCCAGCCATTTGTCCAGAAACATCACCCCCAAAGTGTTCCATCTCTTCAAATGTCTCTATATGTACTAATGTGTATAAGTGTCTCTCCCTTTACCCCCACCCCTAGCAGAAGGTTCACTCTTGGAAGCAAGATCTGATCCTTGTTACTGTTTTAATTTATTTTTGTTCCTGTTTTATCTTTGTAACTGTGACACCCAACACAAAGCTTTCTGGGTAGTTTTGTTCAATCAATCCACAATTATATGTTACATCCCTACTGTGTGCCACAGCTATGCTAGATTGTAGGGATGGAAACAAAATAATATTTTTTTCTAATGGGAAATAAAAGAAATAGCTAGACCAAAGATGCTGTATGATTATAGCTAATAAATCCAACTCTAACCAAAGGAGTTAAATACAACAGAGCTTGGGAAGAAGGACACAAGCAGTGGGGGAATCACACAAGCCTGCACTTACAAGATACTATTTGAGTTGGATAATGAAAGGAAAGAGGGAGTACACTTCAGGGAGATGGGTCCAAAAACTTGAGGATAGAAGATAGCGTGTCCTGTGTAAGGAACAGAAAAAAAAAAACCCAAACAAACAAACTAAGGACTTGGGTGAAGGCTGGGGAGAAAGAGAGAGATGGACAGCAAAGAAAAAGCAGACAGAGATGGAGAGAAATTACTGGGATCTGCCCAAAACAATAAAAAAAGATAAGAATCCAACAAGTCAATTCAGCATTTTCAGCATCTCTGCCCACTTGGAGACAGGAAGCCAGTCATCCCTTGCTGATTGAAGGCAACCTTCCCAAATAACCTGACTTTTTTTTTTCAGTGAGACATTGCCCATGACCTGTGGATATCGAGATCTGTGGGAAGAAGTGAAGTACCCAGAGTTCCCAGTTTTCCCAGACATTTTCAGTCACAGAGATCATTGCTCTCTCCATAGATCTATAACACCTTGGATGTTCATGTGGCCTTGGTGGGAATGGAGATCTGGTCAGACACCAATAAGATCAGAGTGGAACCAGATATAGGGACCACCTACAATGCATTCTTGAACTGGCACCGCACCTGGAAGGGAAGGAAGCATAACCACGCTCAGCTGCTCAGGTGAGGAGTGAGTGTGTCAGGGCTGCTCAGTGACAGCAATCAGCCTCACCCCCAAAAGGACTTCTCTTTAACTCTTCACAAAGCCAATTATTCTGACAGTTGGTGTTCATCTCTGGGTATACAAGACTTTGTAGTGTAAAGAACGGGGAAGAGATATTACCTTCCTCAGATGTAAGATCCCAGGAAGCCTCGAACATGAGCATTAAAGTGGAACTCCTGGGTACTAGTCTTCTGAGGTTACCATGACTCTTAATTCTTGAGCTCAAAGAACAGGAGGGTCCTAAATGTGACTAGACCTTGCTGCAGGGTTATAAAATCCTAGATAAAGAGACTGAGATCCAGGGTGGTTCAGTGACTTGCTTAAAGTTATATTGGAAATAATAAACAGAAGTAGGATTTGAACCCAGGTCCCATGATTCCAGAGCTAATGCTCTTCCATTACATCCACGTTGACTGATCAATAACTCCATGGGGACATGGAGGAATAGGGGAAAACATATTTAATAGGGAATTATGGAATCTGGTTTCCATTCTTATCTCTGATGATTGTTAGCTTTGTGATAATTAAGTCACTTAAATTTGCTTGGTCACAGCTGTTTTCTCCTCTTCCTTCTCTTCTTCTCCTCCTCCTCCTCCTCATCGTCATTATCATCATCCTTATCCTCATCATAATCATCCTAGCTAGCATGTATATAGCATCTATATGTTAGGGCACTGGGGCCCTTCCTTCCCTCCTTTCTTCCTTTTTCCTCCCTTTGAAGAAGGGAGGGAGATGGATTGGATGAGTCATTATCTCATTTGATCCTCATAACATCCCTAGTGAGTGAAGGCTACTATTATCTCCATTTGGTAGATGAGACAAGTGAGACAAACAGAGGTA
This sequence comes from Antechinus flavipes, assembly GCF_016432865.1. NCBI lineage: Eukaryota > Metazoa > Chordata > Mammalia > Dasyuromorphia > Dasyuridae > Antechinus > Antechinus flavipes. Next base: position 18,851,806 of record NC_067399.1, on the reverse strand, counting down.
TAAGTGACTTGATGAGGGTCACACAGCTAGTAACTGTTTGAGGTTCTATTAAACTCAGGACTTCCGGATTCTAGACCTAGTGCTCTATCCACTGTGCCATCTAGTTACAGGCTCTTAAGGTCAGTATTGTATAGGAGCAAGAACAGAAGATACCAGAGATCTGGGCTCTGTGACTAACTGGGCTTTGTGCACATTATTTAATTTCTGTAAGACTCAGTTTTATCATCTGTAAATTTTAACTAAGTATAACTATACAATTTATAGCACTTGGCTTTTGGGAACAAAAAGCACTTGGTAAACCTTAGAGTTTTCAGAAATAGGAGCAATTGTAGATGAAACACATATATCTATATTTATACATCTTTATTTCCTTCCTTCCTTCCTCTTTCTTTCTTTCTTTCTTTCTTTCTTTCTTTCTTTCTTTCTTTCTTTCTTTCTTTCTTTCTTTCTTTCTTTTTCTCTTTCTTTCTTTCTTTTTCTCTTTCTTTCTTTCTTTCTTTTTCTTTTTCTTTCTTTCTTTCTTTTCTTTTCTTTCTTTCTTTTTCTTTTTCTTTCTTTTTCTTCTTTCTTTCTTTCTTTCCTTTCTTTCTTTCTTCTTCTTTCTTCTTCTTTCTTTTTCTTTCTTTCCTTCCTTCCTTCCTTCCTTTTCTTTTCTTTTTTCCTTCCTTCCTTCCTTCCTTCCTTCCTTCCTTCCTTCCTTCCTTCCTTCCTTCCTTCCTTCCTTCCCTCCTTTCTTCCTTTTTCCTCCCTTTGAAGAAGGAAGGGAGATGGACTGGATGAACGGACTGACCTAATATCATATATAATAAGTGGCAGATCTGTGATCTAATCTATCAGTCAGGGGTATGTAATGAGCCCTAAAGATGAGAACAGAAAAAACAGTCCCTTTGAACATGAACATGAAGAAATGGAGCCAGATATTTAGACCTTTAGAATGTCATTATTGCTGTTGCTATTGTTGTTCTTCCTTTTCCTCCTCTTCCTTCTACTAATAACATGTGGTGGATATATTTACACATGGATATATTTATACATATACACATGCATGTGTATGTATGATTATATGAATGTATATATTTATATGTATAAATAAATATTGTGTGTGCATGTACACATATACCTTAAAGCTAACATTTCCTATTTGGGAATACTTTTCCCTCTGTAAAATAGCTTCATGTTACCTTCATGCCTAGAATCTGCTCAAATAAGCTTGAAATATGTAAAAAGTCCAAGAATCAAGAATGGTCATGTGCACATCTGTCTCTTTTTTACACAGTGGAATGGGTTTCAACAACAAGCGTGTAGGGTTTACAGCCCAAAACTCCATGTGCAATCCAAATTCTGTTGCAGTGATTGAGGTTTGTATAATGGGAATCCCAGTGGCTTTTTATTATATTCACTATCTGAGAAATGTTCTGCAAACAGTAGGTGCTCAGTAAATATTAGGGGAAGGAAGGAAGGAGGAAAGGAACGAAGGAAGTGAGGGAGGAAGGAGAAAAAGATGATAGAAGGGAAGGAAGGTGGGAGGAAGGAAGAAAGGAAGAAAGAAAAAACAAAGGAAAAGAAGAGGAAAGGAGAGAAGAGAAGAGAGGAGGAAAGAAGGAAGGAAACAAGGAAAGAGAAAAGGAAAAAAAGATGCCTTAGCCTAAGCCTAAGTTTTGGAATAGTTTGATGTAGGAATGACATAGAAAAGAAGATTAAGCAAAAGGGGAGATCCTATCATTATTACTTCAATAATGCATGATAAGAACATTAAAAATTACAAAACAAAACAAGGAGAGAGTTGTTACTAGTCAGGATTATGGAAGGAAGTAGCACTTCCTGTGGAATAGGAAGTTCAAGTTAAAAAAAAATTACACTTTTAGAAAGTGATCAAGTCACAATAACTCTGCAAAGTAGGTGGTTCAGGTATTGAAAGCTCATTTTATAATGGAGGAAACTGAGTCTCTAAACAGTTTAAGTCACTTACCCTTGATCTCCATAGCTGACAAATACCCTCAGCAGTATTTGAACCTGGGGAACTTACTCTTAGCATCATATTGCCTTTCAAAGTATACTCTACAATGATTTTGCTGTTCTAAAGGGCTTGGGCTTGGTTCAGCATCCATGGCAGATACAGATCCAATTAGGCTGGAGCAGTATGTTGACATCTGAGTTCTCTGGGACTCAGTCATTTGACCCTTCTTAGATGACAATGAAGAGAAGAGATCACTTTAGTTTGGACTAATTTCAAAGAGAATGATGAGCTCCTAAGACCAGTTACTGCTTTGCTTCTACTTCCCTCTTGGTACCTGACTTTATAGATGCTCAGTGATTATTTAATTGCCTCAAATAGGGACAGCTTGGTAGAGGGAAGAGTATGGTGAGAAAATCGATGTTCACATCTACATTTGTCTTACTCCTTGGATTAACTTGGGCAATTAAGAATTAATAGATCTCTTCTTCTTCTTCTTCTTCTTCTTCTTCTTCTTCTTCTTCTTCTTCTTCTTCTTCTTCTTCTTCTTCTGCTTCTTCTTCTTCTTCTTTTTCTTCTTCTTCTTCTTCTTCTTTTTAAATCTAGGCTTCACGGAAAAACAGTGTGACACTAGCAGGAGTAATGTCTCATGAGTTGGGCCATGTCCTTGGGATGTCTGATGTGAAACATTCTACCAAATGCCCCTCTGGGAGCTGTGTGATGAACGAATACCTGACGTGAGTCAGCCTCACTACCTGACAAAGGAGAGAAAAAAAAAACAATCAGTAAAGGGAGGTGGTGATGCTTGTGTACGTGTGTGTGTGTGTGTGTGTGTGTGTGTGTGTGTGTGTGTGTGTACACACATGCACAGGTAAGCCAATTATATCCCACTCTTCTCTTCTCCACCAGTCTCTCATAGACAACACCAGTCTTCTCTTTTCTACAAAGAAGGATTTAGATAATAACCTGGGTGATCTTTAGGCTCTCTAAACTTGAAGTCTAGGATTCCAAGATCATTCATTTATTCATTTGTTCATTCATCCTTCTATCCATTCATCAAACCACTCAAAAAGCATTTCCTAAATACTTCCTATGTACCAAACCCCATGCTATACTTTGAAGATCAAAACATAAAAATCAAACTCTGCTTGTCCTAAAGTAACTTACTTCTCTTGGGGTTGAGGTGGGGCAGCATGCCAGAGATATGGTAGAATGATGCATGCTAATTTAGGGTTGTATGCAGAGATCTAGGTTGTTCTCCATGTATTTTTGACTTTTATTTTAGACTTTTAATTTCACTGCTTTAAGGAACTCCCAAGAAATTCCCTTCCTTGCAGACTAACACCTGCTGCCCAAACTTACATTTTTAGAGGATTTCCTGGAACCCTGAGAGATTGTGACTCAACATATTCACACAATCTGTTTATATCAGAACTTAGACACAGGTCTTATTGACTGTGAAGCAAATCCTCCAGCCATTGCTCTACTGCTACCTCTCATATAATATACAGTGAATATACAAAGTTATTTTAAAGAGAGGAAGATATGAATAAAAGGAATCTGGAGTTAGTTGGAGCAAGATAGACATTTTATAGAAGATGGGAGTTGTGGTGAATCTTTATAGGAGCTGAGGATCCTCTAAGTTGGAGGAAGTAAATCTCAGATCTGTGGACCAGTCTGTAAAGTTAAGGTAATTTCATGCACTGGCTGAAACTAATGGCTGTAAATGTAAACTCTTTGGGATCCCCCAAATCTTACTCCAATTTCTTATCATACTTGAGGTATCCCTTGATTCTCAAAAGTTCTCTATGGATGGCTAGAGATTTCTGATGATGGAATAGATATGACATCTCAGTTCCCATCAGTATGGACAAAGAAGTCATTGACTTGAGTTTACATCCTCCTTTTGGCCCTTTTTAGTTGGGCAAATTAATTAACTTCCCTAGACCTAAGTTTCTTTATCTCTAAAATAAGGAAGTTGGACTAGGTGGTTTATGAAGTCTCTTTCAGCTTTACTCAAATCTCTTCCAGATTACTTTGATCTTCTTATTTGGACTATTATTATTGTAACTACATTGACCACTTTGGAAAGATTCAGATCCCAAGAGGAATCTTGTCTCTTTGAGCCCATGAAGAAATCTTGGCCCACAAAGTACAAAATTCCAAGGGCTTTCTTTTCCATGACTAATCATGGCTGACTGCTTATACCCAAAAGCCAGGTGAGATACATCCTAAATCCCCACTCAGCTTTTTTTTTTTTTTTTAATATCTCCTTTATCCACAGATCTAAATTCCCAAAAGATTTCAATGCAAACTCCCGCAAAGAATTTCACAATTACCTCTCATCTCGAAAACCAATGTGTCTACTGCAAGCTCCAGCCCCAGAAGATATAATAACCAATCCAGTCTGTGGGAATAAACTCCTGGAAGTAGGGGAAGACTGTGACTGTGGGAAATCCAAGGTATCTCCCATTTTTTTCCTCCCATTTTTCTTAAGTCTAATTTGGCTCTGCAAAAGACTTTAATAATTATGCTGGGGGATGATGGCATCGAATTTCATTATGATAATATAAATCTGAGAATACAAAGAAAGCAAAAACACCATTTTCATCATCAATGAGTTTACATTCTAAAGAGGGAAAATATATACATAATTGTATGTATATACATATATACATATACATAATATATACATTGTACATGCAGGATTTATACATAGTTTTATATGTATACATAATATATAAACTATATACATGGAAGCTATATGATGGTATAAATGAAAGCTGATCTCAGGGGTAGTATAAGTGAGGAGAAGGGAGAGAAGGGAAAGAGAAATGAGGGGAAGAAAAAGAAAAGTGGGGGAGAAGAGGGGAGGGAGGAGAAGAGAAGAGAGGAAAGGAAAAGGGAGGAATAGGAGAAATGGGGGGGAAGGGAAGGAGAGGGAAGGGGAATAAGAAGTGAGGGAAGGGGAAAGAGAAATGAAGGAAGAGAAAAAGAAGGGAAGAGAAAAAAGAGAGAAAAGAAGAAGAGAGGGGGAAATTGGAAAAGATTTCTAGTGTCTTATTTCAGATGAGTCTTGAAGGAAATCAGAGAAATTAGCAGATGTAGGTGAAGGAGAGCATTCTGGGCATGGGGAATAAGCAATTCAAAGGCAAGGAGCTGAGAAATGGAATATCACTTAGAAAGAATAGTGATAAGCTCATGTAATGGGATCACAGAATTTTCATGGAGATGAGTGAATTATAAGAAGACTAGAAACCTAGGCAGAGTCCTAGCTGTAAAGAAAGATAGTCAAGGAAAATATATGAGCAATATGATTTTTTTTTTTTTTTTTTTTTTTTTTTTTAGTAAAGCATGAATGGTTCAAATCCCACTTGATACTTAGCTACCTATGTAATCAATTGGGCAAGTCGCTGGGCCTCAGTTTACTTTATCAAATGACAGTGTTGAACTAGGTGATCCCCGAGGTCCTTTTCATCTCTTATTTTCTAATCCAATGGTTCTAACAGAACCCAAACAGAAGAATTATGTCTAATTAATCTAATTTCTGGTGTGTTTGTGTATTTGTCCAAGGAATGCACAAATTCTTGCTGCGATGCCCAGACGTGCAAATGGAAGCCCGGAGTCCCATGTGAAAGAGACACTGCAATGAGTCCAAGGTAAGACCATCTCCTTATTCACTCCCTTTTTCTTTAACTTTCTGCTGATCAACAAGTTGTGGATAAAGTCAAACTATCATTCTGATCCTTCCCTTTCTTCAAGATCCAACTCAAGTGAGGCCTTCTCTCAGATTTTTTCAAACGGAAGAAGCTGCTCTGTCCCAGAATACTTCCTAAACATTTTGCTCGGACCTGTGTCTTTCATTCTCTTAGTTAGATATGGCCAGGTCTGAAACCACATGGCAGAAACAAGAAGCCACTAGACTTGGAATTGCAGGAAAAATCTGAGTTCACATTCCACCTGAGGTTTTTGCTTATTGTATGACCCTGGAAAAGTATCTTGACCGCTCCTGACCTCAGTCTTCTCATCTGTAAAGTGAGGATAATCTTAGCAGCTACCTCACAGGATTAAAGGAGATAATGATGATGAATATAACAATGATACTAATGTTAAATCTTTGCTCTAAAGCCGATATAAATGTTAGCTCTACCTTTCTCTTTAGTTTCCAAATTTCTGAAACAAGATATAAGCTCCATGAGGATATGATTTTTTTCCCCCTTTGTCCCCCCAGAACCCAATCCAGATATTTGTTGAATTGAATTGTTGGATTAAGGACAGGTAGTGAGTTTTATTTAACCTTCATTTCCCCAAGAATGATTTTATATATTTTAGGTTCTTAATTAAAGCACATGCATTTGGAATGGACTGGATTGTAATGGATGAGGACACTTTCTGTAATTGGTGCCATCATCTGCCAAACCACCAAGAGTCACAAGTTTAGGGATAATTTTGATTGTCACAAGTTTAGGGATAGTTTTGATTCTTCTTATTCTCTCATCTCCCATTTTCCAATCATTTCCCCAGTTTTAGCATTCTATTCCATTGTTTGTATTCCTAGTACCATCACTTTGTGCAAATCCTTAGATCAGTCAGTCAAGATGAACAGTCCAGGGATTGAGTTAATGGTTGGGGACAAAAAAAAGGCAAGTGATGGTTCTTGCCCTTAAGGAGCTTTTGTTCTAATAGGGAAGCAACATGCAAACAGCAAATATGAAAATGCTATAGACAGGATAAATAGGAAATAATCAAGAAAAAGAAGGCACAGAATCAAAAGAGGTCAGGAAGAGCTTCCTTTGGAGGATGGGGTTTTAGCTGAAAATTGGAGGAAGCCTGGAGGTGGAAGTGAGGAAGAAGAATGTTTCAGGTGTGAGCGATATCCTGGGCAGATGTCCAGAACTGAGACGTGTTTATGGAACAGCCAGGAGGACAAGGTCTCTTAATAGAAGAGAATACAGGAGGAATGGAAGGAAGAAGAAGATTGGGAAAGTGTGTTGTGTTAGAGAAAGGGTCTAGGTTATGAAAACTTTGAACTACAAAGTCCCATCTGGACTAATGCTATGGCTTCCTCACTGATCTCCTGCCCTCTAGTCTTGGCTCCCTCCAATCCATCCTCTATTTTGCTGCTAGAATAATTCTCCCTAAAGTAACATCAGTTTATGGCACTTCTTTGCTTAAAACCTTTCAATGCTTCTCTATTGTTGATTGAATAAGCTTCAAAATCCTTAGAATGATGTTCAAGGCTTTCCAGAGTCAGGACTGACTTTTGGTCTCATCATTCTCCCTTTCATTTTCTCAACAATCCAGGCAAACTACTCTACTTACTCTTTCATGGATATGTTGCAAAGCTTCCTGAATTTCTGCCTTTGTCTGTCCCACTTTCTCTATGGGAGGGATGGAATGTTGCTCATCCCCTAAGGCTCAACGCAAATGACTCACAAGTGAAACTTTCCTTGATTAGCCTTTTAAGGTGTAAAATTACTTTCCTTTTTGCTTTTGTGAGTTGACCTTCCAAAGGACTTTGTTTATACTACCCCTCTGCCTCTACCACTTTCAATTTTTAAATGCATTTTTGTATACACTCATCACCCCCATTAAATTGCCACCAAAATGCACACAATTAAACAAATGAATACATTGGAAAGAAGGTGGAATTGCACCACTTTCTCACATTATTCTTCCTAACTCACTCTACATTTCAAACATTGATCTACTTAGTATTTTCTGTATTATATGTATCGTTATTATACTTTTGCATAAGCTGTGTCCCTTACCTGTCTACCCTTTTTCCTAAACTGCTTCTTGGAATCTCAATTAACTCCCTTCAAAACTCAGCTCAAGAGCTAATTATTCCATGAGCCTTTTCTTAATCCTTCCAATTTTAAATGACTTTGGATATATTTTGAATCAAATCATCTCTGTCTATATTGTTTTATCACTGGGAGAATGTAAGCTCTCTGAGGGCAGGAACCATTTAAAAAAAAAATTGTATCCCTCTAGTCTAACACTGTAGCTGATATGTGATAATTACTTAATAAAAGCATGTTAAAAACAATATAATACTTCTCTGACTAATTCTAACTAATATTTGCATGGTATGAATATGTTATTGTCATCCTTTGACCATTTCTCAATTTACCCAGTTACATTTAAAACCAGTAAGCATCAAGATACTTATCCATCTTTAATTGAATTTCTTATTGTTATTATTCTAATTGAATTTCCTATAGGTCTAGTTCTAAGTTTTTCAAATCTTAAAACTAAATATAAATGTTTGTTATTATTACTATTAATCATATTAATAATTTAAAATATCTGCACTTTTCTTAGTCCCTTAACTCCAGGTCTTTTTGCTACTTTATAGTAAATGACTTTGCCTCATAGTTCATTAAAAATGTATGTTCCTCCTCCTGGAACCCCAAATATTTCTAACTCTACCCAGCTTCTCTGGCTTCTCTTTAATTTTCAGAGAATGAATTGTTCTGCCTCCTTGCCAAGGTAAACATGTACCTTTATTTGTATCATTTATCTTCTACTTTCTCTGCGATTTCATGCCATTACTAATCCCATTGACATGTCCAACCAACCAAAAAACATATTAAACATTTGTGTTCTGCTAGGCATTAGGCCAGATACTAAAGTTACAGGAACAAATATGTATCAGATGCTACTCTCAATGGGCTTAGTGAGGCAGTAGGTTGGTAATTATTGTAGAGGGAAGAAAATGGAAGCCCACATTTCCATCATAGTAGAGAGCAATTTATGTGTAAAGGAAAGATTCTTTTCAAAGTGTTATGAGCAATTTTGGAGGCAAATATTTGTTTCATGTCTTTCTAATCACTTATCTCTCCTCTAATTAGCTCCTTCCTTAAAATATTTTATTTGTTTAATATTCAATATTTATCTAGTTACATTTTTATTTTTTAATTTTATTTTATTTTAAAAAAATTTTATTAACACTTTTTACTTACAAAGCATATGCATGGGCGATTTTTCCAACACTGACCATTGCATAAACTTTTGTTACAAATTTTCCCCTCCTTTCCCCGCCCCGTTCCCGATCTGGCAGGCAATTTAATACATGTTAAATATGTTGTAACACATGCTAGATCCAATACATGTATACGTATTTATACAGTTATCTTGTTGTGCAAGAAAAATCAGATCAAGAAGGAAGAAAAAGAAAAACTGAGAAAGAAAACAAAATGCAAGCCAATAACAACAGAGAGAGTGAGAATGCTATGTTATGCCCCACACTCTGTTCCCATGGTTCTCTCTCTGGTTGTAGATAGCTCTCTTCATCATTGCACAAGTGAAATGGCCCAAATCATCTCAATGTTGAAGAGGTTCTCTTCAATGTCCATAAAAATTGATCACCATATAGTCTTGTTGTTGCCATATATAATGATCTTTTGGTTCTGTTCATTTCACTCAGCATCAGTTCATGTAATTCTCTCCAGGCCTTTCTGAAGTCATCCTCTTGATCATTTCTTATAGAACAATAATATTCCATAACATTCATATACCATAAATTATTCAGCCATTCTCCAACTGATGGGCATCCACTCAGTTTCCAGTTTCTTCCCACTACAAACAGGGCTGCCACAAACATTTTTGTACATGATGGTCCCTTTCCCTTGGTTAGAATCTCTTTGGGATATAAGCCCAGTAGAAACACCGCTGTATGTAAAAAAGGTATGCACAGTTTTATAACTTTTTAAGCATAGTTTCAAATTGCTCTCCAGAATGGTTGGATCTGTTCATAGTTTCACCAACAATGTATCAGTGTTCCAGTTTTCCCACATTCCCTCCAACATTCGTCATTATCTTTTCCTGACATCTTAGCCAATCTGACAAGTATATAGTGGTATCTCAGAGTTGTCTTAATTTGCACTTCTCTGATCAACAGTGATTTGGAGCATCTTTTCATGTGGCTACAAATAGTTCCAATTTCTTTATCTGAAAAATTTCTATTCATATCCTTTGATCATTTATCAATATACCCAGTTACATTTCTTCTTCTTCTTCTTCTTCTTCTTCTTTTTTTTTTACTTTTGAGTTACATATATACTCCTTTATCCCCATCCACAGTTCCATTAGGAAACCACATGTGTCTATGCAAAACATTTCCATTAAAGTCATGTTGTGAAAGAAAACATAGATATAGCCTATTTTAAAAATCATTAAGAAAAATGAAGTTAAATGGAAGAGAGGGGGTTAAGGACAGGGATAATGGGAGGAGAGAGTGAGAGAGAGGGAGAAATAAAGAGAGAGGAAAGGAGAGAAAAAGGAGAGGTCAATATCTATTCAGACACATTCAGTTTCTTCTCTGGATATGGTTAAGATTTTTCATTATAAGTCCTTCAGAGTAGTTGTGGATCATTGCGAGAATAGCAAAGTCATTTATAGCTGATTATTCCAGAATATTGCTATTAACTTTGTATATAGTATATTTCTCTTTGCTTGAAAGACTTTCCAGGTGCTTTCCCCCCCCAAGCACGTCCTGTTTCTCACTTCCCATAATTCAACAATATTCCTTGACAATTGCATATCACATTTATTCAACTATTCTTTAATAGATGGACATCTCAATTTCTAATTTTTTTCCTCAGAAGAGAGTTAGTACAACTATTTTTTGTACATATAGTTATTCCCCCCCCTTTAATTTTTTTTTTTTTGGTATTCACACCTAATAATGATATTGTTAGATCAAAAGATATGCATAAATTTATAGCCCTTTGGGAATAGATCATATGTTTTCATCACTTATCAATTGGGGCATGAGTCTTTTTTTTTTTTTTTAATAAATTTGACTCAGTTCCTTCTATGTTTGAGAAATAAGGTTGTCATAGAAACTTGCTTCAAAATTCTTTTCTACAATCAACTTTTTGACCAATTCAAAGACACAAACAAAAAAGAATGAAAGCATGTCCAGGTCTCTTCTCTTTTAAAATCAAATGTCAAGAACATTCTTCTTCTTAAAATGCCATCCCCTGGTAGTGCCATCTTATCTCTCCCCTCCTTTTCACTTCTAAAAAAATAGACACCCTTTGCATACTCAGTTTTTTTCTCCATTTGCCTCTTCTTAGCAAACAGTCTTCTATCTGGATGAATTTGCTCAAACTGGTCTCTCCCAACATCACCAATGATCTAAGTGACAAACCCAATAGTTGTTTTTTTTTTTTCCCCTCAATTCTCATCCTTTTGAATTTTCTACCTCATCTATCAACCATCTCCATCTTTATTATTATTATTATTATTATTATAGCTTTTTATTTATAAGTTATTTATAAGTTATATGCATGGATAAAGCCATCTCCATCTTTCTGGAAACTGTTTACTCTTTTCGCTTCTCTAATGTAGGGGTCTCTGATTGTTTGCCACTCTACATTCTAAGTCCTTCTTTGGCTCCTTTGAAGGTGAATTTTCCAATTTCCATTCCCTAAGTTGGAATATCCTTTAAGTCTGTCCTGTGTCTTCTTTTCTTTGTTCTCAATCCCCTCTCCCAATGATGTCTTCAATTTCCCCATGATAAATTATTATCTCTATACAGGTGACTTACAGACTCCTATATCTATCCCTATAACCCATCAGCCCCACATTCATTTGCCCAATGTAAGCTCTAATGATCCCTCAAACTCATAAGGTACAAAAAAGAATTCTGTACCTCCCTCTTGAAGGCTTTCCCTCATCTCAAAATCCACATTTCTTTTGATGGTACCAAGTCTCCTGGTCTATTCAGGTTCAAATTCTGCATGTAACTATTGGTTCATCACTGCCCTTCACCCCCTATTCAATACCAGGGACAATGACAGAATTTATTTTCTTTGACTATGTTCATTGGTTACAGGAGTTTTCTTGTCTCTGTCCCTCCATCCCAGACATAGAGAATGGAGGGGGGGTGGGAATTTTGATTATTGAAAACAGAATTTCTATTAAGCTTTGAACTTGTCAATTTCTAGAATAGTTCCTTGTTCTTTTCCTGACTTGCCACAGTGATGGGATTGGAATAGGTAATTTCTAAAGTCATTTCAGATATATTAGTACCTATGACCACATATGCCCTTAGGCATTATAAAATTTTCCCTGTTCCCCAAAACTAAGAAGTCACCCCTCTCTCCTATCTTCCTCATGGTACTTCATATGAATATCTCATCACTTTCTGGTTTCATATTTATTCATGGATGTCCCTTGTCCCTTTTATTAGATTGTACAATCCTGGAGGGCATAGATTAGGTCATTTTTATGATGCATTTTAGTTTCCATGAAAATGACATCTGATACCCAAAGAGAATTATCTTCATTTCCACCACCACCATCAGCAGCAGCAGCCTCACTAGCAGCAACAATAGCAAGCATAGCATAAACATCTTAATCATAAGCAAAGAGCATCGGATCCCATGCCAAATTCGTTATTCATTCAATTAACCACCATTTCAATAACAACCATTTTGACAATAATAAAAATAAATATATGCGGCTAGTGAGTTATTTTCAATTTCAATTCTTCATGACCCCATTTGTGATTTTCTTGGCAAAGATACTGGATTTTTTTTTTTTTTTGAGCTTATTTTACAATGAGGAAATTGAGTCAGTAAATTGACTTGTCCAGGTAACTAGTATGTGTCTGAGGCCAGATTTGAAATCAGAAGATGAGTCTTTCTGACTCTATCCTCTGCTCCTTTGTCTATTTAGTATTTTCAGTCACACAATGCTTTGCATACATGGTTTCACTGGAGATACAAACATACAAGGTAGATGCTTTATTAACATTCATTTGCAGATGAGGAAACTGAGTTATGGAGAAATAAAGTGAATTATCCAACTGTCAGGATCACTGTGAGAAGTCAATTCTTCCTGACTTCCTGAGTTCAACACTCTCTTTTATCCTAAGACCTTTAGTATCATGGCTTGTTTTGATATAGATCTGTGTTAAGAAAACATAGTGTGAAAACTCCATCCATCCTTGCAAATACAGTGTCCAATTATATTTTGTAGTTTCTTACAATCACTCAACATACTTATATGATTGTCTTTGCCCTCCTTCAAAAGAAAAAAAAGGTTATCTTGTTGTTGTTGTTGTTGTTTTTTTGTTTGTTTGTATCCCAGTACTTAGCACATTGTTTGGAACATAGTGAACACTTAATAGAATGTTCCCATTCATTTGTTCATTTATGCATTTATTCATTCACCAAGACTATTTACATGACTTGTCCAACTCACCAATCCTGTAAGTGTTGTAGGCAGGATTTGAATGCATTTTCCTTCACTTGAGGTCCATTGGGGGTTTGGCAGTTTTCCTTCCCTGACACTTTTTTTTTTTCTGAGGCAATTGGGGTTAAGTGACTTGCCCAGGGTCACACAGCTAGGAAGTGCTAAGTATCTGAGACCAGATTTGAACTCAGGTCCTCCTGACTTCAGGGCTGGTGCTCTATCACCTAGCTGCCCCTTTGTCACTTTCACAGAATTGAATTTGACCATAACTCCTCGAGAAGTAGAAAAATAAATAAAATGAATTTAATAAGCACTTAACAATGAATTATGTACTGTGCCAAGAGTAAAGTATGGCCATTAGAGCAAAGATAGCCCTGGTTCTCAAGGAGTTTTAATTGTAATGGGGATGAGGGGTAGGAAACAAAAGGGGGAATGCTGACAACCAAGCAGGGGTATTGGTTTGGAAAGCTGCCCAGCTGGTATTAGAGCTAGAGGAACAGATTCAGGGCAAACCTGGATTTGATCATGGTTCCTGAACAGGTGAGTAAGTGGGAGGCAGGGATGGGAATAATGGATGGAATTGGATCCTTGTATGGACTTAGCTCAAACAGGAGACGTTTTCCAATTTCAGAAGCTGCTACTTCTAGTACCTTTTCCTACCAGAGTGTTTTCCATTTACTTGTGTGTGTGTGTATATATATGTATATGTATATACACACACGCACGCACAAAGTAAATAATATATATTATATAAAACATATATAATATAATATATATATACATATATATATATATATATATATATTTTACTCAATTATTTAAATATTGTTTTCTCAACAAGAATGTGAGCTCCTTAAGGGTAGGGACTGTTGTGAGATAAGTGTCTATGAGTGTGTGTGTGTGTGTGTGTGTGTGTGTGTGTGTGTGTGTTTTCCCCCCTTTCTTCATATCTTCATATCCTCAGCTCTTAGCACACTGTTTGGTAAATGGGAAGAGCTAAAGAAATATTTGTCAACTGACTGAAAGTTTGGTAGGAAGAGTTGGAATTCTAATCAGAGGAAGTTAGGTCCTCTAAAGTATTTTCTGTGACCTAAACAAGAAGACAACTGGCATTGAGATAGCCAGGGAGTAAAGTTCTGATATTCTCATCCTTATTTTCTAGATGATGCAACTAAAGCTCAATGAACTCAAGGGACCAATCTGTCTAAAGCATAGAATCTATAGAGAAGATGATCCCAGATGAGAATGCAATTTCTTCTAAGTCCAATGCTGTCTCTACTATGTTATGGCTTCTGTTTTGAGTGAGGAAGAGGAGTTTTTGAGTTGCTCTTGCTTCTCTTTCCTCTTTAGAGCATAATGATGGGTCTCCACAAATGTACATTTAATATTTTCCCATATATAAAATGCTCCTATTTCTTGTGATTGCAATGCAATTTATGCATGTCTTTTATGTCTTTTATAATCCCTTATAATGCTAGGTCTGTGTTGATTACATGTGAACTGTGAACGTTTTTATGTGACTATTAAGTGTCTTTGGGGGTGAGGAGTTTTCCTCCATCTATTTCTTCTTAATCTGATTACATAAAGCTCATCATTTAGAGAATAAACTAAAAATAAAAACAAAACATTATAATTGTAACAAATAAAAACATCTATCTTCCTAGTTTAAATTCTACCTTTGATACTTATTATTGTTGTGATTTTGGATATATTATTTACTATTTCAGGTCCTCTGTTTTCTTATCTGTAAAACTAAAGGGTTAGACTATATGAGTCCTGACATCTTTTCCAGCTCTGGATGTTTAAAGCTCATCCTATAGAGAATAAACTTAAAAAAAAAATCAAAAAATTATAGATATAACAAGTACAAATATCGTCTTCCTGATTTAAATTCTACTTTTGATACTTATTATTTGTGTGATTTTGGATATATTATATGTATATATATATTATATAATATATGTATATTATGTACACACACACACACACACACACACATATATATATATAATCCAGTCAGAATCATATTTCTGCTTGATAATATGACATGAAACACAGGACTGTTTTCTGAGGGGAAAAAATTAAACAAAAAATGCCCATCTCACCTTAAAAAAAAAATCAATGTTACAAAGGCATTTCTCATACCTAATTGTGTAATGGTGGTTGTATGTATTTGTAGAAAGTTACATGAAAGATATGGAATTACTATCATATCTCATGCATTTTCTAAGTGCTAGGAACACAAGAAGGACAAAAATTAGTTTCATTTGGACAGGGATGAGCCGGATCTCAGATTAGATATCAGGGCCACACATGTCAGCCATCTTTATATTTAAGTTGCAACCACATGGAACTTATACATTGCTGTTACTATCCTTTGGCACTTGCTAGGTAGGTAAAGTCATCAATCAGTTGTTCAACAAGCATTCATTAAGCACTGTGATATTTACTGGGTACTTTACTGTAAGGTAGCTAGTTGATGAAAATAGAGCACTGGGTGTGGAGTAAGGGATACTCATCTGCCTGACTTCAAATATGGCCTTAGACACTTATAAGCTATGTGGCTCTCATAAAGTTACCTAGCTCTTCTGTAAAAATGAGTTGGGAAAAGGAATGGCAAACTCTATCTTTGCCAAGAAAAAGCCAAATGAAAGCACTAAGAATCAAACGTGACTCATACACCACCAGCATGAAAACCTGAACAAAGCAGTCAGCTGGGAGAGAGGGAAATACAATGGTGAAATAAGACAAAGATGCTGTATCCCAAGAGTTTATACTCATGTTGATAGATCATATGCATAAAAATAAATAAAAATAAGAAAGATCATATGTATCACTTGAAAAATTAGCCAACTACCTACATCAAATAGAAGACCAAAATATGCAAGATACTCAAGATAAATATTGATAATTTATGGAGTGAATGGATCAATTTTTTATCCTGTGTCAGGATTATAGGAACTCAGAGCTGGAATAGGTCACTTTCAGCTTTCCACATGCAGGTGATGTCCATTATGGTGTCTTAGAAGTCTGTCATCCAAGGCACGGACTAAGAAGGGTTAGATACATTCACATGTATACACACACTTTTTAAAAAGTGATAAAGTTTTTCTTAAGAAGTGAAGGGAGAGGGGCAGCTAGGTGGTGCAATGGATAGAGCACCAGCTCTGAAGTCAGGAGGACCTGAGTTCAAATCTGGTCTCAGACACTTGACATTTCCTAGCTGTGTGACTCTGGACAAATCATTAACCCTAACTGCTTCAGCTAAAAAAAAAAAAAAAAAAAGTAATGGCAAAAAGTGAAGGGAGAAATGAAATCTAGGATCATAAATTCAAAGTTGAAATAAATTCATCTATCACTAAATCAATAAGCATTTATTAAGTACTTACTGTGTGCCAGGATTTATGCTAAGTACCGAGAGGGATAGAAAGAGAATTAAAAACAGTGTCCAAGCTTAAGGAGATCATACTTTTGGTGGAAGATAATATCTAGAGGATAAAACAGAGTGAAGAATGGTAAACTTAAGGGAAAGAGATGCACTGAAAAAGATCTTGCCAAGTCCACTCCTAAGGTGAGGAAAGAGAAACTGAGGGCAAAAAAAAAAAAAAAAGAAGCAAGATCTATCCAGTCACACTTGGGAAATGACAGCAGTATCAGAATTTGAACTCAGGTCTTCTGGCTTGAAAATTAGTGCTTTTCACCATGGGAACAACTGACACACAATCTCATTATCTCATTCAGCTGTTATGGATGGGGGAGAGAAGAGAAGGGCCTGCGACCTTTTGTTCCAATGATGGAACAAATGCTAGAGCCTCTTTGTGCTCTATACTATACTCATCACTACCATAGTTCATGATCTGATTGCCATCAGTGTGGATGGTCTCATCATTCACAAAAATGTCATCCCACATGATTCATAAAGAAATGTGTCCTTAAAAAGTTAATACACATATAGAACTAGAAAAAATAAAACAATTTAAAAAATCTATCCTTCTATAGTCAAAATGATAATGAATAAAGTAATTTGTGAAAGCATGACTGGAATGAGAAGATGAATGAAAAAAGCATTTGCTAGTACTCACTGCCATTAGATCAAGCAGGTACATGCATTCACTAAGCACTGTGATATTTACTTTACTCTCAGGCTCTAAGAAGTGTGCATGTATATATATGTATATACACATATATGATTATATATGGTTATATGTGTATGTACATATGGTTACGGGCATATAACTATAATATACATGTGTGCACATATGTATATGTGTACACATACATGGTTATAGGTACATATACATATGGTTTTATATATGAATATACATGTTGTATGTATGCATGCACAGATGCACATATATATGGTTAAATGTACATATACATGTGGTTATATAAATACACATACACATGTGTATGTGTATGTATAACACCAAGACTGTGTCTGCTCCCAAGAAACTTTTCTTCTAATGGGGGGAAGTCAACATATAAAGGTAAGTGACAACCAAGGAGGAGTGATTTGGACAGGGAAGGTAGAGGGGTTGGTGATTGGAGCCACAGAGCAATTGATTATTGTATTCTTTCTAAGAATGGTCCTGTTGATTCAATGATTGTTCCCAGAGCTAGGGGTAGAAGTTGGGAAGGGGTTGCACATATGGTGGCAAGCACATGAGCACGGCTGGAGAACAGCATCTCAGGATTCATGTTGGGCTAAATGTAGAGAACTTCCATTGGTTACAGCAAAGGTGCCTACCCGCAATGGTCAAGGGCTTTTCCTCATCTAGTAGTTCCCTATATCGATAAAATTACAGGCCCATTCCTCATTTAAGATAAGCACAGAAATAAAGTTGCTAAAAAACAATTTTACAAAAGTCAAAAAAAGATCTAGAATAAGTAATAAAAGGCATTTGAGCAGAATATTTCATACTATGGAGAGAACTTTGTTGACATTAGAGTAAGGGAGTATATAGTATTGTGGAAAGAATACAGAATTCCCATACCTGTCTGAGGCTAAAGTTAGAGTTCACTGACTGTCTACAAAATATTGAGAGAATCATTTTATGTCCTCAAGCCTCCATTACTTCTTTATAATGAGGATAGGAGTAGCACCTAATGGTTAGAGGGTCAATCTTGGCATCCTGAAGACTTGTGTTCAAGTAGACACATATAAACAATGTTTCCCCTAGCAAGGCGATAAATTAACCTCTTAGTAGCTCAATTTTCTGAGTTAGTTAATAACTGTATCAATGAATGGAACTTTTCCACATTGATGAAATCACAAGTCTGAGCAATAGCCAGATTTTTTAATATCTGCCTTTTCTACTTTACTAGAGTATTGCTTAGATTAGGAAAGTGGTCTGGAGTTTGAACTGTGGGGATATCCAAGTTGGCAGCAAAGAGGAAAGGGGATCCCTGGAAGACACCTCCTTCACCAGCCAGTGCCCCTGACAGAGTGCCAACACCCTTGTGATCTGCAAGCACTTGGACTTCTACCTCTGTGAGCCCTCAAGAGTGTACAGGGATGAGAGGATCTCATCTATTGCCAATGAACAAGATACAAAATGGCAGCGAGTGTCTTTTCCATCTATTTGTGGACTGTGGGGATCACCACTGTGTCTTGGACCACATGGGATGGGTTTCAGCCCATTTTCTGAATCTCCAGTCCTTTGAAGTGAAGTTCACTGGGGATGTGGGGGATCAGCTTTGGGGGATCTGATATTGGCAACTTCTACACCTTCTCCATAGTGACCTGGAAGTCTTTAGCCCAACACCCTCCCCTGAAAGAAAAATGGGTCAGCCATAGCAATGTCAGCCCAGATGATAATGGAGGTTGGCCAAGAAAGGAATGAGAAATATCTCAGCCTGGCTCATCACCACTTATGGATTAAGTGCATGACCTTTGGCAGGATCTTTCCCAGCCTGGAGGCCCTCTGGTAGTATCTCTGTCCCAGAGTCCAGGAGAGTTTCAGCTGCCACTCTACCTCTACTACATGCACAACACCTAGCAGAAAGATTCCAGGTGAAGGTTTGTTCCCATGCAGGGGAAAATGTCAGGTCAAAGTGGAGGGTCATCTGCCAGAATCTCTCAATCTTGTTCTTGTCTCACCTCCTTCTGGTGGAGAAGGATCTGAAAGCAAGCATTTTCTCAACAACAACCCCATGGATATATTAAGTTTCTTTCACTTTTACAAATGAGGGAAGTGAGGCTCACAGGAGATATATCTCACAGGCAGCCAAAGAGCCTTTTGCCAGTGTGTTCATATCCAGTTCTCTGCTGTCTGCAGGTCAGGACCACTTGGCATACCACCTGGCTTCCCACAGCACAGAGTGAAAGAACCCATCATCCAAGAGCTTCAGGTGTCTAGGGGACCATGGAGTCCAACCTTGGACAGCCCTAGAGAAAGGAAGAAGCCTGATGTCCATGAGCAAAAATGACAGGGTTGGGTTTGCTGCCTCAGAAATCCCTCCTGGTCCCGAGTCCCTTCTCCTCAGACCCTCTGCTAGGATTTTGGAGATTTACACTTGCATCTCTTGTCCTTCTATGCCCACAAACATGGCAGCAATATCTTTGTCTTAGGCAATTGTACCCCCTGCTGTCTGAAGGCTGGTAATGCATCTCACCCAATTCAATTTGGCTGCGTTTATCCTCCTTGGATGGTGAAGGCTCATGGGGGCAAGCCATACTTTAGGAGACAGTTCCTACAGAGAGACATTCTACCTTTTTAGAGGCAACTCTAGGGAGGGGCAGGAGTGCAAGCCTCAGACAAAGGACAGAACTGTCCCGGGTGCCAACTGTGTGCCAAGCATCCCGATGCTTCATGCTTTTGCCCACTGGTCACTAGGTGGCTAAAATTTTAGCCAGATGCCGTAGCTGTAGGCAATGACCATCCAAGGGAACACAAGTTAGAGCTCTAGATCTGGAAGGGATCTACTGTAAAGACCATCAAGTCCAACCCACACATTTAACATATGAGGAAACTGACACTGAATAACTTCCCTAATGTCTTACAATTAATAAGTAGCAGAGGAGACATTTGAACCCAATTCCTCTGACTCTAGAGCCCACGCCCTTCCCATTCTCCACCACTGCAGTGCCAGTGACAGCTTTTGTCCAGTCATCAGAACAGGCAATGCACCTGGTCGGCAGTCTGATTCATTTCTAGAGGGATTCACCTTTCTGTGAATCCATCTTCTCATAAAAGCCATTATTTCAGATTGCATCCCAGAGTCAGCTTAATCTAGTGGAAAGGGAAGGGGCTTGAGATTCAGAGAACTGGGACCAAGTTCAGTCTCTTATTTGTTGACTAGAAGTATGAGCAAGTTTATCTCCCTGCCTTCATTTTCTTCATCTGTAAAATGGGGGAGTTTGACAACATAGCCTCTGGAATAGCTTCTAACCTAGTATCTTGTAACTTTATTGATTTTATTGGGCAGCTCAATGATGAAGTCCAGGCCTAAAGAAAACCTGAGTTCAAATTCAAGCTCTGAACTCAGTGTGATACTAGGCAAGTCACTTAAACCCTGTCTGCCTCGGTTTCCTGAACTGTAAATTATCTTCCAGGGATAGGTAAGGAATAAATGAGATAATAATTGCAAAGTGCTTAACAGAGTACCTCATATATAGTAAGAGCTATGTAAAGGTAGGGTATTATTTATTATTATTATTATTGATTAGGAAGTACATTGATCTTGAAAGGCAGTGAGATGTAAAGAAATATGCTGCCTCTGGTATTAGTTTGAGTCATAGCCCTCTTATTTTCTATTTTATCATTTACAAAACAAACATCCCAAAAGCTTCACTAATTAGCTTCCAGAACTATTGTGGGATTCCCAAGTCAAAGTACTTGAAACCACATTTCACAAATGATCCCCTCCCTAGGCTTCAGTTTCCTTATCTATAAGACAAGAGGACTGGAATAAATGGTCCCTGAAGTCTTTAGATCAAAGATCCTGTGGAAATAATGTATGAGCCAGTACCAATTTTAAAGGCTTCTAAAAACATCAGCTGTTATGATTTATTATAATTTCTAACATTTGTGCCCTGGCAAGAAGGGGTCCAATTTAGGAAGGTTCCAAATCTCCATATAGTAGGTCACTCTAAAGTTTAATAATCCCACAGTTTTGAAGTCAGAAATATTCTTTTTAAACACACATTTGACCTGGTCTGCCGTCTACCACACTGAGTTCTTTCTCAGTCACTATGTGAGGACTGTTTTAGTACCATACCCATTTTGTAGATGAAGAAACTGAGTCTCAGAGAAGGAAAGTTAATTCTTCATAGTAACCAGACCATCATGGCCATCTTATACTCAGTTCAATTCAGTTTGTCAATATCCATCAAAAATGTCATACATAATATTGCCAACAATTCCCCAAGAGATGTTGGAAGGAAGGCAAAAAAACTATGAGACCATTTTTGCCTGCAATGAGTTTATTAACATAAACTAAAAACCTTGCCTTGGGGCATTTGACTTAAAGTTATCTCATCTTTATTTTGTTATTTGTAAAAAGGGATTAGTGTTATCAATATCTCTTACCTCAGTATTATTTGTGATAATAATAATAATAATTATTATTATCTTTTCCTATCTATCTGTCATGTCTTTTGCTGGATCTTCTTCCAGCTCACTGTGGTTGCTCTCTAAGGCTCTTTCCCAGATCCCTTTCTCTTTCTGCACTGTTTCCTTTTGATGATCTTAACAGTTCTTTTAGATTGTTATCTTCTCCAGGAGGACAATTCCTAGATCTGACTATTAAGTTCTAATCTTTTTCCTCAAACTTTTATATTGATATTCATTTGTGTCTGACTCCTTACTCTGGAGTTTTGGGGCAAAGATATTTAAGTAGTTTTCTGTTTCCTTCTCCACCTCATCTGACATCTAAGAGAACTGAGGCAAATAGGGTTAAATGACTTGCCAGCCTCACAGAGTCAGGAAATATTTAGGGACAGGTTTGAACTCAGGATGATGGATCTTCCTGGTCCTAGGCCCATGCTCTATCTATTGCACCATCTCTGTTATCCTTCTATATCACTAATTGCTTATTGGACATTTCAAACTGGATGTCTCATAGAGCTCTCAAACTTAACGTGGCCAAAAAGAAACAGATCCTTCCAAACCCTCTCTTCTCCCTAACTCATCTGTGGCTTTCTAGGTCATCATCATCTTCGCGATCACCCATCTTGGAACTCTTGGTGCCATCTTAACTTCACATTCTCAATTACTATTCCTCCCCGACGCAACCTGATACCAATTCTTATCGAATGTTTGATTGTTTTTCACTCATGTTCGACTCTCTGTGATCCCAATTGGGATTTTTTTTTTTGGCAATGATATGAGAGTGGTTTATCGTTTCCTTTTCCTTTTCCAGCTCATTTTACAGATAAGAAAGCTGAGACAAAAAGGGTTAAGTGACTTTTGCAGGATCACTCAGCTAGTAAGTGTCTGAAACCTGATTTGAATTAGGAAGAGAAATCTTTTTGACTCTGTATTCAGTACTCTAGTCATTGAATTGTCTAGCTGCCCATTACACAGATCACAAAGAATTGCTTCTTGAATTGAATATCGCTTTTATTATTACTTCTAGCATCACCATCTGCATTGCCATTACCATCAATTATATGCTGTGTCAGGAAGCTTGGTAGAGTACATAAGGATGTGGGTCACTTCAGTGCCAGAAAGCCCTAGATTTAAACTCCATCTCTATACACTATGGCTGTATGCCACTGGGCAAATCAACTAATCTCTCTGGGCCTCAGACGGCCATCAAGGTTACAAACAGTTGCCTATCTGGAAGGAGGTGAAGAAATTTCCACACTGGAAGTTCATTGATGGAATAATAGATTTAAAAATCCCCCAAAATACAAAACCAAAAAAAAAAAAAAACTCCATAACAATTTACTACCATACCATAATAACAGTGAAAATGGAAAAAAAAAAAACAATTATAAAATGAAATCGAATACTATGTAATTGTAATTTGTAAACAACTCTAAAAAAGAGAGATGAAAAATAACTTGGCTTTCGATTTTTGCAGATGGTAGGGTAGGGTATGGAACACTCTATAATGTCAGTCATTCTCAATATGTTGTTTACTTTTGCCAAATTGTTATTTTCCCTTTTAATTTTTTAAAAAAATGTTATTTATTGGGGCAGGTAGGTGGCTCAGGGGATAGAATACCAGCCCTAGAGTCAGGAGCACCTGAGTTCAAATCTGGTCTCAGACACTTAACATTTCCCAGCTGTGCGACCCTGAGCAACTCACTTAACCCCAATTGCTTCAGAAAAAAAAAAAGATACACTTTATTTATGGGGCAATTGGAATTAAGAGCCTTATCCAAGGTCACACAGCTAGGAGTCTGAGGTTTCATTTGAACTCAGGGCCTCCTGACTTCAGGATCTGTGTTATGCCAAATTGCTGTCCTTTTTTATTCTTCATTATAAATAATGTCTTTAGTTATCTGGGAAGAGGAGGAGAAATAGGGATACAATAAGAAATGTGTTATTCTTAAGTCATTTTTCAGTTGTGTCCAATTTTTGTGACCCCATTTGGGATTTTCTTGGCAAACATACTGGAGTGTTTTGTCTTTTCATTTTCCAACTCATTTTGTAGATGAGGAAACTGAGGCAAACAGAGTTAAGTGATTTATCCAGGATCAAACAACGAGGAACTATCTTAAGTCAGATTTGAACTCAGAAAAATGAATCTTCCTGATTCCAAGTCAATGCTTTATCTACTGCAACATCTTGCTATACACAGTGGAAATGGAGATAATTAAAAAAAAATAAAGATCAATAAAAATTTACCTAAATGCAAATATTTCCTTAGATTGAATTATGAAGTTTGCCCCGTAAATTATTTTTTCCCCTCACATGAATAAGAATCTAGAAATGTTACCCTGACCCAATGTTCACACAGTCATTTTGTTTTTTTGTCCAAGTTGAACTAAATATGTATCTCTATTTATTTTGTGTCATTAGATTTGGTTATCTGTTACAGCCCTTTGAGATTCCAGCCTGGTGAGTGGGTGGAAGTATAATTTAGGACAGCACCTTTTGTTGGCCATTTTTATTTCTAGGGTGAAATTACCCACCAATCTCCCCATTTTTCACTAGGAATTGGAGCTTGAAGAAATTGCTGCAAGATGCTAAATATTAATTAACCACTAGGTGGGGCTCGAAGCTGGAGCAATGGTCCCTTCAAAATAAGGAAGAAATCTACATTGTTCATGATGATTTGGCCAAGTGCATCTCCACCATGTTTTTTTGTTTTTTTTTTTTTTTTTTTTTGGGGGGGGGGAGGGATAGATCTCCCATTTGAATTTAGGCTTTTCTTAGTTTATAATTATCTCCCTTTGGAAGCTGTGTCGTTGTTCAGCCATATCTGACTCTCATATGAAACATTTCAGCTTCTCTTGACAAAGATACAAGAGTCGTTTGCCATTTCCTTTTCCAGCTCTTTTTACAGATGAGGCAACTGAGGCAAACAAGATGAGGTGACTTGCTGAGAATCACACAGCTAGGAAGTATTTGGGATCAGGTCTTCTTGACTCCAGGCCCAACACTCTTGTCTACAATGCCATTTGATGGCCTCTTTTTACTAGTGAGAAAACTGAAGCAGAGAGTGATTAAGAAATTTGTACAGAAAAAGTCCCACAGTTAGAAAGCTTCTGAGACTGGATTTGGATTCAGAGTTTCTTGATGCCAGGTCCAGGACTCTATGCACAGAGCAGGTTAACACTATAATGGCTTTTAGGGAGCTACTTATTAGTCAAACTTGTTGTCTCTCCAGAAAAGGAAAATGACTTAAAGGTCACATGACTTTTAGAGCCCATTATAACCTATGTAACTACAAGCCTTTAAATCTTTTAAAAATAAGATTTTATTATTAAAAAAGAAATGTAAGTTATTATTTAAAAACATTATTATTAAAAAAAAGCTTTAAACCTTTATAATAACTTATATTTCTTTCTTCTAAAAAAATGCAGGGCATTGGTCTCTCCTAATGAGGAGAGAGACTCATATTAATGGACTTTGAGTCAGATTTTCCATATTGCCTGAAAATTACATGCTCAACTTCTTTCTATGACATGTATGGCTTTGAAGCTTTAACCAATCTTGGGTGCTGCCCATCTGGCTCCTTAATTAAACCTAGATTCTAGGATTCTTCAGTGTGTGATTAAGAAAGTTCTATCCATTTTACCTGGAAATGGATTGTGTTTTGATTTCCCTTTCTATCACTTAATCTGTGTGATCATGCAGTTTCAATAACCCCAACTTCCTCATCTTCAAAATGGGGATAATTCTAGCTACCTTTCCCCTTCTCCTTACCCTGGCCTTTAAAGTATTGTTATAAGCTGTACACGTTGCAAATTGTCTTGGAATATAGAATCGTGAGCTATTAATTTCATATCAGAATTCTGAAATGAACAACAGACAAGTTTGAAAGGAAGATAACCCCAAGAAATAATAAGAATCAGGCAATTTATTATATTACGTGTATACGTGTGAGTGAGTGTGTGAAATATTCTGCTGTCTTAGTCTTTCTGTTTCCCTTTTTATTCATTCTACTTCTATTCGGTTTTTCATTTAGGTGATTCTTAAGGGAGCAATTTGAAGAGTAAGAAGCAAGAATAAATATCCTTGAGGTATCACACGCACAATTACAACTACAACAGCAACCGATGTCTGAGAGATGATTTAGTCTGTTTTCCCAAGTGCTTCCCATGGAATGGGAGATTGAACTGTACTCATAAGTAGATAATTAGCTTGTTCTATTGCAAATGGATTTCTTGTTCAAGGATAAGTTTCCATAATAGTGAAACTGATGGAGGTAAGCAAGTCCCTTTTCTCATTGAGTTGAATCTAATTTAACTTCTTTCTTATTCTGCAGGCAACACACCCCCACCTTTTTTCCCCCAAAAGAAGAAATCCAAGATGGAGGACTGAAAATAAGATTAAACTTTTCAAATCCCACAAGCTGGTGAGTGCCCTGCCTCACTTGTACCAAGCATCCAGGATCCAAAGGACTCTGCTATTACCTGGCAAAACTACAGACTTGAAATTGTTTTAAAGTAAATAGATTGGGGCAGCTAGTTGGGGTAGTGGATAGAAAACCAGCCCTGAAGTCCGGAGGACCTGAGTTCAAATGTGACCTGAGATACTTAACACTTCCTAGCTGTGTGATCCTGGGCAAGTCACTTAACCCCAATTGCCTCAGCAAAAAAAGTAAACAGATAAACAGATTATATTGTATATGTCTAAATTAGAAGGGATATTATAAACATCTTTAAGAACTGGGGAGATCTCTTAGAACAAAGAGTCTTTAAAATCTAAAGTGGTAGAGGTAGGTGAAGCATTTGAAAATAGAATCTCAGAGATGGGAAAGCCTTTAGAGGAGAAAATGTTAGACTAGAGAGAAACCTTAGAACATAGAAGGTCAGCCCTGGGAAAGACTTCAATATAGAGTCATATGTGGAAAAGGTCACAGAACAAACAGCATCAGAACAATGGATCAAAAACCCAGGATGTCAGTCCTGTGAAGGACCTTAGAATAAGGATTGAAAGGAACATTAGAATAGACAAAATAAAAACTGAGAAAGTCCTTAAAGCAGAGAATATTAGAACATTGAACTTTATGTTGGAGATCAGGGGGAAATATCATGAGAAAGATTTTGCCATCTCCAAGGCAAGACTTGGAGTTTTTCCAGGAAATAAGAGGGGCAGATTTTCATCTTGGCTGGGAGGGCAAGGCTGCCTGAAAAGGTTTCCACTGGATAATCCTTGGTCAGAAATGCAGAGGGGAGGAGATTCTTTTTCAAGAGTTGCAGGGGGTTCTTGTTGCAGGCTCTGGGGTCCCTTTAAACTTCGAGAAGGAATTGAACTTGTAAAGAGAGAAAGTGACAGCTGAAAGGACCTTAACCATATTAAGGCCTTAAAAAGCCATAGAAGAACTAGAGAACATTATGAAATGCAAAATGGACAACTTTGATTACATTAAATTTAAAAAGTTTTGCATAAACAAAACTAATAGAAACAAGATTAAAAGGGAAGTACAAAGCTGGGAATTTTTTTTTTTACAGTGTCTCTGATAAAGATCTCATTTCTAAAATATATAAAGAACTGTGCCAAATTTATAAGACTACAAGTCATTACTGAATTGATAAATGGTCAAAGGATATGAACAATTTTCAGATTATGAAATTAAAGCCATCTATAGTTATATGAAAATATGTTTTTTATCACTATTGATTAAAGAATTGCAAATGAAAACTCTGAGGTATCACCTCATACCTCTCAGGTTGGCTAAGATACAGAAAAAAGATAATGATGAATGTTGGAGGGGATGTGGGAAAACCGGGACACTGATGCATTGTTGGTAGAATTGTCCAACTATTCTGAGAGCAATTTGGAACTATACCTAAAGGGTAATAAAACTTTGTGCATCCTTTGACCCAGCAGTGCCACTCCTGGATCTATAGCTCGAGGAAATCATAAAGGAGGAAAAAGGACCCATAGGTGCAAACATATTTGTAGCAGCTCTTTTTGTGGTGGTAAAGAATTGGAAAATGAGCAGATGTCTATCAATAGGGGAATGTCTGAGTAAGTTGTTGTACATGAAGGTAATGAAATATTATTGTCCTATAAAAATGATGAAGAAGCTGATTTTAGAAAGGCCTGGAAAGATTTACATAAACTGATACTGAATGAAACAAGCAGAAACAGGAATACATTGTACACAATAACAGCAAAACTGCAAAATGATCAACTATGAAAGACTCAGTACTTCTCAGTGGTTCATTGATCCAAAGCAATCCCAACAGACTTTGGACAGAAAATGCCATCTGCATCCAGAAAAAGAACTATGGATATTGATTGTAAATCAAGATATGCTATATTCACTTCATTTTTCTATTTTTTTTCTCTTCTGTGGTTTTTCCTTTCTGTTCTGATTTTTCTCTCCCAACATGATTCATAAAGAAATGTGTATTAAAAAGAAAAGAAAAGAAATTTTTTAAAAATCTAAAAGGCCAACACAGATCATCTAGTTCAAAGTCACCCATTCCATTTTCGTGGCTTCTCCATCTCCCCACAGTCTGTTTTCAAACATGAGGAAGCATAGAATTTGGTTATCACCTAATTTTGTGGGAGTCTAGATTCTGTAAAAATCTCTCCAACCTATCTGAAATCAGTGTGCCAACTATGTCACTGGAGAGGGGAGTTAAGTTCATTGGATTGGACTGTTCCTTTTTTTTAAAAAATGAGCAATGTTCTTACCTTAGTCAGAGGACCGGTCTCTAAGGAGGATCCTGGGTGCTTTCCCACATCTTCCCCTTTTACCAATGTCATAGTCGAACCTGTTCCCACAAGGAAATTCATGAGGACATGCCCTTCAGCATGTGATCCCCTGCATGTTCAGAGAGATGTCAGAAAATGAGTGTTCTAACAACAAATATGTGAAACAAAAGCTTCAAGTGCCTAATAATTACAGAAATGCAAATTAAAGTCACTCTATGGCTTCCTCTCTCTCTTCCTCCTTTTCTCCTTCCTTACCTCTCTCCCCACGCCCCACCCTCCATCCCTTTCCTTTCTCTCCTGATTGACAAAGTTTACTAGTGTGGAAAATAACAAATGATGGAATGGCAGTGAGAAAAAAGTACATTGATATAGTTTTGGTGGAATTGTGAAATGATTCAACCACTCCTAAAAGCAATTTGAATCTCTCTCTCAAAACCTAGTGATATCATCTAAAGATATCTCCACTCCCATTACTTTGGAGGAAGGGGAAGTAAAAGGAAAAGAATATGCGCACACACACACACACACACACACACAAAAAAAAAAAAGAATAGCAAAATGAGTTGTCAAACCCAAAGTTTGAGTTTCAAGGCTTACCATGGAGAATAATGGATAAAGGTAGAATTTCAATTTCAATTACATAAAGAATTCTAAGATGAAAAAATTTCCAATTTCCTCAGAAAATGAAAACCAGCATTTACTTAGTTAAGTCCAGAACTTTTAGGTTAAGTGATTTGCCCATCACTGAATGTCAGAGGCAAGACTTGAATCCATACCTTTCTGACTCTAATGCCAGCTCTCTATTCATTATTTCACATTGTTTCTCTTTCCTAAAGGACAAGAGTAATTTCTATTCATCTTAAAATATCAGTAGAGGTCACCAGGTAGATAATGATGCTAAGACTTATAATAAGGTGGTAAATCAATCAGCATTTATTAAACACTTTTTTGTGTTTGAGGTTTTGCTGAGCACTGGAGTGGGGATTCCAGAAAAGGCAACAATACTGTCCCTGCCTTCAAAGAACTCCCATTTTAATTAATTTTTTTTGTTTTAATTTTGATTCACTAATTAATTTGATTAATCTAATCAATCCATTTCCCAGGTATATAAATAAAGAGCCAATCTTTGGTTAGACACTTATTTCTATGATTGCTGTAAAGTATACCTCCTTAATCATGTCAAAACAGATTTTAAAAAAATGTTTCTTAAATAAATATTATGTTCCAAGAACTGTGTTAACTGGTAGGGATTCAGAAAGAATGTAATTTTGTCATTTCAAGGGTCACAGTTCTCCAAAAGACCCCCCTACAAACAGTAAATGTTTTGTAAATTGTGAGATGATTTCAGCTGGTTGTGTTTGGAGTTATTTCTGGCTCTTGAGCACAAGAGGGCCCATCTGGAGTGCCCCCTTACTTAATTTGCAGCACTTATCAGTGATTATTCCATTACCATCTAAATTAAGGGCTTTTGATTTTATCCGAAAAGGAATGATCACAGTTGCTAGGTGTCCATGCTTACCTAGTTCTGGAAAGGTGTGCAAGTCCAGGATGGTTTTTTAGTCAAGAACAATTTGAGAATTGGTCTTGATTAATTTTTTGTATTTCTAAATGGAGTTTTGCTTTACTTTTTTTCCCCCTAGGGTTTGTTTTATTTCAGTGTGCAGCACAAAACAATGGAGTAGAGAAAATAGAAAAACAAAGTTCTTGGGCCAAACCAAACCAAACAAACAAGCAAACAAACAAACAAACAAACAACAACAACAACAACAACAAAAACTGAGTTGCTTCAGTCCAGGAAATGTGGAAACCTTAGATGAAGAACCCAAACCCCACCTTTCCGAAATACTGTGTTTAATAAATGCTGATTGATTTACCACTAATAAGTCTTAGCATCATTATCTACCTGGTGGTCAGTTCTCATATTTCAGGATGAGTAGAAATTATTCTTGTTCTTTGGGAAAAAGAACAATGTGAAATAATGAATAGAGAGCTGGCACTAGAGTCAGAAAGATATGGGTTCAAATCTTGCCTCTGACATTCAGTGGCTGGATGACCCTGGGCAAATCACTTCACCTAAAAATGCTGGACTTAATTCAGGGTTCATAGAGAGCCTTTGGGCAGGATTCAGGGAAGAGACTGGCTCTCTAGCAGCCCTGAATTCTTTTCCTGCTCCAGTAGGGAAATTTAATCTCAAGGTAAAACTAACAGGCCTGCCATGTTTGTATGACTAATATTTCACTCAGCCTTGAAGATTTAGGCAACTCTATTTATACATATTTAGAGAGGACAAGCCACCCTTCGATCTCCTTTATTTTTGTGAAGCTAACAGATGTATGTAAACTGCAGCTATTTATTTGGAAAAACTAAATATTCTTGATCACTAAAATAACTGAGTTTTATTATTTTTCCCTACCTGTACAAACCCAGAGATTTTGAGAGAAGCTTCACCTTGTAAGTTGTCTATGCCAGGATAAATGGTCTTCCCCAAGGATATTTCTTTAAATTATTAGGAGACTGCTCTGGCCAGCTATGAATTTTTTTATTCAATAGATACTGGTCTATTCTTGTTTGGGTCTATTGTTATGGGGGGTATGATGAAAAGATTAAGACCACTGAAATTGAGGAAAATCTCCTGTCATTTACTCCCTTCCTAAAGGAATATTGTGAAAGAGAATTTTACCTCTATAAAGTCTTAAAAAAAACAAGGGATAATCAAAGATTGAGACCTTGAAGTAGCTCAAAGAACAGCTAACACAATTTCCCCATTATACAGCTGAATGAACTGAGGCTCTATGTTTCTGTTCTCTCCTTCTCCCCTCTGCTTTTCCAATATTAAACATTAAAGAATTGGGTCAAAAGTTGAGATCTGAGGGAATCTGGGAAAACCTCAGAATCCTTTTAGCCTGCTTCTGCTCTTTACAGAGGAGGAAACTAGGGAATAGAAAAAAATTATGTCTTGCCAAAATCATATAGCTAATTTATGTCAAAGGTCAAATTTAAACCCAAGTCTCCTAACTCCGTCATCAATGTTCTTTCCACTGTAACACATGACCCATGTGATCTAGTGCAAGTCACTTAAAATTTATAGGCTTCAATTTCTGAATAATGAAGTCTTTGGACCAGATAAACATTAAGAGTGTTTTCATACTTGTCATTCTTTATTCCATTATATAATATTTGGCATTCCAAGGCTTCTTAAAGCTTTAATGCTTGGCCATTATAAATCCCACCATTAGAGATAAAAAAGAGGGAATTATGAGACCATATTGACCTCTCTTCATCTTCTTCAATGGTCAAAATTTATTATAATATATTTTTAAAATAAATTTGTTCACATATGCTGTGACTTATATTCTGTCACTTCCATTGCCCCCACTTTCATGAATTATAACACCAAAAAAAGATAAACAGAAATATCAACATAAACATATAGAATCGAGCAAAACAAATCCCTCGTACCTGCCAATGTATACCACTGCATTTTAAGTGCATCCCTCTTGATAGAAGGCGATTTCTTCTGAATTTGTGTTTGATCACTGCATTGATCAGAGTAATAAATAAAGTATTTCAAAATTGTTTTCTCTAGTTTATTGTTATCATTACATAAATTATCCTTCTAGTTCTGCTTACCTCACATTGCAATTCTTCTGAATAACCTTCCCTTTTTTCTCCTGAAACTGCCCATTTCAACATTTCTTTTGCCATAATTTGGAATAATAATCATATTACATTCATATAATATCGTTTATTTTGCCATTTCCCAATAGGAGGACACCTTTTAATTTCTAATTGTTGCCCATTATGAAAGAAACTACTATACATATTTTGTATATATTAGTTTTTCTCTTTCTTTGTCTCTTTAAGGTATAGCTCTGGGAGGAGGTGTCCCAGGTCTAAGACTATGCATAATTAGTAACTTTGTGGAAATAGCTCCATATTGCATTCTGGCTCTGCTGACCCAATGCACAGCTTTACCAACTGTGCACAAGGATACCTGCTTTCTACAGCCCCTCCAACATTTATTCTTGTTCTTTGTTCTGAAACAAAGGGTGGGAGATGGAACACCAGAGTTCCTTTACTTTGCAATTTTCTATTTATTAGTGATTTAGATTTTTTTAAAGACATGATTGCTGATAGCTTGGATTTCTCCTTTGAAAACTATCTGTTCATGTTCTTTGACTACTTATTTACTGGAAAATGATCCCCACATTTTGTAGAAACTAAGGAAGGCCTTTTGACACATGGACATATTGGCCTTTTGAATCACTTACCAGGAATTAAGGCCTAATGTGTATGTCTGTTTTATAATTGATGAAATAGTATTGGATCAAACCACCATGACAACAGATGAAGGTGACGATAGACTTACCATCATCCCTGAGGATTTAGTAGGTCCATGAGAAAGTGTTTCAAAGGACTCTTTGAGTTTGAGAAGACAAAAAATAAGGCCAAGGGATTCTTTGTACAAACACAACTTAAGTTTCCACATATTCTGCCTTTCTTTGTCTTTGCATACTTTGCAACTTGCAGGGGACTTGACTATAGAAGCCTGTGCATAAGTATTTGTTAATGGAGTTAGGTGGTGCAATAGATAGCATTGGACTGGAAGTCAAGAAGACCTGAGTTTGAGTCCTACCTAAGACACTTAATACATGGGTCAGTCTTGGACAAAGCCCTTGTCCCCTCAGCCTTGGTTTCCTCATCTGTAAAATAGGGACAATAAGACCTATCTCAGAATATTTGTTAGAAGATCAGATGAGACATGTAAAAGGTTATTGGTTGTAGTAGCAGTAATCATCCATGATCAGAATTTTAACTGCTTAGGAAAGTTACAGAATGGCCTATTTACTTAGGGACTGAGAGTCACCCTGCACAGCTGCATGAGATCATCATCAGGGAGCCTGCAGAATTAATTTTACATGCAAGGAAGGCAGAGACTGCCTTGTGGTGACAAAATTTGAGGGCCAGGGAGATCTTAGTCTTTCTCTTTTTTTTTTCCTCCAATAAAAGAAAGGGATATTTCAGCTGGACCTCAGAGGTTTGGGCAGGAGGAGTTGGGTATGTGAAAGACAGAGGGGGAAGTTTTTTTTTAAAGTAGAGAGAGCAATTTAGTTTAGGGTGGGTGTTGGAGGGGTTTGGAAGCAACAAACTGGTTTCAGAACAAAGGACTGGCAGATGACCTCCAAGTACTGTTCAGTCAACCCTGATGAAACACTGAAGACTCCAGCGTGGGAAGATTAAAGGGAAGAAGGCTGGGAGGGTTCTCTTACACAGGTGTGCCCAATGAAAGCACCAAGAGGCACTGGGGTGCTCCAAGTCCAGCCCCTATGGTTCAGTTGGCACAAAAGGATTCTGGCAGGATCATGTTACTGCTGATGTTTTTTTTTTTTTCTTTTTAAAAATAATATGCTGAGACTATGCAAAAAGGATAAGACTTTAGCTTGCTGGCTGGGATAAATGCCATTCCTTGGCTATTAGCTTTGACTGCTGCTTGAAAACTCAACTGTGAAGTAGAAGGCCACTTAAAATGGGAAGAACACAGACAGGGGAGTCAGAAGACCTAGACTTAACCCACATTTGAGTTACATGTGTGACTCTGGACAAGTCACGTCACCTGAGGGCATTCCAGTCCATTCCTCTGAAAATGAAAGAGTGGGAATATATGGCCTTTGAGATAGTTTCCAACTGTAGGATTTTGATCCTATAATACTATAATATAATAGCATCCTATAACCCCAATAATACCATAGTGCTTACTATGTGCCAGATATTGTGCTAAGTACTTTACAATTATTATCTTATTTGATGCTGCCAATGACCCTGAGAGGTCATTGTGATTATTATCTGCATTTTACAGATGAGGAAACTGAGACAAAGAGAAATTAAGTGACTTGCCCAGGCTCATACACAATTGGAAAGTATCTGAGTTCATGACTTCAGGCCTAGTACTCTAAGTCCCTGAACCTCCCTTCACTTCAGTTTCCTCTTCAGCATAGTACCTGGAACAAAACAGGTGTTTGATAAATTCTCTTGGCAGAGTCAAGCTGGTGGAATAGAAAAGATTTCCCTCCAAACAACTTTAAAACTACTTCAAATCAAACTCTGGAGTGACAGAGACAACAAAAGATCAAAGTGGAACATTAATCCAGCCCAAGACAGCATGGGAGGTTGGAAAGAGAAATCTGTGACATGGGGAAAGAGGCTGTCTGTGTGTCTGAAACACCAGTGGTGGGACTAGATGGAGGAGACAGAAGCAACAACAGGGATCATGAGGATAAGTATCTATTGTCATCCCAAGGAATCAAGCATCAGGAAATCGGTGATACTTCTCCTTAGATCACACCTCCTTGGAAGCATCAAAAAGTTCCAAAATCTCAGAATGAACTGCAAAAAAGCAGTGTGAAAAAGCCTGAAGTTTAAATTAGTACCCCCCAATCATACTTATCAAGCTTACCCCCCACCAGGAATAGAACCCAACATTAACATAAAGTTCTAAATCAAGAAATAAGGTGGAAAATGAACAAAAAACAACAAAAAAGAAGCTGACTATTAAAAAAAACTATTGTGGTGACAGGGAAGATCAGGACACAAAGTTAAAAGAAAACAATCAAGTCAAAGTAAGGAAATTTTATTCAAGTCCAGTAAAATTTCCTTGAAGAATTAAAAATTATTTTCAAACTCAAATAACAGTGCCCAAGGGAAAATTAGGAAAAAAAATGAAAGTAAGAAAAGAGAATGATAAAAAGACAATAAATAGCTTGGTAAAAGAGACACAAAAAATTAAAGAAAATAACATCTTAAAAATCAGAATTGGACAAATAGGGAGGAAAGTACAAAAATGCACTGCTAAAAATAACTCTTTAAAAAGAATAATTGCCATTTAAAAATAGATACATAAGCTCACTAACTAAAATAATTCCTTGGTTGAATAAGCTGTGGTGTATGAAAATAATGGAATATTATCATTTTATAAAAAAAATTATGAACAAGCTGATTTTAGAAAAGCCTGAGCAGATTTACACGAACTGATGCTAAGTGAAACAAGCAGAACCAGAAATACATTGTATACAGTAACAGCAAGATTGTGAGATGATCAACTATGAAAGGCTTGGTTCTTCTCAGTGATTGAAGGTAATTTCAATAAACTTTGGATTAAAAATGCCATT
This sequence comes from Antechinus flavipes, assembly GCF_016432865.1. Lineage (NCBI taxonomy): Eukaryota > Metazoa > Chordata > Mammalia > Dasyuromorphia > Dasyuridae > Antechinus > Antechinus flavipes. The sequence goes on along the minus strand of NC_067399.1, from coordinate 18,816,185 downwards.
TGAATCCAGAAAAGGAATTATGGAGATTGAATGTAAACCAACACATGTTATTTTCATTTCTTTTTCTTTGTTTGTTTGTTTTTTTCCTATGGTTTTACCTCTTTTGCTTTGATTTTTGTCTTTCAACATGATTCATAAAGTAATGCTATTTTAAAAAATTAATATACATGTACAACCAGAAAAATTTAAATGTTAAAAATTTTTTACAAGAAAATAATTTCTTAAAAATTAGAATCAGGCAAGTGGAAGCTAATGCCTCCATGAGACATCAAAAAAGTTAAAAGAATAAAAAAACAGAAAAAAATGAAATATTCCATAAGTAAAACAACTGCCTGGAAAAAATAGATTGTAGAAAGATAATTTAAAATTATTGGATTACCTGAAAGACAAGATCAAAGAAATAGCCTCAATATCATATTTTGAAAAATAGTCAAAGAATACTTCCCAAATAAGCAGAGGGTAAAATAGAAATGGAAAGAATTCACTGATTTGCACCTCAGAGAGATCCCAAAATGAAACCTTCAAGAAATATCACAGCCAAATTTCAAAGCTCTCAAGTCAAAGAGAAAATACTTCAATCAGTTAAAGAGAAATCTATCCAACACCATGAAGCCACAGTTATGATCACACCTGATTTAGCAGTGACATTAAAGGAGCAGAGAGTTTGAAATATTTTATTCTGGGAGTCAAAAGAGCTGAGATTACAAAAAAATAACTTACCAAGCAAAATGGAATATAGTCTTTCAAGGGAAATATAAATATTTAATGAAATAGAGTACTTTTAAGCATTCCTGATAAAAGATTAGACTTGAATAGAAAATTTGCCTTTCAAATATAAGACTTAAAAGAAGCATAAAAAGGTAAGTATGAAAGGATAATAAAGCACTCAATAAGGTTAAACTGTTTACTTCTCTATGTGGGAAGATGATCCACATATCTTCTAAGAATTTTATCATTATTTGGGATTGAAAGAGAAGGAATGAGTGGATTAGATTCTAGTGATTTGGGGTAAAAAAGGAGAAAAAAGAAAAAAATCCCCTAGAAGGGGGAAGGGAGAGGAAGAATGGGAAATATATTTCATAAAAAAGGCACATAAAGAAACACTTTTATAGTGGAATGGAAAGTTTGTGGTTCAGTGTATGTGCTTGAGGTAATACCTGATCTCATTTTCATCAGGTTCAAAGATATGCATACATATATAATGTATATATATATATATATATATATATATATACACATATATATACACACACACATATATGTATTGAATACATGTAAATGTGTACATGTATATACATATCAAACATGTGTTACATGTTGCATTTTATAGAAATGCACATGAGTACTTTGTGTGACAAAAATAGATACTCAATTGAAAATATAAATCTATCTTACCCACCAGAGAAGTAGAAAAGGAAGAGGATGAGAGAAAAATAAAAGGAATGGCAGATAAAATAATTCAATATTCAGAAGCAAAACAGATTTTAGAAGAGGTAAAGGACATATAAAGACAAAGAAGAATAAAAAGAAGAAAAAAAGATGAAGGGAAATGCACAGTTAGTAATCAAAGTTATGGATGTGAATGGGAAGAACTCACCCATAAAATGAAAACAGATATCTGAATGGATTAGAAACCAATATCCAATAATATGTAGTTAACAAGAGCTATAAAACTGTACATAGTCTTTGAACCAGTGATATTACTAATAGGTCTGTACTTAAAAGAGATAAAAGAAAACGAGAAATATATATATATATATATATATATATATACACCAATTTGTGAAAAATATTTAATGCACCTCTTTTTTGGGGTGGCAAAGAATTGGAAATTGAGGCAATACTTATTAATTGGGGAATGTTGAACTAGTGGTATATGATTGTGATGGAATACTATTGTGCTATAAAAAAGGACCAACAGGATAGTTTCAGAGAAATCTGGGAAGAGTTATATACTAATGCAAAGTGAAATGGGTACACATAGGAGAGCACTGGACACAGTAACAACAACATAATAATGATGGTCAACAGTGAAAGGCTTAGCTATTCTGATCAATACAATGATCCAAGACAAACCCAAAGGATCCACAATGAAAATACTATCTAACTTTAGAGAGAGAACTGATGAATTCTGAAGCAGAATGGAGCACACATTTTCCCCCCACTTTATTTTTCTTGCTTTATTTTGTTTTTTTATTTCCACAACATAGCTGATAAGGAAATAATGTTTTGCATCACTACATACATACACATATCAAACAATATCAAATTGTTTTCATGCTCAAAGAGGGTAGAGAAGCAGGATACAGAAAGAATATTTAGAACTCAAAATTTTTTAAAAATGAGTATTAAATATTTTTACATGCAATTGGGAAGTGTTTAATGAAATAAAAATAAAATTTAAAAGTCTTGAAATAAATTAAAAACATACTATTTTGTACCTAGGTAATTATAATTCCTGAACCAATCTTGCTATATATACCATATATACCTTTGTTTGTCTATAGCAAAAAGGTATACATCTTGATAGTAATTAATTTTTAAAAGGTCATATGATAATATGATACGATTTAATAGATTTTCCTTTATTATATAGGAAAACAGTTGACTGAGAAACAGAAATTATTCTGTTATTTCTGTAAAATAAATAGAGAGCATTGCACAGTGGATAGAGTTTTGGACATGAAGTCCGGAGGACTTGAATTCAAATGCAATTACACATTGTGTGGCCGTAGGCGAGATATTTAACTTAATTTCCCTCCCCCCTCAAAAAAAATGAATAAAAGAAAGGGAAAAAAATAGGCAATGCAAATAAACAAATAAATGCTACTTAAAGGATTGATGAGAGGGTTTAGACTCGAACATGACTGGTACTTGTTCTTTTCCAGCTCTAGGTCTATGAACTTTTAAAAATGTTGCACATCCTTAGAAATTTAAAGAAAAAAATAAATACAAATTTGCTCCTAGGAGAAAAATGGAAGTTAAATATATATATATATATATATATATATATATAATATATATATATATATATATATATATATATATATATACAATATGCATAGCTAAAATTAACATTTATATAAACTTGGTTGTGTGGAGACAGGGCAGTATTTCCAGTCAAACAATAAGCATTTATTAAACACTTAATTTATACCAGCCATCACAATAAATTTCCCCAGGGAGGGATGGGCTGAATGTATATATAAAAAAGCTTTTATTAAGTACCTACTATGTACCATGGAATGTGATAAGCACTGGAAATACCAAGAAAAAGAAAATCTCTATTTTCAAAAAGCTCTTAGTCTAATCAAGATCAAGAATAACATATGCGAAAGGGTTCCGGATCAGGGCAGAAGGAAAGTTTTCATGGTGCAACTTCAGAAAAGGAAAAAAAAAAAAAACAAGCATTTTTTAAAGCACCTACTGTTCCAGGTCCTATGCTAAGGACTTTATAAATATTATCTCATTTAATCCTGATTTCAACTCTGGGAAGTAAATGTTAATGTTATTGCTATTTTACAGATGAGGAAACTGAGGCAGATGATGTTCAGATGACTTCCTGATAAATTCTAGATAAAAGTTGGAGATTGGCTCTGAACTCAAGTTTTTCTGACTTCAGACCTAGAGTGTTATCCATTGTGCCACCACCCAACTACTTTTAGCTCAAGACAGATGGCAAAACCCTAGGAACCCCTGGGTGTTGTGGCAAGTCAGATGGTGATGTGAAGTCAACTGGGGAGAACTAGTTACTGGGTAGATCAGAGGGAGTAATGAAACAGCAGGGATTAAATCAGGACTGAGTAGGATACAAGGATACTGTGCTCAGCATGTAATGCATCTGATAGCCAGAACCTACACTGATATAGCTCCCTCTAGTTTCAACATGTTACCTGCTATCACATGATTCAGTGGCAGTGCCCCATCATGTGTGGAATTTAGACTGGGAGTCCAAAAGAACTGGATTCAAATTCTGTCTCTGATAGTTTCCCCTCTTGTAAAATGAGGACTTTAAAGCTTATAATCAAGAGCTTCAGTTGGAAGATTGAGACTCAGATAGGGTAATACCTGTAAGAGACACTACCAATCTCTAAAACTCTATAGAAATGTCAATTTTTAAGAGCACAACCTTACAATTCTGCCAGAGCACTCCTTGGTGATGCTGCACTGGCCTTCTGAGGCTGAGATCCTCAAAGAAGTGCAGCTCAGTTCTGGAAGCAAGCCTACTGTGGAAGGAGCTGCCATCTGTCCACTGCAGAGGAAGGAACAGAGAACAAAAGGACCGTACATCTTCTTCTCTGGCTAATCTGTCTCGGAAATCAGCCTTTGGTCTGATGGTCTCTCTCTGCCCGGCCCTTTTGATATTGAAATCAGAGTCCCAGTTCAACTTTTTCTAAAAGCACATCTTATTCCTGAGAATGAGCCAGGTCATGTATTTTAGCAAAGCGATCGCCTTCCACCAAGAGCTGGTCAAGCAAATGGAAATTCACCTGGGGAAGGAATTGGATTCCTAACCTGGCTGAGGCCAGTTTTTAGATATAAGAAAACTTGGCTCATAAAAATGACAAAACTTAGGTGCATTATTATTATTTTTTTAAAGATCAAACTAGCCACTCAGAAATTTTCAATGTTCTTCTTCCAAAATGAATAATTTCCTAAATTAGATAAACTAATTTGTCCATCTTGGGTGGGATGAAACAACATATTTTAATTATGATTTAAGAATAAGTGAATTTTCACATTCCTGTAAAAGTGGTTCATTAGTATGGTTTTCTTTTCTACTAGGAAAGTCATGGCCACTCCATAATTTATTCATTGCAACAAATGATATTTATAAAGCACTTCAAACTTTGTGAGGCTGTATGCATATATTATCTCATCTGATCCTGAAATAACCCTATATGTCAGTCAACAAGCATTTGTTAATCACTTGTATGGGTCAGGCACTTTGCTAATTGCAGGGGATCCAGATATATCCAGATACAAAGGCAATGACTGCCCTTACAGAGATTACGCTCTAATTTAAGGAGACACTACATTAAAGAAGAATCAAGTGGAAAGGAGAGTGAGAACATGGAAGATGAAGAATGGTCTAGGTTCTTCCTCAAGAATGAGATTCCAGCTATATCCAAAGGGATATAAAACCACATTTATTCTTTGACCTAGCAATATTACTAGATTCTTATCAAAATAAGATAAAAAAGAAAAAGGGCCCATACATACAAAAAATATCTGTAGCAGATTTTTTTTTTGATGTTAAAGAATTGGCAATTGAGGGGATGCCCATCAACTGGGGAGTGGTTGAACAAACAGATGTGATTATTAGAGAATACCATCATGCTATGAGAAATGATGAGCATAATGCTCTCAGAAAACCCTGCAAAAACTTACATGAGCTGATTCAAAGTGAAATGGGCTGTGTACAATGTAATAATGTAATAGGAATATTATAAGATGTTCAGCTATAAATGACTTGGCTATTCTCAGCAATACAATGATCCAAGACAATTCAGGATTTATGATAAAAATTTTGTCTATCTCCATAGAAAGTACTGATGGTATCAAAATACAGATTGAAGCATACTTTTTCTACTCTCTCATTTTTTCTTGAAGGTTTTTTATGGTCTATATTTTCTTTCACAATGTGACTGATATGAAATTATATTTTGCATGATACCATATGAATAACCTTTATTGGTTTTCTTGCCTTCTTGGGGAAAGGGGTTGGGAAGGAGAGTAGGAGAAAACTTAGAACTTGATGTTTAAAAACAAATAAAATTGATTTTTATGTAATTAGGGACAAATAAGTACTGAGGAAAAAAAAATAATGAGACTCTAGGAAGAACTCACCTCATCGATGGAGGAAGGGAAGTAGAGATTCCAGTTATTATACACCTCCAGTGTACAGATAAAGAAACTGAAGCCTGAAGAGATGAAGGTCCAAGTTACATAGCCAACATGAGTCTTGAATTCAGGATTCCCTTCTCCAAGACTGGCTCTCTTGCCACAAAATCATATTGTCATAGGATCTCCGACTGTATGTCCAGTTGTCGGTTTGTCCGTCTGTCTCATGTTCTATCTGCCCATGATTGGTTGACTGGTTGCTGGCTCTCATTCTCAAAGAGGACCAAGATAACATCTCCATGTGAGAGGCAAGTTACAGTGTGTTAAGCTGTGATTGATGAGACCAACAGGAGCTCAGAATGCTCTACCACAGATCAGGCACAAGTTGTCCATGTCATGTCCTTGCCCATTGTGGGTGGATTCTGTAAATTTGCATATGTCATTTTTCTTTTTAGCTGCTTCAATTGTTGGATTATATATAGAGCACTGTCCATACTCTGATGATTTACACCATCCTTTTTCCTCATTGCCCATGTTATGCAGTCAATTCCAAAGTTCTTAAGAGAGATCTTGAGAGTCTTCTGACTTATGAAGTCATAGACTTCAATTTATACAGTCAGTCCTTGATTGCCCTTGAGGATTCCATTCTATTAGGTGTGGACAATATATAAAATGATGTAGAAAAGTGAGTGTGAATGAGGGGGTAGATATCCCTTAGGTATATGGAGGAGAAAAAAGCCCAAAGAGTAAAGAGAGAATTGAAGTCAACCATTGCCATCTCTTTGTTGTGAATTATTTTTCTCCTTCACTTGGAATATGCCCAATGTTTATGACCAAGTCTCCTTAGTAACAATTTAGAAGTTCTTCCCTATATTTCAACCCTTCTTCTGAACTTTCAGCTAAGATAACAGCAATGTGCACAAAGAAGAGGGGGAGAGAAGCAGTTAGGTAGTGCAGTGGATAGAGCACCATCCCTGAAGTCAGGGAGACCTGAGTTCAAATCTGGTCTCAGACATTTAACATTGATGGCAAGTCACTTAACCCCTGTTGCCTCAAAAAAAAAAAAGAAGAAGAAGAGGGGGAGAGATTTGGTGTGGCCATAACTAATAGGATTTGGCAACTGAACCAAGGTGAGCAATGAGGGAAGCCAAATGAACAGATCTGGAAGTCTAGTGTCCCTTCAGCCAAAATTTTGTAAGTGGAATGAAGAATAGTGAAAGGGAGAGGTACCTTCTGGGATCCTCAATTACTTCATCCTTAAAACATCGAGGTGTGATATATTTTTACCATGTTTAACATATTTTGAATTATTTGCTATCTAGGGGATGGGGTTGGGGGAAATGGGAAAAATTGGAGCACAAAGTTTTGCAAGTATTAATGATGAAAAATTACCCATGCTTATCTCTTGAAAATTAAAAAGCTATAATAAAAAAAATAAAGTGTCAGGATGTAGAGCAATCTAGAGACTTAAAGGTTTCTTTGACTCTAAAGCTTTCAACCTAGTTAGATAGAATTGAATCACTTTAAGAAGAGGGATAGTCTTATTCATTCTTAAACCTTCAAGAGTGACTTCAGTAAACAAAACCAAAAGGAAAGCACTAAGCATAGATTATGAACAAATCACTATGTTTAGTCTTAGAGATACAGACAGCAATGAAAAAGCCTTTGTTACCAAAGAGTTTGTGTGTTGTTAGAGAAAACAGCATGAATACAAATCTCTGTATAAGGAAATTATGTATGAATGCATATATATATGTATATTTATACACACAGATAGACACATATGTGTGATATATAACTTGTATTTGCACATATGTATATCTGTGTAGAAATACATATAGATATACATACACATGGCAATTTTTAATGTGTACAGAGGAACCTAGTGTTCTGTCAGAAATGGTCTTAGAGCTGAGCTTTAAATGAAGTTTGGGATTCTAAAAAGAAAGGTCAAAAGGAAGAGTCTTTCTCCTCTTTCTTGTGATAGCTGCACCCCTCTTTCTTGGCTATCAAGAAATGGAAAGATTTCCTTTTCTTCAGGAATTGATAATGGGCTGCACTACAGAGGAAAAGATACAAATGGGAAATGATCTCATCTCCAGGCCAGGTTTGCCTCTGAATTTGTAATTTGTGACTTAGGGGGTGAAGCATGAAGAGTAAATATATACCCCAATTTGGACCTCTGCATAGTTTAGTCAGTCTTCTAGTTTAAAGATAATAGCAAGATGACCCTTGACTTTTTCTTCCTGATGCCAGAGGACATAACTAGGAAGAGTAGGGGGAAGTTAAAGGAGATTTCTATATAAACATATGCAGTATAATATATGCACCTCTACACGTATAGCCATCTACATGTTTAATCTATAGATATACACATATTTATGTGTTCACAGCTTCTTTGAAATGTACACTTTTTTAGAGTTTCCTAGAACAGGAATGTTGCTAGAACATTTCCTAGAAATTAAGTGATTTGTCCAGGATCACAAAGCTGGTCTGTGTCAGAGGAGGGAATTCAATTCATCTCCTGGATCCCAGAGCAGTTTTTACAGCACACTGATCTCCTTTAGAGTGATAGACAGATATAAAACAGAGAGATGAATACAACACACAGAGTCGCACACAGAGAGACAGAGACATATAGAGAGACAAATAGAGAGACACATAGAGACTGAGACATGCAAAGAGAAAGAGACAAAAGAGAGAGAGAAAGACAGAGAGACAGACAGACACACATAGAGAGACATACAAAAAGAGACACATACATGCACACAGACAGAGAGACAGAGAAAGAGACAGGAAAATCATGAGACAGAGACAGATACATAGAGAGAGAGAGAGAGAGAGAGAGAGAGAGAGAGAGAGAGAGAGAGAGAGAGAGAGAGAGAGAATAAGAGAGGGAGGCAGAGAGAAAGAGAGAAAGAGGGAAGGAGGGGGAGAGTGTTCAGGTAAGTGAGTCAGAATGCCCAGAATTGCTGTCAATAATCCCCTTAGTGGTCCAAGACTGCTTCCAGATCTCACTTGGATAACCCTACATTTTTTTCCCTTTCATTTCTTCCCTCCCAGACCTCAATTTATATACCAGATAAAAGAAAGAAAATAGAAAGAATGAAAAAACATCGGAAACAAGCTTGTGAAAGAAGTTTGCCCAGCTCAGAATGCTTGTCTTCCATGTTCTGGACCAAATGAAAACTTGGTTTTCTTACTGTCTGGAAGATGGCAGTCCCCCTAGCCTGGAGAGAAGTTTTAAGGCAAATTCTGGGAAAAGGAAAAATTATTCAACAATTGGGAGTCTGGGGTTGGGAGCACAAAGGCAATGGCTCCGGCCAGCCCCGTTAGGATGGCTCCTCGAAAGTTGTGTAATGATTTCAGGAACACTTCCGTGTGCCCAGACAAGAACATCCCATATCTTTCTGGTTCTTCTCCCACCAGCCACCCCCACTTTGGCTCACAGTACAAGGTAAGCCAAAGGACAGAGTACACAGAGCCCTTCTTCAGCTTCTCTTGGCTTCTCTCCCTCTGTCAGCGTCTCCAGCATGGTCTTGGGCTTTCTCCTGTGGATATTTCTGCTCATTTCTCAGACTAAAGGTAGGATTTCAGCTCATTATCAGTGGTTTCTGCCTATGTCTTTGCTTTTGATTGGATGTCTCCTATGGAGTCTCACGACTTTGGGAATGAACTATTCAGGAAATCAAGTAATCAATCAACCAGCCAGCCTATATATATCAATTGCCAGTTATATGTCAGGCATTATGCTGGGAGTACAAAACCAACAATGGGATGGTTCCTCTGTCAAAGAACTTATGATCTGGAAAGGAATATAATATAAATAGCTACAATATCCATATAAAATAAATCCAAGGTTGTTTTTGAGGGAAGGGAGCTATAATCAGCTCCTCACCAGTATATCATGGCTGGCCTGGAATTAGCAGTTTCAAGAACCTTCTCAGCTGCTTCTGTTCATCAGTGATGGCAGAAATCTCCATTTAGCTGAATTGAACAAAACGTCAAGGTTAATGTAGGAATAAAGACATGAATAAAAAAAGAAGTCATTCAAATGGTAAACATGACCTTGATTATGATTATGATTATAGAAGTTAAAAAAAAAAGGTAAAACAAAACAATATACTAGCAACAAGATGAAGAATGTGCAGGAGAGCTTTGGTGACCAAATGCTTGTTAATTTATTTTTCTTTTTACTTTTAAAACATTTTATTTATAACTTTTTTAATAGTTGTTTCCTGATTTATCATTGAATCCTTCCCATGAAGAAAAGAAAACCATTTAGGCAAAACCAAATAACAAACTTATGGTATTTGAGTGAATTTATTTTTTTTTCATTATCTGTGGTTAAATGGAAAGTCCTTGAGGCAACAATCCAAGCTTCATGGGATCGTGATTCTTTCTAATGAGCTAGCTTACTTAAAACGCAGTCTGGTATAATGGACAAAACATGAGACTTGGGTTAAATTCTGCCTCGGATGCTTATTAGCTATATTTAAGTCATTAAGGCTTTCCAAGCTTCAGTTTCTTTGTGTGTAAAAAGAGGACCATAATATCCTCATAAAATGATCAAAGGATCATTGCTGTTCGGTCTAGTCCAACTCTTTGTGACTCCATTTGGGACTTTCTTGGCAAAGACACTGGAGCAGTTTTCCATTTCCTTCTCTAAATTATTTTGGAGATGAGGAAGTGAGGCAAGTAGAATGAAGGGGCTTGCTCCAGGATGCACAGTTAGTGGGTGTCTGAGGCCAGATCGGAACTCAGGTCTCCAGACCAGAGCTCTACCCACTGTGCCAACAGCTACTTGATCACAGCACCACAGATCTGGGATGCAAAGGGACCTCAGAGTCCAAGGGAGTTTAAGTGACTTGGCCAAAGTGACCCAGGTAATGAACATCTGAGGCAGGATTTGAATTCAGAACCTCTGAATTCGGAGCTATTGATCTTGCCCCTGTGTCATGTTACTTCCTTGAAAGTAACTTCCTCAGCTACTTCGTATCTGAGAGAGAGGCTGGTGACTTTGTGCAGCTTTCCCTCACTTAAATCCAATTTATTTACAATTCATGACATATCTTTCCTGATATCATGGTCCTCTTCAAGATGGAAGATCAAGAAACAACCTGTGAGATGTAAGTAGTATTAGTTGCCTTACTGAGGACCAAACTGGATAGTTTCAGTTAGATGATGCAATTGCTCCTTCCCTCCCTCTCTCCCTCCCTCTTTTCCTCCTTCCTTCTTCCTCCCTTCTCCCTCCCTTATTCCCTTTTCCTTCCTCCTTCCTCTCTTCTCCTTCCCTCCTCCCTCCTTCCTTCCCTCCCTCTCTCCCTCCCTCCTTTCCTTTCTCTTCCTTTCTTCCCTTCCTCTTCCTTTCTTCCCTCCCTCTTCCCCCACTCCCTTCCTCTTTTCCTTCCCTCCCTCCCTCCTCTTTTCCTTCCTTCTTCCCTTACTCCCTCTCTCCTTCCCTACTTTCTCCCTCCCCCTCCCTCCTTCCCTCAATCCCTCCCTCCTTCCCTACTTTCTCCCTCCCTCCCTTTCTCCCTCCCTCCTTCCTTCCCTCCTCTCTTCCCCCTCTTTCTCCTTTCCCCCATCTTTCTCCCCTCCTCCCTCTCTTCCTTCCTGCCTTCCGTCCTCCCTCCCTCCCTCCCTCTTTTCCTTCCTTCCTTCCTTCTTTCCTTTATTTCCCTTCCTCTGTCCTTCCCCTCTTCCCTTCCTCCCTTTCCTTTTCAGTCATTATGAATATTAAAATGCTTATGGATGTCAGATACTATCACTTCCTGCCTTAATCTATATAGTACCTCAAACACCATTACTCACAGCATATTAAATGTTGAATGCTCTAGAGATTGAGCTGACTCTGAGGAGAAAATAAATAAATGAAAGTTGTTGGAGGCTACTTCAGGTAAGAAGGGAGTGTCTAACTTTTTCTTGGATGACTACCATGTTTTAATTAAAGCAATAAGGGAAATGAAATTTAAAATGTGCTTCTGCCATGCCCATGTGAAGACTCCAACTATTTCTACAGCAAAGGTGGTCTCCCTGGTTTTGAAACTAGACCTGGGAGCTATGTCTTCTTGCTGTGGCAATGCAGATGTTGTTGGGGTCCAGTGCTTCCAGAGGGTCATGGAATCACAGATTTCAAGCTGTAATGTAATTTAGAGGAAAAAAAATCCTAATCCTCCAATTTGACAGGTGAAGCTCATGGAATTTCTGTGATTTGTTCTAAGACATAAAATTAATATGTGTCAGAGTCTGGAACTTCTGATCCCTGATCTCCCATTTCCCCCATTTCTTTCCCACTACTCTTGATGGGATGCAGAAGTCCAGATGACCTGCTTTGTCTCCCAGGAAATGTAAAAAAAAAGTTTTGTCTTTCACAACCAGGACACTACATAATAAAGGCACGTATCATTTGTTCTATGGAAGTTTCAAAAATCCAGATTCATGGGTCTCTCTAATCCAGGGGTTACTTTAGATTGAAAAAAAAAAACCTTCAGAAAATCTTTGAAACTTAGAGTTGGAGGACTCATATACACAGAGAGCTGTTTTTCTCACTCTTCTTCTTCTTCCTTTTACTTTTTACTGTTGTTTCAAACTTTTCTTGCCTGGCATTCAAGGCCATAGGTAATATGGGGCTGCCTTAGATTTCTAGCATGGTAGAAAGGCTGGATGGTACTTAATCTAACCCGTTTGTTTTATAGATAAGGCCATTGAATAGAAGAGTAACAAAGAGACTTGTCCAAGACTACCCAGAGCTGAGGACTGATCCCAGCTTCTGACATCAGATGCACTCTTTACTAGGGAATCTCTGCATGCTATTGCCTTCATGTAGTCTACACTCTGGTCAAAATGAACTATTCTCTATCTCTTGAACCCGAACAGTGCCTAGACTCTCCTCTCTCTCTCTTTTTTTAACTTTAGACTCTTTCCTTCTCCTCCTCTTCAGTAGCTGAAATCACCAGCTTTAAAGCCTGGCCCAACTTGCGCCAACTCCATGAAGTTTTCCAAGCCAAGTTATTCAGTGCTGAATGAGCACTCAAAGCTTCATCTTTGAGCTTCCTGTGGCACTTTCCATACCTCTTTCATGATTTATGATTTCTGTACATATATGACATAATAATCATGCATTAAGGATTTCTCTTATGCTGTTCTGTGCTTGTACTGAATCCTGGGAATTTGATACAGAAAGGTGCCATGTCTTATCGGAACTTTTTGTCTCTCTAGCTCTTCTCTCTCTAGCTATCCAGCACCGTGTTTTGCCTGTAACAGGTGCTCAGTAAATGTTTTTATGTTGATAACAGTTGCTCAGTAAATGTTTTTGTGTTGAACGGACCCAGTCCAGCCTCCCACACATTGCAGAAGAACCTACTGGAGGCAGTGAGCCAACATACCACACAGTTCCTGAAGAGTTTGACTTTTCAGGTCAAGAAAAAAGAAAATACACTCCTTTTAATTTGGAAATTATCAAAGATCTGAAAAAGGCTTGCACTCACCCTCCTTGGGTGTGATTTCTAAATAGGATTGAGCTCCGATCACTAAATTTTCCACACTTCCATTGATTGGATCATGGCTAGAAAAAACTAGAAACATGGCTAGTTGCTGTTCTTTAACAAACCCAAAGATTGCCGGGGACAAATGTAATTCTTGACATGTCAGAGTCTGGGACCTGAGAAATGGAAGTAATCCATGTGGAACATTCAAATTCCTCTTGTGATTTGTACCATGAAGATAATATTTTCAAAGGGCCAAAATGCATTCATAACATAAAGACACACTCCAGTATAGTCTTGTCCTTTGGCTATGTGACTTTCAACAAGTCACTTTTTTCTATAGGGGTCCTAATTTTCTCATCTATAATGTGAAAGAATTGGGCAAGATCGCTGCTAAGTTCTGTTGTAGAGCTTTTTGAATTTGTGTTAAAAATAATAATAATATTCTTCTCTTCTCTTCTTCTACTAAACAATTTAATTTGATAAGTATTTGTGAGGGATACAAAGTTCAAGAGAAAGAGTTTCTAGCTAATGAATCATTTCATTAATGATGCAAGTAATAATTTATAAAAGTCATCAGTGACAATCTCAAATGTCAAAGACCCCTCATGGAACCCACTCCATGTTTTATATGCCCTTGGAAGAGTAGGTGTTGTTGAGGATGGCAATCAATCCTGATTGATTAACAATTAGTAAGAAGAATGAATATTATAGTGAGAGATTGACCTATTCTAATGAGGAGCTGAGGGTTATGACTGCTCATTCAATCTTGTACAAAGGGACTTATTTCTAACCCAGTCTACTTCACTTTGAGCAATCTAGGCAGAAAGGGAATTCGCTTCTTCTCAGACCTTGTTTAATGGAACACTTAAGAATGGAATTCACCTTAAATTAAATTCTTTGAAGGTTTTGTAGTTGAATGGTGCAACAACTGCCACCAAAGATGGATTTGAGCAACCAGGATTCATTCAGATACTGAACAACAACCAGCACTCTGAAAAACCTGGTCCTAATTCAAGAATTGGTCATTAATATAAGAGAGAAATAATAATTTCTCTCACTTATATTAAATATCTGCTCCATGTCATATATTTTATCAATTATATTGGATAACAAGAGAAAACAAAAATAATCCTTGTCCTCAAGGACTTTCCATTCTACTGGTGGAGAAGTATGTATACTGATTAGTGTAATATAAAAGTATTTACATTTTATAATAATAAATATATAATACAAACATAATGATAAATAACATAATTTATAAGTAAATATATATAATATACATTATTATATATGATAAATATTATAATAAATATAATAATAAATGTAAAATGTATATAAACTAAATGCAAAGTAATTTCAAGAGGGATTCAGTACCAACAATTGTATGAGGGTGGACCAGGAACCAGGAAAGTAAAAATGTCATTATCTGAAACACTGGCTTTGACTTTTTTTTTCATGGTTGTTATTTCTGTTTGTGTTGTTTTAGTCAAAATCAATGTAGGTTTCTTGGTTCTGCTTTGCATCCATTCATTTTTCATGGTTCACTGAATTCATTACATTCACAACTTTTTTTTACAACATGATAATATTTCATAAAGGCAATAGATGGCACAATAGATAGAGTTCTGAACTAGGAGTCAAGAAGATATGAGTTCAAATCCAGTCTTATACACTTACTAACTGTGATCCTCATCAAATCCTCTGTGTATAATTGTAATTTTGGAGAGCAATATGGAATTAATTATTCAAGCAAAATAATCAATATACCCATACTCAAACTAGAGATTCCACCATTGTGCATATACTCCAAGAAGAAAATTTGTAATATGACATTTAAAAGGATTTGAGAGACATTATTTCTGGATTATCTAATCATTGTATTAATAAGGCAGCAGAGTATTAATTTTTTTAAAAATAACTTTTTATTGACAGAACTCATGCCAGGGTAATTTTTTACAGCATTATCTCTTGCACTCACTTCTGTTCCAATTTTTCCCCTCCTTCCCTCCACCCCCTCCCCAAGATGGCAAGCAGTCCTTTATATGTTAAATAGGTCACAATATATCCTAGATACAATATATGTGTGCAGAACAGAACAGTTTTCTTGTTGCACAGCAAGAATTGGATTCAGAAGGTAGAAATAATCCAGGAAGATAAACAAAAATGCAAGCAGTTTATATTCATTTCCCATTGTTCTTTCTTTGGGCGTAGCTGCTTCTGTCCATCTTTGATCAATTGAAACTGAATTAGCTCTCTTTATCGAAGAGATCCACTTCCATCAGAATACATCCCCAAACAGTATCATTGTTGAGGTATATAATGATCTCCTGGTTCTGCTCATTTCACTTCGCATCAGGGCAGCAGAGTATTAATAAAAGGAATGTCATTTGGGTTTCTCTCTTAGAGTCAATCCTGGCAGCTACACATGGTTTATATACCCTTCAAAACATGCCATTGAGATTATCTTGTGCCTGTGGATTTTTTTTTTTAACTGAGACAATTGGTATTAAGTGACTTACCCAGGGTCACACAGATAGGAAGTGTAAAATGTCTAAGGCCAGATTTGAACTCAAATTCTCCTGACTTCAGAATTGATGCTGCTTGGTGGATATAAAAAATACAATTAATTATGATAATTACTTTTTAACATGGTAGCATTTTTGTTCCCCTGATAAATACAACTTGGTAATAAATAAATGTACCCACAACACGTTAGAAATAAAAAGAGATCATTTACTCTAAACAGCTCAGAATTGATGTGATAATAGGGGAGAGAAAGTTGTATTATTACATATGAGAACCAATATTCAAATCCAGATTTACTGATTTCAGATTTCAATCAATCAGTCAATAATCATTTATTATGCCCCTAGTATGTCATAGGCACTTTGCTAGGAGCCTAACAAATTGAAAAAAAAAGTTTCTGTCTTTAAGGAGCTCACCTATTAACTATTGAGACAAAATAAAACATTCATGCATGTATTAATTCATGTGAATATATTATATATGCATATATATATATATGTATATATATATATCCAGATATGTAGCAAATATAATTCTGGGAAAGGAAGACATGAGTCATTGTAGGGATGGAACCACAAAAGGTTTCATATAGAAAGTGGTCATCACAATAGTCCAGGTTATAGATGATTATAAGAACTTAAATTATGGGCTGGTGTTGAAGGAGGTGGTGAGGATGGAATATCTCCAAGAGTTGCTATGGGGATAGGAACAAGATATATATATATATATAAACATTAAATATGTGGGATGAGGAATCAAATAAAAGTGGGTAATTGTGGGGATAATGTTTCCCTAAATCAAAAGAGGGAAAGGAGGCTGGAAAGAGGGTAGACTTGGGACAAAAATAATTAGTTCTATGTTAAGCGTACTGGGTTTGAGATACCTTTGGAGGTATTTGTACAAAATGACTCAAAACATTTATTGATGGTAGTTTGAGCTCACAAAGGCAATTTGGGCTGGGGGTCATTTGTATAGAAATGATAAATAAAACCACAGGTACTAATGAAGTTACAAGGGAGAGACTATAGGCATTCATTTTTTGGACCCATTCAACCTCTCTTATCTTTCAGGATACAGATATAAACTAGGCCTATAGTTTCACTGTTATAAGGATGGTTTCTTAAGCTTTGTCCAAGAAATTTTATGCAGCCCTGAGTATAAAGATATATAAAATAGGTATGTGAATCAAATATTTCCTGCTAACAAATTATAATTTCATGAGTCTCATTCAGTTATGAGATCTCCATATGGAGTTTAAGTATCTTAAATTTAATAATCCAGATGAGAATATTTCTTCTGTCCAAGAAAAATGGTATATCTTTTTCAAAATATGACTGCCCATTTCTTATCTGTTACAAGAAGCTCATTCAATATGTTCCCTTTGAGATAATTTCCCATTTCATAGAAAATATATATGTATACATATGTTATATAAATATATATGTATGCTTACATCTATACATATATGTATATTTAATTGTGGGTACATCTTAGCGATGTAATCGAGAGAATGAATGGCAGAGTTGAAGGCAAGAAAACTCATCTTCCCAAGTTCAATTCTGGCCTAAGGGATTTGCCAGCTGTGAGTCTCTTCATTTTGTTTGTCTCGTTCTCCTCATCTGCAAAATGAGTTACCACTCTAATATGGCAAATCACTCTAGTATCTCTGCTGAGAAAACTCCAAATGGCATCACAAAGAGTGGGCCATGACTGAACAGAAAAAATACATAATTTTATATATTTATAGTATGCCTATACTATATGTGTGCGCAGACAAATGCATAATTTTATATATTTATAGTATGCCTATACTACATCCATCAGAGTTGATCATCACATTTTTCCTTCCCCTTTTACTTTCTTTTTAAAAATTTTTATTATAGCTCCATAATAGATTATTAATTCCTTAAGGTTCAAGACCATGTTTTGCTTTTCTTTGTATCCTTGTAATAAGCTCTTCAGCAGCTAGTTTTGCAGTTTAAATCCAGCTTCAGACACTAAGTAGCTATGTCACCATGTTTGCCTCAGTTTCTTCATCTATAAAATGAGCTGGAGAAGGAAAAGACAAAGCATGCCAGTATCTCTGCCAACAAAATCCCGAATGGGATCATGAATAGTCAGACACAACTAAAAAATGACTGAATAACAACATAAAGTAAGCACTTAACACTTAATAAATGGTTGTTGCTTGGTTAATTGGTTATATTTGTTGGGGTCAGAGAGGTCAAGAACTTGCCAAGGATAACATAGCCAGTATTTCTTTGAGGCTATGGTTTAATTCCATTCTTCCTGACTCCCAGACTAGCTCTTATTCCACTAAACATGCTTCCTTTTAGCCAATCTGAAAGCAGAGAGAATCTGTGGGAGCTGATAGGATCACCAAGTGAAGTAGTATAATAGAAAAAGAGAAAGATCTTGGGGGGGAGGGTACCTAGGATTGATGAGCATTATCTGAATAGAGATCCAGCAAAGGAGAAAAAGGATAGGTTGGAGGGATATCAGGAGAGAGCAATGTCATGAAAAGCTAGATAGAAAAGTATCAAGAAGAGTGTAATTAATAATAATATCAAAGGAGGAAAATAATTGAGAAAAGGCCTGAATAGATTTTTTTAGTTTTTGCTATTTTCCTTAAGGTTTCCTGTATTCTCACAAATAAACCCAGGGATACAACAAACCCCTAATTCTATTCATCCTTTTTCTTCTGGGGGGAGGGACATAGTAGATGTTAAATATTTTCTTTCCTTCTTTTCTCTTCTAGCAACTGAGGACCTCAGGAAAAAGGCCTATGAAATGGTTTATCCTCAAAAGCTCCCAGTGCTTCATAAAAGAGATACTGAGAAAAATCAAAAGCATGGCCCACAGGTATGATTTCTCTTTAGTCAATCATGAACAATTATTAAGTACCTACTGTGTATCATGTACTATGCTAAGTGCTGAAGATGTGAAAAAAAATGACACACATTTTATGAACACAATAACAAAACACCATGCACACATATAAAGTCAGGTCTAATAAATTGGGAAAATATCAAGTATTCATGAGTAGATCAATTAATCTACTTATCCAAGGCCATACCAATTAAACTCTCAAGAAATTATTTTAGAGATCTTAAAAAAAATAATAAAAAGGTTCATCTGGAACAATAAAAAGTGAAGAAGTTCAAGGGAATTAAAGGAAAAAAAGCAAATGAAGGTAGCCTAGCTGTATAATAAAAATATATTATAACACAGCAGTCATAAAAAGCATTTGGTATTGGCTAAGAAATAGAGTAGTTGATCAATGGAATATGTTGGATTAATAGGACAAAATAGTCAATGACTATATTAATCTAGTGTTTGACAACTCAAAGACCTCGGCTTATGAGGTAATAACTCACTAGTTGACAAAAACTGGTGGGAAAGTTGGTAATTAGTATGGCAGAAACTAGGCTGGAATTTGGGAATTTATTAAATACTAGATTGTTATAGGCTTTGATTATTGTGTCATGTGTATCTAATGTCTTCCACTGATCCACCACTCTATTTCTTAGCCAATACCAAATGGTTTTGATGACTACTGCTTTATAATAGTTTTAGGTTTGGTACTGCTAAGCTATCATCCTTTGCAATTTTTTCATTAGTTTTCCTGATATTCTTGATCATTTCTTCTTCCAAATGAATTTTGTTATTATTTTTTCTAGTTCTGTAAAACAATGTTTTGGCAGTTTGGTAATTGAACAAGTTTGATTTGGCACTAAACAAGTAGAACAATTTAGGTAGAATTGTCATTTTTTTTTATTATATTGGCTTGGATCAGTTGTAAAAAAAATTGATGTTTTTCCAATTGTTTAGATCTGACTTTATTTGTATGAGAAATAATTGTGTCCATATAGTTTTTATGTCTGCCTCAGCAGGTAGACTCCCAAGTATTTTATTTTGTCTACAGTAATTTTAAATGGTATTTCTCTTTCTATTTCTTGCAGGGCTTTGTCAGTAATATATAGAGATGCTGATAATTTGTGGGGGTTTATTTTATGTCTTGCAGCTTTGCTAAAGCTATGTATTGTTTTAAGGATATTTTCTAAATTCTAAAGGATGATTTTCTAGGATTTTCTAAGTATATCATTATATTATCTACAAAGAATGATAGCTTTATGTCCTCATTGCCTATTCTAATTGCTTTAATTTATTTTTCTTTTATTATTGCTAAACCCAACATTTCTAATGCAATGTTGAATAATAGTGGTGATAATGGGCATCCTTGTTTCACTCCTGATCTTTTTGGGAATGAATCCAACTTCTTTTGATTACAAATAATTCTTGCTATAGGTTTTAGATATATATTGCTTATTATTTTAAGGAAAGCCCCTTTTATTTCTATGCTCCCTAGTGTTTTTAGAATGGATGCTGTATTTTGTCAACTTTTTCTGCATCTATTGAAATTACCATATGATTTCTGTTGGTTTTGTTATTGATATGGTCGATTATGGTAATAGTTTTCCTGATATTGAATCAGTGCTGCATACCTGGTATAAATAACTTGGTATAAATTATTGGTATAAATAAAGTGGTTGGCATTTATACCAATAATATCAGTATATTATCCTGTTGATAAATTGCTGTAATTTTTTCTAATATTTCATTTTAAAATTTTGCATCAATATTCATTTAGGGAGATTACTGTAATTTTCTTTCTCTGTTTTGGCTCTTCCTGATTTAGGTATCAGTGCCATATTTGTGACATAGAAGGTATCCTGTCAAATTCCTTCTTTATCTATTTTCCCAAATAGTTTACAAAATATTGGATCAGGGTCTTTGGTTTCTGCAAGGATTATATCCTCTTGTGACTTTTCATTAAACAAGCTCACTGACTTTCTTTAAGTCTTCAGGTCACTTCAATTTACAAGTTTTAAGTCTTCCACCTGAGTCTTATTTGCTTTCATAATAATAATTGTAACATATTTATAGCAGGACTGAAATAGGATTTCCCCTCGAAGGTTCCTTTACATTTTGTTCGATGCTTCAATCAGTAAAGCAAATTAAGAAGTAATTAACTGATATAATTTCTTATCTTCATTTTATTATTTCATATATGAAATTATACTCATTTTGAAGGAGTTCAATACAATTTAGATGATATAAAATATCAATAAAATTTATCTTTAAAATATTATTACAGATTTTTTAAAAGACCTTTTTCCAAATCAGTTAGGATTCATTCTACCATTTGGAAAGTATTTGTCTAGACTGGTAGATCACAAGTATTTCTTTTTTATTTGTTTATTTTTAAGGCTTTTGTTTTTGTTTATTATCATCTTGTTCTTATTTTTAATTTTTGGAAGTAGCACAGGGATGGATTAATATTCTTCCATTCTTTTTTTTATTATCTTTAATGTTCTGGAGAAGTTTTTGCAGATAAATATAAATGCTTTATATAGTACCATAATTTTGTTATTGATTATAATTAACTCATTTTTTTCTTACTTTTCAAGAGAAAATGCACTAGAATAATTTATCTTTCTTCCTTTATATTTAAAATTCTTCAAATTATTGCACACATGAATAAAGGTATCCAAGTGATCCCATCTTTCTTAAGCTCATTGGAAGCATCTTGAGGACAATCCCAACAGCAGTTAAAAAACCAGGGATAACATGTACTCCATCTGGTTCTTTCATGGATTTGAATGTTTTTCTGCTAGAACTCTATATTTAGAAGCTTTTTTTATTCCACAGACTTTGTAGGTTGTGATCATTTGGTATGTCAACATGGGTTAAAAGCATTATATTAAATTTTAATGTTCAATATTATTCCTGAGTGATTGCAGGCAGCAGCTTTGTCTGTGTCCAGTCTCAGTATAGTTTATATATTGAGTTTTTAAGGATATTTTGAAGTGTGTATGTATAAACATGGACTTGTCTTGGGTTCTGAAAGAAAGCTTCACTTGACATTTAATTCTGGTCACCAGGTTGTGCCTTGGTAGGTATTTGTAATTGGTAGAGACTAAATTTGTGCCAAGAATTATGGCACAGTGTTGTCTTTTGTGCTCGAAGAGGATTGAAATGGTATTACTGTGTTGGCCGGGTCAATGTACAGTGTGTCTGACTTGGGCTGATCAGACCAATATGAACTTGCAAGGCTTTACTATAGGTCAAGCACACATAATCAGTATAAACGTTTGGGATAAAGATCATTCTAAATTTGTGCATCTCAGATTTATTTTGAGTGACTGCAACTCTGCTTTGGTCATAGAGCACAAAGCCTCCTTTAAATTAGATGTAGGCATCTGGGTGGCCCTGTGCCAGTGTCTCCCATAGTTTAAAATTGAAGCCAAAGTTCTTCAGAGAGATCTTAAGAATGTCTTTGTTTCTCTTCTTCTGACTACCATCTGAGCCCCTTCCTGGTGTGAATTCTCCCTAAAATAGTCTTTGGCACAATGTTGTTAGCCAGTCAGAATGATGCTCTCTGCAGTAAAGTTTGAATACATTTCACAAGAAGCCAAAGTTCTTCAGAGAGATCTTGAGACTGTCTTTATTTGTCTTCTTCTGACTACCATCTGAGCCCTTTCCTCGGGTGAATTCTACCTAAAATACTTTGGAACAATATTGTTAGCCAATCAGAATTGTGTTCTCTGCAGTAGAGTTTGAAAACTGGGCAGTTCAGCTAAGAGAAAGCCTTCATTGTCTGGTACCTTGTCTTGTGGAATGATCCTTAGAATCTTCCAAAGATAATTCAAGTGGGAGTGATTCATTTTCCTAGCACTGCTCAAGTTTCACAGGCTTACAACAACATAAACTCTCATTTAGGTAATCAGTCTAATACCTCTTCTTCCCCACACTTTCCTTTATTGAGCTAGCCCTGGCAATATGTGCATCAATCTCATCATCTATGTGTGCATCCTTGGATAGTATTCTGCCAAGGTAAGTAAGCTTATCCACAGCAATCAAAATGTCTCCATTTGCTATGATTGATGGTTCCACATATGGGATGGTGTCGTGCTGGCTGGTGGAGAACCTCTGGGTTTCTTGACGTTGATGTCAGAACAAATTCAGCATGAGCAGCAGCATCTCAGCCTCAGAGGCTGCATTCAATGCACAACCATCTGAAAACAATAAGTTGTAGACCAATTCTCCTCCTTTTGTCTGGGCTTACAGATTTTTCAAATTAAATAATTTACCTATATTGTAGTAAATGACCTCAATGTTATTTTTTCATCCTCATTGAAGGTGTCCAACAATATCACTAAAATATCATGCTAAAAATATGAGAGCAAGTGCACAGCCTTGCTCTATTCTATTGGTGACTGGGAATGTATGAGAGCAATCATTCATTATTCAGAACCTAAGCAAGAATGGCATCATGGGCAATCTAATTTTGCCACGATCTCTCATAAACCTTCACAACTGACAGCATCAAAGGCCTTGGTCAGATCAGTGAACACTGTGTACAGACCTCTTTTCTGTTCTTGGCATTTCTGCTAGAGTTGTTGGGCAACAAACATATATTAACCATCCTTCAACCCTTCCCGAAACTACATTGGTTCTCATGTAGATGACCATCTTCAAAGTGAAGGATTATTCTATTAGAGAGGACTTGGGAACAATTTTGCTGGCAATGACTAAGAGACAGGCCACTCTGTGATTGTCACAGGACAATTTATTTCCTTTCCCTTCATATGGATGGGCAATAGAAACAGCCTAGAGCTGCTGGAGAGATAATCTCCTCCTGTCATGAACTCACAAGATCTCAGTCAGTTTTTGTATAAACCTTGTAAATCTCAGTTGAATAGAATCATCACCAGGCACTTTGCTGCATGAAAGGAACTTAATACATTCAAAACCTCTTCTTCAGTTGGAAGTTCAGCTAGAGAGAAATTAACTTCAACATGACATATGTAGATGATGACTTCAGAATTGGTTGATGATGGTCTGTTGAGAATATTCTGGAAATATTTAGTCCATCTCTCCAGGATGATGTCCTTTTCAATAAATGTGGCCCCATCAGAACTGAGTAGCTGAGATGCACCATAGGTCTTTGATCCATAAATAGCTTTTAAGAGATGATGAAAATGTTTTGTGTTGCTTTATCAGCATAAAACTCACTGAGCCAAAAATCCTGCATCTCTCTAAGCCTTGCTCCCCTTTTACCTTTGATAGAATTTAGTACCGCTTTCTAAGAGACAGATGAATTGTCCTACTAACTGTGAAGTTTTCATTTTTCATTTAATAATTTCTGAATTTCCTCATTTTTACCCAATTCTTCAATTCTAAAGTTTGTTAATGTTCTGAATGAGATATAAATAGAAAAGAAAGGTAATCCTTGATTTCAAGAAGTTCACACTCTAATTCAGAGAGACAATACATAAAGGAGGGTTCTGTCTTGGGAAAAAAAAAAGAAAACTCCCAAATCCTAAGGAACTTTTTTAGAGCTTATGATAATGACATGAAAATCTTAGAATGTGTGGGTAGGTCAGCTGTTCCTATTGAGGCTATGGAGGGCAAAGCAACAGGATAGATTTTAAGACTATAATCTTATGGAAGCATTCTAGTTGGTCACTCCCAGGTCAGACAACTCATGTGAGTAACTATGTCCATTCCTCTGGATAGAGGTCCTAAAGTGGTACAGCTCATCAGCACTGTAAAGTGTGGGATTGAATTGTAGTTGGGGAATCATTTCTACTGGAAAAAGGATTTGGGGGAGGGAATGGTGGTGTTGAATCAAAAGGGGGAAACGATAGAGGAACATTGACATACAAATTGGATGTAAGAGTCATCTAGACCTCCAGTTCTTTATGATGATGTCTGAGTGGGCTGGGACTGAGGAGAAAGAAAATGCAACAACTTTGAGCTCTGTTTTATTTTCTTGTTTGTTTGTTTGTTTGGTTTGGTTTTCTTAATAATATACTATTGAGAAATAGTGTATTATTTCTCCAAATACTTGTAAAGATAGTTTTCAAAATTCATTTTTATAAAACTTTGTTTCCCAAGTTTCTCTCCCTTCCTCACTTCCCTCCCCTTTCCCCATGATAGCAAGTGATCTAATATAGGTTAAAGAAAACATATATAATCTTTTAAAGCATATTTCCATATTTATTATGTTGTGAAAAAATAATACCCTAAAGAGGGGTGCATGATATGTTAGAGTGCCCTGTTCTCAGCTTATCTTGAGCAAACAGAGCTCAATAGAGTGATTTCAGAAAAGGCTAGCAAGACTTTTTGGAACTGATGGTGAGTGAAGTGAGCAGAACCAGAAGAACATTATACACAGTTGCAGTAAGATTGTGGGATCATCAACTAGGAAAGACTTAGCTTTTCCCAGTAATAACTGGGATCCAAGACAAATCCAACAGACTTATGGTAGAAAATGCTATCTACATCCCAGAGATAGAACTATGGAGACGTAATGTGAATCTAAGCATAGTATTTTCACTTTTTTTGGTTGTTTCTTTTTTCTTTCTCATCTCTCCCCCATCCTTTTGGGTATTTTCTTTTTTGGTAAACCAATTGTTGAAGAGTCCTCATCGGACCAACAAAAGAAAGCAGCACATTGACAATACTTAATAACATTAGCAACTGTGCAGAAGTGACTGTCCCTATGTATGCCCTGGACACACACATCTTCTGCATGGCTGTGCTTCACTCACATGTTCATCTAGTATGCACCCTACTGTTATCATGATGGCAAGTTCAATATCGATCAGCAGTATGTGATGGGAGTCTGCAGCTGAAATGGAATCATAGACAGAATTTTGACAGACAGGCTTCTCTGAATAAGAAATAACAGTTCCCGTGTCTTCTTGCCTAGTCAGAATACAATTGGGATATTAGACTGAGTTGTGGGTGCCACCATTTAAGAAAGATACTGACATAGAAGAAAGACACTCTGGGACAGCTAGGTGGCTGGATGGATAGAACATCAGCCCTGAAATCAGGAGGACCTGGATTCAAATCTGATCTCAGAAACACTTCCTAGGTTGTGATCCTGGGCAAGTCACTTAACTCCAATTGCCTTAACCAAAGCAAAAAGAAAAAAAAAACAAGAAAAAGAAAAAGAAAGACATTCTCTAGATAGATAATCTAGAATGGAGTAGCCATCATGGTGAGATGCCTTAATTCCATGATACATCATATTATCTGAAGAAGATAAGTTTGTTTGTTTTTTTTTTTTCCTGGAGAACATTTTAGGTTGACATGGAAGTTGTTTTGAAGAATATGAAAAAGAATTTCCCTTTCTCTGCTTGATCTCAGGAGATAGATCAGAACATTGAGGAGACACTGTGAAGTGGAAGAATTGGTCCTGATGTTGGGGAGGATGACCCAATAATTAGAGCTGTTCAAAGATAGAATGTGCTGTCTGGGCATGCGAAGGCTTCTATCTCCATTACTGAGTAGCAACTAGACCAGAGCTTCTTAAACTTTCCCCACTCATGACTCGTTTTTACTTGAGAAATTTTTACATAACTCCATCTCCAATCTGAGCAAGGTGCTTCTGGCAGTTTTTTATGCATGTGCAGTATAAAGAACACAAGTTTCATGTTCAGAACCAAGGCTGGAGTGAAGTTGCACAGAATGCACCATAGACGAGTGCTGCCAGAAGCACATTGGATTCATTACGCATTTGATTTTGAATTAATTTTATGCTTTCCAAATTTTTCATGACCCTCAAATTTAATCACACAACTCCATATGAAGTCATGACCTAGCCGATATGTAATAGTGGGGATTCCTCTGGGTGTGAGTGTGACTTAGCTGATAAGATCGTTTCCAAATTTCTAATTTTGTCATTCTCTAGGAGCACCTAGCCACATCTTCTCTATGTGTAATAGCATCTTCATTGATATTCCCCAGACATATCCTTTGTTGTGACATGTATTTTTATCAGAAAGAGTATCCCAGGTTTATGGTATAATAGGGGAAAGGGGGGATTTGTTTGTCTTTTTCTCACTATACCATTTCATTTAATCTCTTAAGCAATGTCTATTTTCTAGGAAAAATAAATGTAATAAAGGGACTTTATCATTCTTTTCATAAAAACATTCTATCTTCAGACTACTTTTATGGCTGTCCCAAATTCTTCCGGTGATTGCCATCTCTGGATTTGCCTGGCTTCCTTCAGGTTCCAGCTAAAATCCCATCTTCTCCAGGGAAACTTTCCTAATCCACTCAATGCTGGTGCCCTCCCTCTGTTGAGTATTTCCATTTTATCCTATATGTGGCTTTCTCATACATATTAGATTTTATGTTGTCTGCCCCTCATGGGGTGACTGTGAGCTCTTTGAAAGCTGTGACTCTTTTGTTTTTCTTTATATCTTTGGGACTTAGCACAGTGCCTGATATACTGTGGAGCATAATAAATGATAACTGATCAAAAATGGACTTATGAGTGATGAAATCAATAGAATTCAGATGAAGGAATTGAGACTGGGAGAGGTTAAATGACTTGCCGAAGATCACCTAGTCTTGCTGGCTCCATGTTACTATAGTTTATTCACTATGCTCTGAAGCTGCCATAGACTTAGACCTTTAAAAGTCCTTTGTACTCATTGAGCATCTATTATAAATGCAGAAACTGAGGTCTGGATTAATTGATTTGTCCAAGATCACATACCATCCAGGTAATAATGAGCAAAGCCAGGATTTGACATCTAGAACTTCTAACCCAAATCCCACACTTTCTCCTGCTTCACCAAACTCTCAGTAAAATCATGTTTGGACATTATGAATTCTCTGCTTGTGAAAGAAAATGGTCACTGTAGTCTATCTTTTATTTTAACAACAAAAATATTTCCTGGGTTGTCTGGGGAAGAGGCAGAGAGATGAGAGATCGCTCAAGCATTTGTCATGTAAGTGCCTCTGACACGTAGGTTGTACTGTGAGCTTGGGATAGCTGAGACTACCAGTTGTTTCTTTCCTTATCATCAATATCTCACAGATGTTCCTTGGAATCCTCATATGTTCTATAACGTTTTCTTTCTTATTCAGATGAATTATTTTTGCTTTCTTTTTTATTATAGTTAAATTAGAAAACTTCACTGTTTTTTCTCTCTATAATACTTACCTCAATTTATTCATTTCCTGAATTGTGAGTTAGCATTTGGTGTCAACCTATGTTTAGTTGTGGAAGAGAAAGAAAGAAACAGAGAAAATTGAATTAATCTCAATAAACATTGATTAAGTGCTTATTATATGTAAGTTACAATGGTTCAGATTGTCCTAATTATCTTGAACTAATTGGAATATGTTTTTCTTCCAGGAAAAATATGATTCAGAGGTTCTCTATGAGATGATTCTTCATGGTACACAAATGGTACTTCACTTGAAAAAAACAGAGTGAGTTGCAGAGTATTTAAAATTATAAATAAACTTATGTGGAATTATCCAAATTTTGTTTAAATTGTCTCTGGTAAATAAAAAATCCAAATCTTTTTTTTCTATTAGGGAAATTTTCTTTGTGATTGATTCATAGATTTATAGACTCTCACAAGTACCAAGAGACCTTAGAAGTTAGCTAGGTTGACTAGTTTCTGGCCCATCTTATGCCTTTTAATCAGCCCTATTTAAAAATTGAGCAGTTGAGTGGGGTACCCAATAGATCCTATAGCAGCCAATTCTGTTTCTAGAATACTCTAATTAATAGGAAGATTTTCCTGAAATCAAGGATAAATTCTCATCTTTTTAATTTCCATTTCTCTCCCACAATCCGCAATTGCTTTTACTTCTTCCTTCTAAGGCCAATTAGTCCATCAAGGAGTTGTGATCACATTAAAAAATTAATGATTTTAAGATCTCTACCCCTATTATTGATCCAGGGCTGGAAGAGGCCTTAGAGGCCACTGAGCCCCAATGAACACATGGAAGGTGCAGAGGACTTCAGTCTAGTCAAGGTCACACAGCTAAGCTAGTATTTAAAACTAGCATTTCTTGACTTCAATGCAGTACTCTATCCCCCATGTCACAAGCTCCTTTAAAGTACTTATTGTGTGGCACTGAAAATACAAAGACAATAATAGTGTTTCTTGTCCTCAAGCAGCTTATATTGATTCAATTGGAAGACATGATACATGTGTGTGTATATACATATATATATATATACACACACATATATATCTATATCTATATCTATATAATATGTACAAATAAATAGAATTTTTACAAAGTCATGGAGAGGGAGCACTAGCTTCTAAGTGAATCTGGAAGGAGTCAGATAGGAAATGACTCTAGAGATAAGCTTTGAAGGGATCTAAGGATTCTGAAAGCCTGAGAGGAAGATGTTCCAGCCATTGGGGAAAACCTGTACAAAGATAGAAGGAGGAGAGAATAAATGTCAGAAATTATGAACCGAGCAGTTTGACTAAAATCTAAAAGGAGTGGCAGGTATTAACGTGTGATGTGCTTAGTAAAATAGACTACTACCAGAGTAGGAAGAGTTTGGGATGCCAAAAAAAGAAGTTTGGCTTTGATTGGAAAAGCAATAGGGAGTCATTGGAGCTTTTTGACCAGGGAAGTGACATCACTTCAGTGGCTAGGTAGAAAATATCTCTGAAAGGGAAGAGGTTATGAGGAGGAGATAATCAAGTGGCTTACATCACACGTTCTAGAATATGAGAATAGCAAGAGAGTCAGAGAGAATGAGAAAGAGCAAGAGAGTCAGAGAGAGACAAAAAGAAAGAGAGAGATAAAGTCAGAAAGAGAAAAAGAGAGAAATTGGTGAGGGAAGGAAAGGGGTAAGAGAGAGAGAGAGAGGAAGGAGAGAAAGAGATGGAGGGAGGAAAAGAGGGAGGGAGAGGGAGAGAAAATAATAGAGTAGTACAAAAAGATAGTGTGTCCACAAGGTGATCGTATTCTCTTAATAATGCTCTTGACAAATAGTGAACATTTGCATAGGATCCACTTTTTTTCCAGACACTATGCTAAGTACTTTACAAATATCTTATTTGATCCTCACAACCCTGCAAGGTGTCATTATAGTTCCCATTGTACAGATGAGAAAACTGACGCTGAAAGGGAGTAAGTGGCTTGGCCAAAGTTACATAGTACTAAGTCTCTGAGTTTGGATGAGCTCACTCCTTGTTACCTCCAGGTTCCCCAGATGCTTATAAACCTTCCTTCCATAATCCTGCCCTCCCTCGCATTTCCCCCTCTTGTTACAGATATCAACATCTCCCCATGCAGATATACAACCTCAAGCACGTGTCATTTTTGTCTCTTCCTCAGATCCCATTTGCAAGCCCTTACTATGTCCCGTCAGTGCTTCCCCCTCTACATCCCTTTCATCCCCCCTCCCTTTCCCATTCCCACGATCACCGACCCAGCATGAGCTCTCAAAACAATCTCTTGATTGAATTACTCTAATTGTCTCCCAATATCATCAGGTTTCCTCCATAATTCTGCTGAAATGGAATGTTCCCCAGATACTTACATCGCCCCTTCACGCGTTATATATTGGACCTCTCCATTGGATCATATTCGGAAATTATTATCCCCATTTTAAAGATTAGTTAGTTGAGGTTCCAGGATGATGTTATTTACCCAAAGAACAAATGACCAGCTGCTCAGCCAATCAGTTATATTTTCATCTCTTCAGATCTCTTAAAACATTATATGAGGTTCAGCATCTTCTCTGAGAAGAAGAAAAAGAACTTCACAAAGTAAAGAGAACAGTTGGGGGAACTGTCCCATGAAAGCCTTTCTTATTGGTCTTAGAAGAAAAAGTAACTATCTTTTTATTCCTTTCCAGGGACCTTGTGGCCCCAAACTACAGTGAAACACATTATTCCCAAATTGGGGAGGAGATCACCACAAAACCTCAGTTCAAGGTAGGAGACACTTTGTGGGGGCAGTGGGTATTATACATGATAGACTTGGATTTCATCATTGGATGTCCTTTAAGACATAACATCGGTGACATTCAACAAAGGTAGATTGACGCAATTTATTCTAAGCAATATGATATTTTATTAAGGAGGTACAAATCTATTAATAAAGCAGATTGATGGCTGCCTCAGTTTTAAGACCAAGAATTGCAGTTGCAACTTCTTTTCATAAGCATAGAACAAAAAAAAAAGCATAACAGGGTAGGTGAGGAAATAATGCAAGTTAGGGTTGGCAGCGTCATGGGGATAAGGGCATCATTACTTTAAAGGATGGGACTTATATTCACTTGTGGAACCAAGACCACCCATCTTGTTCTTAGTAGAATGTTTTATGGGTTTGGGGGACACAGATGTATTCTGAGGCTATTAAGGATAATAGACTCATTGCTGCTGGGGGTGAATAAAGTCATCTTTAATTAGACAAAAACAAAGATGGCAACTTGCATGCTCTCCAGGAGAACATACACATGTCTTGGAATCTTAAAGACATGACATTATGGGGGATAATGAGTGTCCTTGGAATAGGTGATTTGTAGGTAGAGCTGAGATACCAATTCCATCAGAATTACAGTGTTTTATGAGAATATTGACCTTCTAAACTTAGTTCAGAGGTTTTTTTTTTAATTATAAGTCATCAGAAGAGAAAGTAAACCTTTAACTAGGAAAAAGGAAGACAGACTTTTTGAACTAATGAGCTTCATCACCGAGAGACAAAGAAAAAGACTTGGGATTTTAGGTAAAAGTGAGTAAGATTTCAGAATTGAATCAATTTCAAAATGGAACCACATGTAATACAGAATCAATATTTAATTTTCTCTCATAAGAAAATTATCCTAATAAACTTTTAATTTCTGCATCAGAAAAGGATAGACAATAATAACTGCATTGCTTATTTAATTTAGTCATCAAGAATTTATTAATTGCCTAATAGATACTGCTGTGCTAAAGGCCTGGGATACAAAGGGAATTTTCTATTCTCTTGAGTAACAAATTCTTTGTAATATTCAAAGTTTTGAAAAACATGCATTTATTAATTCTAGAATGTTAGTCTAGCAAGTAGACTCTTCAACTGGTTCTTCTGTGAAATCATTAGTCCCTGAATTCAGGCTCTTTCCTTAGAACAAATGCTTTATGTAGAATGTCTCCATGCTATACAACCAAACTCCACTGCTGGTCCTCATCTCTAAAAGAAGAGTTTTGAGTGGATGCTCTGGGGAGGCAGCCCTGGCATAGGGGAAAGAATACTCACTGTGGAATCATAAGAGCCAAGTTCAATCCCTCTGCCTCTGATGCTGATTACCTTTGTGACCTTGAGCAAGTTTGTTTAATTTTTCTGGGCCTCAATTTTCTTTTCTATACTTTGGTATCCCTTCTCTAACCCTGAATCTATGGACATACTATTATTTACATTAAAATCCCACCTCTGAATTTTATTTCCTATATGATCTTGGCCAAGTCATTTAATTTTACTAGAACTCATTTTGCTCATCTATAAAACAGAGGGATTGGACAAGATGAATTTTAAAAGTCTCTTCCTTAAGAAATCTATAATTCTATGAAATTGCCATTTTAACAGGAAAGTAATTAAGAATCTAAAACACATTTATGTTATAGATAGAAAAAGCAGGTATTCATTCCTACTTGTTTATTGAGCAGATTTGAGTTGAAATGTGGCCAAGAAAAACTTCATGTGGTTAGGACTTGAGATGAATCTTGCAAAAACAAAGGATTTAAAATTGTATGAAGAGCCTCAGGCTATGGGCAGAGCATCTAACTAGGTTTGTTTGCTCTTCTGGTTCTCATGTATTCATGGTTTTCCAACTGGATTCTGAGAATAAAAATTTTAAAAGCAGCATAATTTCTTCCTGTCTGTTTTTCTGTCCATCCATAAGTCATTCTCTGTGTCTGTCTCTCCCTGTTTCCTCTCTCGATTGCCCTGACCTCAATCTCCCAGAGTTAGGATGGCTATATATCCTCCTTGAAGTTCTAGGGATAGGGTATCTCTTCTCTAATACTATGGAATCCATTCAGTTGCCATTCCTATGTATTCTTTCTGACTATTAACTTAGGCAATTAGATTTCTCATTCTACTTAACTATTCAATATAATTTTTTGAGGCAATCAGAGTTAAGTAATTTGCTCAGCTAATAAGTTTCTGAGGTTGGATTTGAACTCTGGTCCTTCTGATTACCTGATTGGGTTACAACTGAACCATCTAGCTGACCATCAACTAAGTTTTACTTCAAACATATAGCATTTTTCCTAAATCACTGGAAGAAAAGGAGTGTGTGTGTGTGTGTGTGTGTGTGTGTGTGTGTGTGTGTGTTGGGGAGCTATTCTTCACAATAGCATTAAATGGCTTGACAGATTGAGCTCAGCCTTGCTTACACTTTTGATGTAGCATTGGTTCTGCCAAATTTGAATTCAAATGTGACACTGATGCTGGATGAGTCTTTAAGCAGATTACAACAAGGATGTTTCCCCAAAATGGACTCTGGTGAAGTGGGGATTCTATAGAATAAATATCTCCTCTTTGAGTTTATGTGGTAAGTTACTGTTGTTGAATAAATCTGCTACAATGTAAAAAATATAGAAGTAAAAAATTATGTTTTATTACCCTATGCAGAAATTCAGAATTAAAAAAAAAGTCAATAGAACAAAAATCAGGCTTCTAACAGGTTTTTTTTTTATGAACAAAAAACAAAGAGAGAGAAAAAAGTGAGTGAGAGAGGGAAAAAAGAGAGATTTGAATATAAAAATCTAGCCTACAGAAATTCATAAATCTCATATATCCCCTAAAAAACCTAGTTAAATAGACTATAAGGAATCAACCTAGGTTACAGATTAAACTACATTTAAAAGGTTCACTGTGGGCTGACTGAAGAAAAAATGTACACGTTACAAAGAAAATTAAAAGACTCTGGGACAGGATAATTCTTTCACCAAAAAAAGTGAGAATCTTGGGAAGCTAAATTTTCCTTTGACTTTTTATCTGAAGAATGTAAAAAACAATAACAAAATAACAAACACACAAAGAAAAACTTTCCTTAATATTATCAATCCAGGAATCAGATTTTAGCTCAGTTGAGTTAATATTAACCAGCAACAGGCTTCAGTTAGCCAATATGTTTCAGGAAGTGAAAAAAAGAAAATGAAAACAAAAAGCCCCTTTAAAGAACTGGAGTTCAATGTTGAATGGACTCTATATTCTTCACTTAGAAATCATGTTGGTGCCTCACATTGGCTCACTCTTATGATTTCTAAAAGCTCAACAGATCAATAGCCATCTCTAATAAACTAAAATCAGCCAGAACAAACCCAAAGAGTCAGAAAGCAGCCATCCTCACTCCCAGGCCACACATCAGCCTCATATTAGGAAGGCCCAGCCCTCTTCCCTTATTTCATAGACTCTTTTGGCTCACCAGAACCAGGTGGCGGAAAAAGTCAAACTGACAGGAGTGAGACCTAAGTAGATTGGTGCCATGGGACTCCAATTCTGGCCCAGAGCCAATCAAAGAGGTTTTGTTTCATTATGTAATCAGCAAAATGGAACCAAAGATGGATTGCTTGTGCCTTCATCGTTCACTTGGGGATTTCATCAGCTGAACCTCTCTCTATATGTTCTTAAACATTGGCTCCTGGCCAGCTCCTATGATTTATACACACAAACACACATACATACATCGTTGTATGTTTATTTATTTAATTTTTTTTGTATATGT
This sequence comes from Antechinus flavipes, assembly GCF_016432865.1. Classification (NCBI taxonomy): domain Eukaryota; kingdom Metazoa; phylum Chordata; class Mammalia; order Dasyuromorphia; family Dasyuridae; genus Antechinus; species Antechinus flavipes. Next base: position 18,781,754 of record NC_067399.1, on the reverse strand, counting down.
GAATAAATTGATATGTAGGCAGGCATATACTTATATGTATGTCTATATGTACATATGCATATATATTTGTGTATACAAGTACATATGTATGTACATGAAGTTATAGATATAGAAATTGGAATTGATAGCTATTTACATATATGTATATGTAAAAACACACATATATATATACACACCTAGATATACACACATATTAGTTAGATGATATATAGATCAGCATAGAACTCTGCATTTGAATTAGGAAAGCCTGAGTTTAAATCCTGATTAGGAAATTTATTAGATGTCTGGCTCTGGAATATCCACTTACATTTCTCAGATTCGGAGTTTGGTTTTTTTAATCCATGGAAAGAGAACAATAATATTAACTACCTCCTGGGGTAGTTGAGAGGATCAAATGAGATAACATGTAAATCTGAAAACTCCTATATACATAATTATCATATTTCTCCATACATTTCTCTCTTTTTTCTTTCCCTCCCTTCTTTTTTTCCCCATCTCTGCCTCTGTCTGTCTCTCTCTTTGTATTTATCTGTTTATCTGTTTTTCTGTCTCTCTTTCTCTTTCTCTGTCTTTCTGTGTTTCTCCCTTTTTATCTCTGCCTGTCTTTCCCTTTTTTCCTATCTGTCTATCTTTTCCCCTCTCCCCTTCCCTTCCCCCTCTTACATTTCCTATAGGATCATTGTTATTACCAAGGGCACGTCCTTCATGAAAAGGACTCTGCTGTTAGCCTCAGTATCTGTGATGGCTTAAGGTAAGAACCAGAACTTCAATACTCCAACCAGTGACTAAGCTTAACTGACAACAAATGGTGAGTCTTTGTGACTTCTAATGGACCCGAGAGTGTTCAAGATCTAATTAGAATAGGCCAGCTTGAATCGTGGGGGTGGGATAGTTTTGGACTCTTTTGTGATTCATGAGAAATATGGATATTTCAGGGAAAATGAATCAATAAACTGACATGGCATTCCTTGGCAGCACACCAGCACCGGAGAAATGATTCATGGGCCTCCTTTATTCTCCAATCTGTGAAATTTAAAGGTTGATTCTGGAGAGATAATGAGGATGGCCTGGCTTTGTCAAAATTGGAAAACAAAGTTCATGGGGAAAAATTGCGGCAAGAGGCCGTAGATAATCAGAGCTAGAGGGGATATGAATGTTTTATAAGGAAACCTAGATTTAGTTAAAGGCAAGTGATTCATTTAAGAAATCATGATGTGAAGAAGCTTGGCTTCTGGCTCCCAGTCCAGTGCTCCTTCCAGCATATATTGATTATCAGCCCCTTGTTAGAGGGCACACTGACTTCTACTATCAAAAATCTTCTGGAGCCCAAACTCACTTACAGCTTTAAGGTCTCATCATATAGAGTCCAGGGGTTCTCAAACTTTTTAAATAGGGGGCCAGTTCACTGTCCCTCAGACTGTTGGAGGGCCAGACTATAGTAAAAACAAACACTTTGTTTTGTGGGCCTTTAATAAAGAAAGTTCATAGCCCTGGGTGAGGGGAATAAACATTCTCAGCTGCTGCATCTGGCCCATGGGCCGTAGTTTGAGGATCCCTGAATTATAGACCTTAGATACCAGTAGGTACTATTGTGATTTTGAGAGGAAAGAAAGAATGGCAAGAAAGGACTGGGATATGATGAAAAGATTCTGCCATCTACTCTGTGTGATCTTTAACAACTCTGAACTTGAGCTTCTTCATTTGTAAAATGACAATCAGATTACATGATCTGCTAGAGAAATTATTTCTAGTTCTAAATATTTGTTCCCAAGAGCAACAACAGGAAGTTTGTGCTGGGCATTTAGGATTTCCTTTTTTTCCTGCATCCTGGACCCAGAGAAAAGACAGAATTAGGGATGGCAGCCAGACTTCTGCCTATGAGCCTTCAGAAAGAATTACCCAGCATCTCAGCTTGGCTGGGAATTAGGGATTTTTGAGATAAACATATTTCTAGGAAGCAAAGTGAATGGAACTCAGTCAGGAAGACCTGAATTCAAATCTGGTCTCATATACTTACTAGTCATATGAACCTAGGCAAGTCACTTTGAAAAAAAAAAACGAACATTTCCCATATCTTTCCCATTCTCCAACTGTATAAGGAATAAATAGTTCCTCTTCTTGTTATTACATATCACTCTTTTTGAGTTGAAGCACTTAAAGCTCCAGGAATGGAATATGGTCCTCTCTCCATAATCCCTGGGCAGATAGATGGTCTGCATTTTCATGCTCCACAGGGGATACATCAGGAAGCATGACCAAAGGTATCTCATCGAACCTCTAGAGCACAGTGATCAGGGAGAGCATGCCATCTTCAAGTATGAGCACAAGATCCAAGACACAAACAACGGGAGCTGCGTGGTGTATAACTTTTCCAAGAGAGAGGCCATCACTCAAGGCTCCAGATCTGGCCTCAGTTTGGAAGTGAGTAAACTTTTAATGTTTTTACTTGTTTGTTTTGTTCATTTGTAGCATATACTATGGTGCTTGGCACATATTAAACACTAAATAACTGCTTGTTTTTTTCAGCTTTCATGGTGGAGAAAAAATATTTTGCTTTATAAATCAATTCAGAGAAATAGGGGGGAATAGAAAAGAGGCAGAAAAACAGACAGAGATAGAGAAACAGAGACAAAGACACACAGAGAGAAAAACAGAAAGAAACATAGAGACAGAGACAGAAAGAGCAAGACACACACACAAAGAAAAACAAGAGATATAAAGAGAAAAGTGAAACAGGAAAAGAGAAATAAAAATAGGTGGGGAGAGAGAAGGGGGATGAAAAAAGAGACAGATAAGGGAGAAAAAAGAAGAGAGTGAGAATTAGATAAAGAGAAAAAGGAAAAAGAATACAGATGAGTAAGAGTAATAGATGAAAAAGTTAATAGAAAAAGTGAAAAATGGAAAAAAATGAGGAAAGAAATAAAAGAAAGATAGACAAGTGATTAAGAATATGAACAGACCTTTTCCAGATGATGAAATTAAAGCCATAGATAATCATATGAAAAATGCTCTAAAACACTATTGATTAGAGAAATGCAGATTTAAAACAATTCAAGTACTACCTGACATCTCTCCTATTGGCTAAGATGACAGAATAAGGTAATGATAAGTGTTGGAAGGGATGTAGGAAACTGTAATGTATCACTGGAGTTGTGAAATTCTGGTGAGTAATTTGAAACTATGCCCAAAGAGCTATCAAACTTGTACAACCTTTGACCCAGCAGTGCCATTACTGGATCTGTATCCCAAGGGATACAGAGAAAAGTACCCACATGTGCAAAAATGTTTATAGCAGCTCTGTGCTAGCAACTAATTGGAAAATGAATAGATGCCCATCAATTGGGGAATGGCTGAATAAGTTGTGGTATATGAAGGTAATGGAATATTATTGGTCTATAAAATGATCAGCAACCTGATTTTAGAAAGGCCTGGAAAGATTTACATGAACTGGTGCTGAACGAAAGAAGCAGAACCAGGAATATAGTGTACACAGTAATAGCAAGATGTGCAATACCCTGAAAGATTTGATTCTTCTCAGTGCTTCAGTGATCCAAAGCAGTCCCAAAACACTTTGAATAAAAAATGTCATCTACTGACAGGAAATGATAATGATGAATATTTGAGGGGAGGTGGGAAAACTGGGACACTAATGCATTAGTGGTAGAGTTAGGAACTGATCAAACCAATCCGGAGAGCAATTTAGAACTTTACCCAAAGGGCTAGCAAATGTGTGCAAAGATATTTGTAGCAGCTTTTTGATGGTAGCAGAGAATTAGAAAATAATTAGATGCCCATCAATTGGGGAATGAATGAAGAAGTTATGGCATATGAAAGTTATGGAATATTATTGATCTATAAGAAATGATCAGCAGATTGATTTCATAGAGGCCTGAAGAGACTTAAATGAACTGATGCTAAGTGAAATCAGCAGAACCAAGAGAACATTGTACACAGCAACAGCAAGATTATACAATGATCAGTTCTGACGGACATGGCTTTTTTCATCAATGAGGTGATTTAAGCCAGTTCCAATAGTCTTGTGAGGAAGAGAGCCATCTGCACTCAGAGAGAGGACTGTGGGAACTGAGAGTGAATCACAACATATTATTTTCATTTTTTGTTGTTGTTTGCTTGCATTTTTTCTTTCTCATTTTTTCCCCTTTTTTGATCTCATTTTTCTTGTGCAGCAAGATAATTGTGGACATGTATGTAGAAGAATTGCACACGTTCAACATATATTGGCTTACTTGCCATCTAGGGAAAGGGATAGGGGAATGAAGTAAAAATTTGGAACACAAAGTTTTGCAGAGATGAATGTTAAAAATTATATATGCATATGTTTTGAAAATAAAAACTTTAATTAAAAAGGAATGATAAAAAACAAAAGAACATACCATCTGCATCCAGAAAAAGAACTATGGTGAGTGAATGTAAATCAGCACATGCTGTGTTCACATCTCTTTTTTTTTCTCTCGTGATTTTTCCCTTTTGTCCTGAGTTTTCTCTCCCAAAATTATTCATAAAGAAATATGCATTTTAAAAAGTTAATGGTCATGCATAACCAGAAAAATTAAAACAATTCAACAATTTTAAAAAGATAGGCATGAGAGAGAAAAACATAGAAAGACTTATAGATGAAAAAGGAAGTGAGAGAGAAGATATCAAAGAAGAGGAGAGAGAAAAGAGAAGAGGTGAGAATGAAGGGAAACAGAAGGGAGAGACACTGAGAGTGTCAGAGAGGCAAAAAAAATGATAGAGAAATAGAGAAATGAGTCAGAAAAGTGAGTCATATTTATATTGTAGATATTACTCTCCATTTCTTCAACTATGCCCCTTTCTGCTTCCTTTGCTTTATCTGTAAAATCTTAATTAACTGATTTCTCCATGTTGTGGAATTATTTAGATGAAAAGCATCGACAAAAAGGGACATATTAATGGTTTCCTTTTAATCTCTCATAAAGATGCAGCTGTACCTAAAAGAAAAGAAGTACATTGAACTCTTCATTGTTGCTGATCATGCCTTGGTAAGTTTTCAGAGGAATGGACTATTGGTCATCCAACAGTTCTGTAAATGTACTTATAGCTCTTGGAGATTGAACAATATTGGAGTGGGTCCTCTTGGAGTTTTGACTGAAGAGTTCCAATGTGAATTCCACCTGGAGGGTCTCTGTGATGGGTGTCTCTGTGATGGGTGTTTACTCTGTGTTTTCAGAGTTCTATAGGACTATAGGATTAAGATCTGGAAGAATAAAAAAAAAAAACATCAACTTGCTTTTGTGGAGGATTATATATTTTAGAAAGTGGTCTTATAACACCAAGGAGGAAACTGGTGATCCAATTTCAGTCAGTAATGAGGCCAGGAACTGTTGAAAAAGGCTGAGGAGAGTATGAGAAGTAAATGACTGGAAGCAGCAAATGTCAATAGTTCTCCTCTGCCTCTTCTCCTTGGATTTTGCTATGAAAGGGAGAAGAGACCTATGATGTTAGCTTGAAAGAAAGTAAGGGGCAAATTTTCTCCTTACAAGATATGGTACATTGTCAGAAGAGTTAATCAATCAGGTATTTTTTCCCTTAATAAATAGGGAAGGGGTTTTGGAGTATTTCCAGAAATTATAGCGATACAAATACATGGCACCAAAAATTGTTTTCTTTAAATAGAGGAGCTAGTGTTAGCAAGGATTACCACCTCCTGAAAGGACTTGAGGTATAAATTTAGGGAGAAGAGACTGGTGATAGCTTCTGTTGCTAAATTTAGGTCTTCAGTTAATCAGTAGAGATGAAGGGATGGGATAGAAGGTTGAGGAGAGAAGAAACAAATACTCTGTAATGTGCACATTATGACTTCCTGAATTTTTAATGCTTTCTTCATCTATTAATTTTTTAAAGTCTAACAATAGATTACTATCACTATTTTACAGATGAGAAAACTGTGTCTTAGAGAGGGTGAATGATTTGCCCATGGAGGCTTGGAAGTGTTGAGAGTGGGAATCAAATTAAGTTTTTTTCTCATTCCAAGATCCATATTGCTATTCCAGGTTTGCTTCTTTTGACAAATACTACCTATTTTTGGCCTCTGACATTTGTCAATTTGGAAATAGATTTCAATTTTATTGTTTTTACAGCTAGGTGGTATCATTATGCATAGAACACTGGATCTAGAGTTGGGAAGACCTGAGTTCAAGTTTGGCCTCAAAATAGTAGCTTGTGTGTTCTTGGGCAAGTCATGAACCTCTCAGTTTCAGTTTCCTCTTGTGTAAAATAGGGATAATAATGGTGCTCATTCTGGGAGTTACTGTGAAGATCAAATGAGATTATATGCATAAATAACTTTGCAAGTCTTAAAATACATATAAATGCTAATTATTATCAATATGATCATTATCATTAATTTGCTTCGATTCCTTCAAAATTTTGGTTTTCAGATATTTATCAGAGAGCTTTATCGCAGTGATGTTATTTTTTTTAAAATGCCTTTCTTTTTTTTAAAGAATGTTCTGGATTCATTCCTTTTGTTGTGAAAAATCTTTTATATGCTAAAAGTAATCCATTCTATAGTTTCCATTTTATTTGATGAATATTTTAGAATTTTCCAAGTCTCTACAATTGGGATAAATATTTTAGTGTTTTTTGATTTCGTATGATGTTTCTATTTAGATCATTCAACACATTAAGTATCTGTCTATTCATCCATCCATGCATCCATTTATTTATCTATCTATCTATCTATCTAGCAGGTTAGATATGATCCCATGACCCTTTGTTTGTAGTAGAGTACATATGTGTATTTATATGCATGTATTGCATTTTTTCTACATATTTCATCTTATCTTCTGAAGATCCATAGTAATCTAGGAGTATAGTGTGATAACCTATTTCTCATTAATAATCTTGTAACCAAGTTAATTAGCCAGATTGTCTCAGCTCAAATTCATTTAATAAAATGGAGAAAATTTCCCCAAATATAGTTATTCTTGTTTGTGTATAATTAGACATTACAATTTTTTGGTGCATGACATTTATAAATGAACAACAGCATTAAAAGCATGAAGACATATGTAGTTATATATGATATTTTTGCTATAACCAGCATAACCACCAGAGTCCCCTCAAACCTTCATTATAACAGTAGAGGACTCCTTTTTATTTCTCTGGAACCTCTTACTTCATTCAATCATTACAAATACTGATTAAAGTCTTTTTGAGTATTTTGTGTTCTTTCTAAAAATCAGTCTTCTCTTCAATAATCACAGGAAAGAATCTTCCAGCTTACTTAAGGCTCTTTAAAGACTTCTCATATGTCTATCTTTTTAGGATTTCCTCATAAAATAACACTTGACAATTCAAAAGTAAGAAGTCCATCCATTTTGATTTTTCTTTTCTCTGATCTCTTTAAATGTCATCTTCATGGATAGCAATCAGAGCTTATACCTCTTAGCTTGTCCCAATACCATCTTTCCTCAACATTCCACCTTCCTTCTCTTTGATTTTTAAAGCTATGGTCATAATAGGTACATCTTCTAGCTAAAGATTTTGAGATACATATTCAAAATAAACCCTTTCTAGATTACCATATTCCTTTCTCATTTCCTTCTCTCTCAAAATGCTGTGCATATATTTGTATAATGCATGTAGCATTTTATACACATATACACACATATACATATGTGTATATAGTATGTATATGACACCGATACATGTATAATACACCACATGTACACATATGTGTATATACACATATGTGTGTATATATGTACACATACATACATATACATGCACATATAATGGGCCTGATCCCATTTTTTCACTTTGTTACCATCAAACTTTATGGACACTTAAAAATTAAATAATTGGTCAATAAACATTTATTAAGTGTTTTCTATGAACCAGACACTGTATATGGTGGGTATACAAAGGCAAAAGGCTATGCTCTTGAGGAACTCCCAACTGTTCTTTCTCTTGTGATTTATGACATTGTATATAATATATATGGATCTTTTTAATGCATTTTACAGGAATGAAACACTCCCTACTTTCAAATACTTTAAATTTTAAGGGGAGGATGTGACATGTTCAGAAATAAGTGCATGAGATACTAAATAAACACAAGTGATGGAGGGAGGGGACAGTTTGATTCTAATTTTCAGTTATCTAATCTGTTGTCTTTAATCAAATTTTCTGTTTTTATCCATTTTCAGATAGCCTTTCACAATTATTGGAAGACTTAAATAACTTGTAGAATAATACTGACAATGAAAAATCACATTACAGAAATAGCAACAACTTTTATGAAAAATAATTATGGTAGAATTGTACCACATCAATACGTGTGGGATTCATGGGAGGCCTCATGGAGCAGGGGCATGAGCTGGGCTTGATACTACTTATGATAACTTGAGAAAATCTCACTGCTGATGGAAGCTTCAGTTTCTTCATCTGTAAAATGGAGTCAGATTAGGTGGCTTCTAACACGTCTTCTAATCAGTCAATAAACATTTATTGCATATCTACTAAGTATCAGGCACTGTGTTAAAGACTAGGGATACAAATAGAAACAAAAAAGAAAGTTCCTTGCCTCAAAGAACTCACAATTTAATCTTTCAGTTTTGTCTCTATGAGATATATATATATATATATTTCTTAAAATTACACTGGTATTTTCATTATAATAGGGGGAAAAAACTGCTTCAATGAAAGTGGATCTTTGATCAATGGAGAAGGGATCATGGAATACTTCTGGAAATAATTGTGATATGAATGCAAAAAACACCAATAATTACTCGTAGAGAGTTTCCTTAAGAATTAAAAGTTTAGCTGATCATATGACTAATATATGTCTGAAATTGGATTTGAATACGTCTTCCTGAATCTAAGGATGACTCTCCTCTGTGATACCATCTCTTGTAATTAGCATAAAGAGGCAATGACAGATCCCTAAAAGCACATTAATAGCAGCAAAAAAAGGAGAGGTAGTTGGATGACACAGTGGATAAAGCACTGGCCTTAAAGTCAGGAGAACCTGAGTTCCAATCCTGCTTTAGATTCTTGTTAACTATGTGACCTTGGGCCAATTCAGTTAATCTTGATTGCCTCCAAAACAAACAAAAAATTAAAAATAAAAAAGCAAAAAAAAAAAAGGAAAAACAAAAGAAATTTGGTTTGAAAAAATAAATTATAAGAAAATAAATTAATATGCCAAAAGTAAACATTAAACAAGACAAGATTAGAAATAAATGAAGGAAAAGGAAGGATCTGTAATATCAGATCTCAAAAGAATTGTGAATTAGATCACTTAAAGAGTTCTAATTATCTAGGCTTGTTTTCTTAGGGGTGGCACAGTGGACAGGGGGCTGGATCTGTAGTCATTAAATCTGAGTTCATGTCCAGCCTTAGATATTTATTGGTTGTGTGATCTTGGGGAAGTTACTTACTCTACCTGTCTCAGTTTTCTCAATTGCTAAGTAGGGTCAATAATATTATCTACTTCACATAGTTGTTAGGAAGATCAAATGGGATAATATTTGAAAAGTACTTAACCAGAGCTGGACCAGTGCTTAATCAATACTTATTCCATTACTCTTCAGTTGATAATTCTTTCCATCCTATCCAGAAACACGCATATTAGTTGTAGTCTACTCATGTAATAGATGAGGAAAAAGAGACCAGCAGGCTTTAGTAAATAAGGCAAATCTTTTCAACATAGCTTCCTCATCCTTTGGGTTTCTAAGCTCTTTTTCAATACAAATACTATGGTTCTATGTCTCTCAAATCATAGAAAGATATTAGCATAAAGGGTACTGGAGACAGTCAGCAGTCCTGACTTCTACTTCATGCTTTGCCATAACCATACTGTATGACTTCAAAATATATGTTGTTTTTTAAAATTTAGACCTCTATTTGCTATTCTGTGGAATGAAGAAATGTATTATGTGATCCCCAAAGTCCTTTCTGGACAGGTAGGCAGTATAAGAATAGAGTGCCTATCTTGGAATCCAAAGGATCTGAGTTCAAATTTAGTCTCAGATATATACTAACTGTGTAATATTGGGCAATTCTCTTCCTCAATTTCCTCATCTGTAAAATGAAATGGGAAAAGAAGTGACAAACCACTGCACTATCTTTGCAAAGAAAACCTCAAATGGGATCATGGAAAGTCAGACACAACTAAAATAAACCAACAACAAGGTCCTTTATAGCTAAACAGCAAATGTTAATCTTATTTAAAAAAAAAAGGAGAAAAAAACAACAATAGAATAGAATGGTTGACTTTGACTCCTAGGAGAATAATAGACTACATCATTAAAGGGATTATTGCTAAACACCTAGAAAAGGAAGCAATAATTACAAGGACCAGCACAATTTCATTCCAATCAGGTCATGTTAGACAATAGTTATTTCCTTTTTTGACAAGATTCTAAATTAAGCAATGAAGAAAATTTAGGGATATCGTTTACTTGGATTTTAGCAATTTTAATAAAGTATCTTATATCTAATACCATTTGGTTTTTTTGCTGAGGCATTTGAAGTTATTTGACTTGCCCAGGGTCACACTGCTAGGAAGTGTTAAGTGTCTGAGACCAGATTTGAACTCAGGTCCTTCTGACTTCAGGGCTAGTGCTCTATCCACTGTACCACTTAGCTGCCCCCGATACCATTTTCATTGAGAAAATGGAGAGATGGGCACTAGATAATACAATTAAATAGATTCAGAATTGGTTATATGATTATACTCAAACTGATGTTATTAATGGTTCAGTGACTATGTAGCAGTAGGGGTTATCTTCTAAGGATAAGGAAGTGGTAGTTTAGCCATATTTTTTGTTCATCCAACCTCCTCTGGAGCTTTGTGTTCAGATGAGCATGACAGTCAAAAAAGAAGATCATTGCAAAGCTAGAGAGTTAATGGAGATGAATAACACAATGGTGATGGGTGCTAAATAATTTTAGTTTGAGGAAAGGGGATGTTTAACCTGGAGAACAGAGGACTCAGGGAGGATTTCAAAGCTATATTCAAGTACTAAAGGACTGTCATCTTAAGGATGTATTAGATTACATTTCCCCCCAGAAGGCAGAAGAATGCATAGAAGTTGCAAAGATGATTTAAGCTTGATGTCAGGAACACCTTTCTAACATTTCTTCTGTTATTCCCCTCGGGACTTTCTTGGAGCAGTTTGTCATTTTCTCTGCCAACTCATTTTATGGATGAGGAAACTGAGGTGAATAGAATTAAGTGACTTTCACAGGATCACATAATTAGTGTTTAAGGTCAGATCTGGACTCAGGAAGAAGAGTTTTCTGACTCTAGGCACTCTGTGCCCTATATCCAATACCATCTGGGTGCCCCAGGGATTTTTAAACTAAGGTTTAATAATTTATAATTTATAAGGATTATATTATATGATTTATAAATTATATACTTATATATATAAATATTATATATTATATATAATCTATAAGGATTTTGTTCAAATAGACATTGCACTATATCATGTTTGAAGAATCTATGACTCATTTCTGATTACAAGGCCAGAATTTTTTCAGGAATTGATTAAAAGTCACTATAAGAGGAGGAAAAACAACTTTTTCTTCCATTATTCCACTATTGGATTTTTTCTTGGCTATAGGCATGAATGGATTGTTACCCACATCAATGATAGAAACAGCTACATTGATAAGATCCCAGAGCCATTAGTGTGTTGGGTCATCTTGAAATGTATAAGCTCTTTTCTAGAGCTTTTCTTTTTGTGTCTAACAGAGGCTTCCCAAAATTGTATTTCCAGTACCGAAGACACAATCATCTGCAGAAATGGCTGAGGACCCGGATTTTCGGCATGGTTAATTTCGTCAACATGGTAAGTAAGATACATTTCAGTGTGACTGAAGCTCAAGTACCATGGAGAGGTCCTGGGTTTGCTGGAACAACACTAATGTAGAAGCATCTACAAGACAAATTCTGCTCATTAATTGTGTTCATTATTTCTTGATCTCATTATAAATAATTATCTCAGGCAACTCCCTAGGACCAGATGGGTTGAAAACGGCCTTAATAGAGCAATATTCTATGCCAGGAGTCCCCAGGTTCCAAAATTAAATTCTTCCTTTATTTCTACACATAAATGAAAGTAGGCTTATTTAGAACAATTTGCCAATAATATCTGTTGTCATAAATATGATTATCTTAGTTTTGCTGTTGTTCAGTAATTTCAGGTCTTTTGTGACCACCTTTGGGGTTTTCTTGGCAGACATATTGGAGGGGTTTGCCATTTCCTTCTCTTGGTCATTTTACAGATGAGCAAACTGAGGCAAAAGGATTTAAGTGATTTGCCTAAGATCATACATCTAGTAAGTATCTTAGGTCAGAAATGAACTCAGGTCTCCCTGACTCTAAGCCTGGCCCTTTATCTACCGTGCTCATCATCTGAATTTTACAGATGAATAAACTATGCTCAGTCATATTAATCATGATGTGTTTATTAAGTATAAATTATATGTTTGACTCATAATAGATCATTAAGCATATATTGAGCACCTACTATGTGCCTGGCATTATGACAAAAAAATACAGAATGCTAGCTATCATAGGGAACATATAAATATACTATTAGTAAAAGGAGAATAAAGACTAGATTTGTGCTTTTGCTGATTTGGAAGGAACTCTCAGGCAAAAAAAAGATCCTTTACCAATACTGTCATCACATTTTCTGCTACAGTCTTAGAGAGCTTCCTGGCTCACGAAGGTGCAGGAGTTACTGTCAAGGTTTCACGGTAAAATGGTAAGAATGTGTTTCTCACAGGACTCACCCCCAGATTTCCCAGGTTTTCAGATTAGCTCACTATCATGACACCATGCTGTTTCTCACATGTAAATAGATACTGAAGAATGAAGATTGTTTTAGAAAGAAGGCATTATGGGAGAAAAGATTTAGAGCAAATGGTGGCTGAGAATGTTACCCTATCTCTTTCTTTTATGGTTAAAGTTAATAAGGTAGAGATTGCCTAAAGGATTTGTCCCAATCAAAAATTGTCTTCCTGATTTCAAATCCATGTTCATGAAAATGATAAATTATCTTGACTTCCAGTACTTTCATTGAATAGTTCTCTACCTTTCTGAGGGGCTAGAAGGCAAGTAGAGGGTGCTATAGTGCACAAAGTCTTAGACTTACAATCAGGAAGACTCATCTTTCTGAGTTCAAATCTGGCCTCAGACATTTCCTAGTTGTGTGACCCTGAGGAAGTCACTAACCCTGTTTGCCTCAGTTTCCTCTTCTGTAAAATGAGTTGGTGAATGAAATGGCAAACCACTGCAAGATCTTTACCAAGAAAATCCCAAATAGAGTCCAATGGAGGTTTCAGGCCTCAACTACTGCTCTGTCTTTACTGTTTTATCTTCCCATTCTTTATCATTTAATGAATCAGTCCAAATCTACAGTACTCTCTATTCTTGAATCTCATGCCTTTTGCCCTATTGCCACTCATCTCTTGCCAAAATGAAACCCTGATTTATTCCATCATCTGCCTCCTTCCTTCCTACTCAGGTTCTGCTGAATAGAGCTGAAAAAATTTCTCATGGAACTATGCATATTGGGCCCACTACAGCTGCCCTCCTATGGCTTCAGTAAATACTTCTGTGCTGATGATTCATAAATTGATTTTCCCAGCCCTAATATTCTTCTCGCTCTCTAGTCTCATATCTCCAATTGTTTATTGGATATTTTGAACTGCATGCCCTGTAGGCAGCTGAAACTGAACAAGTACAAGAATACACTTTTCTGCAAAGCCATCTATTCTTCCAAACTTCCCTAGTACTACTGGGGGCACCATCTTATTCCCAATCACAAAGGCTTGCAGCTCTTGGGGTCATACTCAATTCTGCACTCATCTTCACCTCAATTCATCACCGTATTCAACCCAAAGTCAACACCAGGAGATTTTATCTTTATAACATCTCTTGAATATAACTTCTTTTCTTCTGTGATATTATCATCACCCAAGGCACAAGTCCTTATAACCTCACGCCCATACTTTTGCAGTGGCCTACTGGTTGAGCTTCCTACCATGAGTTTTTTTCTCATTCCAGTATATTCTGCACTCAGCTTTCAAAGTGATCTTCCTAAAGCTTTGGTCTGACACTCTTAATCATCTACTCAACAAACTCCAATGCCTCTCTCTCTTTTGCTTTGTGTCTCTGTCTCTGTCTCTGTCTCTGTATCTCTCTCTCTCTCTCTCTCTCTCTCTCTCTCTCTCTCTCTCTCTCTCTCTCTCTCTCTCTCTCTCTCCTTGCCAAGAGACAAAGTTTATTGTAATTATAATCTTATTACAAGTGGAGTCAATTCTAAGAGAATTCAGCAGAAAGACAGAAGCAAGGAGATACATTTATCCAGCTTTCAATCATTGACATGCTAATTATATGGCTCAGGAGTAGTCTCCAGAATTTGGTTATTACTGAAAAGATTATCACAACTGTCTCAGGAGTTTGGTCTGGGGACTATCCTGAGGCTAGAAGCTATCTGACAGTTTCTCTTTCTCTCTCTTTCTCTCTCACACACAAACTATCTCTTCTGCTTCCCTCTCTTCCCCTCTCTTCTCCTCCCTTCTCCTCTCCTCTTCTCTCCTCTCCTCTCCTCTCTTTTTTTCTCATAGAAAGTCTTCTGTGTAGCATTCAAATATCTTCATAAGTTGTTCAGTCTTCTTAAAACCTATGCTGCCTTCTCCCCACTCAAACACACTCACACTTTCTCTGTTGGCTCTTTCCTACTCCCTAAAAAGATATTCTATCGATTTTGGAGTATTCTCCCTCTTCAGTTCTACTAGTTGGCTCACTTCAAGTTCCAGATAAAATACTTCTGCCTATAAGAAGTCTTACCCAGTCTCCTTTAATCCTGGTACCTTTCTTCTATCAATTATTTCCAATTTACCCAATATTATTGTTTGTACATATTTCTTTGCATGTTGATTCCTTCATTAAACTACAGACTCCTCTTTTGATGTTGTTAATCGTGATTAACTCTTTGTGCCACCATTTGGGAAAAAAGTTAGTGGAGTGTTTACCATTTCCTTCTCCAGCTAGTTTTCCAGAGGGAGAAAACAGAGTTAAATGACTTGCTCAGGGTCACTTAACTAATAAATGTCTAAGGGCAAATTTGAATTCAGGAAGATGAGTCTTTTTGATTCCAAGTCAAGCACTCTATGTACTATGACATCACCTACCTGCCTCTATGAGTTCTTCTTGAACAGGGATTATTTTTGCCTATCTTTGCCTCTATAGCACAGGAAACACAAAAACAGATTCTCTTTCAATGTGTTTCTTTCTTGCTGTTTCTCTTTATGTATGCACTTATGTATGTATGTATTTGTAGGTTTGTGGATATACTCACATATATATGTGTGTGTATATATATATATATATATATATATATATATACACATGTATACATATATATGTGTGTGTGTGTGTGTGTGTGTGTGTGTGTGAGAGAGAGAGAGAGAGAGAGAGAGAGAGAGAGAGAGAGAGAGAGAGAGGAGAGAGAGAAATAGATTATCTTTCCAGCTCTTTGAGATGGCACCATCTACTTGTCTACTTTTAATGTTTCCTTAGTACTTAGCACAGTGTCTGAAATCTAAGAAATATTTAATAAATGCTTTTTCATGTAATATCATACTATGTGCAAGTTACTGTGTTAAGTTCTAGCAATATTCATTTTAAAAATGTAGGATACCTAACCCCAAGGAGCTTACATTCTAATGGGAAAAGACAATAATACATAAAGATGAATGAAAGGGAAAGAGGGGTCAGCTTTCACAGAAATATGGCAGAGAAATGTCCCAGAAAGAGTTTGCAGGTCCTAGAAAATACTAAAACTGATAACTCTGGGTGTTCTTTTCTTCAAAAAACATTTTTGATTCCAGCATAATATAATATATTTTAGGTCAAGGAATATTTCACTTTTATCTTTATGTTCCTAATATATAATATAATTATTGAAGAAAATTAACAAGTGTCAAAGGAAGAGAGGAAAGGAAGAAGGGAGGAAAGAAGGAAGGAAGAAAGGAAGAAAGGGAGGAAGGGAGGGAGGGAAGGGAAGCGGAGGAAATGAGGGAAGGAAGGAAAGGAAGAGAAACAGAGTAAAGGAAGGAAGGAAGGAAGGAAGGAGTTTGACACAAAATTGTTGTTATTGTTGTTTTTCCTTTGGACAGCTTTATAAGACCTTGAATATTCAAGTGATCTTGGTTGGTCTTGAGATGTGGACAAACGGAGATAAAATAGAAGTCAATTCAAACCTGGGCACTACCCTTCTTTACTTTGGTGGCTGGCAGGAAACAACCTTGAAAAAAAGAAAGAATTTTGATCATGCTCAACTACTCAGGTGGGTGATCTTCCTCTTTTCCCTTGACATTGGACAGGATATCTATGGGCTGGGAGTCCTTCCTCTCTGCTCTGCAGACAAATATTTCTGGGAGGAAATCCATTTGGATTTGTGGGGGTGGGGACAGTGTCATAGTTTAGTACACTGCATTGAGTCACTGTGAATTTCCCAATGTTCTCTTTTGTTATTTTTTATTAAAGTAATTTTTTTCTTCCAAACTCTGATGAATAATAGATAAAATGACACTGACGTTGGAATTTATTTTAGTTTGACCAAGTGAAATAAGAAGGAAAAATTCCTCTGAGTTTCCCTTATTTCTCAACACCTCTTCTCTTTATCTATGGCCTGTGCTCATTATGTAGGCATCAGGGTCCTATGAACCAGCCCTAGTTGTACTTATCTCTACTTGGATGGCACCTGAGAATCAAAAATGACTGGATATGGGATGGAATCTTAGAGAATATCTAATAAAAACTCTTGATACAAATGAAGAAATCCATTTTAAGGGAGTTTAAAGGATTTATCCAAGGTCATACAGATAGAAAACATCAAAATGGGGAAACTGAAGCCAGATCTATAGCTTCAAAATTATTGTTGTGACCCCCTTTTTAAAAGCAAGAGGCAGAGATAAGGAAGAAATATTTTCCAGGCACGAGGCTGTGCAAAGACATAGAGGTGAGAGATGGGATGCTCTTCATTGGAAATGGCAAGTCAGCCAGTTGGGCTTTTGATCACCCCAGCTTCACAAGGTTGTTGTGAGGATCAGATCATATAGTAATTTGCCAGACAACATACCATATAATATCTATGATTGATATTTTCATACCAACAACAATGCTGGTTCAAGAATTCCTTGTGTCATCGTGAAGAATATATTTCTCTCTCTTACTTACAGTGGAAATTGGCTCTCACAGACTGCTCAAGGAACAGCCTATCCCTGGGGGATGTGCGTGCCCTATCATTCCTCCAGTATTGTGAAGGTGGGAACTGTTTAAAATGATCAAGGATGGTGTAAACCAAAGATTCTACTTTGTAGAGAGTCACCTCAGGAAGAGACATGGCATATATTTGGTCATTTCTTCCTATGGGTTGACCTATGGGCAATTAATGAATCTAATGTGCAGAGGCAGATTTGGGATTTAAGTCAGAAAAGGAAGATGATATCCATTACAGAACAGAGAGTAGTTTTGATTTCAGAAAAGACCTAGATTTGAATCATGTCTCAGATACTTTCGTTGTTCAGTCATTTTCAGGTATGTCAGATTCTTCATGACCCTATCTGATATTTTCTTCACAAAGATTCTGGAGTGATTTTCCATTTCCTTCTCCAATTTATTTTACAGATGAGGAAACTGAGTCAAACAGGGTTAAGTGACTTGCCCAGGATCACATAGCTAGTAAGTGTCTGAGGATGGATTTGAACTGAGGGAGAGGAGTCCTTTTGGCTCCAGGCCTAGTGCTCTGTGCTGTGGAAGCACCTAGCTGCACCCAGACCCTTATTATTTCTTTAACATTAGGCACATCATAGAATGTATCTGAATTTGAGTTTCTTTTCTCTAAAATGAGGGGCTTAGACTAAATGATTATTAAAAATCCTTCCAATTCTAAATGCTATTATTTAAATATGCCTTTAAAAATAAAATCCTATTAGGATTAACACATAGTGCTATGGAATGCCCCTAGGAGATTAGTGAGTTTTCCATTATTGGAAGTTATGGAGTAGAGACTAGAAGATTACTCATCAGATATGTGGTGTATTAAGTGGCCTTTGTGGTTTTTTCCTGCTCAAAGTTTGTGAAATGCCCTTCAAAATAAGCAAGCCCTGGCCTTTTCTTTCTTGGAAAATATGGAATGAATGTTTCACAGGTTACTTTAGTAAAGGTGGTGAAATAAAAGCAGTTAGAATAAGTTCAAAATTTAAAAAAATAATAATAAATGATCCATGAAGGCAAAATATCAAGACTATAAAATGTCACGTACCCATAAATGGTAATTATTTATTAATACTTTATATGGGACTTGATCACTGATGCTGCAAAGAAAGAAGGCGTCCTTCTTTCTGATGAGAAAATACAGTGTAAACAACTTCATACATCATGCTCAGACATCCATCCAAACACTTGCCAGAAAGCTAGAGGCGCGCAGAATTTCTAAGTTCCTATTTTATTCCTGGGGGATCTTGCTTGCTCTTATTTCTTTCAAGCCAAAGGACCCTTTCTTACTTGAACCTCCTATTTTGGCAAGGACACGGTAGAAAATCTGCACTTCCAAACTTCCCTATGCAGATCCCTAGAGAAAATAAAGGTGGGAAAAATAGTTTAGATTATTTTTCTCTAAGCCAAGGCCCAAATTGTCCCATTTTACTATCTTGATCCCCTTGACATTGGCTTTATAAACACAGCCATGTAAAGGGTCCGTGGCTTTATTTATTTTTTTCACTGTGACATTTCACTGCCAAAATTTTTGCATCATAAACACAGGACAATATAGTCTGGATTGTTCTCACTATGATATTTAGCATGATCATCTAATGATATGGGATCTATAGACTAGATTGCAGCATTCCCAAGGCAGAAGAATCAGAGGACCAACTTTCAGGTCATCAGATGTCCTAGCTGGGATTTATCCCTATATTAAAACAGATATCACTTGAATTCTATTCTTGGGCATGTCACCTGGCCTGTATATTATTTAGATAGTTCCCTAAGATTTATCTTACAAGTCATCAATTTTTTTTTTGATGAAGAGAATGCTTCTATCAGGAGATCCATGACCTTATAATAATAGTACCACCTTCCCAAGGTTGTTGTGAGGATCAAGTC
Organism: Antechinus flavipes; assembly: GCF_016432865.1. Classification (NCBI taxonomy): domain Eukaryota; kingdom Metazoa; phylum Chordata; class Mammalia; order Dasyuromorphia; family Dasyuridae; genus Antechinus; species Antechinus flavipes. Next base: position 18,762,571 of record NC_067399.1, on the reverse strand, counting down.
AGATAACTGTAAAATATCTAAGTACTTTACAATTTACTTTATAGTACCTTCACATAGGAGGTATTATATGTTTTGGTTATTATTATTCTTGAAATTGTAGACATTTGACACATCCACTTGAATCTAGAAAGGAGTCCCCTGAGTTGAAAGTATAAAGATAGCACTAATACTGGTCACACAATTTCTTTCTTTTCCACTTTGGTTTGTCAATTGAGGCTTCTATACTCCTTCCTGGATTTTCCAGTCATATTTCCCAACCTTCTCAGCCTCCACTTCCTCCTTTCCAACTCAAAGGTAGTTAATCTGCTTCTGGGATAAGATCATTCTTTATCTTTGTAAACACCACAATATCTTGTACATGATAGGAACGTAGACTGTTCAAAAATCAATTATAAGGATAAAAAGAGAGCAGCAAGCTATTTGATGCAACCGTTTATGAATACAAAAGAATACCATTATACCAAATGGACAAAGTCTAATATCAGAGAATGTAAGAGCTGGAAAGCCCCCAGAAGATAGAATATCAAAATTTGGAGGGACCTTAGAATAGAAACTGTGAGAACTGAGAAAGACCTTGGAACATAGGATGGACTTTAGAAGTGATTTTAGAGTATAGAACAAAAGAAATCTAAGATATGCTTTAGAAATCTAGTTCAATCCCTCATTTTACAGAAAAGAAAGTTAGATTAAATCATTTCTTGCTGTCATGAAGATCATTGATGAATCAATTCACAGACTGTAAGAAGTGAAGGGACTTTAGAATAGATAACGCCAAAATATGGAGGAATCTTATAACATAGAATGTGAGAGTTGGGAGATATCTTAAAGCAAAACAAAACAAATTATGAGTAGGAAGGACTTGAGACCAGAGAATATTGGAGTTGGAATTATCCTATGAAAGAGAATATGACAACTTAGAACAGAAAATGCCAGAGTGGGGAAGTTTTTAAAGCAAAAAAAATTAGAAACAGGAGAGACATTAGAATCTGCAATATCAGAGGTGGGAGGAACCTTAGAACAGAGAACATAAAAATCGGAAGGGCTGTAAAAACAAATATCAGAACATTGAATGTCAAGGATAGAAGTGACTTCAATATATGAAAATTTGCAGAGTCTTAAGAATTAGTCAGTCAAATTATCCTGTTCTCATTTTCAAAAAGAGGTCAGTTGCCCAAGGTCACTGGTCAGTAAGTATCATATTCAGCATAGTGTCCCGTGCCTCATGCCTTCTACATCAGTTATATTTCTGCTCTACCCATTGTATGCTAGATGTCACTAATACACATTTATGGCACCAGGATCACTTACATGACACCAACATGGTGGCTGACAAAATGGCTCATGAGCTGGCTCATAGCCTTGGAATGCAGCATGACACCTATCCTTGTGCCTGCACCTACGGACGATGTGTAATGGATGGAGGAGGAAGGTGAGACTCTTGCTTTTGGTGGGGGAGAGGATGAGGAGGAGAGGAACACATGTGGCATTTCTCCAAATAACTTCAGGTCTCGATTTGCTTTAGTGCCTCTATGTTATTGTCCTGAGGAAGCGAATGTTTCTTGTATTTCTCCACCTTAATTTGTCTTCTACTCATGAACAAATAGCTTAGGATAAGGTCCTACTCAAAAAAATATGACAATATGTAATTGAAAATTCTATATAATTACTCATTAGGGTAATCATTCAAAAATTCAGGATCAGTGCCCATAGACACAAGTCCCAATTAGTTTGAACTTGGAGCTGCTCTGGAACAGTCTCCTGTATTCCTAGCCTGATCCCAGTGATCCAAGAGGACCAATTGATTCCCTGTAATTAGTGATCTGTAAATCAATAAGATCATGCAGAAGATCTCCCAATTTCTGGAACTAGTTTCTTCTTGAGCTCAGATGGGAAGGATGTTACTCTGAAAAGGATTCCCAGGAACTGCTCTGGAATATTGAAGGAGACTCCCATAGGTTAATCATGACCAGAACTCTCCTCACAGCCAAAGCCTGGACCTCTTAAGCAAAGGACACTAAGGATTTGGAAAATTGTCATTCTGGCATTGGATTCACATGGGAATTCTACGTATGAATCTCAGTGCCCATCCACTTAATTTTGTTAAACATCTGAGAAGTTTCCAATGTTTATTTCTTTCCAATGAGGTCATAATAGATGGAGATTCATGGCATTGGACCTCAAGAAATTACCTTATTAGATAAACCAAGCTAATGCTCATACATCAATAAACTAATCTATCAGAAAGAATACATTCAGCATCTATAAAATATGAGGCACAGAGACTTGAATTAGTCTCTTCTCTCGAGGTGCCTACATTCTATAAGGAATGCAATGTATATATCAGAATAGTCACCAAATAGACACTGGGTGGTTTGAAGAAGGGAGGATGCTATTACCTGGGGGGGCAGTTCTTAGGTAGAAGGTAACATTCAAGCTGGGTCTTGAAGAAGATAAGAGGCTCTAAAGAGCTGAAGATGAGAAGTCATGAAAGACAGCCTATAAAAAGTCATAGAGATGAAAGAAAGAAGGTTGTGTATGATGAGAAATACAAAGAGCAGATCAATTCAAATAAAGTATGTAGGGAGTAATATAGAACTGAGCTGGAAAGGTAGTTTAGGTTTTTGAAGGAAATGATTATAAATTTGCAATGTGCCAGATGACTATGTGCCAGTTGAACACATGCTAGTCATTAAGTTAATTGCTAGAGAAAGAAAGAAAAACAAGCAAAATTGTTCCTACTGAGAGAGAGATTATATTCTAATGGCAGAGATAGTGCATGAATACATGAATGTATGGTTGGTTATGGTTTGTATTCCATCCCAGAGGTAAAAAGAGAAATATGGCAGAACATGACTGAGAGCGAATTTGTAAGATAGGGATAGGAACTGGGCCCTTGAGAACTTCCAAATAAGGAAACTTCTACATACAGGTCAACCCTGCAGCTGATCATTTTAGAGAGTTACCCATAATTCAGAGAGTGAGTGACACAGCACATGTGCATTAGTGGTCAGACTTGACCCTAAGTCTTCCTTTCTCTAAAGCTCTATACACTATACCACATTGCCTCTTCCTGGAGTGCAGACATCAAGTGCTTTAGAAATTCAAGAAAAGAAGATTAGTATGGGTATGAATGATCAGAGGAAATTTTATAGAAGGGGTGAGACCTATGATCTATCCTGAACAATAGTAATGTTGAGGTATCAGGTATGCACCATGGTGTTGCCTCTGAAAAAAATTAGGCTCAGACAGTATGCAACCCAAGTCAAGGTGTTTTGATGAGGTTTACACACTCAGTGGGTGGGCCAAGTTTTCCTAAGGAGTCAGTAGCCCAGCAAAGCAAGACAAGGATTTTTTTTTTTAATGAAAGCTTTTTATTTTCAAAATGTATGCCTGGATAATTTTTAAACATTGACCCTTGCAAAACCTTGTATTCCAAATTCTCCTCTCCTTTTTCCCTTCTCCTAGATGGCAAGTAATTCAATGCATGTTAAATATGTTAAAATATATGTTAAAACACACACACACATATATATGTATATATATGTATACATATACAATCATCTTGTTGCATGAGAAACATTGGGTCAAGAAGGGAAAAAAACTGAGAGAAAACAAAATGCAAGCAAACAACAACAGAGAGAGTGAAAATGCTCTCTGTTGTGGGCCACACTCAGTCCCCACAGTCTCTCTCTGGATGTAAATGGCTCTCTCCATCACAAGATTATTGGGACTGATCTGAATCATCTCATTGTTGGAAAGAGCCACAAGACAAGGATTTTTAGGGAGGAAATGGTGCTGACTGCATCACAAAATATGTAAAAATTCAGCTTTTAGGAGCAATGTATTAACATGGAGAGGTCCTAAAGTCTTGGTGGAAATGTGCATGTGGTTACCTAGAACTCATATGGAAAAACCCACTTAGGAGGTAGCAATGTATAGCAATGGTATTATTACTAGCATTGGTTCACCCAAAGACAGCAAACAAGGGGCCCTGCATAGGTGCCATGTCAGAGAAAGATTTATTGAGGTTTGCAGTTCAATGTCCTGTTGTGCATTCTGCTGGTGCTCCTTTCTTATTGGTTGATTTGTATTACGTTTTGGAGTAACAGTCATGTGGTAACCTGGTGATGTGGTTACAGAATTTGCCCACCCACTCATTGTTCCACTGAGAACCATGGTTATTTCTGTAGGGTTCTGGGATGAGGGCATATTTGGGCTGGGGGCAACCATCAGAATCCATCAATAAGAGTAGGATCACTAGAGAAGAGGAAGACATCATACATTTGAACAGCATTGTCTTAGGTTTGGGGGCCCACATTTTGGAAAGAGAAGCTGCAGGCTATTCAGATAATACTGAAGGACAGAACAGCTGAAAGAGTGAGAATATTTAACCTAGAGAAAAGAGGGCTGAAGGGCATTAATATCTTTGCACTGATCATGACCCATACCTAGAACACACTCCCTGCTTTGTCTCTGCTTCATGGAAACATGTTCTTCTTTAACATAGAGTTCAGGCACCAATTTCTGCCTGAAGTTTTTCCCCATCCCTACCTAGATTTAATTGCTTTGTATTTTAAGATATAGATAAATAACGATATGCATAAATATACATATCACATACATACACATGCATATATGTGCATATTCATTCATAGAAACATACACATACATACACCCTGCATACATGTTTATATTACAAACCCATACATATGTACAAATATGTATGCATGAAGATATATGTCAATTTATTTTCACTGTCTTGCTCAGTAAAATGTGTGCTTCTTGTGAATAGAAATTGCTCTGTTGTTTGTGCTTGTAACCTATTATCTAGCACAGTGGCTATCACACAGTAAGTGCATAATAAATGCATGTTGATGGAATTATTGATTTTTCATATAGTATGTAAAAGATCTCTTTTGATAAAAAAAATTTTTTTAGAAGTATTTAAATGCAGTTCCAAATTGGGAACTCGAAGAGTCTGAGTAAGAATAACAAAAAGGCTTCTCATGTGTATTAGAGATGACTGTGTCCTTCTGGAGCACACCATTAGCCCAACCATTGTACTTTCCTGTCTTCAACTACTAATCTTTCTCTTTTTTTTTTTTTTTTTTTGCTTTTTCATCCCCAGCATCCCCTCCCAAGGATTCAGCAAATGCAACCGCAACCAATACCGTCAATATCTCCTGGATTACAAGCCCATGTGCATCCTTAACGTCCCGCTTTCCAAAGACATCATTACATTCCCAAAGTGTGGGAACCAGATATTAGAAGTGGGAGAAGAGTGTGATTGTGGCAGCTTGGAGGTACTTAGAAGGAGTGGGTGTTTATTGGTGATCAGCTACGCCAGGAAGGCAGAAATTCAGAATCCTGACAAGTTAGCAAACAAACGATGGCAATTAAATTTGAATTCAGTCTTAAAATTCAGCAGAGCTCCTGTCAGGCCCTGTGTTATTATCAATGAATCATGACTCATACAAATAGAGCTCTGGTTTCTAGTTTTTAATACCTCCCCATTAGAACCTTAGAGGTCACCCAGCCTAATGTCTGTCCTAACACCAGAACTCCTGCTCCAAATGACAGGCAGACAACACCTGTGTATCACACACTGTGCTGATCCCTAAGATTCAACAACTTCTGCCTTCCAGGATCTTAACTTTCTAATGAGGGAAGGCTTTTAGAGTGTATTAGAGATGACTGTATTATAAAGGGGAACTAATGGGATCCCTGCTAGGGCCATGAAGGCCAAGTCCATTGAGTCAGAAGCACAGCAGGGCCCAGGACCATACCCCACATGGAGACCTTGAAGATTTAGTGGAAAAAGGGAGGTGACATGGCACAGACACATGCCAAGGTGAGGAGGCAGCTGAGTCATGACAGAGAAATCCCCAAAAGCAGAAACACAGCAGGGGAAGGGAATGAAAATGGCAAATGTTCTCCCACCTTGGTTTGAAGACTTTCTGTGACAGGGATTTAATTGTTTCCCAAAGCAGCAATTTTCATTTATGAACAACTCTAGCAGTTAAAATGTTCCTCGTTTCGTTGAGCTAAAAATCTGCCTCCGTGCTCCTTCGGTAATTACTCTAAATTTACACTTTGAAGCCAAGTAGAATCATTCTACTTTCCATTTCATTTAAATATAGGGTCTCCCAAAAGTCAGGGTGGAGCTTAAGAAGGCACTAAGATTTTTGGGACACCTTGGATTTAAGGTCAATATCGTGTCTCCTCTGATCCTTCTCTAGGCAAAACATTCCCAGTTCCCAGGACCTCACATCTCCTTGTTTTGAAGCCTTTCCCCATCTGGCTGTCCTGAGGAGGAAGTATGTATTGACATGACAGGGTGTTGGACCTGGAGTCAAAAAAATCCTTGTATTTGCACTTCCTCAAGCCAACAAGTATCTATAAAGTCACCTATACGATGAAGGATTGGGACTTGATCACTTTGAAAATTCTAACCCTTGGATTCCGTGATCTAAAATTATTCCCTTCATAATTATTATAATGACTTTATAAAGGAAGCCTGTCCCTTTCCTCAACCTTCTCAAAGGGAACATGAGTATGTGAAAAAGAGCCTATAAACTCCTATAGAAGACCCTTCAGGATATATCCCCTGATATAACTCCAGTCACTTTATCTTCCCAGACCTCAGTTTCCTCTCCTGCAAAATGAACAATAGCCCTTAGAGTCTTTTCTAGTTATAATTTTACAGAATAGGGTAGGACAACTGGGACTTTGCCCTATGGATGAAATTGGAGGGGGACCCAATAATATTTTCAACTTTTTGACAAAGTTTAATAGTACCTATCTATTTCATTAATTAAAATATGAAGCTCCAAGATAGCTTGCCATTGCTCCCTATAGGTAGGCTACTTTCTTAGCTTTCTGACAATCACCCTTCCCCACACAGAGTGGTCCCACTAGTTGTTTTAAAAAACAACTTCCTGGGGTTAACTTACCCTAAGTACTCTTGAATTAGGGATCCACTTGCTCACACTGGATCACAAGCAGCTAGGGAGTACCATTCTGCATAGAGCTCTGAGTCTGGAGTCAGGGAGATGAGTTTAAATCTAGCCCTAGATACTTACTAGCCATGGGATTCTGGACAAGTTACTCAACTTTTATCTGCCTAAGTTTCCTCAGATATAAAATAAGGAAAATAATAGTATCCAGAGTTGCCAGAAGGATCAAACGATACATGTACAAAATGCTTAGCACGGTGCCTGGCATGTAGTTGACACAATATAATTGTTCATTCCCCATCCATTTGTGCTTTATAAGAATTATTTCATAGATGTGTTGAAAATATATTGGAGCGGTAAGAAGTCGTGAACTGTCCCAAACAGGGACCAACTTATGATATGCCTTCTGACCTTTTCCTGTTTCTTTCCTCATCAAGGATTGTACCAATGTTTGCTGTGAGGCGAATAAGTGCGTCCTGAAGCCGGGAAGTGCCTGTGGAGGGGGAGAATGTTGTGAGGCTTGTAAGGTAGGATGTCCTCTTCCACCTTATCATTGTCTTGTCTTTGGCTGATTTCAGACAGATACAGGAAGTCATAGAACACCCCCTTTTCCTGATTGCTTCATTGGATGTGGGATATCAGTAGATATATCCAGCTTTCACAGACAAACAACAATCAGGTCAGCAGTTTAGTCTGAGAAAGGACCTCAGTGTCTTATGTCTTATCCTGCCAGGTGATCTTCAAAATCTTAAGACAATTCAAATGGAAGCAATTCGGTTTCCTGGCATGATGCTGGTAGATTGTGCACGTTTCCTATGAATGCAACAATGAGGTCAATAAACAGCTCTGGTAGTCTGTCTAATACCTGTATTCTCCCATAATTTCCTCTGGAATCTCCCAAACACTGAGCTATTTATGGTAATGCAGATATCAGTCTCATGAACAATATGGACATCCCTGGAAAGTATACTGCCAGGGAAAGTGAAGTTATCCACCTCATTCAAAGCTTCACCATTTGTGTAAGTGATAGACACATATGAATGACGCGGTGCTGGCTGATGGAGGATATGTGTTTTCATGGTGTTAATTCTTAGGCCAAAATTAGCACAAGCAGCAGAAAATCGATCTGTACCTTGGATCTCAGCTTCAGAGACTGCATTGAGTGCACAATCATCTGCAAATAAAAAATCAGGCACCAGCACTCCCTCTACTTTAGTTTTGGTTTGTTGTCTTTTCAAATTGAGGAATTTACCATCAGTGCAGTAGCTGACTTTGATCCCATGTTTGTTCTCATCGAAGACATTTGATACCATGCCTGAAAACATAGGAACAAGCACCCAGCCTTATTTCACTCCATCAGTGACTGGGAAAACTCGTTGTCCATTATCCAGAATCCAGACAAGAATGCCAACATGAAACTGACTTTCTATACTGATGAACTTCTCTGGGCAACCAAATTTGGACATAATTTCCCATAAGCCATCACAACTGACAGAATCAAAACTCTTGGTCAGATCTACAAATGTTATATACAGATCTCTGTTGTGCTCCTGGCCTTTCTCCTGAAGTTGTTAGGCAGTAAACACCATATCACCTTTCCTCAGCCCCTTCAGAAGATAACTGGCTCTCGATGACCTTCTTCCAAAAGGTGTAGGACCAGTCTATTAAGGAGAATCTTGCCAACAATGACTAAGAGAAACACACCCCCTGTGATGGTCACAGGACAATCTATTTCCTTTACCTTTATAGAGATGGAGCATGGGGACATCCTTGAATTCCTGGGGTATGACTTGCTCTTGTTAAATAATCTGGAAAATTTCAGTCAGCTTTTATATGAGAAATGGACCTCTTCCCTGCCTTGTAAGTCTCCAATGGAATAGAATCAACACCAGGTGCTTTACCACAAGAAAGTAGCCTAATAGCCTTCAAAACCTCTTATTTAGTTGGAGTTACAGCTAGAGACTGATTGATTTTAATGTGAGGTGAATGGTCAATGGCTGACTTCGTTGTTGTATACCTGGGAAACCTGGGCAGAGCCATGCCAGGCTTCCATTTGAATTGTCTTAGGGAGATTCTGAAAATCACAAGGCAGGATAAGATATCAGACACTAAGGTTCTTTCTTTCATGTTTCTCTGTCTCTCTGTCTCTCTGTCTGTCTGTCTCTCTCTTTGTCTCTCTCTCTCTCTCTCTCTCTCTCTCTCTCTCTCTCTCTCTCTCTCTCTCTCTCTCTCTCTCTTGCTGAGGCAATTGGGATTAAGTAGCTTGCCCAAGGTCACACAACTAGGCAGTGTGAGTGTCTTAGACCACATTTGAACTCAGGTCCTTCTCACTTCAGGGCTGATGCTCTATCAACTGCATCACTTAGTGACTTCACTAAAGTTCTTTCTTAAACTAAACTGCCCAACACTCAAACTATATTGCAGTGAGCATTGGCCTGGACACATTATTTGAATGCCAAATATACACTTGCCAAAAAGATGATTTTATGGAGAACAAGGCAGGTGCTCACAAGGTGGTCAGAAAAAGTTGTACAAGGACAGTCTCAAGATCTCTCTTAAGAACCTTAGAATTGATTGTATGATATGGGAAACACTGTCACAGGACTGCCCAGCCTAGCGTGCCCTCATCAGAGAAGATGCCATGCTCTTTGAAAAGAGTAGAACTTGAAATAGATTAAGAGGAACACAAGATGCACAAAGTTAGAGAGTCCACCCCAAATGTTCATGGGGATTATTTGTGTCTGATCTGTGGCAGAACATTCTGAGCTTGTATTGATCTGATTAGCCACAGTCAGACACACTCTTTGACTAACATAGTGATGTCATTTTAGTCCTCTTCAAGAATGAAGGTCACCTACAAACTAAAAAAAAGTTTTTTTGGTTTCTTAGATAGATACTAGTTATATTTTCTAACATACTTAGATTCTTTTCCTCTCCTCTTTCCTCCCTACTGTCTTTATTCATCTTACTCCCAATCAGAAAGCCAAATGAGAGAGAGGGGTGGTAAGGAGGAAGCACTAATAAAATCAACAAATGTATCAAAACAATAGAATATTAGGATGAATGGTCCACATCTATATACCACTGAGTATGCAAAGGAGCATCTGAGAGTACATTGGAGAAAGCCTGAGCTTAAAAATCTTCCTCTGACACCTAGTAACTGTATGACTCTGAGCCCAGTCATTGTAACCCTCTGTCTATGAAATGGGGATAATCATTTCATTTACCTGAGTACTTATGAGAATCAAAGCAGTGTTTTGCTACTCTTCAAATGCTAACTATTGTTACTATTGCCAGACTAGTTATGAGTAACTAGATAAGACTAGATAAGAGAGAATAGACTTGCAGGGGGTCACACAGCTAGGAAGTGTCTGAGGCCAGATTTGAATTCACAAAGATGAGTTTTCCTGATTCCAAGCCCAGTGGTCTAGCCACTGCAATATCTAGCTGCTGATTAAATATAAATAAGCAAGTACAAATTATAGGCAGTAGATGGGAGGCTTTCCCTTGAAGGGAAAGACATCGACAACAGAATTGATTGGTGAAGACCTACTGCAATTAATTCCCCCTAACTTGTGGTCTTTCAGTGAAGACTGGCTGGTCACTGGTGGCTACTCTAGTAGGATTTCTTTTTCAGGGATAATTTGGAGGAGAGGGTCGCTAAGATTTCTCCCAGTTCTGAGGTGTGATTCTCCAAAATGTTCTTAATTTCTATCACCATCCAATGAAGCAAAACCATCTCATTTCTCCCCATGTACTGAGTTTTGTCTCACTGAATAAAGGTCATATTTTATGTCTTGATCTCCTTTTCCTTCTGCAGATCAAGAAAGCTGGGATTCTGTGCAGAACAGCCAAAGATGAGTGTGATCTGCCTGAGTTATGTGATGGCTTCTCCCCTAAGTGTCCTGTGGATCGATTTCGAGTGAATGGATTCCCTTGCCAGAACTCCGAAGGCTATTGTTTCATGGGGAAGTGCCCCACAAGAGACAATCAGTGTTCTGAGATGTTTAAGGATGGTAAGAGGCAACTAAGTATAATATGTAAAGAAAGAAATCATCTTATCTGCCGTGGTCCTTCCAATGGCAAGGGAGATCCTGGCTTTGGAGATTCTCATCATTTGTGACCATCCTTATTAACATTACCATGCAAAGAAAGGAGGCAACTGGGATTAGTGATAGAAGGACAAGGTTGAGAGTGCTGAAGTCCTACTTATACTTTTTGGCTGTGTGATCCTGGGTTAGTCACTTAATGTCTTGCTGTCCCCAGGAGATTCTCCAAGGCAGTAAATGTCAGAGCAAGTTTTAATCTGGTTTGTCAAGGAAATTTGCTCACCAGGATAATCCCCCACCAATGAAATCATGGCTCCTGTTCACAATGAACAAAGAAGTTCCATGGAATGGCCACTGACTTTGAAATTTGAAATTGCCTAATTCCTATTTTAACTCTTTAGCTTAGTAGCTATGTATGAGGGAAAAAAGACTTGGGAGAGAGAAAAGAGATTGTTAAGTGCCTACTATGCGCAACTTTAATGCTCTCTGAGGGAGATGTTAATTATTTACCCCCATTACAGTAGAGGCAACTGAGATAGACAACAATGAAATGGCTTTTTCAGGGTCACAAAGTAAGCAAGTGTCTGACACTGAATTTGAACTCAGATTTTCTTGATTCTAGATCCATTACTCTATCCAGTGAGCCACTTAGCTGTGTGACTGTATAAATCTTGGGCCTTAGTTTTGTCACATTTAAAATAACTAAATAGTTTCTAAAATCTTGTCCAACTTTAAGTCTTTGAGTCTGTGATTTATTTTCCCTAAGACCTCATCTGGTGTCAGACTGGTGGTCAGAATGGCATGTTAGAGAAGCAAAAGCTGGGGCAGGTATCCCAAGACACAAAAGCTCCTCAGGTGTGTCTACCATTGCAGGACTTATTTAGCTGATGTTTTAGATACTCAGCACCAGAAAGCTAATTGTTGGAAGGTGTCAGTGGGAATTGTGTTGTTTTTAAAACTAGGACGATTCTTTAAAATATTTACTAGAGATAGGAGTGAGTTTGGTGATGGAAAATGCTCACTGCACCAGATGAATGCAGGATTTCTTGAAGTATTACCTAGAATCTTTGAACTTACAGGTAATATTTCCCAAGATACATTCTGCTGACTTGTCTTAATCCTATCCTAATGTCCCCAATCCAGTTCGGGGTTTGTTTGGCAGAAATCCTAGAGTGATGTGCCATTTTCTTTTCTAGCTCATGTTACACATGAGGAAACAGAGCGAGACATCAATCAAGTGACTTGCCCAGGGTCACAAAGTTAATATCTTACTAAGTATCTGAGACTGGATTTGAAGTCAGGAAGATTTATCTCCCTGATTCCAAGTCCATTGCTCCATTTATTGCACCATGTATCTCTACCTTTCTACTAATTTATCTTTCCATCTATCTGCATCTCTCTACTATCTACCATTTATCATCTATCTATAGATAGATATAATATGGATATAGGGATACCTATATATAGATGATAGATATAAATATATGGATATATATATATATATATGATATATAGATATGGCTACAGATATGTCAAGAGAGATATTTATATAGAGATATCTAGATAAATACAGATATATAGATTCAAAAAATGTGCCACTTTGAGCATGTTCACCATGAGTTTATCCACTGAAGTTTTTCAATAGAATTCCTTATATGAACAGGGAATGTCAGAAACGAGAGGGAGAGACTTACAAGAGGGAAAGTCAATTCTGTGAGAGAACCTAAATCATAGAATGTCAAGAATGGGAGGGACCTTAGATCACAGACTGTCTGGGATGATGAGAGAGAACTTTAAAACACTGGGTTCTACCAAGACAGAGCTAAAGAGACTTAGAACACACTTGACCAACTCAGATATCTTTTCAGTCCTTCCAACTCATTTTGCAGCTCAAGAAACTAAAGACCAGAAATGTACAAACATCTGTTCTAGATCATCCAGCTGGTAAAGAGCAAATTGGAAAGAGGCAGGATATTGAATGGAGGCCTTTTAATTCTAAATCCCAAGTTCTTTTCATTATACTATTTTGTTCTATAAAGAAAATATCACGTTCATAGATTTTGAGCTAAAAATAACCTTAGAAGTAATCTATTTAAATTTTTTTCATTTTATATATGATATAACTGAGGCCCAAATCAGGGAAATGACTTAGTTAAAATCACATAGTAGGGAGAAGATTAAAAGATAGCCAGTGTTTGACTCCTTGTTCTACTTACACATCCTTATTAATGTCTTGCCCAGAAGTAATAAGTATGCTTATTCTATTTAGTAATTATCATTTTGTCCACTCAGCCAGTTTCTATTTCTATTTCTTACAAACCACTTCAACACTTGTAGATTGATGGTGGCCACCGTAAATGACATTGAACTGTCTAATGGATCTCCATCTCTAGAATGGAAAGTTCATGAAGGCCAGAGTTACAGTGTCTTGAGCTTGTATTTCCCGCAGTGTTTTCTACACAGTGTTCTTAGGAAATGTTTTTTTTTTTTAAATGACATACTGAATCCCATTTTATAGTTTGTTCTTTTTATGTCTTTCTTTGTCTCTACTTGACATTTTTATTGGTTTTTCATCCATCTTCCTAGAGGCTAAAGGCAGCCATGATATCTGTTATGAAAGAAATAAAGGAGGACATAAATTTGGTTACTGCAAAAAGGTGGACAAGCGGTTTATTCCCTGCGATGACAAGTAAGTGTCCTGTGGATAGAAATCCGAGCCTACCAATGACATATTCCAAAGTCAGCCTGGTGATCATGTCCCAAGCAGAATGAGGCAGAAGCTCTTGACTCATCTTACACTTGACAGTTAAGGGAAGGGGAAGCCCTTGCTCTTGTTAGTCAACTCAGAAGCATAGGCTTCATTCATCAACTCAAGTACACCAGAGATGAAGAGGCAAGGCTAAGAGTACACAAGAGGAAAAGAAGATGGTAACGACTTATATGAACTGATGATGTGATGTGAGAACCAGGAGAACACTGTACACAACAATAGCAAGATTATGCTATGATCAATTCTGATGGACATGGCTCTTTTCAACAGTGAGGTGATTCAGGCCAGTTCTAATGGTCTTGTGATGAAGAGAGTCATCTGTACCCAAAGTTCTGTGGGGACTGAGTGTGGATCACAACTTTTTGTATTATTGTTTGCTTGCATTTTGTTTTTTTCTCATTTTCTCCCTTTTTTGTTCTGTTGTGTATGTGTGTGTGTGTGTGTGTGCGCCACATGATAATTGTGAAAATAGGCATAGAAGAATTCCACATGTTTAACATACATTGGATTACTTTCCATCTAGGGCAGAGGGTGGAAGGAAGAGAGGGAAAGTTTGGAACACAAGGTTTTACAATGTTGAATGCTGAAAATTATCTATGCATATGTTTTTAAAATTAAAAAAAAACCTTTAAAAATAAAATTAAACTTGTTCTTTTTAAAATAAAAAAAAGAGGCAAAATAATAGTAGAGGAAAAGAGGAAAGGGCAAGAAAGAAGAAAAGAAAAAGGGTGATATAGGTTCTAGGTTTAGAAGAGCTTTTTTTTTTTAATATTAGCCTCCCATCCTCAAAATACATGCAAAGACAGCCCCATTTACCTCTGCAAAACCATATGCTCCAAATTCTCCCTTCTCTTTTTTCCCCTTTTCACCCTCAGATAGCAAGCAATCCAGTATATGCCAAACACGAGCAATCCTTATAAACATATTTCTACACTTATTATGCTGCGCAAGAAAAATTAGATCAAAAGGGAAAAATAATGAGAAAGAAAAAAAAATCAAGTAAACAACAAAAAGGTGAAAATACTGTATTGTGATCCATATTCAGTCCCCATAGTCCTCCTTCTGCATACAAATGGCTCTCTTCCTCACAAGACTAATGGAATTGGCCTGAACACTTCATTGTTGAAAAAAGCCACATCCATCAGAACTCACCATCACATAATCTTATTGTTGCTGTGCACAATGTTCTCCTGGTTCTAAACACTTCACCCAGAATTAGATGAGCTATAAAGTTCATATAATAGATCATTTTCATGTTATAACTCAGAAAGGTAAGATTCATCCAGTGAAGTGACATATGCAAGGACACAACATTAGCAAATGGCAAAACTAGAATTCAAATCTTGGTCTTCTGGCATCAAATTCAATGCTCTTTTCACTGAGCAGTATAGTATCAAAAATATATGCTCTCTAAACTTCTCTGGATCTCACCTTCTTCATCTTTAAAATGATGCATTCGACAAAAAGTAATTTCTTTCAGAGAACCATAGAGTGAGGTGGGAGCAGAAGAGAAAACAGAGTAGAAAGAAGAAAAGAAAAAAAGGGTCCAGAAAAGTAGGATTTATGGATCCAATTCTAGATCTATCAGATCTGGCTAAGAGGCCATTGACATATGTCCCAACTTCTAGATATCTACATGGTTTCATCTTGAAATGAATGTCAAATTGATATTTCCAAAGCATGCATATGACCATCTCAGTCCCATGCTATAAATTTCAGTGTCTTGACATTGATTTAAGACTAAAATAAAACTTCTTTGTGACTTTTAATGCCCTCAAAGAGTCGACTCAGTCTATGTTTCCAGCAGACTACCCTTCATACATTGAATCCTAGTTCAAGCTGTCTTATGATCTTTCATCATTCACTATTTCCTATTTCCCATTTTCCATCTCCTTGTCTGCACTGGTTTGTCTATCATGCCTGAAATAGTCTCTCCCCAACTCCCTTCAAGGCTGTGCTGAATTTTCTTTCTAGAGATTTTTCTTGAATTCTCCATCTGCTAGCACTGCCTCCTTAAATTACTGGGTTTATATTTTTCATAGATCCTAAAAACTCGATGTGCAAGTTTTCTTGTTTTTTTAAGTAAAAAATGAAAATAGCACCAAAGAAATCAGATTTCGCTGTTGATAAATATATATTATAAAGGAAAGAGGGTGGGCTAATTGGTGATATACTTGTTTCTTTTACTTACTTTTTTTTGTTTTGATACAAATATATTTACATGTGAAACCAAAGATGACATTGGGAGTATCCACCTAGAGAATTCAAGAAAAGAACATTTCCTCTGTCCTTCTTCCCAAATTCAAGCTTCTCTAGGGAAGAAACAATTGGCTCTTGTTTTTGCATCTCTAGGGTCCATTAATTTTTTTTTGATTGTCCAATGATATGAGAATATTCTTATATCTTTACAGAGATCTGAAATGTGGGAAGATATACTGCACTGGAGGCCAGTACTTTCCATCTTATGGGGAGGACAAAACTTACCATCTTAAGGTTCCAGAGCAGAATATTACAGTGGAATGCAAAGCATTTTTCCCATTCCAGTACACAGAAGATCTAGGCATGGTTGCTTCAGGAACAAAATGTGGGGATGGCAAGGTGAGTTTAAAAGTTGTTTATTATTTTTCTTTCTCCCTCCTTCCCTCTTTTCTTTTATTTCTCCTTCCTCCCCTCTTTCCTTTTTTTGTCTCCCTCCTTCCTTCTTTTCCTCCTTTCCCTCTCCTTTCCCTGCTTCTTTCCTTTCTTGTCTTCCCACCTCCTCTCTGCTTTATTTTTTCCTTTGTTCAAAATTTTAATGTGACTTGACCATTTCCTTAAGAAAAAAAAAAATCATATAATTGGCTCCAAAGGGACTTGTGTGTTAAGAAGTAGGATACACTAGAATTTGTCCTGAGCTGTCCAGGGTACCAAATAAACTTCCATTAACTAAATGGAATCAGCTGCAACTGATAATAAAATGAACTTGTTATGAGTGTGCTTATCCAGCACTTTTAAAAGTAGACACTGTTTTTGAGTCAGTCTCTCAAGATTATTTCATCTATTCTCATGCTCTGAAATTTCACTGAGGTGGACATTCCCTCAATGGTGCAGATTGCAGCCTATGCATGCCTGCTGATACCATGCTCCATTATGTCTTTTCTGAACTCATTCTAAAACATCCACCACAGCCCCTTTCTCTAGATTTATTGACAGTGTATGGAGCATTTGAGCACCCATTAGTCAGTCCTTAATCCTGCCACATCTCCATCTTTTTTTTCCCATGAATTCTTTTCTGTAATGAGATTTTTGACAATATAATTCTTGTGTCTTGCAATACAAAAAACAGCACATAACTCTAGATTCTTTTCAGGTTACATTCAGCTCTGATTCTTTTCAAGTCCATCCTTGTATGTTAGTCTTAAAATCAATTTTCTCTGAAAAGGAAAGTATGAGAGTCTTGTCATGGTCATAGGTCAAGGGAATAGAGTCTTCACTTCAAATCTGGAAGATTTGTTTTTGAAATTTCCTTCTATATTTTTATTTTATGTATCGGTTCTTCCCCCACAGAACTCCACTTGACTCTGGGCATTTTTACTGGCTTGCCTCCTGCATCTATAATTCTCTCTCTCTCCTCATCTCTGTCACCTATCTTCCTGGTATCTCAAGGAATAACTACAATGCTATCTTCAACAGGAAACCTTTTCCAATCCCTTTAAATCCAGTAGCCACCTCCCATTGGCTATTTCATATTTATTTTATTTATACCTTATTCATACCTAGTTGTTTGTGTGAGTAAACTTTTCCTCCTCCTCCTCCTCCTCCTCCTCCTCCTCCTCCTCCTCCTCTTCCTCCTCCTCCTCCTCCTCCTCCTCCTCTTCCTCCTCCTCCTCTTCTTCCTCTTCCTCTTCCTCCTCCTTCTCCTTTTCCTCCTCCTTCTCCTCCTTCTCCTCTTCCTTTTCCTCTTCCTCCTCCTTCTCCTTTTCCCCCTCCTCCTCCTCCTCCTCCTCTTCCTTTTCCTCTTCCTCCTCCTTCTCCTCCTCCTCCTTCTTCTCCACCTAGCTGTGCCTCTTAAGAGTAGGGACTAGTTCTGGCCTTTCTTTTAATCCCCAGCATTGAGTACAGGCGCTGGCACATGTTTCTTTTCATCATTTCATTTTGTGTCTGTCTCTTCATGATGTCATTTGTGATATTCTTGGCAAGGGTAGTGGAATGGTTTTACATGTTCCTCTTGAGCTCAATTTACAAATGGGGAAACTGAAGCAAACAGGATCAAGTACTTGTCCAGAATCACGTTCCTGACTACAGGAATGGTGCCTAGCTGCCTCAGCTGGCACATAGTAGATGTTTAATAAATGCACATTCACTTTACTTTGAACAGGTGAACACCCACTTAAGGTTCAGTTCTTTCTCACATAAAATGGATATAATATTAATGCATGAATTTTATCCTATAGTAGACAAAGGAAGCTTTCCATTGAAGATGAATAAACCACAGAAATATTACAAGTGTAGAGTCATAAAGACAATTAGTCTTGGAATCAAGAAGATCTGAATTCAATCCCTGCCTCGGACCAGCTGGCAGTGTCATCATGTGTGTCATTTTATCTCTATTTATCCCAGGCTACTTGCTAAATTCTATATTGGTAGCAAGAGTTACCCTGCCAGAAGGTCCCTATACCAATGAACATACTGAATTATAAACATTCTCTTCCAGAACACACATGCCCATACACATACAATACAAGCATGATCAAAAATCTGAAACACATGCATTAATGTACACATAGAAATGCACTTCTATATTCTATATCACATGTGAGTGTAAAGTGAGAGATACATGTGTGTCTATATGTATAGACACACATGTATATATACACATGCATGGCTGTATGTATATATGTAATCATACACATTTTGCTTTGTAAAATAAAGTATAACAGCCATTGAGACATATATACACACAAATTCATATATTAAATGTGAAGTAACATACCTATTATTATTACCTATTATTAGGTAACAACTTATCTCTTAAGTTGTAAGAGAAAATTGAATCTAAGGCTAAAAATACTCAGGATATAAGTGGGGAATAGATTCATAGCATGTAGATAGATAAATAGACATGGACAAATATAGATATGTATATTTGCATATACATATATGGAAATATGTTATGCATAAATGTATATATTTCCACAATCTTAAAGTAAACAGTTATTTTTAATTATGTTTTCTCTAAAGGTTTCTTAATGTATGCATCTCCTGCCATAGTGTCTGCTTGTCAGTCTGAAAGATAAATCGGAGGAAGGGAAGCCCAAGGGAATTAAGAAAGTTGGGTTCTAGTCCCAGTTCTCTTGGGTGTTAATTAGTACTGGCGGAGACCTGAAATTATGAGCAATTAGCTATATGGGTAGCCTTTTTCTCTGGCTAATTAAAGGACAAACCACCATTGTTCCTTGAATGATTTAATACCTCCATGTTCTTTTAAGGGGGTTGGGTGGAAGAGGGGATGTCCACTGGGTAACTACAGGACAAGGCAGAAATCAATTAACCTTTCTGGGCTAGGACTAATTAAGATCCTTTCCAGTTCTAACATTCTCTTATTTCATAATTCTTCTGACTGACTGGAAAAGGCAAACAAAAAATCCCAATACTACAAACAGGAAAAGACGATATTTCTGGTCCTGTTCAAATTGAAAATAAAAAAAAAATCAAAACAATCTGATTGTGTGGCTGATGGGCACACAGGAAAAAATGGGAGTGTGAACTAAGTGGTTTTAAGAAAAAAAAATCAATTTACTTCTTTAGGTTGTCTTTGGTTTTTGTTTAAATCTTTGCGCACTAAATCAAATGATATCTTTCAGGGGTACCTAAAAGTATTAAAAGTTTGGTATCATCTTCCATCTGGCCCAGTCTCAGAATATTAATTCTGTTCTTCAATCTCATCTTGGAGGCATCCTATCTGATCTAAGCTCTGCCGCAATGAAACCAAAGGGAGCAGGAATAGCCTGGCAGCATTGATAGATGGAACTGCTCTCAGACCTGAGAGTCTGAAACTTTAAAGCCACAGCTGTCAAGCAGAGATTCATGATTATTGGCTCTGAAACCCCACACCTCAGCAATGCACCCATCTGCTAAGGGCTTGGGTATTGTTATTTTTTTTAACAGTTTGTTAAATAGCCAGACTTCCAGTACTGGACTTTTAATGTGGATGGCACTTAGGCATAGACCTTTTTTCCAGATAATCTAGGAAATCATTTGTCACATTATCTCATCTGTGATCCTATGACTCATGTAATTCACAACCCATCGGAGCTAGCCCTATCTATGCTATCTGGAATCCACTTTCTCCTATTATTTCATACATATGTTACACTCAATGTCCTGGTATGGTAGTAGGGGGAGAACTCATTATTCTCTTAGTATCACCAAGATATAAGTAATTAATTAGCACCAGGGATATTCAAAATACAATGCAAGTGCTCCCAGAGACACAAAGAAATATAAAACATCGTCTATGGCTCCTGGAAGCAGATGGTCTAGGAAAGAATGCAAATCTTATCTTCAAAGAGACAGGTGGGAAAATCCAGTTGGGAAGACAATTCATAAGTAAATGAAGACTGCTTTTCAATGTCATTTTAATAATTCAATATTCAGAGAGGGGGAAATGTGGGAAATTGAGTTGAATTATCTCTCCCCATTTCCATTAGTTAATTTTATCAGATTCAACTTTTCAAGAAACATAAAAAAAGAATTCACCCCAAATCCATTGAATGGTTTGTAAATGGCAGAGCCATTATTGTTCCCTTATAAAAGTTACAAGAAAACACATGCATTCCTTGATCCATTTTATTATTACCTCATGGCTCCCAAGTTTTATCTGACCAAAGTACAATAAAGTTTAATATATACTGTAACTAGTCTCCAGTGATTAGTTTTGGGCAATTACTAGAAAGTGTTATATAGATCTTAAAATCTTTTAGTTTCCTCCTCTGCCTTCTGCTAAGGTAGACAAAGGGAATTAAGTATTCCAGTGTAGAATGTCCCAAATCCCAGACCTGCTTGAAGAGTTCAAACATGAATAGATCAGATAATCTAAACATGGGGATTTTAGAATGGCTTGAGAGTCAGAGCCTCAATTAATGGCTATTCACAGTAATAGTTGCTGTGTTTACTTCACAATCATACAGAATCTGAGACTTTAATGATTTTTTTTAGTTCAATTCATACATGAAAAGGATCCCCATTACAAATAAGCCCAAGCCTCTGCTTGAAAATCTCAAAGGAGGGAGAATCTATGACCTCCAAAAGTAGCTCATTTCATTTTTGTACAGCTCTAGTTGTTAGGAATTTTTTTTCTTGATCTCAACCCAAAGCTCCTCATTACTTTTCCTTTTCTGGATAAAGGGATATGATATAACCAGTCAACATAATTAGCATCCTTTTCCTGCTCAAAGTACTTGTGATGTGCTTATCTTTGTGTATATATGATATCCACAAGAAGAAGGTGAGCCACTTGAAGCCAATGGCCAATTTGTGTTTTTCTTTCTATCTCCACTATCAAATATGGTGCTTGGCACATAGTAGGTAAGTAATAAATGTTTGTTAAATGGCTTGAATTGAACAATTCCATATCTAATGAGTCAGAGTGGCAAGATAATGCCTCCTCACCTTTGTCTATCACTTCCAGGTGTGCAAAAATGGCGAATGTGTGAATATTGAGACAGTCTATGACTCCACCAATTGCTCTTCCCACTGCCCAGGAAATGCTGTAAGGGCTCAAGTTTTTTTTTTTTTAACAGTTTTATATGATAAAAAATGTCTAATTTTTTTAGATGTCTTCCTGTGTAGGTATGTCATTTTAAAGATGTCACTAAATTGATCTGGATTGTGATTAAATATCAGATGATCAGAACTGATGTCTTTTGATTATGACATTTGAACCATTATAAGACTCTTTAATCTTCCAGGTATATACATATATCCATAATCAAAAGACATCAATTCTGACCATCTGCTATTTGATATGTGTGTGTGTGTGTGTGTGTGTGTGTGTGACTTAACCTTTCTTTGCTAAGATTTCTTTACTTGTAAAACAACAGAGTTGCTTCTAAAATACCTCCCACTTGTATAAATCTATAATCCTATGGCAAAAGGCTTGGATTTGGAATTCATACCATTCAAGAAAATGGCCCAATTCAAGTTCAAAGACTAGCAAATATCAACACTAGGCAAAAGATCTTTAGAAAAATATAAATTTTGGTATTGATTATAATGAATTAGATACCTATAATTATTTGCAATCAGAATATCTGTTTATTAATATACCAATCTCTATCTCTATCATCTATCTCATCCTTTTAGGACACTTAGTAAACCAACTACTGTCATTTTGGAAAAAAATGTTTATTCTTGATCTACTTCTTTGCCTAATGTCAGCATTACCAAAGGTAGCTAGAATTTTGTCTCTGACTATAAATTATCAGACTGAAACACAAAAGATTAAAAAAAAAACAATTCCCCAAATGCCTTATGTTTAGGTCTAAAGAAAATATGACAATGCTTCCTAGACATTTGAACCATTATAAGACTCTCTGCTCCTCCAGGTATGTGACCATGAACTCCAGTGTCAATGTGAAGAAGGGCTGACACATCCTAACTGTGATGATACCACATTTACTACCAGTGAGTAGCATGGTTCATGACATATCATGAATATCCAAAGGCTCATCTATTTGAACTTTGGTCCCTTATTCTCCTGATCTGATCAATTACTATACATACCTGAGATTACTCACTTATAATTGTGGAGAGCAAGGATAAAAGTGGGAAGAGAGGCAAGTTCTATTAAGCAGAAGCAGTCAGATTACTCAATAGATAGAACACTGGACTTAGAATTGGGATGATCTAAATTCAAATTCTGCTCAGACAGTCGTTAGAGCATGATGCTGAACAAATTGCTTAACCCTTGCCTCAGTTTCCTTATCTTTAAAATGGGAATAATAATAATATAACTTCCAGAGCTGTTCTGAGGATAAAATGAAGTAATATTTGTAAAGCATTTTTGTAAATCTTAAAGTGCTATTTACATTAGTAATACTGCCCATTATGAAATTATAAATTGTAATATACTTTATGATAATATAACTGTAATATGGTTATGCATTTAATAAAGAATTATAATTAACAATATAATTATAATCATACTGGTTCCTTCTAAAACAAAATGTTGGTATAATATAATGACTATGGATTTGAAAGAGAGAATGTAGATTCAAATCTCAGCTCTAGTATTTATCATCTATGAAACTCTGGCCAAACCCCAAGACTTAGTTCTCATATGAGTAAAATAAGGTCCCTTTGAACCCCAACTCTTTAATCCTTTGATAACTAGTTTTCTGTACTTCTACATGTGCATATAAATATTTGTTTAATTATGCTATTTTTTTCTAAACCTAAGACATCTCCTATTTCCCTTCTCCTACCAAGATTTTAAAAAAGTTTTAGAATAAATGTCCCTTGTTGGAATAATTCTTCTAACTTAATCTGGCTTCAGTTCTCCAAGAATTCACAATAAAATGGGTTTTATAGCTACTCAGTTAATTGCTGCCAAGCAAAACTTTGCTTGAATTGTGTTTTTGCTGGGTATAATGGAACTGTGGGCATAGTCCCAGCTACTAATGGAAAGAAGTCTTGTGCAGGCTTTAGCTTCAATAGTAATAAGGCAAAGCTATTTCAAAAATGAAAGCCCTTGAGATAAGAAGTGGCAGGGATATCATAAGTTAGAGCTAAGTCATACAGGGCCAAGGACTTACTTTGTTAACATTTAGCTCTACTAGGTTCTTTGCAGAGTACTACTGCCCATGCCTTCCATGTTGCAGATGTCTCCATTGTGGCTGGAGTGCTGACCATGGTCCTGGCCACAGTTGTGATCTCTGTGTTGTTTGTCCACCGCCAAAAGGCCAGTAAGCAGAAACAAGTTCATAGGTAAAGCACTTTTTTTTTAGATGGGGTAGAGGGAAATATCTGGGTCCACAGTCAAACAAGTCAAACATGGGAAAGGTGGCTTAATTTAAGGGACTTTAAAGGACAAATCTGACACTTTCCTTCACCAGCCCTTCCTCTACCACACCTGCAGTGGACAATCAAGGACACTCAAATGAAGAGCAACAACAGACCAGAACTGAGCCAGTTGTTTGCACCCAAAATGTAAGGAACTGGAATTTACTGGAGCCAGTTATTATTTCTGAGTATGTCACTTGCCTAGCACTGTCCTAGGTGCAGTCTAATATAAAGATAGTATAATTTACATTCCTTTCCATGAGATGCTTAACAATGTTTAGTGTTGTTGTTGTTTTTTTAATTTTGAGTTATATATGAACTTTTAATTTCCTTAGTATAGACAGCTCCCAATGAGAAAAGTCTATATTCTAAAAATTAACCTGAACCACAACACATTTACTAATTAACAAGCATTTATTAAATGCCTGCTATGAAAAGGCAATTTATAGTTTTACTAACTTTCCAGAAGACACTGAAAGTTTTTGACTTCTCAATAATAATTGTAGGGTGAGGAGGAGAAGGAGGAGAAAAAGGAGGAAGAGAAGGAAGAGGTGAAAGAGGAAGAGGAGGAATAATAGTAGTAGTGGTGATGATGGCGGTTGTGGTGGTGGCAATGGTGGTAGTATTAGTGGCAGTGATTGTATTAGTGGTGATGGTAGTAGCAGTGGTAGGAATAGTAGTAGTGGTAATAATTAGAATTTGCAAATATCTTGATCTTCACCACAACTTAGCAAGTAGATGTTATTAATTTTTTCCCATTTTATGTTTGAGAAAACTAAGATTGAGAAAATTAAATGGGTAAGATCTCAAAGTCACAGAGTTAGTATAAATTTAACCCCAAGACCAGTACTCACTACTCACTTCTCTATACTACCTTGGCTTAGTCAATTCCAATGCAATTAAGGAAACAACTTTGTAAAATAGAGTCAGGAAGATATGCATTCTTATCAACTAATAAGACTTCAGTGGTAATCCTGCCACAAGCCATTTATTAGTTGTATGATCCTAGACTGATCGCTATCAGTTTTAGTTTTCTCATCTGGAAAAAGGTTATAACAACATCTATCTCACAGGATTGTTGTAAGGATACAAGAAAACATGTGAAAAGTTCTTTGTAAATATGTAATATGTAGTTATTTATAAAACACCTTGAAGTACTATATGGGATGTCCCAAGTCTTTGTGAAGTTTTAAGGTACTAAATACTGTTTTAAATTTAATTATTTTATTTTTAACTAATGGAATAATACAAGCATTCCCATAAAAGATAAGACATAATAAGATGATTGCACTTGAAACTGCCAATCTATTATGTATAACTTGCTATTCTTTTCAATTATGTAATAAAGCTATCCTGTAAATTTATTTTTTCTCCTATTTTTCCCTTTCCCTCCAAAGATGGTTACTATTAGACATAAATATGCATATATGCAAAATCATTAAATAAAACCATCAGGTACTAAAGCTTAAAGCTGAACTAAAACTTTTGGGATATCCTGTATGATTATTAAAATTTTCGTTATTATTATACTTGTTGTTAGGTTTACTCAGGTACTTAGTAAGTATGGGTTGCTGGAAAAAATCTGTGGGTTTCAATTTCCTCGTATTTAAAAGAGAAAAATGGTGGCTCCTAGCTCACTGACTTGTTCTTATCCCTGAATGAGATAATTCACTTAAAAACCTTTGCAAACATT
This sequence comes from Antechinus flavipes, assembly GCF_016432865.1. Classification (NCBI taxonomy): domain Eukaryota; kingdom Metazoa; phylum Chordata; class Mammalia; order Dasyuromorphia; family Dasyuridae; genus Antechinus; species Antechinus flavipes. The sequence goes on along the minus strand of NC_067399.1, from coordinate 18,737,062 downwards.
ATATAAACATTAGCTATTTATTATTATTATATTATTATTATTATTATTGAAATAAGCTATACATATATGACATGAGGTGATATTATACTGGTCAGTTGGTTAATAAACATATGCTTACTATGTGGCACACATTAACTGCTATGCATTCTGGGAATATTAAGAAAGATAAAAGACAGTCCCTTCTCTTAAAGAGCTTATGGTCTAATGATGGAAGCAACAAGCAAGAAACTATGTAGAAACAAGCTAAAAACATGATAAATCAGCAATTATCAACAGAGGGAAGAAAGAACGAGACCGGCTTCCTGTCAAAATGGAATTTTAATTGGGACTAGAAAAGAAGCTGAGAAGTAGAAATGAGGAAGAAAAGCATGAATGCTTGAAAGCAATGTGGAAACATTATCATGTCCTACTAGTGTGAGCTAGACATGCATTAAATATGAATCCACAATCAGATTGTGCTTGCCCTTTATCTAGCTCAACTCAGGGAGTCTCATCACCAGGTTGGCCACAGAAAGATGTAGTTTGGAGAACAGCAGCTTTTAAAAACATTTTCCTAAGGCACAGAGGATTTGTATTATGAAGGCAATATCAAGCAAAAAATTGTAGGTCACTGATTTGTTAATGTACCTGTCATGTAATGGGGCTGATTAGTGCCATTAGGGTACATCATGTATATCATAAACATTATGTATATCATAAGCTTACCTGATTTGTGTTTGAGGTGAGAATGTCATCAGATTTCCACATAAGCAATTATTAACCTTAGAGAACATAAGGGAAAATAAGGCTGCCATGGTTTATTCTATTGTCTATATATTATTTAAGAAGAGGTCTGGAGTTGAACTCAGGGAATTTATTTTCTTGGTTTGAAAAGTTTTCACATTGCCTTGAATATCTACAGTAATCTGAGGTTATCCATCATCATGTATTTTTCTATCAGCAAAATGCTTCAGACACCTTTGAGGATATCCCTGCTGGTTATTCCAGTCCTCAGTACATTACCATGGTAAGCAGTTTTCCTCTTCTCTTTGAAGAATGGATTTCTTTCATCCCTCCATGTCCCAAGTGCCTCTGCTATGTCCTCACATCATCTTAGCAGGAGATTTTCTTAAACACAGATCAATACTAAAGGGTGAAGGCCAGGTGTTCTGACCTAAAGAGCAAAGGGTTAGGGATACAAGCTCAATAGATTTCAAAACTTTAGGGAGAATATGTATAATCAGAGGTTTCCCATTGTTCATATTATAGATGCAGCAAAGGTAGGGGTGATTGGGTTCAACCAACTGGAACGATTCATTCATTTTCCCCTGAATTAAATTTCCTGAAAATGGGATAGTTCGAGAAAGCAAATCCAGATAGAGAATTAGTTTTAGTTTTTTTTTTAATGGATCAGTGGAGATTAGTCATAAGAATATTTGAGCCCTCAATTCTGGGTTTTTAGAGTTAAATCTTTGTGGGAGAGAGAGATATGCAGAGAAAGAGACAGAGACAGAGAGGGAGACAGGAAGGGAGAAAGGGGGAACAAAAAAAAGAGGGAGAGAGGAAAGGAGGGAAATATATACATATATATATATATATATATAGACAGAGAGAGAGAGAAAGAGAGAGAGAGAGAAATGGGTCAGTGGAGTCTAATAAGATTTAACTGGTTTGCTTTAGAAATCGACTGGTAAGGAATCCAGAGTAGTTCCAGTATCCAACCAAAATGTCAGAATGGTAAGTATCTTGTGCATAGAAGGTAGTAGTGACAAAGTTTCCTAAACCACATTAATCACATTCTGTGCTCATCACACATTGATATTTTGTTGATTGATATTTTCTAGCCATGGCTACAGAGATTGGCTGGAATTAGTTATATTGATACACAAAGGCTCCTGATGCAATCTGTCATGGACTCATTAATACTAGAAAGCCCAAGGGTTGAAACCATAACTCAATAGTGTCAGAATCTTTGCTAATTATAGAACAAAGATAGAATGCTTTGTTAATCATAGCTTACTTTTTTCTTTATTGATGACTGCTTAAAGTATCCTTATGTCTTATGTTAAAGAGTCCTGCAACTTGCAATATCATAATCAGGACTTTATGAAACATTATTACTGTAAATCATAAAAGTGGATTAATTAGATAAGTCTCTAGAACCAAAAGGGATTTGGGATACCAAATATTCCAAACCATAAATTTTACAAAGAAAGAAATTGAGACTCACAGAGGAGAAATGTCCTGACCAAAGTCATGTAAATGAGGCAGCCTAGGTTCAAGCCCAAATTTTTCAACAGGAATATTTTCCATTACACTGCACCATCTCTCATTGTGAGATTCAAAAAATATTCTGGATTCAAGGGCTCATCTCTTAGAAATTCTGAAAGCCTTTATTCAATTTGAGGTTCCTGAAATAGCTACTCCTGAATTCAGCATATCTACTGGAGGTCAGAATAAGCAGACAATTTGCAAGTCCAAGTTTGGCCAGTACAGATCATGGTTCTACCTCCATGATTGACATTAATGTCCAGTAGAATAAAAGCCCAAAGATAACCTTCCATGTTCTTAAGGGGCCTGTTTCCCTCTAAGCCTTATTCTTAGCCATAACATTTACTTGGTTTCTGTCTTCTCCCCAGCCACCTGCAAAGCCAAGGATTCCTCCACCACCAATCCCTACCATGGCACCACCTTTCTCTCCCCAGGTGGGTAGATGTTTATTTAATCCAGCGCAGTCCAGTTCAGTCCAATTTTGTTCATTCCAGTTCAGGCCAATCCAATCCGGTTCAATCCAATCCAATCCAGGCTAGTCCAATCGAAACCTATTTAATTTGGTCCAGTCTACTTCATAAATTGAATTGGACTGAACTGAATTGAATCTACTCAAGTTTAAAAAGGAAAACTTTCAGTCAAGTATTGCTACTATATCCAGAAAATTACAGATTTGCTTCTATAGAACAAAATGATTTTAGAACTTAATGTAACTTTAGATATCATCTTCCACTCACTTTCTTTTTACAAATGAGGAAGTTAAAGAGCAATGAGTCTAATGAGTTAGGATTCTAACTCAAGGCTCTCTGACCTACATTTTTTTTGTGTGTGTGTGTGTGTTTTTAATACCACAGCAGAGTCCTGATGTGTTCAGCACGCCATCTGGATGGAAGTGGAGTAAAGAGGTATCCCAGCTTTATGAGCAAAATCATTGAGTTACCTCTGTATCATCTTGGGAATTTCTAGCTCTGTAATGATAAGAAGGTTGGGAGAGCATGAATGCTCATCTAGATAATTCATTTTAATCAGTCATTTTGACCAGCTATGGAAATATTGTATTCTTAGACCACTGGTAGGAAGCAACCCATTCTAACAATTTCTTTCTGTCTAGGGGCTGAAATCCGAAGTCCAAAACAGCTCTACCAGGCTAAGTTGAGAATTCTGGATGGATGTGAGAGCTTCAGGAGCTACAAAAGCTACATGCTACTGAATTTTTAACCATTCTTCAGTCATGAAACCGATGAGACAAGTTGTTTTTTTTTTTTTTTTAACAATATCATATTGTCTGAGATTCACTGTTTCAATGTACATTCTCGTAAGTTCCTTTTATGAGACTGGACAACGACTGAGTCTCTGTGATCAAGTTAATGCTAATACATCAAGATAATAAATTAGAATTTTCAGAGGAAGGATAGGACACTCTCTACCTAATGAGGGAGCCAAGAAACTTCTTTTCATCTGAAAACTGTGCCTTGAATACAACTAGGCCCATACTAATTTGAAAGGTGATAGGTTGGCCAAGGTATCCATGGTCAGTGCTAGATCAGTATTGTCATGTATCAATCTCTCTTCATTCTTTAGAAAACAAATATGCTACTGTTCTGATTTGCTTTGTTTTATTCAATGGGAACATTAGGCAGCAGTCATACATTTCAGCAAAGTTGTCAGAAATGATTAATGGGAGCCACTACTGAACAACTAGTTAGAAATATCATGTTTCAGAATTTTCAGAACTGAAAGAATCATAGAATTCACAGAGTTAAAATGACCTGTGAAGTCATCCAAACCAATGGCCACAGTAAACTCCTCTATATTATGACTCCAAATTGATCCTCTGGTTTCTACCTAAAAAATCCCAGGATGAGGAATTTATTACTTCCTTAAACACCTCATTCAATTTTTTTAGATATCTTTAACTGTGAGGAAGTTGTTTGTTTTTTATCTTTCTAATATGAGACTAAAATCTGCTTTTCTTCACATTAAACTCATTGCTTCCCACCTCCCCCTCTACAGCATGAAAAATAATTAGAATTCCCTTTTCATAAGATAGCCTTCCAAATGGTAATTGATCAATCATCCAACATGTATTAAGTTTCTACTATATGCCAGCCACTATATTAAGCTGTGGGGATACAAAAAAGTTCCTATCCTCAAGAAGCTTACAATATATTAATTCAATATATATTTTTAAATATTGCAGATAACTATCAGATAATGATAGCATAAGAGACTAGTGGTGAGATCCCTGTCCCTTTTATCTTTACGAGAATGATGGAAAGCCAGATGCTACAAAATTCTGCAGTCAGTTGGGCTCTGTGCTAGCTAGAGAAGTAATTAATGGATCATTATCAGTTTGGAGGGAGATCATTAAGCATTGTTCCTGTGCTGTGTACCATTTTTAAAATCAATAACAACTGGTAGTGACAAATTAATAGCAATATCAATTTATATAAGTAGAGACATGATGTGTGTTTTTTGATGTAATAAGTGTGCCCATATCATATAGTTGGGATAGATAGCAAACACATTGGGTAATGGCATCAGGACCTAAAAGACACTTGAAAGAAATCTTTAGAGGGATGGACTCATACAAATAAATGAAAGGGATGAATACAAAGTCTTACATAGGTTCAAAAACTTAATGTCAAGAATATGAGATGAGAGAGTATGGGTAGACAGAAGTTTATATATAATTTGAAGTTCAGAATCACTTAATCACTCCAAAATATGTATAATCTTAAGCCTTATTAAGAGATGTTTGAAATAAGGAAAGCAATCATTTCATTGTATTTTGACCTTACCACACCACATCTGAAATGCTTTTTTGAGTCACGAGTGATATATTTTAGAAAGGAAAAGGAAAACTTGGAGAGCATCCAGAAAAAAAGAAAAGAGAAAGTCTTGAATTCATGCCAAATGAGGATAATTCAAAGAACCCTGAAAGTTTAGACTGGAAAAGAGAAGACTTAGGGGACATGATTGCCAATTTTGAAGAATAATAGCATTGATATAGTGCTTTTAAGATCGGTAAAACATTTTAGCTATGTAAACTCAATTGATGCCCACAACATTCTAGTTAGATACTATTAATATCTTCATTTCATAGATGAGGAAATTGAAGCACAGAAAGGCTAAGATCCCAGGGTGACTAGTAAAGTCTGAGACAGGATTTGACTCAGGTTTTGTCTGTTCTATCTGCTAAGGGACTTTTGTGTGGAGGGGAAAAGATGATTTTTTTCTTTTGTCACAAACAACAGAGTGCAAAGCTGCAGGTAGAAGTTGGAGGACAGCAGATGGCAGTTTGACATATGAATGATCTTTCTAACAAGTAAAAATATTCAAAATTAGAATTGACTACCTTGAAGGGTAGTGAATTCCCTGTTACTAGAGGCATTTAAGTAAAAACAAGATGGCCAATGTTTGGGAACATTTTAGGGAAGATTTTTGGACTTTATGGCATTCATGGTCTTGTATGACTGTGGTGTTTAAAGAGTGCAACAGATAATTTCTGGGTCATTTTATTAACAATCCTAAAATAGGTCAATAGCACTCTTGAATGCCAAAGACCTTCATGGCAGCAAACTCAAGTCTTTTATGGTCTTGGAAAATGGGTGTTCCAGAGAATGACAATCAACTTTGATTGGTTAATAAGTAATGAGAGAATGAATATTACAATGAGCCAGTGGAACTATTCTAATGAACTTTTATTATGTCATTTATTTCTAAGTTATCCCAGTCTTGAGCAATCTAAACAAAGAATCTCTATCTCCCATCAAAACCTGAGTCAAAGACAGTGGGTCAGGAATTTCATCTTAGATTACAAGTCTGATCTCATTGGGTGAAGAAGCAATACTGAGAAGGTGGACAACCATTAATCCTCTCTTTTATCTGCCTTGTCCTGAAAAGATTTGACAAGGGAATAGGACAAGAGAAGAAAGCTGGGGTTTTCCCAGTTTTAATAATTAGCTATTGATATGAAAGAGAAATAATCATTTATCTCGTGTCTCACATGTTGTAACTCAATCACTTCCCACCTCTATGGTTTCTTTTCCTTATAATAGTTGGTTATTCCTTCAAAAAATCTTTCTGTAGCATTTATTTCTAGCCTTTTCCCATTCGCTCTGCATTTCTATGAGCATCCTTCTTTAGCCAACATTACTTTTTCTCCCATAATTTCTACTGAAAGCTGGAGGTGAAAAAACCTGACTTCAACCAGAATTTTTAAGGACCTTCTGATTTATGCTCTGGCACAAATGACCTTTGTAATTTATTGACAAAGACTTCTCAAATTCTTAAACATTTGAATGGTAAGCATTCACAATGACAATGTTCTAAGATTATAGTTTTACGACTCCCTTCAAACCTATCACATATATAATTTAAACTTGCCTGGAACTCATTTGACTTATATATTTTTTAAATGACATATATTTTAAACAGACACCTATTTGGTGTCTAATTATGTCGCCCCTTACCAGAAAACCATTATGTGAGTGAAAAAGAGAGAGGGACAAAAGACAGTAGGTTCATAGACTAGCCAATGCATCATTCCTAGTAGATAGAATGTATTGTTCCGCACACATATTTTCCAACTTCTTCAATCATGGAACATGGGTATATTTTCTTCTCTCTACTTTGGAAAAGTCTGATTTTAATTAGACAGTATTCAACTTAATTTTTTTTTTTGTTATTTCCTTTTTCATTGTTTATAATATTTTGGTGATTTAGTCCTTACTGCATCAAATTATACACTTTCCATGTTCAAATTATACATTTTCCATGCTTCTCTGTATTCTTTATATTTATTTCATTGTTTTTTATGACCCACCAATTTTCCATTGTATTTATGTGTCACAGTTTGTTTAATCATTCCCCAAACAATGGTCATGAACTTTGTTTCTAGCTATTTGCTATTAGAAAAAATAATGCTTTTAGTATTTTTGTGAATGATATCTTTGCCCTCTCTGGGGCTTTATACCCCCAGTGGGATATGGGATATCTAAGACATTTTAGTTTAGATTTTTTGGTCATAATTTTTAATTTCTTAATGGAATAAATGGGACATTTTAAACAATTCCACCAATGATGTATTCGTTTTCTCATCTTTTCATAATCCCTCCAACAGCAACCCTTTCTATCTTTTGCCATTGTTGTCAATTTGCAGTGTGAGATGAAATTTCAGTATTGTTTGGATTTGCATTTCTATAACCAATGGTCATTTGCAGCAGTCTTTCTTATATAGTTGTTAATAGTTTATGATTTATCTTCCAAAAAGTATCTGCTTATATCCTTCAACAACTATCAATTTCCCTAGTTCCTTGCAGAAGTTTTATATATCTAAAGATACACATACACGCATACACACACACACACACACACACACACACACACACACACACACACGGACTCACAGACAAATAGGTAGTCCATTAGATAGATAATTGGGCCTAGAGTCAGAAAGATTCATTTTCCTGAATTCAAGTCTGATCTCAAACACTTACTAGCTGTGTGTCCCTGGACAAGGCACTTAATGCTATTTGCCTCAGTTTCTTCACAAGTAATATGAGCTAGAGAAGGAAATGGCAAACCACTCCAGCACTCACAAAGAGTGGGACATAACTAAAAATAAAATCAACAATCAACAATCAATATATACATATATATGTATATACGTGTGTGTCTGTGTATAAGTACATATATGTAGATGCATGTATATATACATTTTTTATATCTCACTATTCTTCTATCCTCTTTTTTGAATCTGTATAAAAAATATCATTCCTCTTTATAAACATGCAAATTTTATGACTATGTTTAAACATGTATTGAAAGGAAAGATGAATGCAACATGGGGCAAATAGAGTCAATCCAATTAGCTAGAACTTGAAAATGAATAAAGGTAGACTTTGCTTCTGTGATTTTTTCCACTGTTCATTAAATTATTTTTCTTTTCTTTTTGGAAGCAATTGGCATTAAATGAATTCCTCAAGGTCACACAGCTAGTATCTGTGTATGTATCTGAGATGAAACTTGAACTCTAGTCCTCTTGACTCCAGGATGGTACCCTAACCACTGTGTCATTTAGCTGCCCCTCAACTTAGTTCTAAATCCTTTAGAAGGTGAATTTGATTTGCTAGTGCAATAAGCATTTAGAGTTAGTTGAATGGGAGAGTGGGTTCAAATCAATATTTGATTGATTGATAGATATGATCATTTAGTGATCCTATCATTATACTCAATCCAAAGGACAAAGTCCTAATTATGTGGGGAATGGAAATTCATGCAAAGGAGGCAGAAGGCCTTCTTCTGGGAGAAAATCACAGGGCCATGTCTTAGCAAGCATGGTCTCCTATAGAGCCCAAGACAAGCATCCCATTAGCCAAAGGAAGGTCTCACCAACTTGATCACATTCTGTCAGATTTTCCTAACTAGTTCCTTTCCATGAAGAAGATACAACCCTAAGTCAAGGATTATCACCCAAAGATGATAAAATCAGTGTTCTAGAGTTGAAATAGACTTTGAGGTCATTCAGTCTAACTCCTTTATTTTTACAGAAGAGAAGCCTGGGGATCAGGAAGAGCAAATGATTTATCCAAGGACACAGAAGCAGTAAACATCAGAGGTAGAATTACACTCAAGGTTCTCTGACTTCAGGGCCTAGACTAATTCCAATCTAATCACCCATCCTTCTAAAGAAGCAAGAAGGAGGAGGGATGAGCACTTATATAGCATCTCTTCTGTGTCAGGCACTATGCTAAGTGATTTTTTCCACAAATATTATCTTATTTGGTCTTCACCATAACCCTGGGAGGCAGATTCTATTATTCTTCTCATTTTACAGTTGGGGAAACTGAGGCAAGCATGGTTAAGACACACAGCTGGGCAGTGTCTGAGGTCAATAAGGTCTAACACTAGACCAAGTGCTCTAGCCATTGTACTACAAGTTTCTCAAAATTAGATTTTCTTTGATTTCCATCCTTAGAACATTTGTAGGCATTAGGAAATCCATTGGAGATGTCTTAGCATAATAACATCAATCAAACAATGTTTTAGGAAGATTTAACTGGCAGCAGGGGCCAGGATGTAAAATAAACTGGAAACAGGAAGGCAATCAAAATAATCTGCAGTAGTGACAGTGTATGAAGGAAGAATTAGGAGAAAACACCCTACCACTTGGGATCATAATTTTGATAATTAATCGACTCAATTTCAACAAATGCAATTCAACTTGATGCATTTATGAAAGGCCTACTGTGTTCCAGGAACTGTGCTAGACCCTAGAGATTTCAAGACACAATAGTAGAAGCTCTTAGTGGATTTCCCCTTGTCTACAGAATAAAATTCAAGAGTCAAGGCACAGGGGAAATTGAGGTCACAGAGTAAAGGGAGCTATACAAGGTCATGGAGGAGGCTTCACTTAAGTCTTCCTGACTTTGAGGCTCAATGGTAATGGAGTCAATCAAGTGCCTCAAGATGGAAGCACTTCAGAGACCAATTTGTTCAATGTCTTCATATAAAAGGAAATAGAGGCCAAAAGGTACTATGGGTAAAAAGGCTTCTAGCCCAAATTTCATATGTAGGCTCTTTTGTGTTCCTCCAAATGATCAAAATCTATCATTCTGCACAAACCTCTGGGCCAAGTGTCTCATTATCAAAATTCTTGATGAGCAGATGATGAGGGAGAAGGTCCCTAAGCCTTCCAGGTTAACCCTATACTCAAGTTCACCCAAATCTATCCCATGCATAAAGCTGGAAAAAGAGAAAAGATAAAAAGACCCCATAATTCAGAACTGAAGTGCTTGTGTACTTTCCTTTCTGCCCTGCCTGAAATTTCTCTTGTCTTTCTTCCAGGTAGAAGTGCTGAGAATCCCTAGACCTGGGAAAACATTTCTCTGCTACATTAGGTATATCTGCCAAGGGATAAGGCCCTAGAAAGCTCCCTTTTAGCTTAGAAGTATATTATACTTCCATCCTGGTCTTCCTTCCCCTACTTTGAGTCCTTCCTGCATAGAGAACTTTAGTTCTCTTTCTCTGGTCTGGATTTGTCTCAAGGCAAGAATTAAACTTGGAAGTAAAATAGGGTCAGATTGCCAGACAGATGAGTAGGAGGGAAATTTGCTACAATATGGCACCTGAACTTCACATTGGTATTAGGAGACTTACTTAAAATGCCAGGTTCCCTCCCTAACCTTGGCCTGTCTGGAAGTCATGTTCTGAGATCCTGGATTTCAGCCCTTCCTGCCCCCAGTGAAGGAGTGAAACTCCTTCCCCAGCTGGAGTGGATGTGTCCTCTGATCCCATCCTGACCTTCCTGTCATTAGCTGGTCCCCATCCACACACACTACCCAAGTTCCATCTTCACACTAAGCTTTTCCCTACTAGTTTTTCCTTCCCTAGAAGGAAATCAGTCAGAAACCTTTTTTGAAAAAATTTTCTGTGCCCTGGGCCAAATTCATCAATTTATGGACTTTAGTCCAGCAATAGAGTGAAAATATATTATTTCTTATGTTTCAAATACGGTGCTAGGTTTTGAGGAAACAACAATAAAAATGAAATTTGTTGTCCTTGAGGATCTTAAATAGAGCAATAACACATAAACATATAATCTCCATCTTGGTGTAAAACCCCATTTGCCACAATTTAGTTATGGCTTTGATACTTTTCACCAGTTGCACTTCCTCTTATAACACATTCTATTTCTTGTCTTTTCAAAATGTGAAGAAACAATGATAAAAATGAAATCTGTTGTCCTTGAGTATCTTAAATTGTATTAGAGAAAAAACAGCAATAACACGTAAACATATAATCCCCATCTTGGCGCAAAATGCCAGTTGCCACAACTTAGTTATGGCTTTGATACTCTTTACTAATTGTACTTCCTCATATAAAACATTCTATTTCTTGTCTTTTCATGGGTTGTCTCCCATACCCTTTCCACCTCTGCCTCTGTCTTACTTTCTTCCTTCAAGACTCAGTTCAGACTGCTGGGAGCCTTTAATGCTGGCTTTCAGATGCTTGTTCCTCTAAACACAGCTTCATTCTACTGTATATCTCTTATTTTCATTGTTGAGTCATTTTCAACCTTGCATGAATCTTTGTAACCCCGTGCATAGTTTTCTTGGGAAAGATACTGGAATAGTTTGCCATTTCCTTCTCTAGCTTATTTTACAAATGAGGAAACGGAGGTAAAGATAAATGATTTGCTAGAGTCACACAGCTTGTAAGTGTCTGAAATGAGATTTGATGTCAGGAAGATGAGCCTTTTTGGCTTTAAGCCCATCCACTATGGTGCCATTTAGTTACTCCATAAATCTAGTGTTTACAGTTATTTAAATGCTGTCTGCCCCCTTCAAATATGTGATCCAAAGAAGAGAGTAAGGGATTAGTCTTTTCTTTCTTTCCCCAGCACTTCACTAAGTACTTAAAATATAATTAATACTTAATAAATATTTACTACTATTATTAATGTTATTTTTATTGTAATTTTTTATTTTCATTCAGCTTTTCTGCTCTGTAATTATGGTCATTCAAGACTGAAAACATTATTGAGATCACTGAGCCCAATTACATCTTATTACAAAATGCAGTAAGATCTTACAATAAATTCACAACATAGGACTGAACTCTAGGTCTCCTGACCCCCAGTCTTAGTTGTGTTATATTGCTCTATAGAAAGAAATACTGTAATCTAGAGATGACTATACTGATTTAGGGCCAGAGGAGGGGGGTTCAAATCTTGACTCTACCTCATCCTTATCTGTATAATCTAACTTTTCTCTCTCAGTCTTCATTTTTTTAAAAACCAATAATATGAAATGCTTTGTCAAACAATTGGATGTTAATCTAGATTATGTGGTAGATGTCAACACAGGGAGGTCTGTGAACTTGGAGGGGGAAAATGCATTGTTATTTCCACATCCTTTTGGATTTTTGGGGTAATTCTGTGTTTTGTTATTTCATTATTTTACCAACTTTCTTCTGAGAAGGCAATCAGAGGCTTTGTCAGATTGCTAAAGGTATTCATAATATGAAAAAAGTTACGAACGTCAGTATGGATTCTGAGCTCTTTATTATGTTCCTATTCCTGTAGTCTGAGTCACATACTAGCTGGATGACCCTGGACAAGCTGTTAAATAGTGCTGGGCCTCAGTTTCCCCAGGAACAGGAACAAGACAAGCCTTGATAAGCGAATCCAAATCTCTTAATTTTTCTCTAGCGAATGTAAGGGCTTTCTTGTGAAATAAGGGCTTGGAATTTATGGCTTCTGAGTTCCCTTCCATCTTGGATTCTCAACTCCGAAATTGAAAAAGAGACAGCTAGGTGGGTGACAGGCCTAGAGTCAGCAAAACTTGAGTTCAAAAACAGCTTCAGATACATATTGGATGTGTGATCCTGGGCAAGTCACTTAACCTGGTTTGCCACCCCTTCTTTATATGTAAAATGATCCGGAGAAGGAAATCTCAAACCACTCCAGTATCTCTGTCAGGCAAATCTCCAATGGAGTCATAAAGAGTTGAACACTACTTCAGTCAACAATAACAAAATAATAACAAACAAAACAATAACTACAAAATAATGAGAAAAGAGTCTTTACTGAAAAAAATAAAACAAAACAAAGCTATCTATCCAACTCGAGCAGATGGGAAATGGTACATAAAAGGGATCCCCAAAGATGAGGGATATACACTGAGACAGTCTGCTTCTCACTTCTCACTACTGAGTGACATGGGATCATAAAGCTTAGACGAAGAAGGAAGAAGGAGGAGGAAGAGGAGGAAAAGGAGGAGGAGGAAGAGGAGGAAGAGGAAGAGGAGGAGGAGGAGAAGGAGGAGGGGGGCAGGAGGAGGAAGAGGAGAAAAAGGAGAAGAAAAAGGAGAAGAGGAGGAGGAGAAAACAGACTAAGACGAGTGAGGACGAGAAATGACTTAATTTTAAAGGCCAAAGGACGGATGAGATTTCAAGGCAAATATTGTTAGAGCAGGGAGTGAACGCTGTATTCAGAGGCCCTGCATCTAACGTCTCATTGTAGTAAGTATCATGACCACTAGATGGCAGGCTAGCTAACCAAATCTCCTTGAACTCCCCATTGAACTGCCACAAAAGCTGGAGCCAGCTTTTGTATTCTCTATAGGGGCTTCTTGACCCTGGCTTCCAGTGGGTTTCATAAGATGACAATTCATCATCCCCAGACCCTCGAGACTCCCAGCAAGCTTTGGCTGCGGTTGCCATGACTACACTAACTCCCTCTTCCCTGTCCACACACGGGGTCAACAGACCCAGCAGCTAATGTCTTCCTACCCAGACAGCATCTCCCCTCCTTTCCTCACCCCAGACATCTCATGCCTGTACTCCCCAGACAAACAGGCACCAGCTCCCTGATCGATAGCATCAGGGAAGAGCACAGCAAGGCTGACATCCTTTTACTTGTGCTATAGTCATACTATACTGGGAGGTGGGGAGAGGGGAAGAGAACATCACACAGTTTCATCTGTTTTTAGCTCTTGAAGCTGACAGGGTCACAGGAGGGATGTTAAAGATCATTGAGTCCATGTAAGTTTTCATTATCCAATAGAGGAAACTGAGACCCACACGCCCTAAGTTACTTGTTCACGGTCACCCAGCTACTGCGTAAGTGACAAAACCCAGATCTACATGACTATTAATATTCTTTCCCACCCCAAGTGTCCTCTTTCTCATTTCCCTCAGTACCGAAAGACTCCCAAACATTTTTGGCTGCCCCATATTTTATCTGATTTTGCCAGACTGACTAATCAATGGATCTTTCCCCTGCAAAAGTGACCATCAAAAATCCGCAGCTGTTCCTTTTGTCTCAAGAGCGGTCTCATGGATTATAGATGTGATGAGAGGACAGAGGCCCTTGTCACTCCAATGACTTAGAGATTCACTGTCAATAGCAATCAATCACTCCTCACCCAGTGGTGAGGGGCCATTGATTAGGCTCGTAGGCTTTTATTGGAAGCTTCCTGGTGCCTGACGGACCAAGAGTCCCTCAGCTTACTCCTAGCTCTTAGGAAATCCAAGAGCAGTTGTCTACAGAAGAAATGGAAGCTGTCACTGTCGAGAGTTAAGTAATAACTCTACTCAGGAAAATGGTCTAAATGACAGGGAGTTGTAATGGATATTGATTGATATAAAACAGGGCGGGAGGTGAGATGGGGACTTTAAGCTCTCAGAAGTCTTTGAAGTGAGGGAGGAGTAATAAAAGCCTGGGGAGGAAAGGGTTACCCCCAACTAAACAGGAATAAGACAAGTCTTGAGAAATGAATTCAAATCTCTTAATTTTTCTCTGCATTTCTAAGGACTTTCTTGTAAAAATATCATTTCTGCAGATGGGAAATGGCACATAAATGGGATCCCCAAAGATGAGGGATATACACTGAGACAGTCTGCTTCTCACTTCTCACTACTGAGTGACATGGGATCATAAAGCTTAGACGAAGAAGGAAGAAGGAGGAGAAAGAGGAGGAGAAGGAGGAGGAGGAGGAAGAGGAGGAGGAAGAAAAGGAAGTAGAGGAAGAGGAGGAGGAGGAGGAGGAAGAAAAGGAGGAGGAGGAGGAGAAGGAGGAGGAGGAGGAGGAGGAGAAGGAGGAAGAGGAGGAGGAGGAGGAGAAAAAAGACTAAGAATAGGCAAGGATCTAGCCAAGGATACACAAAACTAGGAAGGATCAGAGCTTTATCAAAACCGGGATGCTCCCCTTTCACAGCCAGGGAACTAGCCAGACTCTTCAGCAATGATCTCAATTCCCGGGCTCACCAATGATGTTTGGAGGTGTTACAGTAACATCTGTTGCTTATTACCTGTGTTTCCTTAAGGAAGTAACTTGACCTTTATGGGCTTCAGTTGCTCCTTTTGTAAAATGAGGAGGGGGTAGACTGCATGACAGCTAAGATTTCTTCCATCTTTCAATTTATGACACAATGATACCATAGAAATATAAGTCATACTGTACAGAGATCAATTTATTGAAAGGATCTAGATCATAATGTGGTATCCTCCACTGCCTTCTGTGTCCATGGAATCTTAGATTTGGAAGCAGCTTCCTAGTCTAAACTTCCCATTTTACAGCTGAGACAAATAAAGTAAATGTTTGTCAACTGAATTACCCAAATGTCCCAGAATTAGTAAATATCAGCAAGTGGGTTTGAACCCAGATCATTTGAATAGGGCACTTTTCTTCTTCCCACTATGGCACACTGCCTCTCTTTAGGGGTAAATGTGTCCATTAGAATCACACAGCTTTCAGTTTGGGGTTTTTGAGATCTCCAAGACTTGCTATAGTCAGTTTAGATCATCTCTCCACGGTTGAACACCTCACTACACATCAATTTAGACAATTCTTTCCCACATCTCTCTGAATTCTTCAAAGCCACCATTTCTTTTTAGCAATAATAATCTAGTAATTTATAGGTCATATATTTTTAACTATTCCTTAATAATTGGCCACTTAGTTTCCATTCTTTATTCCTCTAAATAGTAATAATAACAAGAATTGCACTGTATATTTTTCTCTCTATGGGTCTTTAACCCCCTTGGAATAATGTGCCTAATAATATTTCCCACTTTTTGGAACTGAAATGTTGAGAGCAAAAATGAGAAAGAAATGGAAAAATCTAAAACACAACGTTATACTCACAGTAGACCAGAGAGAGAAATCTTACAACTACCTGGCAGAAAACAAGATTTCCTGACAGTTTTAGTGTTTAAAATCCTTCACAGCCTATCCTAAAGGACTCCTTAGCTTCTCATTACTAACATCAGCTCCCTGATATAAAAGTTCCAATTAAGGAGAGAGGCAGCCTCAGTTACTTAACTGGAGTGGCAGGCTGGGATACACGAAACTTAGGTTTTTGTCTCAATTACAGAGCATTAAATGACATTGGGGAAGGCCATTTCCTTCCCGTGGCCTTCCGCTTGCAAGGTGCCAAAGATTAATCTGATCAAATTTGCTGAAATCCTACGGTCGCCTAGGAGAATGGCATTTTAAAAGTACATGATATTATGGCTGGCAATGGGATTGCGAGAGCTGAGGAGCAAAGAGGGGAGGGGGAGATAAATAATCTTCTAAGTACCGCAGTGAGCAAATTGGCTGACTGGAGCAAGACCACACCAACGCCGTTTAGATGAAGAATAAATCAATCCCAGGAGCTTTGGTTAATGCCGGTTGGTGATTTAGCGCCCGCCTGAGCTAAAAGCATCAAGGGCCGGACATTGCGTGATTCAACAATTCGCCTGTGGGGATGAATTATGGGTTGGCTGCGTAAGTCAGTAGTGGGTATACCATGTGCTCCTCTTGGCCCCGTCAGCTGAGAAAGAAGCAAGAGACTCGGAAAATACAGGGAGAGGACGAGTCAAAAGGGGTCTGAATCTTCATTACCCACAACCGAAAACTGCAGACATCTACATTGCTTCTTGAAATATTGGCAGCTCCTTCAAGATATGCAACATGGAGCTCACACAGTCTAGTGGTTAGAGCCATGCTCTTGGAATCTCATCTTTGAATCTCATCTGAGACATTAATTAGATTGTGAATTTGAGTAAATTATTCAACCTTATTAGACTGGTCTCCTACTCAGTATATAAGTAGAATGGGCTAATTATAATCTTCCAACTTTAAAGCCATGACTGTAGGACAGCTAGCAATGGAGTTCTTTGGGATTTTGTCAAATCACATGAGACCAGAGAAAACGAAGATCAGTGAGTTCTTTTTGTCATGGACCCCTTCATAGACTGGTGAAATCTATGGATCTCTTCTTGGAATAATGTTTTTAATATATAAAATAAAATATTTGGATTATAAAAATAGTTATTATTATTATTATTATTTTTAAAATAATTATATGTAACTTCTCATATAATTAAAAATATATGTTTATGTATAAATATATTAAATCATAAAGAAAATTATATATTGTTATAAATAATTGTAATTTAATTTAATTAACAAATCATTAATTATATATAATACAAACTGTAACATAATAAATTAATAAAATAACATTTAATTTATTTTAATTATATATATTATTTATTTTACATACTATATATACACTATATAAATATATATTAATTAATAAATATAATAAAATTGAGTTATACATATATACATATATGTATGAGTATGTATATATGTGTATATATACATATATATACATACATATATATATACATATATATATATATATATATTTAGAGAATGTAAGAAACTCCAAGGGCTCTTTTCACCTTTTGATTTGTAGCCCCAGCACTTAAAACAAGCCTGGCATAGAACATATCTGTAAAAAATTGTTGTTGAATTGGAAACCTGCTAGGTGATACCCATATGGTCTAAGCATCTGTCCTGATCTGGGCATTTGATCATCATGGCTGGGAGCAGGGACACCTGATTTCTCACCTTGGCTCTGCCAGTACCCAAATTCTGCTGTCTGAGAAGTCGTTCTCTGAGTTCTCTGAGTACCATGTTGTTTCCTGATTTTTTTGCAAAATGTTCTCTAAGGTACTCTCCACAGCTAATATTCTATGGAGCTAATTATAGAGATCCCTTAATTCTCTCAGAAGGTAATTGTTAACCTAAATGAATCTCTAATTGGTAAATTTCCAGCACCATAACAAATTAAGGGGAAGAAAGCAAGATCTAGGCAGCGGAGAGGATGGGTGATTTTGGGTTGAGGAGGAGGGAATTCTCACTGAGAGACCTGCCTGGGAGTCTCTTCCAAGCTCTTCCTATTACTACTTTTCTTCGGAAGCCTCAGATTGTCTAAAAATCTTAAGACCTTCAGGAGGCAGCAGTCACCAAAACTATTTGGTATTGGCTAAGAAATAGATTAGTGGATCAGTGGAAAAGGTTAGGTTCACAAGACAGAATAGTCAACTATAGCTATCTAGTGTTTGACAAACTCAAAGATCCTAACTTTTGGGATAAGAATTCATTATTCGATAAAAACTGCTGGGATAACTGGAAATTAGTATGGCAGAAATTAGGCATGGACCCACACTTAACACCATATACCAAGATAAGATCGAAATGGGTCCATGACTTAGGCATAAAGAACGAGATTATAAATAAATTGGAGGAACATAGGATAGTTTATCTCTCAGACTTGTGGAGGAGAAAGAAATTTGTGACCAAAGATAAACTAGAGACCATTACTGATCACAAAATAGAAAATTTTGATTATATCAAATTAAAAGGCCTTTGTACAAACAAAACTAATGCAAACAAGATTAGAAGGGAAGCAATAAACTGGGAAAACATCTTCACAGTTAAAGGTTCTGATAAAGGCCTCATTTCCAAAATATATAGAGAACTGACTCAAATTTATAAGAAATCAAGCCATTCTCCAATTGATAAATGGTCAAAGGATATGAACAGACAATTTTCAGAGGATGAAATTGAAACTATAACCACTCATATGAAAGAGTGTTCCATATCATTATTGATCAGAGAAATGCAAATTAAGACAACTCTGAGATACCACTACACACCTGTCAGATTGGCTAAGATGACAGGAAAAAATAATGATGAATGTTGGAGGGGATGCGGGAAAACTGGGACACTGATGCATTGTTGGTTGGACTGTGAATGAATCCAACCATTCTAGAGAGCAATCTGGAATTATGCCCAAAAAGTTACCAAATTGTGCATACTCTTTAATCCAGCTTATATCCCAAAGAAATACTAAAGAAGGGAAAGGGACCTGTATGTGCCAAAATGTTTGTGGCAGCCCTGTTTGTAGTGGCTAGAAACTGGAAATTGAATGGATGCCCATCCATTGGAGAATGGCTGGGTAAATTGTGGTATATGAATGTTATGGACTATTATTGTTCTGTAAGAAATGACCAGCAGGATGAATACAGAGAGGCTTGGAGAGACTTACATGAACTGATGCTAAGTGAAATGAGCAGAACCAGGAGATCACTACACTTCGACAACAATATTGTATGGGGATGTATTCTGATGGAAGTGGATTTCTTTGACAAAGACTCAATTCAATTGATAAATGATGGACAGAAGCAGCTACAGCCAAAGAAAACACTGGGAAACGAATGTGAACTATTTGCATTTTTGTTTTTCTTTCCGAGTTGTTTTTACCTTCTAAATCCAATTCTCCCTGTGTAACAAGAGAACTGTTCAGTTCTGCAAACATATATTGTATCTAGGATATACTGCAACATATTTAACATATATAGGACTGCTTGCCATCTAGGGGAGGGGGTGGAGGGAGGAAAGGGAAAAATCGGAACAGAAGCGAGTGCAAAGGATAATGTAAAAAAATTACCCTCGCATGGATTCTGTCAATATAAAGTTATTATAAAATTAAATTAAATTAAATTTTTAAAAATTAATTAATTAATTTTTTAAAAAAAAAGATCTTCAGGAGGGAACTCTATTGGCTGATAAGCAGAGGGAAACAGGGACAGGGTATAATCCTCCTCAAAGTTCTCCCCATTTGAAAATAGGGAAGGCAGTTCAATGAGCCTCCATTAGGAAAAAGAGTATCTGTGTTGGCTTTACGGTGCTTAGACAAGTGGTTCGAAATAGTGAACTAAATTTGCAATCAGGATGATCTTGAGTTCTAATTCTGCCTCACATCTTCCCAGCAGTGTGACCCAGAACAACTTTTATAATTTTTCTGTACCTCAATTTCTTTATCTATAAAATGGATCACAATAACATATGCCTTCTGGGATTATTATGAATATAAAATTAGAAGATATGTCTAATGGTATATATGAGAAGCTTAAAGCAATATGAAAATCTCCCTTTTCCTGCTCCTGTTTTTTATTCCTTCTCCTTCTCCTTATTCTGCTCCTTTTTTCCTTCTCTTCCTCCTTTACCTTCTTTCTCCTCCTTTTCCTCTTTCTCCTCCTCCTCCTCCTCCTCATCTGTTCCTCCTTTTTTCTTCATTATTATTATCCTAGCTCTGTCACTCATTTTCTGTGTGACTTTGCACAAATCACTTAATTTCTGCATCTTTCCTTTTTCCATCTGTCAAATGAAAGAGTCAAGGAAATGTATTAGATGAGCTGACCCCCAAAAGTCCTTCTAGCTCTTCAATTTGAAGAACATTTTGCCTTAGTTTCCTTTATGTGCACAATAATCCCCTTCCTGTCTTTATTATTATTATTGCTCATTTATAATACTTTTCCACCTCCAAGCTTTTGTAACAGCTGCCCTTACTCCAGCCTCTTGGAATCCCTAGTTTCCTTCCAAGTTGAACTCAATCAGTACCATCTACACGTGCCTTTTCTGACCTTTCCTCACCCCAGCTATTCGAACCTACACTGCTTTTAAATTATATAGCTGTATATTGTATCCCCTGACTAAAATGTAAATTAATTGAGGGTTGAAATGATTTTCTTATATCATCTTTTCTTCACTTTTCTTTCTTTACTTCTTTTCTTTTCTTTTTTGTATCTTTCATTTTGGCATTTTTAAAACTTCTTTCTTTTTGCTCTCTTCCCCTTCCATTCTTCCTTTCTTCTGCCCATATTTCCTCCTTGCCTTCATTCCTTTCTTACTCTCTTCTTCCCTTCTCTCTTCCTCCTACCTGCTTTCCTCACTACCTTTTTCCTTCTTCCCTTCCTTCCTCCCTCCCTTTTCCTCTCTTCCTTCTTCTTTCTGTCCTCCCTCCGTCTCTTCGTTCTTTCTTTCCTTCCTTCCCTCTTCCCTCTTTTGCTCTTTTCTCTTTCCTCTCTTTGTCTCTTTCTTTTTTAATTCCTCATTCTCTCCCTCCTTACTTTGCATGGTTTCTTTTTCTCCTTCTTTTCTTTTTTGCTTCCTGAGTGCCTTGCTCAAAATAAGCAACTTAAGAAATGCATATCTATTGGACAATTGATTGAACAGTAAATCTCAAAAAAGACAGAGAGTTTCCTATAACCTTTGGTTGTGCTCATTATTTTTTTCCACTGTCCTATAGTACTTTGAAGTTTGCAAAGTTTTTTTTTTTCCATATAGTACCATGCTGCATTTCTTGTCTTCCTTGTCAAAATGTGAGCTGCTCAATCATGATGATCACGCCCTTGACCTACCCAGTGCCATGACTGAGAACTTGAAAAACTCATCTAAATCACTTCCTTTCTTAGACTTTCAAGTTCTTCATCAGTGAATTAGAGATCAATATATGGTAACAAGGTTATGTCAAGAAAAATATTTTTTGAGACAACATATTGTAGAAATATGAATTATGGTGATTATCCTCCAACATCAATCTGAGCACAACGTGCTCTGACAACTAATAATGAACTACAAAAACCATAATAAAAGAGCACGTCAAAGTATTTATAATTTTTGAAGGGAGATTAAGATGGCCTAGTCAATTTACATGGAAAAGGAATTACCAAAGATTGGCCTTTGTGATAAGCAGGTATTCTCTCAGTACTGGGAGAATGTTAGTGAGAACTTTTGTAATGAAACGTGGAAGGACATTGATAAAAATTTCACAGAATGGGAAAGAATGAGTTGCAATTTGCATCTTTGGAATAAATATCTCTACTGATTAAATATTGGAATATTTCCAAATTACTGAGCAAAATACTTATCACATAAAGGGCATCCAATAAATACTTGTTAAATGAAAGACTGATTGGTAAGGTTCTTGGAAACCAGCCTGGAAAATTGATCAATTTTGAATTTCAAAGTTTGAGGGGGAAATTCAAATCACATCAATGGTATTGATTAATTCGATGTCAGACTTCAGCATTAGTGAAATGCTTTAACAACTCTGCCTGTGTCAATCAATTCCACTTTGAACCATTATCTTGCATATGTATGTAAGATTATTAAATTCTAGGGAGTTAGGGTTGTGAAACACAATCCTGAAATTCAAAAAGAATTCTCACCTCTCTTCAGTCAGTTTATTTCCTTTGTCAAAAGTTGAATTATTCAAGGATCAAGAATCATCATGAATATAATCATTATGACGGAAAGAGATAAGACTAGGTGATCTCTAAGGCCTTTCTACCTCTGGTAGTCTATTTTCTAAGTGTCTCCATAGTTCTGGCATGTATTGGAAAGTCCCTCTCACCCGTGACATTTCATATTTTATTCTAATACTCTATGTTCCAATATCCCTTCCAACTCTGATATTCTATTTTCCAAGGTCTAAGCCCTTTTACTGCTCTGCATTCTATATTCTAAGGCCCCTTCTAGTTTTAATGTTCTCTTCTATTCTGAAATTCTACTTTCTAAGGCCTTTCAGTTGTGTCATTCAGTTCATGTGTGACTTGGGAATTATCACTTTAAGAGAAGTCATTGCCTTTGAACTCTATAGCTACATATTAGTTTACTGATGATACACCGATCATTGTCAAGGTATGAACGCTCTAAAGCACATGCCAGCAGGAAAAGTCAAATTGCTTAATTTCAAGTTTTAGATAATTTACACACCCACAGAGCTCAAGGAGACCTTAGAGACTATTTCATCCAATCTTATTTTATTGTTTAATTATTTCAGTTGTACCTGACTCTTTGTGACCTTATTTGGGATTTTCTTCACAAAGTTATCAGAGTGGTTTGCCATTTTAAAAAATCGTTTTATATATAATGAAACAGACAAACAGGGTTAAGTGACTTGCTCAGGTTCACACAGCTATAAGCATCTGAGGCTAGATTCAGGTCCTCTTGACTTTAGGCACAGCACTCTATCCACTGTGCCATCTAGGTGTCCAATCTTATTTTACAGCTGATGAAAGCAAGAGAGCTGTGAACATAAACTGTGTTTTCATAGTAAAGAGAGTGATCTGGTTTGCCTGGAAGTGTATGGATAGGAGGGGTGTGTGTGTGTGTGTGTGTGTGTGTGCTGGGAGATGGAGATTGAAGGGAAGGGTGCTACTCCATTATAGAGGGACTTTGATGCTGTACTTTGTTCAGGAGGCAATGGGAAGCAACTTTGATCCAAACAGTGTCTGGGTCAAATCTATGTTTCTGGTAACCAATGAATGAGATCATTCTTAAGATCCCTTTCCTTTCTCAGAAGTCAGAATTGATTGACAAGGGTCTTTTCTAACAGCTGAGGATACAACAAAAAGTTACAAATATATTCAAATAGAACCTTGCCAGCCAGTTTGTAAGCCTTATAAAAACAATCAATTGAACTATAGTTTACCATCAGCCTAGACAATGCTTGCGTTCCCTTCCAACACTTAGAATCCACCAGTCTGTGAAGTTAATTATTACAAGATCTCACAGCAAGGTAGCAACAGAGATCTGAAAAGAACTACGTTCTCCTCCCACGTTCTCCCTAGCTAGTGTTCTGCCCTCCATGTCTGACTAACTTCCCCCAGCCAGTGTTCTGCCCTCTATGTCATACTAACTTCCCCAAATTGATTCCCAAGTTGTCAATTCTATTGGGAAAAAGACAAGAGAATTACAAGGAAAAAGTATACTTGTATCACAAAGCAAAGATATTAATGAACTTGGGCTGATTTCCAAGCTGTAGCTGCCAAAATTCCAATTACTTCTAACTGAAAAAATCAATCGTCATTCTTCATGTCAAATCATTGATTTGGACTCTCTCCCTCCTCCTACCTCTTTGTCCTGCCCCATTTTTAAAATTATTTTCCTCCATATCCTCAGTATCCCAGTAAAGAGACTTAGTAGTGTTGACTGCCCCACCTCTGTCCCTCTGCAGAGTCCCTCACCCCACCCTACCATCACCATTTCTTCACTGTGATCACCTTCATGTTCTTTTGTTGTAATCCTCTTATCCCTTAAGGATCATGTGGATGGATTCCCTGATTCCACTAAATTTTATTGTTCTCTCCTCCTCTGGCTATTATGATTTCTATAAATCTAAACCTGTTTTGTGGATCCATCCAGTGGATTGTAAGCTCTCTAAAGACAGGTACCAATGTTTTATTTTATTCATTTGTTACTTACTTTTATGTTTAATAATCAGACAAGGAATGGAAATTTGTCATGTGCTTATTATGTGTCAGACACTGAGCTATGTATTGGGGAAATGACAAAAATGGAAGTCTTTGTCTTCAAATGATTTCCATGCCATATCACTGTGTTCACTCTGCAAATAAGATTCTCTTTTTTTCTTACCACCAACTCTTAAAACTCCTGATTTCTTAAAGACTAAGTTCAAATGCCTCACATTAATAAAGGCTTTTATTTGTGTCCCCTATCCCCACATCAGTTGCTAGAGTCTGCCTTCTATGGCTACCTTAACATTCCTCTCCACATATCTTCCATACAACTATCTAGGCTGTTCCTCTCATTAGAATGGAAGCTCAGTTAGGACCACTATTAATTTTTTTTATTTCTCTTTGTATTCCCTGCATTTACAACAATGTCTGATTCTTAATTGGCTGCTGAAAAATGCTTATTGATTAAATAATCGATTGACCCTAATAAGGAAGACACATACATCCATAGAAATACAAATACATAGAAATATAAATACAAAACAACACACAGGGTTAGTGGGGAGGCAGGACACCAGCAGCTGGGAGAATCAAGAAGGGCTTTATGTAGAAAGTAGAGGTTGAATCCAGTAAATGGTATACAGTAAGCATTAAATAAATGCACATTTTATTAAATTGAAAGAATCACCAAAAGATATGAAAAAGAACAAGATTGTCTTCTGGGATTTTTCACAATGTTCCATTCCTTTTGAAATTACTTAAAAGGACCGACATGTTTAAAGAAAAAAAAATCTGTCTTTGTTCTAATCCCAATGGATTATTCTCATCCATTCATCTGAACACCACTGACTCTGCTCTGAATAGGAGAAGCTCCCTAAGGAAACAAGGCTGATGAAGAGAAATACAATTTTCCACCAAAAGATTTTTAAAGCTAAAAGTCAGTTTAAACTCCCGCCATTGACTGTGTCCAGAGGGATTATCATGGTCCAGCAAAAACTACCCTGAGATTGATAGCTAATTTATCCGCCATCCCTGAACTTAAAAGATCTTTTCATGATCCAAGGAGATAGCAATGCTAGAGCTAAAAGAAATAAATCTCAGCAGTATTCAATCAGCCTGTAAGTAATCTCCTGGCCCCACTATTCCAACCTCATTATTATAGTTACATGCTCCCATTTAATTCCTTTCCCCTTCTGGGTTTCTCTTGATATCATTTTCATATGATTTCATCTGGGTGAAAATGTTCAGAGAAATACTATATATTCCTGAAAGCCTCTTGGTACTCACCATGGACTATTGAATTTCTTTCTAAATGCAATATTTTAAGAAGTGTATAGACACTAAGAGGTTGCATGGAAAAAGAACTGATCTCAAACCCCAAATCTTGAGTTCAAGTCTTGCCTTTGACATATACTGATTATGTGACCATGGACAAGTATTTTAACCCCTCAGTGGTCCCTAGGCAACTCTCTATGACTGAAAACTGAAAGTGATGACCTGCATTGAAGGAAGGAGTTTCCTCCTTTGAGCTATCCTTCCATCATTTGAATCATAATCCAGTCTCTATCCCTATCCATGTTGACAAGTTGAGCCTTAGCATGAGGCAAGGGATCCAGGGTAAATCTCCAAGTCATAACAATCTCTAACACTGACTGAAACATCATCATCATCATCACCACCACCAACAACCTTGCCACAACCACTACCACCACCAACAACATAATTAGTATTTATGGCACTTTAAGTTTCCTAAAGCACTTTATTAACATTATCATATTTTATCCTTACAGCAATACTGTCATTTTACAAATGAGGAAAATTAGACAGACAGCAATTAAATGGCTCACTCTCAATCACACAGATAACTGCTTGAGACTGGATTTGCACTCAGGACTTCTTGACCTTAGGTCCAGTGCTGTCTCCATTCCTAATTGCTGGCTGTATGACTCTGGGTAGATGACATAAGCTCTTATAATCGTTGGCTATTCTAAGAGATTGTAACTTATAGAACAGCTCCTAATGAATAAAGAAAAGAAAGACCAAACATTTTATGGCTTAGAGCAGGGAATTTTCTACCCCAATGAACCCACGGATTTAGATCAAAATAAAAACAATGCTACCAATAATTAGCAAACTGTATCACATTCAGAGCAAAGCACATATGAACATTTATTAGGGGCATTCCATGTCCAATATCTCTGGTAGATACTGAGAACTTAAGTGTAGCAAACTCATGCATTTTAGATCATATCTGCAATAGTTGGAGGAGCCCTAAGGTATATAAGAGGAGAAACCGAGTCAGTGAGCCATTGGAAGAAGAGCTGCACTGAGATACAAGGATGATGCTACATGAGGGGAAAAAAAGGGATGAGGTAGATTGTTTTACAAGCAGATGACCCCATTTACTGTGGTTATGCTTTCAATTTATTCCTTTGCCCTGGAGACGAAAAGGTTGTTGGTCATTTCTTTCTGGAGAATGCTAAGGGGAAAGATATTACTTGCCATTTTGCCATATAATACTCACACTTGAGAGCTATAGGAGCATCTTGCTGCTCCACTCTTGAGTTGAGAGTGGACAAGAAACTGAAACAGGGGGCGATATGCCTGGAGATTAGGAACCTAGAAGTTCTCAAAGAAATGATTCCAGATGAAGTGACAAATAAAGGAATCTTAGAAAAACCTGTGCATTGTATGCTATCAACACAATATCCATTGAACAAATCTTGAACCATTTTTCTACTACAGCTTCTTTACACCTGTTTATCTTGTGTCTGGGCTTTCCCTCTGCATGCTTATATCTCTTAGATTCTCCAATTTCATTCAGATCTCATTTCTAGTATCATCAACTGCAGAAGACCTTTCATAAGTGGTTCTAAGGTCAACCAGCATCAACTCTGAGTGTGACTTGTGTTTATATCATCATTTAAATGTTTTCTATGCCTCCCTGAGGCTAGGGATAATTTTTGTCCTTTTTTTGGATCTCCAGAGATTATCTTTGTGCCTGTCACACAAGAAGAACTTAATGAAACTTGTTCATTGATTATTTAATTGAAAAGGTTGGAGAGGACTCCTTTAAATGTCACTGACTTGGTTTCTCCTCTCGTAATACCTTGATTTGCTTCCAGCTACCACAGATATGATATATTTGTTCACCTTTTTGACACTTCTCATCTTGCTATCCCATATCCTAGTTTTATCCTGATATCATTCCAGGAACAAGAGCCAACCCTTGGACACTAGCATGGAATCCTTTATCTCCCATTTCCATAACCTGTGGGGGAGGAAGGATCTTCATATAGAAGTGCTAAATCATTTTCTCTTGTGTCTTTGCTCTGTGAAATAAACTAAGTAGTCACAGGAATATAATTTTCTGTATAATATAGACATAAAGGATCAAGATTAATTTAGATAAATTACCAAATAGAGTATCATTTTCTAGAGCTAATTTGTGATTTTAATAATCCAGAGCAATGTTTTTATAACCATTACTAGGCTACAATTTAGAATTCAGGAACTAAGGGTTTTATTCTTGCCTAGACTTTTGAAAGCACAAAATTTATTGGGGTGGGAAGATCAACCATGAATACAAGAGAGATTCTTCTGTGAAAGTGTGTCATACATGATACATAATCTCTTGTTCTCAGAAAGCTCATGAACCTAAAAGGTTAAAAAGAAGATGAAGAAAAATTATATTTAGGAATCTAGATGGTACAGAGGTTAGAGCACTGGGTCTGGAGTCAAGAAGATGTGAGTTTAAATCTGGTCTCAGAAACTTACTCATTGTGTGATCCTAGGCAAGTCACTTAAGCCTATCTAAGTTCTCCCTCTGCAAAATGAGCTGGAGAAGGGAATGTTAACCCACTCCAGCATCTTTGCCAAGAAAATTCCAAATGGGTTCACAAATAATTGAGTACTACTAAAGAACAACAAAAAAATTGAATTACATTATGATTGATTTGGGGAAGCAAACATTTTTAGACTGGAGTACAGAAGAGATTCCAGGTAAAGGGCAAAAAGAGACAAGGCTGGAAAAATTGATATATAGAAGAAAAATTCAATCAACTTTGTATATAAGACATACTGAAGAAGACACATTTTGGCTTAACATATGAAAAAGTATTCTGAGACATACAAACATTGTCTGCTGCCTTGAGAAGTATCAAATCAACATTTCAATAAGATGGAAAATCCATTTGTTGGGGATGCTTTGAGTAGGATCTGTGCTTTTAGATAGGCGAATAAATCTGGAGGCAAAGGGACAGAAGTCATTCTGTAATTCTTCTCATTAGAAAAGAGGCAGCCATAATTCAGAGGTTACATAATGTGTTTGACCTCCTACAGGGATTAACACCAGATGTGGGATTTGAACCTGATTTTTCTGATTAGAGTCATAGCTCTTTTTCCTCCACTATGACAGATGACCTATATTGTCCCTTCTACGTCATAGATGTGATTTTATAGTCTTCTGTCTCATTAAAAGGAAAGGGAAACATACATACATGTCTACATATGCATACATGTTTATATGTGTGCCCATGTACGCATATTCTGCAGAGGAAAGATAAAGGGAAAATCCTTTAAATTATCATCTGCTTAAAATAAACTTCTAAAAGTCTGGGAAGACAGCCCATGTCACAAATACCTGACCTTGGTTTTGCTTAACACATGAAAATCACTGCAGTGTTTATTAAATGGATGAGATTTATGGACTGTTTCTCCCTTCGAGCACAATGCAACACCTCATTTCGTTTAGCTGTTTTGTATTTTTTAAACTAAATGCTGTATTTTTTTTCCTGGCTTCCTTATCATTCCTTTTTTTTCCTCTTTCACAATTAAATCAATCTTTAATTGAACATTATGAACACACACATAAAGAAGTATTATAAGGAAATCCTTAATGGATTAATAGATATTTTAGTAATACATAGAAGAGGCAATAAAAATTATACTGGATTTTAAGTTAAAGGACATGGTCCCTGTAATACCATTTCTCACACTTATTATGTGGCCTTGGATGAGCCCCTTAATCTAGCTAAGTCCCTATTTTGTTCTCTATAAATTAATGAGTTGGACTAGATAAGAAGCTCTACACCTTTTGAATGTCAGAGTGAATGGGGTGATGCCTATGGAGTACTTCTTAGAAGAAGGCATTGAAAATACATGAAAGAAAAAAAAAGAAAATATATAAGATAAAATATGATGCTTATGAAAGGAATTATGTAATTATAATAAATATAATTATAAGAATTTTAAGAATAAACAAACTTGTGGATCCCAAGTTAAGGGATTCTGGACTAAAAGGCTTCTAAGATCCCTTCCAGTTCTTTATGAATCTGTATGTACTTACTTCCATGGCTGATATATCAATTTTTTTATCAATTTTATAAGCAAAAATTTGTTTTTATTAGCTCCTTTGTATTAGATTTATAGAATTTGAAAGCTAAGAACCTAAAACATTAAATTTATAACACATGATAATGTATTAGATTAATTTGATTATATACAAATAAATAAGGTATTATGTAAGAAAAATGAAAAGCATCGAGAAGGAATAATTAGAAAACTCACAGATATTTATGAATTTAAGTATTTTTAGGAGATACATTTTCAAAGTATAAACTGATAGGTCTCAAAAGAAGTGCAAATTGTTGAAAATCACATAGAAACAAGGTCAAAATCTTAATCTATAAACAGAAATAAAAATATTCCATCAAATTGGAAATGATAGTAAAATATTTTGAATAAAGTATGTATTTATTTACTTAATTTTTTGACAGAATAATACACTGCTGGAAATGTTGTGAATTGTTGTTGTTGTTGTTGTTGTTGTTGTTGTTGTTGTTGTTGTTGTTGTTTTAAGTTTATATCATTTGACCTCACTGTCTTATCACTGGATTATAACAGGGATATTATCAAAAGCTAGGGTGGAGGAAAGAAATGTTATTTATTTAAAAAATTACAAGAATATTTTTAGAATTACTTTAAAAAGCAGGAAAGAAGGAAAGGAAGGAGGGAAAAATGAAAGGAAGGAAGGAAGGAAAGAAAGGAGGGAGGGAGGAATAGAGGAAAGGAGGAAGGGAAAAATGGAGGTAGGGAAGGAGAGAGAGAAGAAGGAAAGAAGGAAAGAGGGGAAGGAAAGAAGGGAGAGAGGGAGGAAGGAAGAGAGGAAAGGAGAGAAGGAAAGAAGAGAGGAAGGAAGGAAGGAAGGAAAATTGGGTTAGTATTTTTTTTCCTCTTATTTTTGTTTTCTTCTGGTTTATATAATAATAAAAAGAGATAGTGTATACATTACTTTTTAAGGTTTATAAAACACTTTGCAAATATTATCTCTTGTTATCCTGACAATAACCCTGGGAAGTAGGTGCTATTATAAACCATATATATTTGAATACTTTGGCAGTAGAAGTAATTGATAAAGATAGGATGGAGGCAATGGAAGTGATCATAGAAATTATTTTTAATATAAATTATATGTAATGGAATAATATATTATATATGTATATATTGTATAACATAGTTAATATATTATTTTAATCATTATTTGGAATATGGTTTTAACATTTGACAGATCAGAAAACTAGAGTATGGAAACACATTTAACTTCTTCAATATCACACAATTTAATCCAATTGAATTATCATTATTAAATGCCTACTCTATGCTAGTCACTGTACTAAGCACTGGGGATCAGAAAACTAACAAAAGGCAGTGTCTGCTCTCAACAAGCTTACAACCCAATAGAAGAGGAAGCATTTAAATAAATGTATACAAAAATCTACATTCATAATAAATAAGAAATAATAGAGAAAAGGTGATGGAATTAAGAAGGTTGGGAAAGGTTTCCTGTAGAAGTTGGACTTGTTTGGAAAGCATGTAAAAACAAGATTTGATGCTTCTTCTAACTTCAAATTTAGGGTTCTTAACATGACATTTCCAAAGGCAAGAGCCATTGCTTGGTGCAAAAGATACAAAGATTTAAACTCCTCAGGTCTTGTTCTTTAAGATTTTATGATCTAATTGGGGTGGAGGAAGAAGAGAAAAAATACAGATAATTATCATGGAGAAATACATAACAACAATCATGCAGGGGAGCAAAACAGGTCTACAATCACAGGACTTGGGGTCAAACTCCAATTGTGCAACTATCTTTATGACTATAGGCAAGTTTTTCCCCTTTTGGGTTTCAGCTCCTTTAGCTGTAAAATGAATAAGCCAGACAACTCATAAGATCCTGACCAGCTCTCTATTAATTGTCCAATGAGACTTATAATTCTACCAGATGCCAATCAGAAAATTATGCCCTAGGGAGATTATCATTTGTCTAGGGTTACAGAGCAAATTGGTCCCAAATTTCCCAACTATTCTCCCCACTAATGAGTATCAACTTGGTCCCCAAAGCTGATGATGAATAAAATAAATAATGCTTTGTCTCGGGGCATTTTGTACTGAAGCCAAATGTTCTTCCCTTCATTAATTGTGATTCAAGGTGGCTGTGTCTCGTCTGAAATTATCCCAAGTAGTTAATTCCTAATGAAGTGCCCAGCATGCCAGAGTACAAAATGTAATTGCCAAGAAAGGTTGTGAAATTTATGAAGAGGAAGAACAAGTTCAATGATTACAGCCCAAATCCCAGCTGGAACATCATTGAAGGAGCTGTCCACCCTCCTAGGTTAGCTCCTTTGAAGAGCTGGAGAAATCACTCACTCAGACCACTTAGTCACAGAGACCTGAGTCCCCTAACACCTCTTCTCATCTTCCTTTACACAAAATAAATGTTCTTGTCCGATATCATAATCTCAACACTTGATCAAACTCACACTGACCTGAGATTAGCCTCCTGCCTGCTTGTCACTTAGACTGCAAAATGGAAGAAAATTTCACAGCATACATAGGTCCATCCAGGACACAAGTCCAGGATCTCATTTTCCTGTTGGGAATGTTCATTTGTGCTCTGGGCTTTGGTTCCCTCTTGCTTCAAAGATGGAGATTGAATTCAATGAGCCTTAAAACCTTTGATTTCATGAGTTCATATTTCATTATGAAACTGAAAAATCACTAGTTTGGGATTTCTTAAGTTTACCCAGGGTATAGATTTCTGTTTGGAATGTGTGGAATCACACATATTCAGAGTTGATAGCTTGTGGGCTCCCAAGTCCAACGTGCTCACAAACAAAAATTCCCTATGTCCTATAAGTAGCATTTCAACATTGGAAGCATTGTCTCTTGAAATTGAACATTTTCTCTTTCAGTAATTAATAATAGTAGTAACTGTAATATTTCTGTAGTACTGACTATGTTTGGGCATTGTGCTGAGTGCTTTACGATTCGATTATTTTCTCATTTGATCTTCAAAAAAAGCCTGATAGGTAGGTGCTATTATACCCATTTTATAGATAAGGAAACTTATGCAAATAAAGGTTAAAAGAATTTGCTTAGGGACATATAGTTAATAATTATCTTAGAGGAGATTTAAATTTGAATCATCCATATACCAGTGATTTTGCTCTATTTGTTGTTTGCTCTATTTTCACCTCTTTTCTGTATTTTTGTCATAAACAAAAATAATAAGGGAAATTTGTTAAATCTTGACTGTGCTGAACATTGTGGGGGGGACATAATTTACGTAAAGCACGACTCTGTGGTTATAGGCATTAATGTCTAACAAGAGGTGATATCAAATTTACAGTTAACAATAATGTGTGATATATTATGATAAGCACATTAGGGAGTTAGAGCTTTAATATTTCAAAATATTTAATATTTCACAATACTTGTTATTGTAAACTGAGATGTAGAGAGATGTAGCACAAATAGCAGTAGCAATAATAGTAGTATCAATAGCAATAATGGTGGTCATGGTAGTTTAATAGTAGTAGTTGTAGTATTGTAATAGTAGTAGTAGTAGTTGTAGTAGTAGTAATAGTAGTAGTAGTAGTAGTAGTAGGGACATTTGGTAGTGATGGTGCTATTTAACACTTACAGAGTGCTTTAATGTCTACAAAACAATTTACATAAATTAATTCAATTTTTCCTCACAAAAGCCCTGAAAGTTAGGTATTGTTATTATTATCTCCATTTTATAGAGAAACCTAAGAGAGTGTAAGTGATTTGCTCGGGATCACATGTCTAGTGAGTTTCTGAGACAGAATTGAAGTTAGATCTTCAGACAGCAAATCCATCCCTCTATCCTCTCTGTCACCTAATTGCAAATGATCCATCTGGACTGGCAGGTAGAGTGTATAAAGGAAAATAGAATGAAATAAAGTTAGAAATATAGGTGGATAAGAGATTTTGGAGATCATTAAATTCCAAGCTAGAGAGTTTGTATTTTTATAATTTGTAAAATAATAATAACAATAACAAGCATTTAAGTAGCACTTCAAGATTTGAAGATATTATCTATTTCCTTTTGTCCTCCCAACACTTCCTAAAAAGGAGAAATATGTCTTTATTATCCCCAGTTACAGACTTAGGATCACAGAACTGGTAAAAATCTGAATCCAGTTCTTTTATTATTATTATTATTATTATAGTTTTTATTTATAAGATATATGCATGGGTCATTTTTCAGCATTGACATTTGCAAAACCTTTTGTTCCAATTTTTCCCCTCCTTCTTCTATCACCATCCAGATGGCAGATTGACCAATACATGTTAAATATGTTAAAGTATAAGTTAAATACAATATAAGCATGCATGTCCATACAGCTATTTTCCTGTACAAAGAGAATCACACTTTGGAATAGTGTACAATTAGACTGTGAAGGAAATCAAAAATGCAGATGGACAAAAATAGAGGGACTGGGAATTCTATGTAGTGGTTCATAGTCATCTCCCAGAGTTCTGGGAGTAGTGGATGAGAGATATTTAGATGTAGGCTTAAAGATATAAGGCAATGGAAGATATAAGAGGAAGTGAAAGGAAGCATATGGATGACTACAAGGTTCACAACTTGGATGATTAGAAGAATAATGATTTATTCAAGACAACAGTTGAAAATTTTAGGAGGGAAGGATTCAGAGACAAGTAATAATGTGTTCCAGTTTGAGTAAACTGAGATAGATAGAGGTGTCTAACAGACATCCATAAAGCAGTTGTTTTGTGTGATTAGAGATCAGGAGATTAGTGCTGCTCCAATGGATCTGGATATTACATATTCCGATTAACCCCTGAATTCTTGGAAGCTATTGAGATCTCCAACAGAAAGATAAAGAACAGAACATAAATCCAGAAAAAAAAGTTGGGGTGAGCCTAAACAATAACCATAGATGAAGATGCCAAAATAAACTCAAAAGTTTTGCCTAATGAGTAGAGTATTTAAGAAAAGTTGTCCAAGAATTGGTTGGAATTGTGGACTTGGAGCTCAGAGAAGTTAGGGATGAAGGCATATATTGGACATTTGCTTGGAAGGAATAGCTAAATCCATCAAAATGTATGAGATGACTAAAAGAGATAGCATGAAGTCACTACTGATTCTATAGCCCCATGAGGAGGACACAGACTGATCCTGGCTCCACCATAACTTAATAGTAAAAATCTTTATTTCCATAGCATTGTCTTTTTAAAAATCACTTTCACAAACAATATCTCTTCTGACCTTTATGATAATTTTATGAGATTCTTAAGTTCATTATTAAATTGTCTATTTCCTATACAGAAACTGAGGCACACAGACAAAAAGTAAAATGTTTAGGATTAAACAGTTAGTTAATCATTTCATGATTTCCAATCTTGTATTATTTCTATTCTATTACATGTTGAGGTCAAGGTTCTTAGCACTTCAAACATAGGATAGAAAAAGTATTTTTGTGAGTTTTCTTGCCTCTAGTCTATCTCGATTCCAGTCCAGCCTTTACTCAACTGCCAAACTGATCTTCCTTAGGCACATCACATCACATGTCCCATGTAGTTTTTCAACTCCAGGATAAAATATAAAAGTCACTATTGAACATTCAATGACCTTTAATTCTTCTCATATACTATTCATCCCTTAATTCTTGGTTTCTTTGTGTTTTCTCAAAGAATATACTTCATCAATTGACTCCAGAAATTTTCATTGAATATCCATGATGTCCAGAATTCTCTCTCTCCTCACTGTCATCTTCTGGCTTCTCTGACTTCATTCAAATACCACCAAAAAAGCTATCTCCTGCAAGAAGCTTTCCCCCATTCCTCCTCAATCCTAGTGCCTTCCTTCAGAAATTACCTCCAATTTTCTAACATATATCTTGTTTATACATAGTTGTTTGCATATTGTTTTCCCATTGGACTATAAGCTTCTTGAGAACAGGAATATCTTGTTTTACTATTACTTCCAGTACTTAGGACAGCACCTAGGAGAGCACTTGACACATAATATAAGCTTAATAAATGTTTGCTAACTGAATGACTATTGAATTTAACTGGGATGTCTATTGAATCCAGAATTTTTTTCTCTTTCACAATGGATAACTAAAATATGTATCAAAACTCCCAAAAAATCATATGTAGATTGATTGAAAGGAAAACTAGTCTGCCTGGAACTAAGGTGATTGTGATATAATTAACATTGGTGCAGAAAAGATAATAGAGGTTGTATGTCTTTAGCCTGATGGTTTCCAATTGGAGATGGTGATTATAAGGGAAAGTAAAGATATACAGGAATACAAATGTAATAAGAGGAAGACATGATCCTGGGTGATAAGCCAAGGGAATTGTCTGGGATCTCTATTTAGATCTATAAATGAGAAATGAGTTCGGGAAATTTGTAGGTGAAATTGATGGTCATTATTTAGTAGCTGTTTAGGATCTGGTAGATAAGAGAGGCCATTTGCAATTATTCTCTGAAAAAAAATCTCATTGTATTTAACAAGGGATGAGCAAATTGTCTCAAGGTTAAAGTAAAACATTCATTGATCTTCTATTGTTGAAAGCTCTTCCCAACTTTCCCTATCCAACTTGGCCTTGTGTATTCTGTTATAGCCAAACTTGTATTACTTGTCTTTATTCAAAGTCAGATCTGTATTTCTTGCTATTGAACATTTGCCTACATCATTTTACATGGTTGGAACAGAATTACTTTTGAACTCTTGGGGAATTCTTATCTTTCTTGGAGGTTTGCTCAGATATTACCTCTCCTACTACCTTCCCATTCTATTACTAGTTATTAGCAAGCTCCATCTCTTTGGGTCTCTTTAGATTTGATCTTTGCATTCTTGCTGTTTTTCACAAAACCATGTCATCTGCTACAACTGCACCTTTGCACAAAGCATGGCTCAGCATAAAGCCATTTTTAAATATGTTCAAACAAAAAACAAGACTACAAACATCAAATGGTCGTATAAAAAGGCCAGAATTTCAGCCAAGTCAAAAGCTGGGAATAGTAGAGATGATAGCTGAATATGGCAATTAAGGGGCATAGAAGTTAGAACATTGGTCTAGAGGCTAACCAAAAAGGACACTAGGGAACATCACACTTATAATAATAAATGCTATGGAATATGAAATTAATTCTGGGAATAGAAGGAGACTTTCTTTCATAGTTTTCATAATAAAATAAGAAGAGGGAAACATTCCAACGACAAATGATGCTGAAAGACTTAAGAAACTGATGAATTTGATAAGAACTACAACCATGGTACCAAAGAGCCAATACTATTGCATTATGTTTCAACACGTAATACAGAAGTGATTGGTATGAGATGTAAAATTAGACTTATATTTTTGATGTGGTCAATGTGGAAACTGCTTTCATTTAACTGTGCATACATATCAAATGTACTTTCTTTTTATCCACATGCAACTATGAAGAGGAAATAAAAGTAAGAGACAGAGAAAGAAAATAAATGCTTGTTAATTGATTTTTAAATAAATTTTTATATATCTATCTATAGATATGTGCCTTATAAATGTGCAAAAATTAAAAGATGTAACAATTAAGATTCTCAAAATAATTGATGATTGATATAGGTCTGAATCTTCCCAGTGAGTTTAAGAAAAATGCCAGAAAATTGGTTAGTTTCTTAAGAGAGAAATGAAAGTCTTAGAGAAGGACTTATGACTTTCTTACTTGAGATGCTAATTAAGATTGCATAGGGAAATAGAGAGGGAAAGGGAAAACATAAGGATTTATATGACATCTACTATGTGCTAGGTATCTTATAGTTATTATCTCATGTGATCCTCACAAATTTAGGTGGGGGGAATAGATTTGTTACCATCCATATTTTACAGTTGAGGAAATTGAAGTAAACAAAGGTGAAATGACCTATTTAAGGTCACATAGCTAATATGTATTTGAGATCTCATATGCACTAAGGTCTTCCTGACCCAGGCCCAACATTTTATTCCTATGCCACCTGGCAGTCCATAAAGCAAGGGATATATACTCCCAATTCACAAAGATTCAAAGAAAGTGTAAAGTAGGATGATGGTGAAGTCTGAAATATAAGTGTGTATGCATGTGTTTTTCCAATAATGAGTGATGTCAATTTATTAACATTTCCTAAATTGACAAAGATGATACCTGCAGTTATAAAAATCCTAAGCTAAACCATCACCTTACATACATTACTGAGAAAGGTATAGAACCTCAGAAACTACACATTAGAAAAATCATTACCTCAAGTAGAATTTCGTATACCTTATCATGAGTTTCCCAAGTAGAATATCACAAGCAAATCATGCAATATGACTCTTCATTGTTATCAATCATCAGATGGGATCACTGTAGAAAGGCTGGAAAACTGTCTCACTTTCCATTGATTTTTGGGCCTTTTGAATGACATCTATAGATATGTTTAGTTGCATCTCACACTGTCCTGAACTTTGGCTAAACTTAAACAAAACCAGAATACTAAGTGAGCCCCATGGCACAGATAGAATTTCAAAGGGTGAGCCCTGAGATTATGGATCAGGAAGACCTCCAAGTCATTGGAGAGCAAAGGAGTGTAATTGGAGAGATCCCTGTCAGATTGGCATCAATAACACACATTTTTTCTTTGATTCTAAAAGGGTGGAAGGTTTTTACCCTAGAGATAGAGCACTTGTCCCCCCTGGCATATGAAAATATGGCATATGGGGCTTGGGATCCTTATGGAATCCTTAAATCTTTGCAGAATACAAAGACAATTGAGCTCATTATGTGTCTATGATGTGACAAAGAAGAGAAACCAAGAAATTGCACTTGCAAACACATATGTGCACAATTCACATAGTCACTCAACATATGTGCATGCATACATATGTGTACATATAGATTATATATTTTATTAATTGTTTTGTAGCAGGGACTCCTTTGACAATCTGGTGAAAACTATGGATCCTTTTTCAGAAGAAATTAAATTCACTCAATTAAATATCTAGAAGCACAAGAAAAGCATATTAAAGCAGTTATCTAAATGTATATGTATAAACATATATATGTACCAAGATTAATATCATGATAGAGATAATGATATTAAATTTTAGACTCTTAACTCAAACATTTCTCTTTTTGAACAATTTAATAATTCAGAATTTAATAGGAGGAAGATAATGGGGTAGATTGCCTTTCAAAATGCAAAATTCTTTTCATGACACCAGTCTTTTCCCTGAAATAATGGCCCATTTTCATCACCATTATTCTTCTGATGAGTTATTTCCAAGGGTGTTTTGAAACTTGTTCCTAGGGTTAGAGAGTGATGATTATTAAAAATTGAGCATGAGCATATATAAATGGGCAACTGCTACAAATCAGGGCTTAATTTATTGTTCTGTTTATCAAGGTTTAAGAAAATGATGGAGAAAACTTAAAAATGAAATTACATTTAAAAGTGTGTAAGGCATTCACATTTGTATGCATATATGTGTGTCTATGTGTATATATATCTACATATACATACACACATACAGAAAGCAAGAGATAGAGAGCTAGTTATTAAACATTTTGCAAATACATACGTAGACATGTCCCTAAATCACAAAACACAACCAGTATCATGCAGTGTTGTTGATGAAGTGAATGTTGACCTTGGGAATCATAGAATCTGAATTTAGATTCAGGACCTACTGTGTGTCCAGTATTTTTGACTCAGAATCTTTCAAACTGAAAAGACTAGGTAACTGAAGACAGGGAAAATTATGTCCCTCTATATTCTAAACTACTGCTCACTGTCACAGGCATATCAGCACAAAATTCAAAGGACTCTCAAAATCCAACATTAATAATTTTCAAATTTTCTGGCCAGTGTAATTGATAGAAATCAGGGAATGATGCAGTCATTGAGAGTTTGGCACTTTCAAGTGACTAGTAGACTCAAATTCAAGGAAATTACTCAAGTATTCTAAGAGAAGGACAGTATATATATATATATATATATATATATATATATATATATATATATATATATATATATATAATCTATGTAGTGATAGGTTGAGGCTTGGATTTCCTCATTAGAATGACTATTCCTTGGGAAGATTCATTCAGCCACTGATTTCATGCTGTTATGGGACATACATCATGCATGTTCAATGCAGTTCTGCCAACATTTTCTAGGAATGGGAAACTGTAAGTTATCACCACTGATACTAACATGTAGGGTTAGGCTGGATGTCACCAAAACTCCACCAATGCTTAATTTTACTGTGTCACATGCATTGGAACATCCCAAGTATTGGAAACATGGAGCATTCTGTAACCTCAAAGAACTTACTTTCTTCTAGTAACTTTTGTGCTGACTTTGATAATTGGACATCCTGCTTGTGTCCTCTGGGAATATGTGAATCATGACTTCTCACTTCATTAAAAGTTCAGCATAAGAAGACTTTCTCATTACTGTCTTGCTTCTCAAATGATTGTATATATACATGGTGCATCATTTTATTGGAATGTAAGCCCCTTGGAGAGAGGGTCTCTCTCTCTCTCTCTCTCTCTCTCTCTCTTTCTCTCTCTCTTTGTTTTTTTTCTTTCTTTCTCTCTCTTTGTTTTTCTCTTTGTCTTTCTCCCTCTCTCTCTCCTTTTCTCTTTCTGTCTGTTTCTGCCTCTCACGCTGTCTCTCTAATCTCTCTCCATATATATGTATATATGTATGTATGTATCTCATGTAGTTTGCCCAGATTATTGCTGTTGTTACTTTTAATAGCTAAATTTTATGCAGTTCTTTGCATATATTATCAAATTGATTATATAAATATAATATTATATATCATATGATTAAATATGATATATCATATATAATATTATAATATAATTATATAATTGATTATATAGCATTGATTTGATTATCAAACAATCATTTGAATTTATGAGATTAGATGAGAAAACTGAGGCTGAGAAAGGTTAAGTGACTTACCCTCAGTTATATGGCTAAATACTAAATGTCTCAGGCAGAATTTTAATTAAGGTCTTCCTAAGTCCAAGTACAACATTGAAGCCTAGATTGGGATTCTGATGGAAATAGACACCCTTCAACTTGATTTTCCCTCACTTCCATTGTGATGGTTACAGAAAGGGAGGGAACCCAAGACCAAACCTCATCAGAACCATTATACTCTCTTCCTGGCAGGTCCTACATTTATGCTCGATCCTAGGATGCACAATTAGCTGGCGTTGGTGAGCTTGACTGGTTATATTGACTAGAAATAGTTTCAATTTCTTGATCTGAAAATTGTCTGTTCATATCTTTGACCATTTATCAACTAGAGAATGGCTTTATTGCTTATAAATAAGAGTCAATTCTCTATTTTAAAAATGAGGCCTTTATACGAACCTTTGACTGTAAAAATGGTTTCCTAGTTTATGAATTATCTCATTGTTGAAGAGAGTCATGTCCATCAGAATTCATCATCATATAGTCTTGGCATGTATAATGATCTCTTAGTTTTGCTCATTTCGCTTGGCATCAGTTCATGTAAGTCTCTCCAGGCCTCTCTGAAATCATCCTATTGGTTGTTTCTTACAGACCAATAACATTCCATAACATTCATATATGATAATGTATTCAGCCATTCTCCAATTGATGGGCATCCACTCAGTTTGGAGTTTCTTCCTGGGAAGTAATTTTTAAAAGGAAGAGACCAGCAGAATTTTTGGTAGGGGAAAATAGAAAAAAAAAATCCTAAAAAAGGTGAAGATTGAGCCTGGCTTTGAAGGAAGCCAGAAAAGTTCAGTTAGAGGTTAGCATGGAGATAATTCCAGACAGGCAAATCAAGTGTATAATAGGCAATGGGACTTCCTGTGAGAAGGACAATTATTTGTTAAAATATTTTAATGGAATAATACAATAGAAAAATATTTTAAATATGTTTTTATGAACATTTTCTGTTTTTTAAGTCATCATAGCATTCTATGTATCCCTTCCTCTCTCCTTTCCTCTTTCCTTTCTTATCGTCAAGAGTCATCTCATATGACAAATAACATTTTAGAAAGGAAAAAAGTCAGCAAAACTGATCAAAATATTGAAAAACTCTGAAAAGATGTATAATGAATTATCCCTTAGAGATCTCATCTCCATGAAGTAGTAGTCTGTGAGACGTCTTCTCTCCTATTTTCACTTTCAAGTTCTACTTGATCATCATAATTTTCTTAAACTTACTTTTTATTTTTAGGATGTCATTTTTTCCTATTTATATTATTATTGTAAATAATTTTCTTGCCTCTGCTTATTTCACTCTAGATCAGGTCATGTAGATCATTACATGCTACTCTGTATTCATCATTCATATCATTCTTTATAGCAAAGTAATATTCCATTACATTAATGTACAAAAATTGGTTTAGCCACTCCCCAACTAATGAACATTTACATTATTTCCAACTCTTTGCTAACACAAAAAGTACTGCTATAAACATTTTGGAGCATACAGGGACTTTTTTTTTTCTTTTTGATGGCTTTCTTGGATTATAAGAGCAGTAAATGAGTCTCTAGTTCAAAATATATGAATGTTTTAGTCATTGTGTTTGCATAATTACAAATAACTTTCCAAAATGGTAGTATCAGTTCACAGCTCCACCAACAATGTCTCAGTATACCTACAGTTCTACCACTACTGCAACACTAAGTATTGCTATTTTAAATCATTTTGCCAATTTGCAGGATTTGAGGTGAAATCTCAAGATTGTTTTTATTTTCATTTCTCCTATTGGTGATTTAGAATTTTAAAATTATGTTTGTGAATACTTTAAAATTCTTTCACAGGAAAAACAATCTTCAAGTAAATCTACAAGGAAAACTTTACATTTGATCCTTAGA
Source organism: Antechinus flavipes (assembly GCF_016432865.1). NCBI lineage: Eukaryota > Metazoa > Chordata > Mammalia > Dasyuromorphia > Dasyuridae > Antechinus > Antechinus flavipes. The sequence continues at coordinate 18,694,708 of NC_067399.1, read as the reverse complement.
GTCATAGAAGGGGGCAATGAAGTTTATTAAATGGTGGGATAGTCATGGTGATGTGCAAACCTGCACAATAGTAAGAACACTTTGGCAGGTTTAGCAGATAATGGAAGCAAATGTTGAATGCCAACATAGAAGACTAAGCAGTAAACTGTTATAATAGTCCAGAAGTGAGGGGTGAGGGGGACTGAACTAAGGTGGAGGCCATTTGGAAAGAGACAAATAGATAGACATGAGAAATACTGTCAAATAGTATAAAAATAACAAGAGTTGGTAGTAAGTGAAATGTGTGGGCTGTATGAGTGAAAAGTCAAGAATGACATAAATTTTGCTAGTGAAGATTAGTGATATTAGTGATAGATATAGTAATAACAATAGTAATAATAGTAATAAGAATCAACAGTAATAAGAAGTTCAAGAAGAGAAGAGAATTTTGGAAGAAAATGTTTTGTTTTGGATAGTTTTGGTTTTGCAACCCTAAAGAATGTCTAATTCATCCAATTCAAGATGCTCAAAAGATAGTTGGTGATATAGGATGGGACTTCTGAGGAAAGGAGGTTAGGGCAAGAGAAATAGCTCTGGAAATCATCTGCAGAGAAATGCTCATTGAACCCATAGGAGCTAATGAGATCACTAAGCCAGGCAGTATAGGACAAAAATAGAAGAGGACTGAACGCAGAGCCATGGAGATATTCATGAAAAATGTGACCTGGATAAAGATTCAGCACACACACACACACACACACACACACACACACACACACACACACAAAGCTGAAAAGAACTGACTAGACTGTGAGAGAAGAATCAAGAGAGAGAAGTGTCACAGAAATCTTAAGGTGAAAAGAATTTTTTTAAAAGGGCAACTGAAGAGTATTGAAGCTGTAGAGGTGTCAGATGGGAGAGGATTGCCAAAAGGTCATTAAATGTACTATTTATGAGATCTCTGGTAACTTCAGAGAGAGTAGTTTCAGTTGAGTGATAAAGTGAAAGTCATGGCATAAAAACTAGTGGGTTATGTTCTCTAAGGCCTGGGAAGCTCCATTCACAGAAGATAAAGGCAGAAAAGTCTGACAAAGAAACAGAAATTGTCAGGAGGAGGCTGAAAAAGTATTGATGTGAGTGGAAAGAAATACTGGTTTGGGGAATGGCATCTGGAAAGCCCTGGGAGAGGGCAGAGACTGGGATCCCCCAAAGCTCAAGAATCAAAGCTTTCATTGGTAGAAAGGACTCTGGAGATCATATAATCCAACCCTCTCATTTTGTGGCTTAGGAAACCCATCTGTAAAAGTAAGTCGTGGATTATTCAAACAACCAAGTAAGAATGCTGGGAGTTGAACTTGGAGTTTCTGATAATAACTTCCTCTTCAGCAGATGGTGGTGGATCTGGGCTGGAACTGGCAAAACAGAGCTAAATCCCATATACTTGAGGCATTTGAAAATGATACCCACTCTGCATCATGTAGAACTAGGCCAGAGCTGTCCTGCTGGGAGAAGTCCACTCATTATGCAGCTCCATTTGTACATGCTGATAGACCTTCACCCAGGGCCATCAATCCATCTCTTCCTCCTCCTACAGGAACTCGATATATGGACTTTCACTATGAGACAATTTGTAAATCAAAAAACTGATGTGTCTTGCATTATCTGATCACTTGTCTAAAACAAAGCTTCATTTCTTCCTGGTCACCATTTCAGGATCTAGAGTTTCTCATTCTCACATTGGTTGCAATGTCAATTCAATTTGCACTGTTCATTTCCCAGAGATATTCTGTATTGCTTCCAATAACAAAGGAAATTGATTGCTTCTCTTGAAGTTTATGATTGACAAAGTATTTAACACATCAGTGAGACTGGTAATGTGCTTTATAGATAGGGAAACTAAGGAAACTGGCTCATTTCTATGGTAGAGATGTGGTAATAACAGACCTCTTTCTGATCCAGGGGCAATGTCTAAGAGCCTTAAACCTCCATAAGGTGGTAAGAAACAGGGGCTGGGCAATCAAGGTATAGTATCCTGTGTAGAGTACAGAGATAGAGAGAGAGAAAGTGAGAGAGAGAGACAGAGAGACAGAGACAGAGAGAGAGAGAGAGAGAGAGAGAGAGAGAGAGAGAGAGAGAGAGAGAGAGAGAGAGAGATTGAGATTTATTCAAATTGGGGAAACATTTTTGTCCAACAGAACATATGTACTTGTGTTTTTTTTTCCTTTTTACCAGTAAACTGTTGTGCTCCCCTCCTCAAAAATATATTTCTATATTTTTTCTATAGAATCATAATATCAAAGTTAGGAAAATCTACAATAAAGAATGTCAGAGGAAGGACAGATAATAATAATAATAATAGTTATAAATAAATTCAAATGAATGAAGGAATAAAAGCTAAAAAAGTAGGTAATAATAATAATAGATACACACAGTGCTTTGAGGATTGCAAAGTGTTTCACATATGATAATTGCTCACAAAATCTTTGTCAAGTAAGTACTATTATTATTCCCATTTTATAGAGCAAAAGCTGAGGTAGAGAGAGGATAAGTTACTTATTTTGGATTCTACAGCTAGTAAATTTCTGAGGAAAGATTTGAACTTGGTGATCCTGAGGCAGCTCATAAATTCACACAAGTGGGTAGTACAATAGATAAAATCTGGTATCCGGAATCATGAAGGTCTGAGTTCAAATCCTGTCTCAGATATGTATGGACTTTGTGACCCTTTGGAAGTTATTTAACTTGTGTCCATTTCAGTTTCCTCGCCTATAAAATGGGAATAAAATAATAATAATAATAATAGCGTATTCCTTCAAGGCTTTGCAAACCATAAGCTATTTTATAGTCAGTACCATTACTTAGTTTTGACTCCAAATCTGACATTCAATCTCCCCTAGTCCAGCCTTTATTGTCATTAGTCCCTTTATACCCTATTTGAGGGCAATTGATGATATAGCCTTTCTCCAAGCTCTACATTCTATTTCCCACCTCCATAGGCACAAAGTGTGTCCCCCTCCCCCCAACCATGGAATATAAGCTCCTTGAGGGAAGGCTCTGTGTATTGTTTTCATTTTTTTTCATATCCCTGGAAGAAGGCCTTGGAATTAATTAATGGTTGTTGAATTGACCAGACAGATAGAAAGTGGATCTATAACAAATAATCCTCATCAGCATCCGTGTTATGTCAGAAGAAAAAATAGTTGTTTTGAACACTCACAAGATAATTGGCAGATGAAAGGCCCAAATGTCAGATTCCTAATGACGTTTTTCCCTTGCCGATACTGTGAGTTTTGTTTTCCTTATTCTGATTTTTCTTTCTGGCTGAGAGGTTGACAGCCGAGTCCACATGAGGGTCTGTTTCTCTTTACTTGTCAGGTAAGAGTGCTCAGTCTATTGAAAGAAAGGTCCATTTAAAGACAAGGTTTTGTTTATTTATTTTTCTGTCCTTTTTTGCTTGTGCTTGTTTAACCTGGGACAAATAAACCTAGTTGTTCGACTTTTCTAAAACCAGTGAATCAGACATGGACAGAAGAGAGAAATCAGGCTCTCAAGTCAGCAGATGTAAGTTCAAGTTCTTACTGTGAAGACTTCCTTCTTTTTTTGACCTGACAAAAATTACTTAGTGTCATGGGGTCTCAGTTTATGCAGCTGTCAAAACAATGGACATGAACAAGATGACCTCAGCTCTCCCCTAGGTCTAAAAGCACATTTAAAGAGGGAAATACTCAATTGTTAATTGTGATTTCAAAGGAAATATCTCTCTGACTAGATATCAAGAAAAGCATGTGACTCTCTATTAACGGACATTTTCATAATATTATAGATAGATCATAGATACGTAGATAGATCAATAAATAGATAAATATGTAGGTACATAGACATATGGATACATATACACATATGTGTATATGTATGTATGTGTGTGTGTGTGTGTGAGTGTGTGTGTAAAATCTTTTTACGCCACATTCCAGGGTAAGGCGCTACAGATATTTTTATTCCCATTTCACAGATGATAAAACTGATTCTCATAAAGGTTAAGTGATTTGCTTGTGGTGGTAAAACTTATAAATCTCAGAGGGAGAATTTGAATTCAAGATCTCTTAACAGATAATCCAACACCTTAACCATTATGTTTAAAGGTAGAGAAGCATAGAACTCAGTGGAAGGATAAAAGCACTTGTACTGGGAAAAGCCTGGGTTCAGATTTGCTTCTAACCTATGTAGGTAGCTAGGTGGCATAGTGGAGAGAGCACTGATCCTGGATGAAGATCTGAGCTCAAATCCAGTCTGACACTTACTAGCAGTGTGACTATGGGCAAGTAATTTAATCTTGTTTGCCTCAGTTTCCTCATCTGTCAAAAGAACTGAAGAAGGAAATGGCAAACCCGTTCACTATCTTTGTCAAGAAAATTCTAAGTGGATTTATGGAGAGTAATACACAATGAAAATGATAACAATCCAATGCCAGCTGTTAATTGCCTTCTTTGGCCCTTTGCATCCTCCCCATACTGCACAATTGGAGAGAAAGGCAGGACATGGAAGGAGGAGAGAATTTCCTTTCCCACAAGCTGTAATTCCAAGGCATCTGATTTTTTTTATTTTTTGATGGTTAGAAAACTCAATCTGATTTAAAGCAAGGAAAGGGCCTGGGTACACTCTAATAGTATCCAAACTTTCAGCTTATGGCCAGTTTTCTTCTTAATCCTATCCTGGGATTTTGTGTCTCCTTGGGTCGGAGATTTGCGATCTAATTTCTGCATGATTGTGTAAGGAGAAGGGCAGAACAATTTAATGAAATCTCCCTATCAACTTTCTTTTGATGAAATTACAGACTGTGCGTCTTTATATGGAGTCACCTTGGGGACTCCATGAAATGTGGGCCTGCCTTCTAGCTGATAAGGGCACGGGGAACACAAACTAAGTGGTTTATTGGAGATGGATGGATGATAAATTCTTATCTGAGGAGCTTTACTCTCTCCTAGTTTATAAGCCAGAAAAGTTTACTCTCTGTGTTTTTGTTTCTGTTGGTCTGTCTTTCTCTGTCTGTCTCTGTCTATCTATCTGTCTGTCTATCTCTCTCCCTCCCTCCCTGTCTCCTTCCTTCTCTCTCTCTCTCTCTCTCTTTTTCTCCCTCTCTGTCTCTCTCTGTGTGTCTCATACACATACTCCGTCTATCTCCTTTTCCCTTTCCAAGCTTCCTCTCCCTCAATATTTTGTTTTCATAAAAAAGGTACTCATATGGCCCCATGTATAGAGGTGCTAGAGCTGAAGTTAGAAAGGACTTGAATTAAAATTGTGCTTCAGACACTAGCTAAGTGAGCCGGGGCAAGTCTGAACCTATGTCTGCTTTCCTCATCTATAAAAAATGGGGATAATAATGGTACCTACCTCTCAGAATTGCTAGAAGGACTAAATGAGATGTTTTCAGTATTAGAGATAATGTTTGTAATGTATTTTGCAAAATTTAAATTGCTAAATAAATGCTTGTTGTTGCTGTTGAAAATAGACTAGAGAGTAACTGAGCAGACTTGAACTGGGAGTATGGGGCAGAGACTATACCCATCCAGTTTCCATATCCTAAGATATTGGTGATTTGCAGCAGAAGCACATGGCAGAACAAATTATATGTACTTATAAGAGGCTTAGATATGAATTCATTTCTTGTCTTTAGATCAGTCTCTGTTCACTGTGTTGGTGTCAGTCATTTCCATCCTGTCCAACTCTTTGTGACCCACCCACCCAAACAAGCTTAAATGATTTGCCCAGGATCACACATCCAGTAAGTATCTGAGACCGGATTTTAATTCAGGAAGATAAATCACAGTAGTTTCCTCCAAATGTCATTCCCTTGCTAAGGGAAGCTGAGACAAACCTTGATCAACAGACTGAAGCATTTCACGGATATCACAATCAAGTTCATAGGAAGTGTTACCTTACAGAAGATCTGCCTTTTGGGGTTCTAAGGATTTGTAGGCTATGTATAGAACCCTATAGGAAACCATGGTGTTTCAAACTTCAGAAAGGACTTGGTATGGCATTTTTTTTATTTCTTTATTTCTTTAAAAAAATCTGATTTATTTTTTGCAATTAGAGATGGAGCTTAAAATATCTTTTATTCTATTGGAATATTTGGTAGGTCATTTAGCAATTATTCCTTTAATTGCTAGGGTAATTATCTGTATCAGCATGCTGAAAAGAGTTGGGTATCAGCCAGCAAAGTTAGAACTGGCTCTCCAAGTTGGAGGTGGTTTTCAGAGTTAGCTTACTTTCATAATTATTTTCAGCTCAGCAGGTCCCCTAGTTTAATTTTTATTGAATATCTCTTAATATATAAGACATGTGTGATTGCTAGTTGCCTTAGATGAGCCATTTATCATAGCTGAGACTCAGTTTCCTCATTTGTAAAATGATAGTATAAAATGGAGTAATCTCTAAGTTACTTTCCTATGATAGCTACAGAGTAAGTACCTTCATTTTTCTGAGTTTATCATTACCTAATTCTGACCCAGGAAACAAAATTATCTTTGGATAAATTGATGACAGCTTGCATGTAGAAGGTTTTGTCCCACATCAGAATGTGAGCCCTCGGAGGGACTGTATTTTTGCCTTTCCTTGTCTGGCCGGGATTAGCCTGGGTCCTGGAACATAAGCAGCAGTTAATGATGTTTGTTGAACAACCACAAATTCTCACTTGAAGACTGACAGAAACAGACGTCCTGCTATTGAACAGCTCCTAACTTCAATAATAATGCTCTTTTCTGGAACTTTTTTGCAAGTTTGGCATCTGGGATAAGGAGATAATTTTTACACTTTGCTGGCCATGTTATCCTAAAGCACTTAACTCTGAGAACATGACCCAGATAGAGCAAGAGTGACAGTTTTACTTCTCCAAGTGAAATCTATGAGCCACTTCCCGATGAGGATATTGAGGCAATGGTTTACAGCAATGACAGCCCTTCCCAGCCCCCAGAAGCAATTACGGGAACTTCTAGGCTTCTGAAAGATGGCAGATCTTTCTGACTGGTCATATCTGCTGATAATGAGGGCTCACTTGGAAATTTCTGCAAAGTCACCTCCCAAGAGTTCAGCACTGTGCTAGGTGTGAGACTGAGAAAGGGGCCAGAGAAGTGTTGGTTTTGTGTATGTGTATATATGTATATATGTATATATGTACTGAATAAATGTATTTGAATTTTTTAAATAAAACATTTAAATCAATAAATAAAATTTAAAACTAATTTCATATTTTGGATTGCCCATTCCCAGTGCCTAGCACAGTGCCTGGCCCATAATAAAAGCTAAACAGATGTTTATTGTTTAATTGATAAAGAAGATACGGCAAAACAAAGTTTGTCTCAGCTTCCCTTGGTGAAGGAATGATATCTGGAGTTAACTACTTTGATTCATCTTCCTGAATTCAAATCTGGCCTCAGGTATGACAAAAAGATATGGCAAAAAATATGTACAATGCAATGAGCAATCACTCCCTAGAAGATAGTTTTCTGAGAAGTGGTGAAGAAGGTAAGGATAGAGAATTGGATTTGGGATCCTAAAATGAAATAACTCCCTCTACCAATTCAGGTCAGTGTATTTTTTACACATTAAAGTCTTAAAGATTTGGTAAGAGCAGAGTTTGTTCCATTTTTCTGTGTTGTGGACCCTTTTGGTGAAGTCTATCCATTATTTCTTAGGATAATGTTTTAAAATAAATAAAATATAATACTTAGGATTACTTTGAAATGCACTTATCAAAATATAAAAGTTCTAGTTATACATATCCCTATAAAACTCCTTGGGGGTCCATAGAACACAAGTAAGGAAGCTCTGGACTATAAAGTGTTGAGAAGCTTGTTAGTCAGTATCTACTGCTAGGACTCAGGTATATTAGATATGAACCCAAAATCTTATTGGTTCTGAGGCTAGATAACCAGTCCCTCCATTACCATGTTGCCACTGGGCAAAAGAAGGTACACAGACTCTGCCTTCATAGAATTTTCTTTCTAATGAGAAGATATATATATATGCAGAAACAAATGTATACATGATCATCTGAAATGATCTTTTTAAACAAAGACTGGATGACCATTTGGCATATATTTTGTAAAGTGAATTCTCATTTAAGTTTTTTAGATGTTATGATGATGATGGTGATGAGAGTTGTCTTTTTGTCATGTATTTTGTAGAGAGAAGTCTCATTCAACATGATGACAATGGAGTTATTAGTTCTTGTCATTTGTCCTTCATTTCTGAAGACAACCAATGACATAACTGGGGGATGCTTCAACTTTCAAGTGAAATAGATTTAAATGAAACAGAGCTGTGCAAAGTTGTCAGTTTCACTCTCCTCCAGAATCAGCCAAAATAACTGGCAATTACCCAGGATTCAGGGAGTGCCCTTGGTGTCTGACCAAGTTCTAAGCTCCCATATCACCTGCTTCAGCCACTTTCATGGACATTGGAGCAAATTGTTTTATTTAATTTATTTTTTATTGAAGGTTTTTTTTTTTTTTAATTTTCAAAACATATGTAAGGATAATTTTTAAATATTAACCAAAGAAAAACCTTGTTTTCCAATTCTTCCCATCGTCCCCCCCCCAAATGGCAAGTAATCCAAGAGATGTTAGACATGGTAAAATATATATGTTAAATCCAATATACACATACATATTTATACAATTATTTTGCTGCACAAGAAAAATCAGATCAAAAAATAAAAAAAGAAAGAAAATAAAATTCAAGCAAACCACAACAAAGAAAAAAAGTGAAAATGCTACATTGTGATCCACACTAAGTTCCCACAGTTCTCTCTCTGGGTATAAATGGCTCTCATCATCACAAGATCATTGGAACTGGCCTGAATCATCTCATTGTTGATAAGAGGCACGTCCATCAGAATTGATCATTGTATAATCTTCTTGTTGCTGTGTATATTAACCTCCTATTGTGTTCATTTCGCACTGCACCAGTTCATGTTAAGTCTCTCCAGGACTCTCTAAAATCATCTTGCTGATCATTTCTTGTAGAAAAATAATATCCCATAACATTAACATATCAAACTTATTCAGCCATTCTCCAACTGATAGGAATTCACTCAGTTTCCAGTTCCTTGCCACTAGAAAAAGGGCTGCCACAAACATTTTTGCCTATGTGGGTGGAACAAATTGCTTTAATCTTCCTGTTTCCCAGAGGGAAATCTTTTTACACTTGGGCAGACATCTCTGTGACTCACCAACCGGTTTGAAGGCTGTCAGTTACCCTCTCCCTGCTTTAACCCATCTGCTATATCCGTTTTATTGACATATGGCACTATGCATGCTACAGCTTCTTGGATCTATAGGTGAGAGTTGGGTAATAGATAGACACCAAAGATAGAAAAATGGTTCTTTTGGGCAAGTTCTCACATCAGGAGTACTAAATCTCCCTGAATATCCATACACAATTATTATAATAATAGCCTAGAATTTACTATCTAGAGTTCTTTAAGGTTTGCAAAATGCTTTATGATTATTAAATCATTTGATTCTCAAAATAACTGAAAGGTAAATGCTGTTATTACCTCAATTTTATAGATGAAAAAACTGGGACACACAAAGGTTAAGTGATTTGTCCAGGGTAATATAGTTACTAAGTGTCAAAGGCTGGATTTGAACTCCAGGTCCTTCATGCTACTCACTTAGATGTTCTCTGAAGTCTCTTCTATCACAGTCAGTATTTCTGGAGCACAACTGCAATCATATTTAGAAATATTTCCTTTTTTCCTCTTCAGGTAGGGTCAGGGAAGAGGAGTGCCCTAAGATAATAGATTTCAAGTCAAAAAGCCATCTAAGCTAAGCACCTCATTTTTACAGGGAAGGAAACTGAGAGCATGAGGGATTTTTATGGTCACCCTAAGAGGCTAAGTGACTTGATCAGGGCCTCACGGCCAGACTAGAGGCTAGATTCGGGCCCATGAATTCCTGACTCTGAGACTGTCATTCTTGTCCCTATGTCTCAGTGCCTCTGTGAACATCAGCTATTATTCCTGACAATAGTTATTAATAAAAGTGAGCATGACAGCATTGTAACATGGGAAAGGTGTACTAGAAAAAGGGAATAGCCCACATGAAGAAATAGAAGCTGGCATTCAAATCAACTCAAGAAATATTCTTCAAGTTCCTAAGACTCTAGACCTGGAATCAGGGTGCCTTTGTTCAATTTCAGCCTTACATACATACTTACTAGCTTGCTAATTTTTTACCTCGGTTTCTTTATCTGTAAAATGAGGATGATAATGGCACCCACCTCAGCATTGTAGTAAGGAAAAAAATAAGATAAAATTTGTGAAGTGCTATAGCAACCATAAAGTTCTGTATAAGAACTAAAAGTCATAATAATAATTATTATTACTACTATTATGTGCTAGAGAAAGCCCCATCATCTCATTGTTATAGATGTCAGTATTATAAAACAGTGAAGCATAAGATTTGATGGGTAGTACAGATTTTTGAGGATTTTGAATGGCAGTCATACAAGATCAGATTTTGTGAGGAAGTCATTAAAAATTTAAAAACAATTTGAGAGAAATCTATAGTGGAATGGAAAAAGCCCAGGACTTCTATTTCCTTATGCAAATCCCTCCTCTACTCTGGACCTCAGTTTCCTCATCTGTAAAATGAGGTTGTGGACAGATGATCACTGATATTTTATTCTAGCTTTGGCAGTGTGTTCCATGAAATGGTATCTATAATAGTTTGAATCTCCAGATCCCACCAGACCTGATCAATATCCTCAAGTGGGTCAAAGGAGTTCACTAGTGAGATTCTTCCCCAAAATCCCATATAGATATAGTCGTATTCTCTCATCTTTTCTGGAGCAAGAGAACTTGAGTTAAAATCCCACCTCTTCCATTTACTGGATTTTTAATTTATTGAAGCTGATTCTCTTTTGTTCTCAATTCCTCATCTATAACATGAGAGGGTTGAGTAAATAGCATCTAAGGTCCCTTCTGTCTCCAAATCTATAATTATTTTCATTTTCTAGGTTTCACTTTCCTCATCTTAAAATGAGGGAGGTGGACTATATGACTTCTGAGATCTCTTCTAGGATCGAGGATTCTGTGATTTTTCTTCACCTCAGTTTCCATATTCCTAAAGTAGGAATGACTGAGTGATCATCAAAGAGTTCTAGTGAACAGCAAATGAGATGATTTAGATGAATTATTTTAAAAAGGATTCAATAAACTCCAGCCATTATTAGCAGAACTCAGGGGCTCTGATAAAGCTCAGTGGCACTTTGCTGGAGCCGCACTCAGCAGGAGAGAGATGACAAAAAAGATGGATGGTGGTGGAGGATGCAGCACCCCAGGAGTCTGCAGCACTTTCAGGGCCCATAGATCTCCATAGAAGGAGCTGTCCCTGGTACCTAGATTAGTTGCTATGCAGGAAAGCTGCCCATATTTTCATCTCTGGGCAGACTAGCAGAAGTTGGAAAATGAGGTGCACTGTGCACTGGTGACTGTTTGTTGTTTCATTTGTTATAAGAGAACTACTGCAGTGTAGGGCAAAGAAAGATTTGATTGTCAAAGGCCCAGCAACCTTTAAAGTTGGAGACAAGCTCTCAGAAGAACCTGTTGTTTGGATGTATCCTTAGGTCTTGTAAGACATCTTTTTTTAGAATTTCAGAATGTCAGAAATAAGGAGACCTTGAAACATAGAATGTTAGAGCCAGGAGAGCCTAAAGACTTTGAAATATCAGAACTATAAGAAATTTTAAACTGCAAAATGTCATTATTAGGTGGGAGCTTAGAACAAAAGAAAATAGACCTGACAGGGACCTTAGAACTCATTGTATCATATAGAAATGAAAATGCATAATGTTGGAGATGAAAGGTACATTAGAACATACAATGACTAAATCGGGAAGGAGCATGGGATGTCAGATCTGGGAAGAAATTTAGGGCTTAAATTGTCAAAGTTTGAAAGTATATTAGAACTAGAAAGAACACTACAACATAAAAGGCCATGTGGAGGGATACTGGTAGATCTTTTAGTCCAACTCTATCATTTTATAGAAAAGGAAATGAAAGTTTCCTCCTTGGAGGGAATGTTACAAGGCTGTGGAGTCAGAGGAGATGAATTGGAATTTCAGGTTGGCTACTTTGATTTCTATGACTTTGGGCAAGACATTTTTTTCACTTATTCTTAGTTTCCTTGTCTGGGAAAAATGTAGTTGAACTAGCTAGATTGTAGCTTTCAATAGTAGGAAATTGGAATTTTTTAAGTCACTTGGATCATTTTAGCAGAGCCAGGACCAGGACCATAACCCAGGCAGATGCCTTGATTGTTAGTCATTCCATATGAGGCCATGAACAACGAAAGAGAAGTATCCCTTGTCCTCAAAGAGCTTACATTCTACTAATGGAGAACATAATGTGTAAACCAAACTCAACACAAAAAATATATGGGCAATAAATGAAAATACATTCATAAATGTATTTGGAAGTATCCCTGCAACTGTATTTTAAAATATGATTTAAAAATTATGAAGCATAGAAGGAAGAAAGTAAGGAGGGAGGAAGGGAGGGAGGAGGGAAGGAAAAGGAAGGGAGGGAGGGAAGAAGAAAAGGAGGGAAGGAAGGGATCATTGGTTACAACAAATTAAGAGATTTCGAATGTTGTGGGTAATAAGTTCGTTTACCTTAGCAGTATACTTTCTAGGCATATACACATAAAAAGTGAGGTTGACACACACTTTGGCAGAGTTAGCTCAGTGTTTTGGATGCTCTGCAGGAAAGTGTGGGAGAGAAGAAACTGCCTACCAAACTGAAAGTCTTTGGAGCTATTGTGCTGACCTCATTGTTGTATGACTGTACAACCTGGATAGTCTACCAGCACCATTTTGGGAAACTGAATCACTTCCATTTGAATTATTTTAGTAAGATTCTGATGATTCTCTGTCAAGATAAGGTATAAGACACCAAAGTCCTTTCTCAAAATGAGCTGCTAAGTGAACTGTTGCCAAAAGTGCAGTTCCAACGGGCTGGCCATATTGTTCAAATGCCAAATGTAATTTTGCCTTAAAGACTATATAATGAAGAACTCACACAAAGTAAGTCCTCACATGTAGTCCAGAAGAATGATGCAAGGACACTCTCAGAATCTCTCTGAAGGATTTTGGAATTAATTGTGAGATTGGAGATACTAGCACAGGACTTACCCAGCATGGTACACATGCAACAAAGAAGGAATTGTGCTCTTTGGAAGAAACAGACTTGTAGTGGTTCAAAAGAAATATGCAATGCACAAATTTAGAGGCATTTTCACTCCAAATGTTCATATGGATTATTTGGGCCTAGAGCCTTCCAAATCCTTTTTTTGTTTGATCAGCTGCAGTTTGGATACTCTGTACCCTGATGCCAACATAGTGATGTAATCTTGGTTCCTTCTTTTTACAAGGCTGATATCATTGTACATTTTTTTTTGTTTTACTTACTTCATTCTGCATTAACTTATACAAGTTTTCACAATTACACTGTCAAGACTTGCCTTTAATATCTGACTTCCTTGACACTACTGCCCAAGAACATGTCTACTTTTGCTCATGAGATCTTATAATAATAGACTGAGTGTGGAAAAGTACCTCCATTTTAATGTGTACCTCCTATGACCTATGCAGAGTTTGGGATAATGAAATACAACTTAGGGGATATGAACATTAGGACCCAAAGGAACAACTTGAGATAAGGCAAGAGACATAATTTTAGCTGTTGTCTATCTATCCAAAATTTTTTTTTCATTGTAATTCTTAAAGACCATTAGGACCCAAAGGAACAACTTGAGGTAAGGCAAGAGACATAATTTTAGCTGTTGTCTATCTATCCAAAAATTTTTTTTTTCATTGTAATTCTTAAAGACCACCTACTAAGTCACAGAGACACTGTAACCTACATAAAGGATGACTTACACTGATGAAATAGTAGATTTTTTGGAAAACTCAAATAAAGAACCTAAGAGATCAAGTTGTTTTGGTTGAAACCTATAGTTTCAACTGTTTTCATGTATGTTCCAATATGTCCTTCGTAAATCAGAGGAGTAAGAACTCTCAAGAAGAATTGGTCTCTGCCCCACTAGACATATGGAGAGTCAGAAGTTCAAACTTCTTCAGGGCTACTTCCACAACTACCTTCAAATTAAGAGCTGGGTAAGATTTTTACATAATTTCACATTATTTAAGAGTTCCAAAGCATTTTCCTCATAACAAGATTCCATATTCGATAGCAATATTATCTTTATTTTATTTTTATTTTGCAGATGGGCAAGCTGAGTCTCAGAGAGGTTAAGGGATGTTCCCTGAAGACCATACTGTGTGAGCATCATCTAAGACTTCTCATCTGGGATCACCTTTTATTCAACTTCATGGAAACTCCTCTGAGTTTTTGAGTTTTTGTTTGCTTTAAGAAGTTTTTCAAAGAAGTCCAGTTAAGACAGAAAAGTTTCCATTTTAGGCAAAACACATATATTCTATATTCAAATGAGTTCATCTGCTATTTCTTCTTTGAACCAGGAATATGTGTATGTAAATATATGTATGTATAGGCAAGACAAATATATGTATTGTCTGGGCTTATTTTGTAATGGGGGGGTGCTAAAAATCTAGTAAGTCATTTGACTTACTAGAGAAAGAGCTAAGCCTGGAAAACAATATAGTTCAAGACCTCCTACCTTTTTATAGATGAGGAAACTGAATTTCAAACTTATCCAACTTGTCCAAAATTACAAAGGTAATAAATGTCACAAATAAAATTTAAATCCATGGCCTCACATGTAATCAGGCACATTAACTCCTTATAGAAATAAGCCTCATTTGTTCCCCCAAAGTAGGAATCAATTTTTCTCAACCCCACAACTTCTACCTCCCCCCCAACAATTTCCTTCTAACAGAATTGACTCATATGGGGAAAGAAAAAGAAGAAAAAAGCTTTAGCATCCAAGAAAGAGTCCAATCACCACATCCCTCAGAAGACCAGAGTGGTTATTACTATGTTTAGCATTTATACAGCCCTCTTTGTCTGCCAAGCCTTTGGTTTTCATTTTTAGTACCTCTTCCTCCCGCATTCAAATGATGTAGATGGCTCCGATCAATCACATTTCCCTGAGACAGGAAAATGGAAGGTGGCAGGGCAGTGGAGGGGCTGAGTAGAGTTGAAATTCATGGTACATCACTCAAGATGGCAGTGGTTAGCATGAGGATTAGCGGGAAAATACTATATACAGTTGGTACTTAATAAATATTTCTTCAATTCAATTGAATTCATTGAATTCAGATCCTGGAAAATAATGTCCCCAAATCAGATTCACATAGTAAATATTATTGTTAAATTACAATTATTATGAATTAATTTTTTAACCCAGAAAATCACAGAATTTCAGAGTTGGGAGGGATTTCACAGGCCATCCAATCCAAAATATACTTGAAAATATTTCCAAACTAGTGAAATCTGGTTTTTGATTGAAGACTTTTGGTGAGAGCAAAACCACTCTCTTTCCAAACAACCCATTCAACTTCTTACAGTTCTGATGGTTGAGAAGTTTCCCTTAAATCAAATCTAAATTCATGTTTTTTTGGCAACAATTGACCATTGCTTTTATTGCCACTGCCCCCTTTGGAACCAAATCTAGTCCTTTATCCACATGATAACTCTTTGAATACTTGCCAGCATTTATCATGTCTACTATGATTCTTTCTTTTTCTTTGTGAATATCCTAGTTCCTATAAATGATTTTTAAGACCCTTCATCATTTTGAATGTTTTACACTGGATATTCTCTAACATATGTCACTTTCCTTTCTAAATATGGTGCCCCAAAGTGAATACAACTCTCCAGACATCCTGCTGGATGGGATCACCACTACCTCCCTCATCCTGGCCACTATGACTTTTGAAAGTCCCCAACCTCTTTCTTGGCTTCTATATCACAGAGCTGAATCAAATTGAGCTTGCAGGCCAATAAGAAGTCAAGATTCTTTTTTTGAAAACAGTTTGTCTAGAGTAAAGCTGAAAACATCAAGCAAGTTGCCAATATCTTGTTATCTGTAGTTAGTGTGCCACAATGGGGGTCATGTCTGTCCAAACTTTCTGTAGAATACACTGGAAACTATGCATACTCCTCATAACAGCAATGTAAAGGATGATGGCTTCCAAGTTGCAATGGGCTCATGATTCATTTTTTGAATGCCACTTTCACCTGTGCCTATTGCAACTTCTCTATCGCCAATGAGGTTTGTTCTACTTTTTAAAAAAAAGTTAATTTTCCCCTGAGAATCCAACTATGACTCTTGGTGGTATTTCTCTCCAAGTTGTATTTGTTATGGTTTTAGTATTTCTCTTTCCCTTATTCAGTACAACACTCAACTACTCATCAGTTGTTTCTTACTCATGCTGTATGACCAATTCACCATAATATATCATCATAGTTCCAGGCCTATGAAGTCATGATGATATAGTGTATTACTTGTCCTGAACACAAATAGCCCTTGGTAATGTGCCACAACTTTCATGGACCCACCATGAATCTCTCTATTGCCCTTTGAGTCACAAGCAATTACTATTCTTCAAAGATGGTGGTAGACCAAGATTAATGTCCATGCGGCATAATGTCCAGTAGAATAACTCTGTTAAATGGATGGGCTGGTATTTTCTGGGAACAGATTAAGTTTCTAGGAACAGATGGAGAGGAATGACTTTGATTTTCCAAATGCGATCTTCTTTGCGCCAATCTACATCAACCTTGTTCATTCTCCCTCAAAACCACCTTTTCAAGACAGATGTATGGATAACCTCAAGGAGTCAATAATTGGCACAAACACTTTGTATTTATCATTTCATTTTATTCTTACAACCATACTGGGAGGTAGGTGCAAACTGAGGCTGATATAGGTTAAGTAATTTTCCAAGAGTCTTTACATGTCAGAACTCCATGATCAAATGACAACTATTTCTGCAATATCTAACAGAAGTTAGTAGAAGCCAGGAACTGAGAATGGCATATATGTGTATAGATATTGTATCTGTGTGTATTTGTGGAGATGTTAAAGTCCTATATGTGCATCTATAATATATAATACAAAACATGCATATATATGTGGATACAAACAAATACATTTTACAATATGTAGCATATAATGTATGTATGAATATATAGAAATAATATACATTATATAATATATGTGTGTATATAGTATACATATATGTGCGTAGATACACATTTATCTCTCCATTTATATCCTTCTGTCTCTCCACACACAATAGACAGATAGGAGACAAACAGAAAATAGATGCATAGATACATAGATGCACATTAAGACAGATACAAAGATAGGCAGATATATATCTACACATTCAGACAGATAGATACAAAGATAGATACATGGATATATAGACAAAGACAGACAGATACATAGATAGATACATAGACAGATAGATACATAGACACATAAAAAGATACATAGATATGTACACAGATACATCGACACATGGATAGATAGATAATGTGTGTAAGTCTGATCTTTGGTGATTTCTGTCTTTTAGTATGTTTTTTTCCCCCAAGATGCTGCCCCATCTCACAAATAGCAACAAGATATTTTAGATAATTGAGGAAACTGAAGGTGACAGACTTTAATTGTCTTGCCCAGGGTAACCTAGTCTCTTGCTTATGGTCATACAGTGTGAAAGGCAGGTTTGGAAACTCTGTTTCTGACTCTGTTCCTCTATTCATTAGGTCATTGTGCCCTGTTACCAAGGGGTAGTTGGAAGCAGAGAGAAGCCCTTCAAAAGGCTGTTCACAAACATAAAGGAACAGTCGGATGTCAAGAGACCTGAATGTTATGCTCCCCTTTTTGCCTGTCTTTGGGGTTAGTTTGTTTTAATTAATGCTTTCTTTTCTGGATCCTGCAGGTATATTGCAGACGCTGACACAGTAACCCCATTGGCTATGCAGGAATCATGGCCAAAAGAGCTGCAGCTGCCGTCTCTGACTCTTGGAGGCAGCAATCACCCCTCCTCCTTTCCCATCTGCAGGGAATGCAGCCTGGTCAGTTAGATTTGCTCTTGCTGGGGAGGGCTGTGGATTTCCCATTTCCATAATAGGTTTCTATTTTGGGACCCCAATCGAATTTCCCTCTGAAGGAGGCTCTTTGACTCTAGCATCTCAATGCCCTTGACACCATAATCAAAGAGAATCTTATTACTTCCCTGATCCACCAGCCTGGCCTGAGTTGCAGGGAAACAAAGATGCCTTTCTCAAGACCAATAGCACTGTTTTCAGACATTGCTCAGGTCACTGGCTGGGATCTTAATAGTACAATGGTGAATCGTCTTTTATTTCTATACAAATCAGAGAATCACAAAATCCCACAATTTAAGATGTGAAAGAAAGCTCAATAGCCTTCTTACTTGTCTTTTATCTGAATGCAGTCTTTACTATAACATATCTAACAACATCTAGCCTCTGCTTGAAGCTGTCCAAGGAAGGGGATTTCTCATACACTTTTGCAGGAACTGATTTCCATTTTGTAATGCTCTGTTAGGAAACTGCACTCTCTCTCTCTCTCTCTCTCTCTCTCTCTGTATTTCTGTCTGTCTGTCTTTTGTTTTCTTGACATGAAGGCTAATCGTGCCTTCCATCCATTGTCCCCACTTCTGCCTTCCAAGGCTAAATAGAAAAAAAAATTAAAAGTCTCAAAAGCAGGGGGTGTGCTGCTGCCTCTTTTCCCCCAAGTCTTCTCTTCTCCAAGAAGAACATTCCTTTACCCATTGGGGCCTGGCCATCTCTCCAGGTGCTCCTCCTTCCATCTCTCACCTTGGAAGAAGGTGTTCTTCTGAAACCAGGGCATTGAGTGTCTGCCTCATGATTAAGCCAACTAGCCAACTGAGCAGTAATTGTTGCTTCCTCATTTACTCAGCAAAATGCAGGTGAATGGATTCTCTCTGGTTCAAAGTTGTACAATGAAATGCAGGCCTATTTCTCACCCTGAAGCCCCACCCAGAAATTTTACTCTAACAAAAACCAAAGTTAAAGTTTTCCCATCTTCCTTTCCATGACAATTCCAATTGCCTAGTGTAGCATTCAGTAATAGCATAGATAGTTTAGGAATTCATTAATAAACAGATATATTTATTTCATTTACAGGCTTAGTGGAAAGGATGTCTTGGGGATGGAAGGGGAGAACAAACTTTGAAAGGGTAAATAAAGCTTTAAAGTGTGAAATTAACATTTCCTAAGGCTTTGAAAGGAGACATTAGGTTCTGAAGGGGCATTTTCCCCTATAGGAATAAAAAGGCAGGCCAATGCAGAATGGATTATATCTGCCACCAAAATAGAATTCAATAATGCTCCAAGAGTGGTTCACGTATAGTGTGTCTTACACTGTCTAGGTGTCAATAAACCTGGCAATGGTACCTCCCATCTACCCCTCATGGATGACTCCATGGTGCTGCTTTATGCCTGCTCTGGCCATTGTGGTTTCTTAATTTCTTCTCTTAAGTCAAAAGCAGGAGACATAGTAGTCCATTGAGAAAATTTAGCTCATCTATTGGTCCCAAGACCAGGACAAAAACTCCTCAGAAGATTAAGGATGAGAGCAATGGGAATAATCACTTCAATAGCATCCATTTCTAGAATCTTAATCTTGCAGTTGAGAGGAAATATAGCCAGGATTCTATTCTATTTTATTCTATTTTCATTTATTTTAATTGTTTTTATTTTGTTTATGTATTTTAATAATTTATATAATAACATATAAGTATAGTTATATAATTTATATAACATAAATTATATAAATAAATTGTATTTATTTTCATTTATTTAATTGTTTTATTATCTTTGCTTTAAAATTGCCCTCTTTGACAAATAAATTCCTCCCATTCCCTCTAACCAGGGAGTTATCTCTTGTAGGAAACACTGAAAAGAAAAAAAAGAAAAAAAAAGAGCAGCTCAACAATATTAGAAGCACAACAATGAAATCTGATAATAATCACAGTTACGCCATTATTGTTCACCAACCCTAAAATAAAGTTGGGAGGTGATTTTTGCTTTTCTTCATTCAATATCAGACTGTTGCAAAATTTATTTAGTCAACCAAATGACATTTGCTTCATTTCTTTTAATAGTTTTCACTGTTCTTTCTATTTGCACTTTTAATACCTTTATGTGTACTATTTTCAAAATTCTTCTTCATTTTCCATCATTTCACAAGAGTGTTGCTGTTCAATTGTTTCAGTCATTTCTTATCCTTCATCCCATTTGGAGTTTTCTTGCCAAACATACTGGAGCATACTGCTATTTATTCTCTTCTCTAGCTTATTTAATACATAAGGAAACTGAGGCAAGCAGGATGAAGTGACTTGGCCAGAGTTAGACAGCTATGATTTTCTAAATTCTTCATAGTCAACATTTCTGATACAGTTCCTTTCATTACTGTTGCAAAATTTATTTAGTCAACCCAATGACATTTGCTTCATTTCTAGTTCTTTGCAGCTACAAAATGCACTTCTATGAATATTTTGATATATGCGGTATCTTTCTCTCTATTGTTGACTTTTTGGGGGGTTTATGCCTAGTATATAGAAATCTACTGAGTCAAAATGCATGAACATTTCAATCATTTCCTTAGTACAGTCCCAAATTACTTTCATTAAGATCAAACCTCACAGTTCTGAAAATGATACTTTAACAGAATTCTTTTTTGCATGGAGGCTCCAATATTAACTTTTCCAATCTTTTTTTTATCTTTGTCAACTTGTTAGGCATGCAATTGTTCTTTTTGTTAAGTCTTTGTTCCTGTCCTTTTACCACTTATCCACTAGGGGATAACTTTTAGTCTTATATTTTTCTATTAGTCTCCTATACATTTTGTATTTCAGGTACTTAGCATTATCTCCTTAGATCCTTGATAGAAAATTGAGCTCTCAATCAAAAGCTTCCTTTAGTATTCAAGTTGTATTGACATTGTTCATTAAAATGCTTTTCGATTTCACACAATTAAAAAGATTTTTTTTTCTGTGACCACCTTTCTACCTTCTTTGATTAAGAACTCTCCCTTTAATGGTATCTGTGAAAAAAGTAACTAATCTAATTCTCTATTTTTTTAAATGATGACCACTTAGTGGTTAGCAATTTTAATGGTAACATTCAGGCCATATCCATTTTTTTCTGTCATGTTATTCATTCTTTTTAAATGCATTCACTTTCATCTTTTTAACCCGTGTTGCCTAATGAATTCTCTTTGCCTCCACATCCATATCTTCATATAATTTTTATTTTTCTTCTTCATTAGGTGAATTTCCCTTTGTGTATTTGAACCTTCATCTTTGAGAATTTTTCATCTCTCCTAAAAAGACTGCCCGTGTAGAATTTTTAAAATCCATGGTACCTATGAAAGCTCTGAAATCTGCATTCTCCCAAAATTTGGGGTACACATCAGAAAATGAAAATCACTAACTTTTTTGGTAAAGATGTAACAATAGCATGTCCTTGTGGCTCCTTTTGGAGCTTTTTGGTTGGTTCCTTCAAGAAACACCATTTATCAATTGGAGAATGGCTGGGTAAATTGTGGTATATGAATGTTATGGAATATTATTGTTCTGTAAGAAATGACCAGCAGGATGAATACAGAGAGGCTTGGAGAGACCTACATGAACTGATGCTAAGTGAAATGAGCAGAACCAGGAGATCATTATACACTTCGACAACGATATTGTATGAGGACATATTTTGATGGAAGTGGATTTCTTTGACAAAGAGACCTGAGTTTCAATTGATAAATGACGGACAAAAGCAGCTACACCCAAAGAAAGAACACTGGGAAACGAATGTGAACTATCTGCATTTTTGTTTTTCTTCCGGATTATTTATACCTTCTGAATCCAATTCTCCCTACGCAACAAGAGAACTGTTCGGTTCTGCAAACATATATTGTATCTAGGATATACTGCAACATATCCAACATATAAAGGACTGCTTGCCATCTAGGGGAAGGGGTGGAGGGAGGGAGGGGAAAAAAAATCGGAACAGAATTGAGTGTCAATATAATGTAATTATTAAATAAAAAAAAAAAGAGAGAGAACAAAAAAAAAAAAAAAAAAAGAAACACCATTTTAAAATAAATGGCCAGGCCAACCATGTTTTCATTCCTCTCTAGGCTTCATACCAAGCTCTCCAAACTTTCTCTTCCATAATCCCTTAATGTCCTACCCTTTTCAGCCTTTCCCCAGATTTTTGGCTTCCGTTTTATGTCAATAGCTATTTGTTGACTTATTGATTTTGTGTCATTCTTTCAGTTATGCATTCATTATCAATGGCAATGGATGATTTGAGGTAAATCATTTAAATCTGTGTTCTCATCTGTAAAGTGAATGAAGGAGATGGGGGGGAGGAGAGAAGAAAAAAAGGGAATAAGTTTTTTATAATACCTACTAAATAGGCCAGGCATTATGCTGTGTTTTTTTAATAAATACTATTTCATTTATTCCTTACCACCATTCTGGGAAGTAGGTGCTACTATATCCCTGTTTTATATATGAGTAAATTGAGATTAATAAGAGTTATATGACTTGCCTAGATTCAAAAAGCTGGCAAGTGTCTGAGACAAGATTTGAATCCAAGTTTTTGTTGACTTCAGGCTCGGTGATCTAGCTACTGAGTCCCTGAGTTCCATCATCCTTTAATATTCTATGTTGATGACTCTCCTAATAGCATAGCCTCCCTATTCATCACTTTTCTCAAAGTCCTGACTTCAAGTTCTACTTCTCTTAAGCCATTGATCAGGAAGTTTGCCCCCTAGATAAGATCAGCAGATTATGTTTCTCAGATTCTGAACTGGAAATGAATCTAAGAATAATTACTAGAGAGCACTCCCTTCCAATTTGGAACTTTGTCCAAAGGCTTTTCAAAGTGTGCATGCACTTTGATCCAGCGGTGTATCTACTGGACTTGTATCCCAAAGATACATTCCCATATTCCCATAAAAGAGGGAAAAGGATGCACATGTGCAGAAATGTTTGCAACAGGCCTTTTTGTCATGACAAGAAACTAGAAACTCCCCATCAGTTGGGGAATATTATAGTATATGAATGTTATGAAATATTATTGCTCTATGAGAAATGATCAGCAGGATGATTTCAGAAAAGCCTGCAAAGACTTACATGAATTGATATTAAGTGAAGTGAATAGAACCAGGAAAACATTGTACACAGCAATAGCAAGATTATACTATGATCAGTTGTGATGGACATAGCTCTTATCAACAGCAAGGAGATTCAGGTGAGTTCCAATGGTCTTGTGATGGACAAGAGCCATCTGAACCTAGAAGAACTGTGGGGACTGAGTGTGAGTCACAACATCCTATTTTTTACTATTTTGTTGTTGTTTGCTTGCACTGCATTTTCTTTCTCATTTTTTTCCTTTTTCTTTTGATTTTTCTTGAGCAGCAGGATAATTGCAGAGATATGTATAGAAGAATTGCATGTTTAACATATATTGGATTACTTGCTGTCTAGGAGAGAGGGTGGGGGGAAGGGAGGGAAAAACTTTGGAACACAAGATTTTGTAAGGGTGAACGTCAAACATATTCTATGCATATATTTTAAAAATAAAAAGCTTTAATAAAAAAGGGGAAAAAAGAGAACAGTGTCTTCTACCATCTCATACTGTCATCACACTAACCCTATTCACTGCTCTTTCGGGTGTCAATTTTGACCTCAAAAATTTTAATAAAACAACCAGACTCAAAGATCAGGAGATTTCTGCTTATATGTAATTAGCAGATCTGTTAGCAAAGCAGTTGACAAAGTTATTAATGTCTTCTTGTACACAAGATGAGTGAGACCTTGGTACTTGAGGTTTATTTAAAAAAAAAAGTAATATTAAAGCAACAACAAGATTTTATGATGATCAACATTGATAGACTTGGCCCTTTTTAATAATGAGGTAATTCAGGCCAATTTCAATAGACTTGTGATAGAGAAAGTGATCCACATCCAGAGAGAGGACTTATGGGGACTAAATATGGATCAAAACATAGTATTTTCACCTTTGTTGTTGTTACTGTTTGCTGGCTTGCTTTTTTCTTTCTCATTTTTTTCCTTTTTGATGTGACTTTTCTTGTGCAGGATGATAAATATAGAAATATATTTAGAAGAATTGCACATGTTTAACCTTTATTGGTTTGCTTGCTGTCTAGGGGAGGAGGTGGGGGAGTGGAAGGAGAAAAACACAGAATACAAGGTTTTGCAAGGGTGAATGTTGAAAAGTATTTTTGCAAGCATTTTGAAAAGAAGATGCTATTATTCAAAAAAGCACTAGTATTGAGGTTGGTTGAATAGCAAAGTACATAAGGAAGTAATTGATTGTTTTAATGTAAAATTGAAAGACAATAGTGAAAGACCCAGTGATCTTCCTATGCCCTGAGCTATGCTGTATTGAATACATGATTGTATATGTATTCAGAAAGGTTTTGGGTTCTAAGTTCTTTTTATTTTTCTTATGTATATCAGCTGTGTGACCATGAACAATTCACTTAAGTCCCCAATTCTCAAAATCAATTGAGATGTTAGGGGTGTTCAGAGTGGATTAGCTTGCCTGGTATGAGGGCTAGCTGAGTCCTTTTCAGCACTGCTCATTTTCCTTTGGTGTCTACCTGTTACCCAGTTCTCACCTCTGGCTCCAAGAAGCTGTAATATGCACAGCAGCCATCTTCTGATAAAATTATCCTGAAAAACAGATTAAACCAGTTTGAGGATAACCCATAGCCCTTAAACTCATTGGTGAGATTGAGGGGTGTCTATCCAAACATATGAAGATTTTCCCTATGAATGGACAGATAAGCACAATTTATTCCAACATCCAGGAAAATATCAGAAGCAGACAATATGGAAAGCTTAGTGTTCAGGTAGACACCAAAGACTCCAAGGTCATCCATTACATCCTGGACCTTCTCATCTTGACTTTTATCCTGTGATGATTTTAGAAAAGAACATATGGCTTATGATTTAGTGCAACTCTGCCTCACTTAAATCCGTTCACTCAAAAATCAAGATATTGTCCTGTGATGTCATGGAAACAAAGGGCAAACAGTAAGATGAATTGTAGTTGGTATCAAGAGAAGGAGTCATTATGTCTGGACACACACATGACTTAGATAAAGATATAAATCTAATGCTTATTAAAGTAGTGCACAACACAAATCTGGGAGAACGAATAGTTCAGATAAACGTTTCAAAAAGATCTTGGCAAGCCAGAATAATGAGCCAAATTGAATCAGCTGAAATCCAATAAAGATAAAGGCTTACACTTGATAAAGGCTTACACATGGACATAATGAGGGAGGTAGAGATAGACAGCAGTTGATCTGAATTAGGGAGTAATGTTTTTCCTTTTTTCTAGATGTCTAAGGTGCTAAGGATTCATGTTTATGTATATATGTTTATATCTATATGTTTATATCTATATCTATCTATCTATCTATATCTATATGTATGTATGTTTATATCTATATGTATATATATATATATATAGATATATGTTTATATATATATGTATATATAAATATATACATACACACATACATACTCCTTATATATATTCTCTGATGTCTCATCCAACTCTGAGGTCTCATTCAACTCAGAGATTCTGCTAGAGAACATCTTTCTGGACCCAAGGTCTATCATTTCCAGACTCAGTCTTGACTTCCATGACCATTCATTTAAGTGATTCAGGAACTATAACTTCCTTCCATTTTTTAACTGTCTTCCTCTATGCCTTAAGCTCTCTCATCTAATCTTCCTCAAATATGTGTAATCTCTATCTTCTCTATTCTTGCTTTTACCATACTGTATTTTACAATACAAAGCCTGACTAATTGTTGCAACTCCAAGTCAACAAACATATTGTCCAGCCACATACCCATGCAAGAGCTTAACTGAATGTTGTCTAAGAGGGAATAAGCATAGGCAAAAATGAAAGAAAACGATCATCTTTTACATAAAATATTTAGAACATTTTACTTAAAAATACTTAGGAAACCTGAGTCAATTAAAAATTAATTTAGCAATTTCCTCAAGTTGTAAATAAAATAAACTCAATAAATAATTAGCACTTCTATATATTATTAAAAATAAAATCTAGCAGAAAGAGTTCATTTAAAATAACTATTGTTGTTCAGTTATTTCACTCCTATTTGACTCTAACTCTATCTAGAATTTCCTCAGCAGATACTGGAGTGGTTTGCCATTTCCTCCGCAGTTCATTTTACAGATAAGGAAACTGAGGCAAATTCGGGTAACTTGCCTAAGGTTACATAAAAAGTGAGGCAATTAAAAAAAATCTGAGTGAATCATGTATCACATGAGGCAGCTATATGGAAAAATGGGGAAAGCACCACTGTTTTCCTGGAGTCAGGAAGCTATCTTCAGATGCTTTATTAGCTGTGTGACCTTTGCCAAGCCACTTTGTATATTTGTATATTTCAGTTCTCTTAACTATGTAATGAAGATAATAATAGCACCGATATCTCATGAGGCTCAAACAAAATATTTATAAAGCATTTAACACAGTGTCTGGCACATAGTCTGTGTTTAATACATGCTTATTCGCATACCTTTCTATAAATTATAATGTATAATATCAGATAAGTGATACAGTGGATAAAGTACCAGGTCTGGAGTCAGAAAGGTCTGAGTTCAAATCCATCCTCAGACATTCACTAGCTATTTGATCCTGGGCAAGTCACTTAACTCAATTTGCCTCAGTTTCCTCATCAGTAAAAATGAGCTGGAGATGGGAATGGCAAACCACTCCAGTATCTTTGCCAAGAAACAGCCCCAAAAAGGAGGTTCACAAAGAGTCACAACACAGGGATGATTTGGGAGTTTGAGGAAAGAAATACAGAGAGAAGTAAACTGACAATCCAAGGAGAGAAACAAGTAACATTACCAAGAATGATTGAGTGCCCCACTGATATTTGTTGTTTGGCTGTTTTTCAGTCATGTCTGACTCTTTGTGCTTTTTGGGGGGATGTGGAGTTTCTTGGCAAAGATATTGGACTGGTTTACCATTTTCTTCTCCAGCTCATTTTACAGGTAACGAAATTGAGGCAAATTGGGTTAAGTGACTTACTCAGAGTCACACAGTTGGCATGTTTGCGGCTAGATTCAAACTTTGGAACAAGACTATTCCTGATCCCAATCCCACTGCTCTATCCATTATTCTACCTAGTTTTCCCAGAGTTAAAGGATCTGGGTTCAAGTCCAGAGTCTTCTCCTTGCTATCCATACCAAATATTAGTGTCATCAGCCCCCAATCTCAGTTTTCATATCTGAAAAAGGAAGACTCCTTCCCTTTTTGAATCCATCCTGTATTCTATGATTGGCTATGGAATATGAGAGTTGAAGATGATTGTTCCTGAGACAATTGGAAAGATAATGTCTAAGAGAACACTGGTGATTCAAGAGAGGAACTCCAGGACAGAAAAGCCTCCTGCAGTGAATAACAATCCCAAGCTCAAGCTCTGATTTATCAAATAATCAGCTTATAGGGGGAAAATAGGAGGAGGTATAGAATGAACCTATTTTTTCATTGCAAGAGTATACTTTTAAACCAAAAAAACCTTTAATTTGTGTCAGAGCATCCTGCCAATTCATATAAAGTGTATAGAATAACTCAATCTGTCTTGGGGTTGGATGAAGGACAATGGTATTGATTTTTAAAATACATGCAGGAATTATATTGAGAGGTTTTGATCATTTCCATTAAATTTAATAAACCTGCATGAAGTCAGCTCTCTATCCAGACTAGTGCATTTGTAGAGATTTTTTTTTTTAAACAAAGGAGTACCAGGGTACTCTGGGAACATCAAGGATGTAGGAAACCAAACCAAGATGATGGGGAGGCAAAGTAATGGAGTAAAATGATCCTTTTACTTTGACTTTTTGTAAGGGCACTCAATTTTCTTAACTCAATAAATCTGAAAGAGAACCCACTTTCTCCCTGTACATACTATTCCTCCTCCACCAACATGATTTTTCACTCCAGAAAATTCTGCTGTAGCCCAAAGGTACCTGTTTTCAAAATCTCCAGTTGCCAGTAATACAGAGAAGAATATGCTTGCTAACCAGTGTCTAAGAGATGTTTGTCTTTGCGCTATATTAAAGTGACCTTAAGAGATATCCAATCCACTCCTTTCATTTACCAGTGATTGAAATCTGTAGTCACTGAAAGAAAATAATATGATGTCCATAGGCGTAAAACTATGATTATAACCTAGGATTTCTAACTCTAAAAACATGTCTTTCCAACACATCAAACCCCTAAATAAGCAACATCTTTAAGGGATGACTTAAATTCAAGGTGTGATTCACTTTTGCAAGTGGAGAACCAACTTACATTTTCCTTGTTCACTCAGATATGTTTAGAGTCTGGGGATTTTTTCACTCTAAGCAACAAATAATTAATATTTTATATGATAAAGTTTACAAAGCACTTTATTTTTCTTATTTGATATCATAACATTTTTCTAGGATGTGGTTGGTATTATTACTTCTGTTTTTACAGATGAAGAAACTGAGGCATGCAGAGGTTAAGTAACTTTGTCAGTGGTTATAAATCTAACAAGTGTGAAAGAGGATTTGAATCCAGGATTTCAAGATTCTGTCTATCGAATTTTATTTTGTTATGTGACTTCTGAATTGTGGATGCTTAATAATTGATTGTGGATTAATTAATAGGAATGCAAAGAGAGACTACTTCTTTCTAAATAAGGGAAACTAATCCAAACTGATCTGTCTTGGGTTTATTCTGGAAAGGTACTGGGTATTTGCTTATGCATCATCTCACTCTCAATTAATTCAGTTTGTACAAATGCATCATTTCTGCTGCTAGATTCTGAGCTAGACTTGGACCCAGAGGATCTGTCCAGTCCTGTCTTTGTTATTTATTAGTTCTGTAACTTTAGGTCATGTAGCTACTTCCTCTGTAACATTAGGACAATAATGCAGACCCAACTTTCTTCAGTAGGTTTTTAGGAGCAGAGCCATAAATAACAAATTTGGTGCCTGGGGCGAGCAACATGAAATGCACCTGCAAGTCATGTTTATAATTCATGTTGTGAAAATAATTCAAGAAGTAATTAAGATAGATTCAGTTGAGCAGAAGGAAGATTAATTACTCTCCTATATTCTAACTAGTGTAGTAATGCATTTGTTAAATCTGAAGGTCATTTTCCTTGGGAAAAGGCCATGTCCAACTACCCTAATTAGATGTAGCTAAGTGATGCAGTGAGTTGGGTCCTCTACTTGGAGTCAGCATGATCTTAGTGCAAATCTTGCTTCAGACATTTACCAGCCATGTTATTCTGAGAGTCACTTGACCTCTGTTTGCCTCAGTTTCCACAATTCTAAAATGCAGGTAGTACACCTATTTCCCAGGATTTCTGTGAAGATCAAATGTGATACTATGTGTAATATATGTT
This sequence comes from Antechinus flavipes, assembly GCF_016432865.1. NCBI lineage: Eukaryota > Metazoa > Chordata > Mammalia > Dasyuromorphia > Dasyuridae > Antechinus > Antechinus flavipes. Next base: position 18,665,231 of record NC_067399.1, on the reverse strand, counting down.
GTAAACCTTCAAGTGGCATATTAATATTATCTATAATTATTATTATTATTTTTAAATTTTTTATTTAGTAATTACTTTATATTGACACTCGTTTCTGTTCCGATTTTTTTCCCCTCCCTCCCTCCACCCCCTCCCCTAGATGGCAAGCAGTCCTTTATATGTTGGATATGTTGCAGTATATCCTAGATACAATATATGTTTGCTTTTTTTTTTTTTTTTTTTTTTTTTTTTTTTTTTTTTTTTTTTTTTTTTTTTTTTTTTTTTTTTTTTTTTTTTTTTTTTTTTTTTTTTTTTTTTTTTTTTTTTTTTTTTTTTTTTTTTTTTTTTTTTTTTTTTTTTTTTTTTTTTTTTTTTTTTTTTTTTTTTTTTTTTTTTTTTTTTTTTTTTTTTTTTTTTTTTTTTTTTTTTTTTTTTTTTTTTTTTTTTTTTTTTTTTTTTTTTTTTTTTTTTTTTTTTTTTTTTTTTTTTTTTTTTTTTTTTTTTTTTTTTTTTTTTTTTTTTTTTTTTTTTTTTTTTTTTTTTTTTTTTTTTTTTTTTTTTTTTTTTTTTTTTTTTTTTTTTTTTTTTTTTTTTTTTTTTTTTTTTTTTTTTTTTTTTTTTTTTTTTTTTTTTTTTTTTCATTTATTTAATTGTTTTATTATCTTTGCTTTAAAATTGCCCTCTTTGACAAATAAATTCCTCCCATTCCCTCTAACCAGGGAGTTATCTCTTGTAGGAAACACTGAAAGAAAATAATATGATGTCCATAGGCGTAAAACTATGATTATAACCTAGGATTTCTAACTCTAAAAACATGTCTTTCCAACACATCAAACCTCTAAATAAGCAACATCTTTAAGGGATGACTTAAATTCAAGGTGTGATCCACTTTTGCAAGTGGAGAACCAACTTACATTTTCCTTGTTCACTCAGATATGTTTAGAGTCTGGGGATTTTTTCACTCTAAGCAACAAATAATTAATATTTTATATGATAAAGTTTACAAAGCACTTTATTTTTCTTATTTGATATCATAACATTTTTCTAGGATGTGGTTGGTATTATTACTTCTGTTTTTACAGATGAGGAAACTGAGACATATAGTATTTAAGTGACTTACCCAAGATCATACAGCTAATAAGTGTTGAAGGCCAGATTTGAACCCAGGTTTTTCTGATTATGAATCCAGGACTTTATCCACTCTTTCCCTTATTGATTATAGATATTCCTTTTGAATGCTCAAACCATTTGTCCCTCTATTTTGCTTGTTGATTTTCTAATTTGCTCTAATTTATTCACCCTCTCTCTATATTTTTGTTCTATATATAGCCAGAAGACAATATGGTGAAACATATAACATTACAGATTCAAAGTTAGCAATACCTGGGTAAATCAAGTTAAGATCGAGTCTCAAATGTATCCATCTATAAAATAGGAACCTTTGAGCCAAAAATCTCCAAGTGTCTTCATAGTTTTAAATATATTATCTTTTTTTTTGCCTTTTTGAATAATAGTATTCTTATTTAATTGTATTTTAGAGTAGGAGTTGTCCAGTCACTTTTTTCAGTCCTGATTCTACTTCATGTCTCCCTGGTTGTGACAATGTCAAATAGCTCATTATCTAGGATAGTGGTTCTCAAAGTGTAGTCCAGAAAATCCCAGAGGTCCCTGAAACCATTTCAGAGGATCTACAAATTGAAACTTGGCTTTTATTTCTAATATCCATAAATATAACCCATATAAACAAAAACTCTTGGGCAGATCTTCAAGAAATTTTAAAAGTATAAAAAGATTCTAGAACAAAAGTTGAGAGCCACAATTTAGGATATTTTTTCTCTGAGCTTCTAAATATCATATTCTCATTTGTTTTTTCTTCTACTTATCTGATCACTCCTTTTCTGACCCCTTGTTAGATCTTCTCCATATTCATTCTCATCATTTGTGGGCATCTCCAAAGCTCTAATCTGATCTTCTCTCTCTATACTTTTATCATTAATGAGTTTACTATATTCTTTAGTTTCAGTTATCATTTCTGTACAGAAGATATCCAAATCTATATATCTGTCTTCAATCTCTCTCCGGAGTTTCAGTCCCACATTGCTAACTACCTGCTAGACATCTTCATCTAGATATAACCAAAACCTCAACACATAAAAAATAAAAGTACTTTATCTTCCCTCCTAAAGTCATCCCTCTTCCAAATCTCCACATATGTTTTGTCTGTCATTTATCAATTGAAACTCAGGTCTCTTTATTATTATAAAAATTATTATTGTTACTGAGATGTTCAAAAGGATAATGTATCCAACATGATCAGGACCAAGTATTAAAGGCAAATATGTACGGTGGTATTGTTTTGTTTGTTCATTTTAAACATGACTTCTCTGATAGAACAAAATGAGAACAATTGTTTAATGCTACTAAAAGAAGAAGAAGAATCAATATCTCTAAAAATAGGCTGGTATCAATAGAAGGCTGCATATTTGTTTCAGCAAATTGTTAATACACTAAACACTTTCAGAATTTAGAAATTATTTTCAAAATCAGAAAACCAGTTTTTGTTTTTGGCCAAAAAAATTGTTTGCATTAATTGCAGTATCATTAAATTGCACTTATCTTCAAAATCAAACTTACATAAAGAAATGAAATCATTTAGGAAAATTCATTATAGTTTCTAAAGAAAGTTAATTAATACATCAAGTCATCTATCCTTTAATGTATTTTATGTCTGGTATATGTAATGTACTCAAGAAATTGCCAAGATAGATAGGATTTGCACACACACACACACACACACACACACACACACACCCCCTAATATATTACGAATTGGAATCAGTACATTAGAAAAAAAGGAAGTTGTATAAGTGAAAATAGTCTAGTAAAGCTGACTCTTTATCCCTTGTAAAGGTGAGAGAAATGGCAAGAAATAAAGAAGGTAGCAGACAAGAGTTGACCTTCATAGAGTCATCAATCTCTGAGTTGAAAAAAAGCTCAAGTATCCACTCTATACCCCCAAACAAATTTATAAAACATTCCAAAAGTGATCAACATTTCTGGCTTTGAAAAAGGGATGGATTTTCTTTCTCTTTGCCCAACACAAAGAAAAGAAAACAAATTGTCTGCTGCTAAATACCACCAGTGCAAGAGCATCCATCAACTTCATAGATAGGAACCAGGAAGAGAAAAATTCCCCAGATAGGAAAGCAGGCAGTATACTCAGGGAAGGATGCTTGGTTCATTATCTCCAGAGAGTAAAAGATATACAGGAAAGAAATGTGAGATTAGGCTAAAAAGAGAAATTCGATCCATATTAGAAAGGACTTTGAATTGAGTTACTAATTTAAGTTGATTTTATTGTATATTTTTTTTCTTTTTTAGCCAGACTGTGGTAGCCATTGAAAGGTTCTGAGGAGAAGAATGAAAGGAACTTACTTATATGTGAGGGGGGAAAGTGATTCTATCAGGAGAATGAAACATAGTTTGGAAGGGCAATAAATGGCAGAGAACATGAGTTAGTGAGTCATTATAATAGCTGAATTCCAAAGTCAATGAGGACCTGGTTCAAGGAGGTAAAGAAAATTTAAAAGAAAGTTAAATAAAATATTTATTTGCCTTAACAAAAAGAATTTTAAAAGAGAAAAAAGGCAATATGTACTTATTGAGCACTTACTACATGCAAGACACTGTGCCAAATACTTTGTAACTATCATTTGATCTTCAAAACAGCCTTGTGAGGTAGGTTCTATTATTATCCCCATTTTACAGATGAGGGAACTCAGGCAAGCAGAACTGAAGTGTCTTGCTCAGTGTTACATGGCTAGTGTTTGAGGCCAGATTTGATCTCAGGTTTTCTGACTCCAGCCTGGCACTCTAACCGCTGTGCCCCCTAAATGCCCTAGAGGGATGTGACAGAGACATAAATGCAGCAAAAGATTCCACGGTGAATCCATGAATGGGTTGATTTTGGTGCTTCATGAGATTCAAAGGCAAAATGAAGGAGAAGGAAGAGATTATAATTGTTGTAGGTTGGAATATGTGAGAGTGAAGGGTAATCCCAGTGGGTATCTTGTTCATTGCAGGTAACATGATCCTCTGTGGGGCTTCTTAATCTTGTGTAACAGATCCTTTGGAAGCAATGTGATGGAGCCTATGGGCTCTTCTCAAGATGATGTTTCAAAAAGTATACTATGCAATATTACAAAGGATCTCAGGCAAGGGATCCTCATGTCTACCCCTCAGTTATCTTTTTTGTAAAATGAAGAGTTAGATTAGAAGATCCCCTAGATCTTTCCCAAATAGGGAATTTTAGGTTACAGTCTTGAGACACAGTGATCACCATGGACAGAGGACTGGCCTTGGCAACAGGAAAATCTGCATTCAACTTCAAAGTTGAACACAGGGTAGTTGAATGGTAACAAGGTGACCTTTAACTTCTCAGACTCGCCAACTCTCCAACAATGTAATCTCCACTGAAGGAGGCCTTTTCCTATTCAGGATTTACCCCAAACAGATAAAATTGTAGAGCCAGACAAGCGAGAACTGGGTGGTTGTTGTCTTTGTAGTTCAGATCTGTAATCAGTAATCTCCTAGGCATGAATGTGAAATTCCCAGAATAGAAATTTCCTCCACTCATACAGCTCTACCACCACTGAGTAGTGGAAAAATCTGTAGCCTTGGAGATTTTCTAGGGAGCCTGGTGAGGGGAAGGAGCTCTCCAGTACAGACACTCAGAGGCAGCAATTGAACCATAGTTATGTGACCCTTCCCAAATTGTAAGACAATAAGAGAGAAACAAATTGTTGCTGACCTAGGTCATTTGTCCCCACATGAATGAAAAGAGTTTTAGACTGAAACAGGTAGAAAATACAGACAGAGTCAGATAGAGAGAGAGTAAGAGAGGGACAAACGAGAGAAACAAAGACAGAGACAGAAATGGAAGGACAGAAGGACTAGGAAAAGATGGAGTGAGAGAAAAAGGGAGAAAGAGAGAAAAGGATAAGAAACAGATGGAGGGGAGAGAGATACAGAAACAGACAGATTAAAAGAGAGAAGGAGAGAGAAAGACAAAAAGAAAGAGATACAGAAAGAAAAAGAAAGAAAGAAAAAAGAAAGAAAAAAGAAAGGAAAGAAGGAAGGAAGAAAAGAAAAAAGAAAAAGGAAGGAAGAAAGGAAGGAAGGAAGGAAGCAAGGAAGGAAGAAATGAGGAAGGAGGGAAGGAAGGGAAAAGAGACAGAATGAGACAGATGGCAAGGGAGAGAGAAAGACAGATATAGACAGAAATTCAGAGAGACAGAGAAAGAGAGAGAAAGAAAGAGACAGAGACAAAGACACAAGAGATACACAGAGAGATAAAGACAGAGAGAAAAGAGCAGAGAAAAGAGACAGAGAGAGAAGGGGAAAGAAAAAAGGAAAGAGAGGGAGAGAAAGGGAGAGATTCAGAATGAGAGAGAGACAGACAGACAGGCAGAGATACAGAGAGACAGAGAAAGTCAGAGACAGAGGGAGACACACACAGAGAGACACACACATCCAGACAGAGAGATAGAGAAAGAAAAAGAAAGAGAGAATCAGAGAGAGACAGAAATAGAAAGACAGACAGAGACAGAGAGAGATAGAGAAATACAAAAAGAGCGAGAGGGAGGGAGGAATCTATTTTAAGCTCGAACCTGTAATTTCATTGATATATGGTATTAAATTTCCTGCATTCAAATTCCTCCCAGCATTACATGGAATAATCTATACTTTATAAACTGACAGACTTGCCAGAGGTGCTGAATGGGTCCCTGGTAGCCTCAGGTGAGGTAGTCAGCATATATTTGGAAGCAGGACCTAAATCTAGATCTAATTTTTCTACTTACTCTGTCCACTGTAAATCCTCCTGCATTAATAGAAAGACAGGTATTCACATATCCACATGTGTATTTATAAATATATATACATAACACACACACACACACACACACACACACACACACAGAGTCTGAATCTCTAAATAACATGAGTTGGTATATGTTAACAAATACTAAAAATAACATTTCTTTATTTGAGCACGTAGTCTATTTGTTAGTTGGGGTATTATTTGTTCTATGCATCTTGGACAAAGAATGCCCGATTTTATTAAAAACAGGAATTATTCTGAGCTGACTGAGGGGCTGTGGGATGAAGAGGTCCAGGGAATCCTTTGCAGCTTGGAGGAGCCCAGCCACAAGGTGTCCCTGGCTCAGCCCACATCATTCTTTAGAGTGACAGCAAGTTTGCTCGTTCGGGTCCTGCCAGATCCTGTAACTCCAGCTGCAGATGCAGCAGATGCTGCAGAGCAAAGGGTGGGGCTGCTGAGCCATGCACTGCATGGCTGTGGAGAACAAGGCCTCCTTGCAGCATGCAGAGGGAAAATCAAAAGCAGAGTTGGACTTTGAAGAAACCAGCTGTCCTTAGAGGTCTCTGGGAGGCACACAGTCCTAGAGACAGAGACCCATCTGAACTTCAGGGACATGTATCCTTTTGGGTGACAATGGTCCTATAAGAGGCTGGGCCCTAACAAGTGTGACTCCCAGCCTTCCCGGTAAGTTCTTCCTAGTCAGAGGCCCTAATTACTGCTTGTTGGGATCCCCAGACAAGTCCTGTGGCCTGAAGGAGCAGCAGCAGCCTCAGATGCCCTCAGAATTTCATTTAGTTACTTTTGATTGGGCAGAGACAAGGTGTACTTTGGAAATAGCTTCCTGAAAGCCATCATTTTTATAGGCTGGCTGCAGTGAACTTCTTATCTCTCCCTGGAGGCAGATAATGGACATAGTGTTCTTTTGTTACAGATGAGAAAATCAAGGATGAGACAGAGCAAGGAAAAGATTTTCCTGCCCAGATCAGACCACTTTCCCAGGCATTTATCTGACAGCCTCAACTGTCCCCAAAGCAGCTGAGGATCTGGAAGCAGGATGATGGAATGAAAAGAAGGGTTTCTAGCCTTGTCTTGGTCAATAATTACCTGGGTGTTCTTGGGGGCAATTTCTTCTCCTTTCTGAGCCTCAGTTTCCCATTATATAATCTTGGCCACAAGCTTTCTAGATAGGGGTTATTTTTCCCCATTTTTTTATTGTTCAATCATACCCAATTCTTGGTGATGCCGTGGACCCCAGCATGTCATTGCTGTCTATGGCTCTTTCTTGGTGAAGGTACTGGAGTGGATTGTTATTTCCTTCTTCAGAATTCCCATGTTATCTGATATCTATCTAAGGAATCATAGATCTTAAGTGACCAGTTAATGATTCCTCTACTAAGGGGCTGAGGTGCCAGATGGCATGCTTTCTGCTTTTGGTGCCAAAGTCCAGAGTTTCTTCCCAGCCTGGACGTTTTCTATTCCCCTCCATGAGCATTATCCTGGTGCCCCTGTCTCCAAAACAATTTCCACTCATAGGCTGTTTTGTGGTGTCCTCCCGGTTGAATTCAGATTTAAACATGACATCCTATACTTTTTAGCCCATTCACAAACATTAGTGACTATTTTTCTGATTTAAATTGAATAATTTGCATTCTCTGTCCAGCTCTAAGCAACTCTCATTTTCAGTGAGATATTCTTATCCTGGAGCTCATGACTTTGTTTTTTTTTCCCCAAATTTTGATAATTGTGTTTTAGCATCATTGTTTTTCCTTATATTTTATTCTCTGCATTTAGAAACCTTCTTCTGAAAAAAATAGATGATGGACAAAGAGTTCTGGCCACCAAAAAAGCAAAGAACCTTTGTTCTGTGTTTTCCATGACCCCCTGGGAACTTAGAACCCCATGTACCAGGGATAGCTTGTGCTTGATACCATTTGGGCAGTTCAGTGCCTGCTTACAAGGGCACACAGAGGAGTCAGATAGGGTGACGGGTCCAAGGCCATTCCTGAGAAAGCCTGATAGGGCAAGGAAGTAGCTTAGCACAGGCAGGCTGCCCCTGCTTGCCAAGATGCCCAGATAAAGGTAAATCAGCAGTCTCTGCCTGCCTTTAAGCTGTCACTGCCCTTCTATTATGCAGCCTGTGCCTTCCGAGATGAAAATGAATGACCGTTGCTGGCAGATAGATGGCTCTGGGCACTGCAGTTGGGCTGTCTGGAGCACCTGCATCCCCAGTGAAATCCCGCTGATTTATTTCATCTGCAGTAATTAAGATGGCTCATCTCAGCTGCAAAGATTTTTTTTTTTACCAATACAAGGTGCAAGGGTGGTGGTGGAGAATTAGTAATGGGGGAGTAGGAGCCGGGAAAGAGATTTGGGGATGTTTGGGTGCCATTACAGCCAGCTCTAGGTAGCACCCAAGCCTAGACAGCTCCAGGAAAGTGGGCCTAATGAGTTAGTCCCATGGCACCTGGGGTTCAGGATCCAGCAAAGAATAAACACTCTTAAAACACAATAGTGCTAATTAATGCTTTAAATGAAAATCAACAGAGCATACAAGAATTCCAGCACACACGATGAGCAATCAGACTCTGTAGAAGATGTAATGAGTGAACAGTCTCTCTGTGTCTCTCACTGTCAGGCTTGGAGATCCTGGCTTCCTATTACTGCAGTCCTCATGGCCTGGGAGGGCCCTCCTTGATTAATTTGCCCTCCCATAATTGATTTTCCTCCCCCAAAACTGGCTCCTATATCAGCCCAGGAACTGCATGGGCAATAATCAGGATGTGGCCTTGGAGCTACTTGCTTCTGGATTGTCCCTCTTTCCCCTTTCATAATCTTATTTTTCTGCTGCTAATTAACTCATTTCTAATGATGCTCTTTGCCCTTGGTGGTTTGATTCATTCTGGATCTATGGACAGCTGCCGGGTCTTAGTGGAGACCACAGAAAGCTCTGAGCAAGGTCTACCACAACTTGGATCATGGGGTGCTTGGGAAGCAGCTCTGGTCCTCTCTGAACACCAGAGTGGATGGCAGGCAATGACCCCCCCCCCACACACACACTTTGAATGGAAAGGTTTGCAGTGAGATCCAATGATCTCTGAATCTCTCTGGGCTTAACCATGGCAACTCAGGCAAGATTTCCTGAGAAACAAAATCCCAGAAGGAAAAAGCTTAGGAAGGATCTAAGCCCCTAAGGAAGGTAGCTTTAGCTGCAGGAAGTGTCATGACACCCATTAACCTGAGTTCTTCCAGAGAGAAAAAAAGAGACCCAGAGGAGCTAGAGAATGACCTAAGGTCACACAGCTAGTAGAAATGGCAAGGCCAGGACTGATGACTACAAACCAGTATTCATTTGTGCTGTACCAAGCTGATGGTCATTAGACTGCTCATGTGCCTGAGGAAGGAAACAAGCATTTATTAAGCCCCTATTATGTGCCAGGCACTATACTTAGTGTTTTTATACATAGTATTTCACTGGATCCTCACAGCAGCCCTATGAGGTAGTTGAGGCAATTGAGGCAAACAAAAGCTAAATGATTTGGCCAGTATTACAAAGATAGTGTCTGAGGCTGGATGTGTAGTTAGATCCGTGCTACATCTACTGTGACTCCCAAGTTGCCTCTCAGCACTTCCTGCTCTCTCTCTCTCTCCCTCTCTCTCTTTCTTCTCTCTCTCTCTCTCTTTCCCCTCCCTTTTCTTTCTCATTTCTCGTTTCTCTCTTCTCTCTTTTCTCTGTTGTCTCTCTGTTCTCTCTTTTTCCCTTGCTTTCTCTGTCTTCTCTTCTCTGTGTGTTTGTTTCTCTGTGTCTCTCCTCTTAATCTGTCCCTCTGCTGTCTGTGTCTCTCTTTCTCCTTTTCTCTCTTCTCTTCTCTCTTTTTCTCTCTCTTCTTTCATTTATCTCTTTTCTTCTCTCCTCTCTCTCACTTTCTCTCTCTCCTTTTCTCTCTTTGTCTATCTCTGCCTGTCTCTCTCCTTTCTTTCTTCTCTCTCTTCTTTTCTCTCTCTGTGTAGCTCTGTCTCTCTGTTTATCTGTCTGACTCTACCTCTCTCTCCTCTTTTCTCTCTTCTCTTGTCTCTCCTCTCCCTCCTGTATCTCCTTTCTGCTTTCTTATTTCATTTCTCTTTCTTCTCTCTCTATTCTCTCTCTCACTTTCTCTTTCTTCTTCTCTCTCTCTCTCTCTCCTTTTCTCTCTTTGTCTATCTCTGCCTGTCTCTCTCCTTTCTTTCTTCTCTCTCTCTCTTTTCTTTTTTCTTCTCTCTTTTTCTTTTCTCCTTCCTCTTTCTCTCTATATATGTGTCTATATGTGTGTGCTGTTTATATATGTAGATACATTACACATATACAAATGTGTATCCTCCTTGAAGGAACCTGCCTTAAAGCTACTCCCTCTGATTGCCTGGTTCCTCCCAGAGCACGATAAAAAGAATGCCCAAAACTTCATTCCTCTCCAGGCTAAAATCCTGTTTTTGTGAACTTACCCTACTATCCTTAATACTGGATACTTTCATCACCACCCTCCATAGACATATATTTCAGTTCCCTTTTATATATTGTACTCTCCCATTAGACTATAATGTTTTAGAGGGAAAGGACTGTCTTTCCTCTTGTATTTGTATTTCAAGTCTATGCCCAGAACACAGGAAATATTTAATACATGCTTGTTGCCTTCTTGAATTAACTGAGTGACTTCTAAGATTGCTTCCAGTTCAAAACCAATGCTCCCATAGTCCTTTGACTTGTGTGATATTAGTCTGTGCTTCAATTTTTTTCATCGCAATTTGGATATAAATTATAGCTATGTCAAAAGATCATTGTGAGTATTAAATGGGAGGATACATTTCAATCATTTGCAAACTTTACCACTAAAAGTGTCAGTCAATTAGTCTTGGGTTTGTTGCTATAATTCTAAAAGCAGAGGTAAAGTACTCACTAAACCAAACAGCATTTATGAAGTGTCTACCATATGTTATCCAAGTATTCACTTCCACTCATCACAGGATGCAAAGACCAACAACAACAACAAAAAAAAAAACAATCGCTGCTCTCAAGAAGCTGACATTTTAACTGAGGGATACAACTGATTTGTATATCATACTTCAGTATATAAAATCAATAGATTAATTATCTCTGTGAAGGTGATTCTCAGATTTAATTTGTTTAAGCCGTAACCTCCCTTCTTACCTCTAGTCTTATATTTCCAACATCTTAAACTATATGTTATTCTGTAGGCATCTTAAAGTCAACATTTCTAAAATTGAACTAATAATCTTCCCCCAAAAAATAAACACTCCCTTCCTCCTACTTTCCCTATTATTGTTAAGGGTAATGTCTTTCTCATAGTCACCAGATTCTCAAATTGTATATCATTCTTGCTTCTTTACTTTCTGTCCCCTTCATATCTACCTCGTTGGAGTTTTCTTGGCAAAGATAATTGCCCTCTCCTCAAGTTCATTTTTACAGAGTGGGAAACTGAGGGGCATAAAATGACCTGAATTGTCCAAGGTCACATAGCTAGTAAATATCTGAGGCTGGATTTGAATTTAGCATTTTCCAGATTTCAGGCTCAGCTCTCTAATCACTGCACAGTCCAGCATCCTTCCATCTTTGGAGTCAAAGACTAATATTCAAATATTATCTTTGATCCTTATTGTTTGGGACAAGTCATTTGAGCTCCATGGTTTCAATTTCCTCACAAATGAAATGGAGGAGAGGAGGGTAGAGCGTTACAAAATATACTCTGAGGTCCCTTATGAGCTCTAGGTCTTCGATCTTATAATGGCATCATTTCCAAATAAAGCTGCTCTTTCCATTGTCCCAAGAGATTCCTTTGACTTTAATGTAGGGGTTGCCCCAGAGTTATGCAATCCATCAACTTGCAATCAACTTATCAAACCCCTTTGATGTGTCTGGCATTGTTCTGGGTGCTAGGAAATATAACTACAAAGAATAAAACAATCCTTCCTTGCCAGGAGGTAACATTCTGAAGTAGGAAACAGAGAGACCATACAGAAATTCATCCAGCATAAAGACCAAGTGGATAAAAACCAGTAGATATAAAATATCATATACGTCCTACCACCATCACTAAAGAGTTATTTTTCTTTTGAGCAGCAGCGGGCACCAGCACGTAGCCCGGGGATGTGCCCCTAATGAAGCAGGTGGACTCAAACCAAACTGTAGCCTAAGAATATAGCTCACACACAGTGAGACACTCACATCGATTCTTTGCTGATGAATGATGGGAAGGTCGTGATAAAAATAAAATGAGAGGAATGCAAATATGCCAAAGCATGCTGGGAATGGTACTAACTTTGTGTGATGATGTGCCCCATTAGCAACATACAGATGATCAGGGTCGGATGGGACCTTTGATACAAAATGCTCTATGAAAATGAAAACTGAGTGGATATCCATCAGGTGGGGAATGACTGAATGAATGTAATGGAATATTGTTGTACCATAAGATATAATGAGTAAGCTGATCTCAGAAAAACCTGAAAAGACTTGTATGAACTGATACTGGCTGAAGTGAGTAGGGCCAAAAGAATATTGTCCATGGCAACAAAGACTATGTGATGATTATGTGGCTCTTTTCAATAATGAGGTGATTCGAGGCAATTCCAACAGACTTATGATGGAACGTACCATCTTCCTCCATATAGAGAACTATGGAGAATGAATGTGGATCAAAGGATAGTATTTTCATTTTTTTTTTTTTGGTTATTATTGTTGTTTGATTTTTTTAATGCTTTTTTCCCTTTCTCTTTTAGATCTGATTTTTCTTGCACAGCATGGTGAAAATGAAAATATATTTAGAATAATTATATATATTTAACCTATATTGGGTTGCTTGCTGTCTATAGGAGAGCGTAGAAAGAGGAAGGGAGAAAAATTGGGAAATGATTTTGAAGAGGTGAAGGTTGAAAACTAGCTTTGCATATATTTGGAAAAATAAAAAAAAACTATTTTAAATAACAAAGTGCCCTATGAAAAGACAACTCCATTGCAAACTTTTGTTTTATATCAAGCATTTATATCTAGAGGGTTTTTTTTGGTTTCTCTTATGGGTTTTCTCCTTGTATTAATGACAGATTTGTCCTCAAATATTCATAATCTCTTACTTAGTTTTATTCCCAATAAATAGATTGTAAACTGGAAGGTAGGAACTTTCTACTTTGTCTTTCTTAAAATTCCCATTGCTTAGCCTGGGATAGTGCCTGGGATATGGTAGGTGTTTGTTAAATGCTGGATGAGTGCTTTAACAATACACATCTGTTATTGAGGAGCCTTTTGCCATGTCTATGACACAGTTTTTGGAGAGATAGACTGTAAGTAGAGAATAAACCAGTACCCAAAGGGATCCCCCCATTTACATTTGGCCAGGTAACTTCATATTCTCATTCCAAGGTGTCAAACATCCAACCGGCTGTCCATATGGCCCATAACATTGCTAAGTTCAGCTGGATCAGAATAAAATGTAATTTTAAAAAAAATTAACAAACGAAATAAAAAGACAATTGCAAGTAGATAATGTTAAAATTTGGCATTTTATTCTTATGCACAGTTTAATGGCCCCCATTTTTATTTGACACCACTGTCCCACAATCTACTTTTATAGGGTTTTTTATATTACATTTCATTGTCTTTCTTGGGAAATGTCGCCTACTATTTCCCCAGAAACCAAATCTTTGTGATAAAGAAAAATAATTTCGTTTAAAAAATTAAGCAAAAACACACAGTGTCCTTGTCTGACAGTGTATGAAACATTCTTTGACTACTCTTTGCCAAGAGGAGGGAGATATATTTCATTATCTATTCTACTGGATATTATTGGTTTTTCAATTACTCAGACTTTGGCTTCTTTTTAGGGATCATTCCATTTATTCGTTCACAGACTACTTTGAAAAATGAAATCAAACTCTGGCATGGTCAAAGCTCACTCAGAAAGAGCAGGCAGTGCTTTTAGTGTCCACAATTCCTCCTCTCCTTTTGAACAAATGTCAAAGAGTTTGGGTAGTATCACTAATCAGTGTGCAATCAACAAATAACATGGTCAGATTCTTGCAGGAATAGTCTCCTCAGATGCCTCCTGGTGGGCTTGGGTAGAGTACTGAATTCTTATTGTTCTTATTGTTATCTATCCTACATTCTCAGAGAGGACCATGACATCAGGGAGGGGATGCTATAACATGCAAGTGAATTGCATTTAAGGGAGGGAGATCTGGGCAAGGTCACCTTCCTCATTTTCCTCTCCAATGGTATGATAAAGATTAAGATGACTGGTTAAGGCTCAGGATGAAATGAGAGACCTTTTTTAACCTAAGGACTTCAACCATTCTCAGTCTGACTGAGCCTTTGTCCAATTCAGGGATTTAGGCTAACTAGCAATTGAGGCAAAGAATCTCCTCTTTCACCTAACCACCACCCCCCTCAAAAAAAAAAAAAAAAAATCCTAAATAAATAAATAAATATGGATGGGGAAGATGCTCAGGATTTCTGACCAAAGCAGAAATGATTACTATTTATATTCAGTCTGATCAAAACCCAAACAGTGACCAAATGGAACTTGATCCAGGACCTGTTGGTGGCCAAGCATTGAGAATCTGATTGATTTAATGTAATGTTTGGGCTAGCTTTCTGGAGGACCTCGGGATCAGCCCGAGTCCATGGTCTCAATGGAGAAGTGATGAAGGCAGGAGAGCCACCATAAGGCTGGTCAAAAATGGAATGTCTCATTTCCACTATTCTCAGCCCTTATATACCTTAGTACAATTTAAATTATTACAGCATACTGAATATATGTGAACTAGAAAACCATTACATCATCATCCTAAGTACTAAGTATATAAGTGAACTAGAGAACCATTATATCATCAATTCCACTGAGTTAACACCTTGTTTCAAGTATACTTCTCCAGAGTTCTGGCCCTCTATGGTTTTAAGGCATGGTCCTAAAGAAATTTAGCCTATAAACTCCAATATACCTTGGAAAGGTTTAGAGGTACAAAAAAAGGGGGGGAAGACTGTGAAAGATCTCATCTTGAGCAGGTCTAGCTAGGGATGCTAGAAAAATGTTGGATATACAATGAAATGATTCTAGCTCAATTCTAATATTTGGTGTTTACTGACCATGAGCTTCTTGGGCATCTATTTTTTTCACCTGTATAATGAGAATAATTTTATTATCTACCTCCCACATTTATTTTTCACAAGTTTAATATTTATATGAATCTGTGATTTCACTAATCCAGGAGTCCCCTCTAATAATGGTAATTTCATCCCCATCTGTCCTTGTACAGTTCTTAATAGTATATTAAGTTCAGAGTGAGGGATTCACTCACTACAGAAATGAAAGTTTCTTTCCTCTTTTTCCTGCCCATCTCAAGGAGAGAGACCATCTCCTGAGGAAATTAACACTCAGTTTTGGACCTTCCATTTTGGGGTCAACACGTACTCTTTTATAACTAACAGATAAACTCAAGTAACCATATTTCATTAGCTTCAGATCATCTGACTGTACCAAACACTCTATTCAGCTATCTGTTTGGAACTACCATCTTGCCTTTTTAATTCTTTTATATTTATAACTATTTAAAATATAATTATGATTACAAATTGTAAAAATGTTTAATTATTATTGCATAAATGGTACAGATTCCCCCATTGTCCTGGGTAAAAAAAACTCCTAGGTTAAATGAATAAGATGATCATCTTAAAGACACATTTCTGGTAAAGGTTCTCTAGCTTAAGAGGATCCTTCTTGGGAAGATGTAGGGGTTCCTATTAACCCTTGCTTTCTATAACTAGACTCACAGTGCCATAGTCCCATGATGGAGATGTGATAGGCAATAGATTAAAGCTGGTCCAGTTACTCAATTTATGTCTAAAGAGAAACCCATGGATCCAGCCAGGAACATTGGGGAAAACAGTCCTTTAATGAGTTTAGATGTTGGAAAAAACCTGAAAACAATGGGACTCACATCAAAACAAACTTTATTGCAAGCAACTGGGAGAAATGGGAAAAGGACAGGGAATAAGATCTAAAACACAACTCAGGCCTATACATTCACATAGATTAGAATACAACAATTCATAGAAAGGCAATCCCACATTGGGGAGCATAGAGACATGGGTCCATTAAAAAAGAATAGCTGTTTAGCAGTAAGATGTGCTCCTTAACATTTTGCTCAACTGAAAGGGAAGTTACCCTTCAGAAAGTGGTGTTCTTATATATTCATTTGCTGGCTTATTTGCATTTCAGAGGTCAGGACAAAAATATTATTTTGAAGATTTGTTATTAAGGAAAAATAAGCTGGTGGGAGACACAATTGTATTTGGGGACACACAGTTATACTAACTTTCAAAGATATTCTTAGTATTTTTCCATTAGTATGTCTGATAAATTTATAGCCTCCCTTAAAGGGAGACCATCGGGCCTAGTAACAGAACAATGGTTTTCATGCATAGATTCTATAAGCTTCAACCTTCCTTAAGGGAATCACTGAACATGATGATCTGAAGACCAACAGACCTCATCTTACAAAAAATGTTGTATTATGTTCTGCTTCCCAAAGGATGGTGGTAATCTGCACTATTTATGCAGGATTTATGCAATAGTAAATGTTTACTTGGCAGTAAAGACATACCAATCAGTGGTTAACAGAGCAGGCTGTTGTTTTCATTAAGAAAAATAGCCTGTTCATTCTTTCATCTTCTAATCTGGTGCTGTAAGAGAGATTTAGCATCCTTTAGAACAGAGCTAATGAGCACAGTCTCTGTGATGACAAAGCAGAGCAAGTGGGAGTGGGAGAGATCTACAGTCTCCATGCAAGCAACCATATGCACTTCCAAGATATCAAATGGGTCCAACAGAGTGTACTGACTGGTGAACCAATACTCTCTCCTCACATATAAAGAGAGACAGATGTATAGTCTTGGACTTAGAAACAAGAATGTCCAGGCTTAAATTCTGCTTCAGACTTTCCAGCTGTGAGCAGTTCATTTAACATCTCTTAGATTTGTTGTTTGCTCATCTGTAAAATGAGGGGTTGAACTCTACCTGAAATGGAATTTTAGAAGCCATAGAATCAATTCCCTCATTTTACAGATGGGGAAATTAAGGCATGGAGTGGTTAAATGACTTACTTGCTCATGGTCATATAATTTTTAAGCATATGAGACAGACTTTGAACTCAGGTTCTAGGTATCATGTCTTGTTTACTGCTCCATAATATCCCTCCAGGTATGGTCTTTACCCTCCCTAAATCTATTGTCTGATAACAATGACTGAATCCACATGGAGAAGTGCCAAAAATCTACCTCCCAGGAGAGTTAAAGAATATGGGATAAGAATCTCTGTTCTACCAACTATATAATCTTGGGCAAATCATTGTTCTCACTCTATGGTCCCATCATCCTACAACAATCTGCTCTTCTGGAATTGGGTTTGTCAACTTTCCTGGATTTTATTGGACTGAGGATCTCTGATATCCTAATTTCTTGACTCAATAATTCTATTCTTCTTCTACCATGATGCCCAAAACATCATTGCATATGGTGGAGAACTTCCTTCTGCCCATCCTACTAGAAATCACTAAGTGGTGCCATACTGTACAAAGTGCTGGGCCTGAATTCAGGGAGACAAGTTCAAATGTGACCTCAGATGTTGATAAGTTGGATGACCTAAGCAAATTGTTTAACCTCTGCTTTCCTTAGTTTCTTCAACTGAGAAATGGGAATAATAATAATAGTGCCAACCTTTCAAAGTTGCTGGAAGAAGCAAATGATAATATTTGGAAATACATTTAGAAGAGTGCTTGGTAGGTGGTATATAAATGTTTATTCCCTTTCTTCTCTTTATTCTTTATCTATTTTCCATAAATATTCAGCCAATATACATTTATTAATCATCTACTATATGAGGAACTATGCCAATTGCTGGAATTACAAAGCAAGACTAAGGTTGCCTTTGATCTCATAATCTGCTGTCCCAAGATCATAATTGTCACTCCTATAATGTTCAAAAAGTCTCCAGATTCTGAACATTCTAGTAGAACTTTCAGCTTCCATTGCCTATGAATTAATACCTGGATACTCATCTTTGCAGAGGCATTAGATAGCACAGTGTATACAAGACCAGGCCTGGAGTCAGAAGATGTGAGTTCAAATGTGACCTCAGATACTTATTTACTAGCTATGTGACTTCAGGGCAAGTCATTTTACCTTATTTGCCTCAATTTCCTCAACTTTAAAATGAGCTGGTCAAGGAAATGGCAAACTGTTGCAGAATCTTTGCTAAGAAATACCCAAATGGAGTCACAGAGACTCAGAGGTAACTAAAAAGAAAAGTCATCTTTGTACCTGGAGTTGTTAGCATTTCACAAAAAGATTAGTGACAAAATATCTGTTTTCAGCAGCTTGAACTCTAGCTAGAAAGATGGAAATATAGAACATTTATGAAACATTCAGAAAATAATTGAGGACATCTTATCAGAGGTAAGCGTCCCAGATATTGAATCATAGTTCTGAGGAACATAGTTCCAAACTGTGTTCTTCCTCCATGTGTAATCTTGCAGATCTCGCAATGGGTCTCCATTTTTGGTTCTGAAAAGTGAGGAATTGATTTTGTTTGATACAGAGGAGGAATAGAAAAAAATGTGTCTATGAGAAGTCAGGAAAGGCTTCTTGGAGCGGGAATAGTACTGGAACCCAGATATGAAAGATGAATATGATTTTAATAAGTGGAATTCTCTATGTCCTGAGTAAGACCCTAGAACTGGAATCACATGTCATGTAACATTTGACCTGATGTTGGGACTTGAAATCCAACGGAGGAATCATCCATACTAGTTATATCTTCCTTTTAAGAGACCAATAACAACACCAGCTAATTATTTTGAAATGTCAACAGAGTCACAACAAACATGAGTGATTCCAACAAGCCCCTTGGGTATAATGGACCATGGCCATCACTGCTTGAGTACAATAGACAGAATCTCAAGGATAACTCATTAATTCTATTCAGAAAATTCACAGAATCCCAGAATGTTAGTTCTAGAAAGAATCATCCAGATTATATTATTTTATAGAATAGAAGATGAAACTCAAAGAAGGGGAAAGAAGCTATATATGTATATGCATGAGTTGTTGTTCAGTTGTGTCCATCTTTTACTGGCCCTGTTTGGGGTTTTCTTGGCAAAGATACTGGAATAATTTGTCATTTCCCTCTTCAGTTCATTTGACAGATGGGGAAACTGAAGTAAATATGATTAAGTAACTTGCCCAGAGTCACACAGCTAGGAGGTGTCTAAAGCTAGGTTTGAACTCAGGAAGATAAGTCATTCTAACTCCAAACTTGGCACTCTATGCATTTTGGTTCCAACTAGTTGTCCATATATACGTATATAAATACATATATGTGGATATGCCTATATAAGTGCATATATATGTATGTGCAATATATATTATATGTAGCCTTATTAAATATTACTTATATATAATATATATTCACACATATTAGTGGCAAAGCCAAGACTAGGAGCTAGCTCATAATTCCATAATATTTAAAGGATTACAGAAGATATTTCTCAGAATCTCCCAAGAACTTAGAGAGTCCAATTTTGGCTATCTGAGGTACGGTGAGTTTAAGGACGTTCCTGGGGGTCACACAGTAGTCATTAGAGTCAGGATCCATGTCCAAATTTAACTCCAATTCAGCATTTCCCTCTCTTCTAAATTATAGCGATGCTTTGAGTGACTTGTTGGCATGCTCACCATTCCAAGCCAATGGATATCTGGGCACAGAATACGAGAACGTGGTGTTTTTGCACCTAGAGCTGCCAGGAAGGTATCTGCCAGCTATAATAACTGCCTTATTTTAAAATGAAGCATGATCTGTTAATGTCTGGTAAGGCCATAAATCATGATGAAAATGAGACTATGGGCTTGGAAAAGCTAGGTAATTTGCTTGAGAGGCAGGAGATCAAACTTTTTAGACTAATAAAAGTCATCCAAAGGGAAATGGATTAGGTTAGCTGGGCCCACCCCTCTGCTCAATGGATGAGCTATAGAATATTCAAATTGGAAAGGACCTCAAAGAACATCCAGATTTAAAATTTAGGAAACTTTAAATATTAAGAAACTGAGTCCCTGAGGAGCCATCATCTCAATAGCACTCTGGTAGACAATGTACCATCATTGGAGACAGAGAAGTTGATTAAGATCTTGGGTTCATCTACTTAAATGCCACCTAAGGCATGTTTTCTTTCTCAGCTTTGACTTTCAGATCTACAAAATCAAAGTGTGGGATTAGCTGACATGATCTTGACATTTTTGGTGTCATGGACCCCTCCAGAAACCTAGTAAAACTTAGGGATTTCTCAGGAAAAAAAAAAAACATGTCTAAATGGCTAAAATAAAATAGGTAGAATTACAAAGGAAGCTGATTACATTAAAATTCAGTCACCTCTTTTAAAATCCTGAACTTGATTGATGGATCCCTTGAGGCATCTGTGACCAAGGTTAAAAAACCTGCAACTGGATTTTCTCCATGGACCTTTCAGTTTCAAGTCTATGATCTGGTGAAGGCTACCAGATTTACCCTAGGAAATTGAACTTTGCTGGACAATATTTCTCACCCCTTTCTACCAAAAATTTTTATTAGTCAGTTCAGTACAGGGAGAGGAATGTTGACATTCTCCACGGAGTCTTGGAACCTGAATTCAAATGCTGGATGTCTCTTACCTCTGTAAAAGTCACAATCTTACTCAGTTGTTTATTTCTTTTTCTTCTATAAAATGAGGGGATTGGGCTAAGATCTGGGATTTTGCACAGATCAATGATGAAAAAGACTAACTGTGACAAAATGTTGCAGAATCCTCTTCACCAAAGGTAAAGACTTGACATCCCACTCAATTATTTTGGCTTTGAAATGGATGTTAGTAAACAAATAAGTAGCAAGAAATTATCATTTTATTACAAAGGAGGAAGGAATTAAGAAATTTTCTGCTCATAGAACTAGAGTTAAAATCATTTCTATCTTCTCCATTTTAAATATGAGGAAACTGAGTTAATAAAAGTCAAACATTTAGTAAGAGCTTATTTATGCTCCAATCACTGGAATAGAGGTTAAGAGAGTTGGTCCAAGTTACATGAGTATAATATATCAGAGATGAGAATGGAAACCTTCTCCTCTTCCTCTAAATTAGTATTCTCCCCATTGTACTAAGCTGGCTTTTAAACCTTCAATACATTTGATTGGCACCTCTTCCATGGAAGACTTCCCTATAGCCACTGGAGCCTTATGAAGAAAAAAAAAATGAAATGGTTTGTGGTGAGCTTTTTCTTCTCAAAACGCAGCCAGGTGATAAAAGTTCAGATCTTTTATTATCTCCAATATAGCCCGGTTAGCTTAGAGGCCTATCTCTCTGCTTGGTTCCAAGAGCTCTCTCCGAATGTCGCCAAATCCAAAGGTCTGGTCCTTCAGCCTCTGCCTCTGCTTTCTTCAGCCTCCAGCCAGCTCCACTCTTCATGTCATTCCGGTGAAATCTCAACTTGTAGCTTCTTCACTCTGAAGAATTTCTTCGACTGGCCCATTGAAGCTCTATTTATGCTCCTTCAAGAGAGGGATTGTGGGTTTTCTCCCATAGTGCTCTCTGGCCCAAAGAGCTTCAAGGGAGGTGTGAACTCATTGAACTCCAATGAGTAAAGGTGTGAACATAAGCCTTGTATTAATTAGTTCTACTTAGTACCTTGTTTCAGGTTCTGCCCAAAACATCTTCTTGTAAGATTAGATCAACTCTAATTAGTTAGCAGTTAGCAAGGATTCGAACAATGGGTCAAGATAACTTTTCTTTTAAAAAAATTTATTAAAGCTTTTTATTTACAAAACATATGCATGATTGCTTTTTCAATATTGATCCTTGCAAAACCTTCAGTTCCAAATTATCCCTTCTCCCCCATCCCTCATAGATGGCAAGTAGTCCGATACATGTTAAATATGTTTAAATACATCCAATATATGTCTACATATTTATACAGTTATCTTGTTGCACAGGAAAAAACTGATCAAGAAGGAAAAAAAATAATCTGAGAAAGAAAACAAAATGCAAGCAAACATCAACAGAAAGAGTGGAAATGCTATGTTGCGGTCCACACTCAGTTCCCATAGTTCTCTTTCTGGATGTAGATAACTATTTTTATCACTGAACAATTGGAACTGGTTTCAGTCATCTCATTGTTGAAGAGGGCCACGTCCATCAGAACTGATCATCACATAGTATTGTTATTGAAGTGTATAATGATCTCCTCATTCTGCTCATTTCACTCAGCATCAGTCCATTTAAGTCTCTTCGGGCCTTTCTGAAATCATCCTGTTGGTCATTTATTACAAAACAACAATATTCCATATAATTCATATACCACAATTTATTCAGCCATTCCCCAATTGATCATTCGGTTTTCATTTTCTAGTCACTCCAAAAAGGTCTTCCACAAACATTTTGGCACTTTTAAGGATCACATTAGTACTCCCTTAAAAGGCTTACCTGGGGTGTGGAAGGATGAATTCTTTTTGAAGGAGCCCCCATCTTTATTTGCCTATGAAAATGAGTCGACAGATTTCAGTCCTTTTTTGCTCTTTATCACCTATTAAAAAGACAACCTGTCAGACTGCATTCTGGCCAAAAGGAAATCTGTTTCCATATAGTTTCCACCCTTGGGGTATCATTCATGGGGCCTTGTGGCAGAAACACACAGCAGTTCTACATGTTATTCACAGCTTTTGAGTATAATCTCTAAAAGTGGAGATTTGTGAATACATTTTCTCAGCCCAACAGATGGCAGAATCCAAACCATAATCAGAGAACTAGAACAATGGAGAGTTGAAAGAGACCTTGGAGGCCACTTAGTCCAGCGTATATACATATTATCACATGCCAGAAAAGTGATACTCCAGTCTCTGCTTGAATCCAATTCTTGTAGAATCGCAGGCCAGAAACATATGTGTTTGCCCAACCAGCCCAAGAGGGGAGGTCACAGACAATTCTCCTGGAACATAATCTGTATTTTCCTAAGTACTGTGATCCCAGAATACAGAGTATAAAGTGATTTCAATTTATATTTATTATTATTATACTGTATACTTAGCATGATGCTGGGAATGTAGTAGGTACTTCATAAATGTTAACTACAGTATTTATGTATGTGTATATAGATGGATATAAGTATGGATAACCAAGAAAAATATAAGGTACCATTGGAGAAGAAAATATCGGTTGCAGTGGGAGAAGGGAGATCGGGAAGGTTCTTACACTATAGGTACCATTTAACTTAAGTCTTGAAGGAAACTTGGAATTCAAGGAAAATGCACAAGAGGAGGAACAGGAGGAGGAGGAAGAGGAAAGAAGGGGGAAGAAGAGTAAAAGGTGAATAGAGAATTCTAACACTGGATTTGGGAACAGGAAAATTGGAATTTAAATCTAGCCCCAGAAACAAACTAGCAATGTAACCTTGAGTCGATCCCCTCTGTCTGCCTCAGTCTCCCTATCTATGAAATAGGAATAACAATAGCATCTAACTCTCAAAGTTGTGGTGAAGGTAAAATGACATAATATTTATAGGACACTGTATAAATTGTAAGATAATATTTAAGTTCTAGATATTGTTATAGTGTGGAAAGAACACCAATAGAGTCATATGATTGAATGACAGAATGTCAGAAAGGAAATAATGTATAAACATGTTAGAAGAAAGCACCAATTAAGGAAGATTTTAGCAACCCCTCCACCCCGGAAGTTTTTCTATATTGAATTATCGAAGCATGGGGCGGGGACGGTTTGGAGAGAGGAATTAGAATTTACTGAATTGGAATTCCCCATCATTGCCCAGGAGTGTCATCATGCCCTAAGATCCCATCAATACTACTACTCATACTTTATAAACTCCCTTTGCTCTTGGGGCCTCTCTGATTTAGACAGCAGAGCAGAGTGCCCCCATATTACCCATTTATAGAAAGTACTCAGATCATTCATTTCTTCATTTCCCACTTAGCTTCACTCTTTGGGATTTCTTCATCAGGTCTCTGAGCCATGTACCCTTTTTTAGCTTCTTCCTCATTAAATCATTAGTTCCTTCGGGGTAAATACTGACTCTCCCTTGCCTTCATATCTATATCTCCAGAACTTAGCATAGCGTCCGGTGCATAGTTTATATTTAATATTCAAAGATTATATATGAATGTTATGGAATAATATTGTTCTATAAGAAATGGTCAGCAGGATGATTTCAGAGATGCCTGGAGAGACTTACATGAACTGATGCTAAATGAAATAAATAGAATCAAGAGAACATTGTACACAGCAACAAGAAGATGATGTGATGATCAAATCTGACGAACAAGGCTCTTTACAATGCTGAGGTGATTCAGGCCAATTCTAATAGGCTTGTGATAGAAAGAAACATCTGCCCTCAGAAAGAGTACTGTGGGGACTGAATGTGGATCACAACATAATATTTTCACCTTTTGTTGTTGTTTGCTTACTTTGTGTTTTCTTTCTATTTGTTTTCCTTTAGCTTATTTTCCTCATACAACATGATAATTGTGGGAATATGTATAGAATAATTGCCCATGTTTAACATTTATTGAATTACTCACTGTCTAGGGGAGGGAGTGGAGGGAAGGGAAGGAGAAAAATTTGTAACACAAAATTTTATAAGGGTGAATGTTGAAAACTATCTATGTATATATTTTGAAAATAAAGAACTATTATTAAAAAAAAGAAACTGATAAGGCTTTATGAGTGGAAATGACATTAAAGAAGACATTAAAAAAGACATTAATAGCAAAGGTCCCCTGAGGAACATGGCACCTTTTTATCTCACTTGTAGCTGAAACTTTCCATGGATATTGTTTCCCTTATTAGAATGTGAACTCCTTGAAAGCAGGAACTACCTTACTTTGCATCATCTATCAGGTTTGATATAGTTCTTTGCATATAGTAAGTTCTTAAATATGCCATTCATTCCCTATATAATATATTCTGGACTATGGCATAGATGGATAAAATAATGCTTTTTGTAGTTAAATATGTGTCAGTATGGAAGATGATCTTTCATACATTTGTTAAAATCATTCTTTTTACATCTCCATACAGGACAACAATGATAATCACTTTGCTTTGTTCCTACATATTTTTTATCTTTTCTGCTAGGTCTCTAAATCTTAATTCTTTTTTGTTCCATCTATCTTGGAGATTGTAAGTATTGGGACAACACTGATTTTAAAACCTTAAACTTGAGGTTTGATGATGAATCAAAATTATGTCCAAGACATTGTGGCAAGGGTTTCTTTTGCCATCATAGTCCAATTCCAAACCTAAACAAAATATTTTAAGGCCTTTACTTATAATATATATATTATCTTATATATATATAATATATATCTTTTATGATAATATAAATCATATTATCTTTTATGAAATTATATATATATAATTATATATCATTATCTTTCATGAAATTATATATACACATATATATAATTTCATGAAAGATAATATGATTTTATGATTTTGGTTCTTGGGTCATGTCAAATATTTGACAGATGCTAATTTTTTGCAACCTGATATGTTGCACATTTTATACTATTTCCTTACATAATTTATACTCATTATTCTGCAAATTCCAAGTTCCTTAAGTGTGAACTTTCTGTAACCCAGCAATAACCTGCTACTGAAAGACCATTAAAATTCACTCCATTTCTATTTTTAAAAATGTGATTCTTTAAAAAGAAAAGAATTCTTAAAAAGAAAGAAAGAAAATTAAGGTAAAACACAAGTATCTCAGGGGACTTAGACAAACTCATATAATGAATACACAGCAGTGCACAGTATTCAGAGTATCTTTAAAATATAGATATTATTGAAGAATCCAAACCAAAATTTTCTCAGTAAGTATTAAAGTGTTGAATATTTATCAGACATGATGCTAAGCACCCAGGTCATAGGGAATTATAATTAAAAAACAATCTGAGTCAGATTTGATATCAGAGGTCATAAGAACATAGGATCTAGGCTGCCAGTGGCCTTAGAAATTATTTAGATCAATTCTCTACCTCCATTTTACAAATAAGGAAACTGAGGTACTGAGAAATAATTTGAGACACAGAAAGTTTAAATTAAGTTTATAAATTTTGTACTGAAATAATAAATCCTTATCCTCAGAGGGATAAATTAAGCAGTATAGACAAAGGCAATCTAGGGATGGCCAAGTTGTAGGTACAATAAAGTCTTAGAAAAAGTTCTATCTAAAGTTTCTTTTGAGCTCTGACATTCTATGATTCACTGACTATTACTTGCCCTTCTCACTCTACTCCTTCCAGAAATCTCATTAAAAGTGGAGGAATCCTGAGAATGAATGAACCAGGGATGTCTTCCCTGAGGTTGATGCCATAGATTCGCCTTGCTGAATCCTTTAACTAAAGGACACATAACTTCGGCCTGAGGGATTTCTGGCTCAGAGTCAATTACTGAGTATTCCCATATTCCATCTTAAATGACTGTTTTTGTACCTGACACAAAAGCCAGCACCGGCCCATTTTCTGAACTTAGCTTCTATCACATTTTAACCTCACTTTCAGCAACACATTCATTTCACTGTCTTGGAGACCAAAAGAAAAAAAAAAGACATATTTCTAGGTGAGATTTCTGTTCCAGTTAAAGTCTTGAACCTACATTGAATCCCCCTTGAGAGACATCAAATTTCAGGTTCATTTTAATGGTAATTCAATTAAAATTCTAAGTATAGTAAAAGCAATTCTATAATAAAATAAATAAAACTATTTCTGAAACTATCTCTATGGACTCATGCATCACATTGATGTTGGAAGCATTTGTGGAAGAGGGCACTCCTGAATAATAAAAGAAAACCCAATTAAATTCTTTTGTTAAATTGTTTTTCAGTTGAGATCTGACTCTTTGTGACTCCATTTAGGGTTTTCTTGGCAGAAATTCTAGAATAGTTGGCCATTTCCTTCTCCAGTTCATTTTGCTGATGAAGAAACTGAGACAAATGATTTGCCCCTGGACAAAGTTCCACAGCAAATAAATGTCTAAGGTCATATTTGAACTCACAAAGATGAGTCTTCTTGATATTGGGTCCAATCCTCTATTTACTGTACTACCTAAGTGCTTCATTTAAGTCATAGAAAGTATCAAACACTAGCAACATAAATAGAAAAACTGAGGCAGCCCCCAATCTAGAAAAGTTCAGTGTATTTTTGAGAGATAACATACATAAGAGAACGTTTTTGAAGGGAACATGGAAAGGTCCAAAATCCTGAGTGAGCACAGGGAGGGCACATGGCAAGGCTGAAGAGTCCCTGGGTTATATCTGTAGTTCTAACAACGATTCCAGGATGTGAAAAATATAGAATAGATTAGATGGGAAGATCTGCTGGTCTATCATCTCACCAGAAGAAACAGATCTGATTTAGTCCTATTTCATTTAAGCCTTATGTAAGTTGTCAATTATTCACACATATTCAGAATAGCTCATACCAGTATAAAAGGTGAAAAGAAGGGCCATTTCCTGAATGTAGATGGTCTTCCAACATCCCACGCATCTCTAATGGACAGAAATGTCAGAGAGTAAGTGATCAATCCTAAGTCACTGATCTTTGGCTCTCTCTGGATAGCCATGATAACTCAGTATCTCATTAGGACACTGGAGCAAACAGCTCATCAGGGCTCTATTCTACAGATAGACTTCCTAGGGAGTGGATATTTCCACCCCTGAATTGTTTATACTTGCTACTCTTTTCCCCTGCCCTTTTCCACAGTGGGCTGCTCATCCAGTTTATTGAATGGCCTGGGTCCTAAGGTCTTTGATAAGAAGGATGACAAATGCCCAAAAAATACTAATCTGTGGAGGAGTTGAGGGAGAAGAGCAGAGCAGGGCAAGGATCTAAGGTCTCCTTGCACAAAGGGTGGAGAGCTCTGGACACAGGAGATTTCTACTGGGGAGGGAGGCAACCACAGCAGAGAGAAGGCAGAGTAAGCAGAAGGACGAAGAAGGGAAGAAGCTACTGGGGGAGGCAGTGATTCATGTGGTAGTTTGGCAAGAGTCTGACTTTTCTAAACTCAATTATTTCTATGCTGTCCAAGGTCCTGAGTGCTAAAAAAAAAATGGAAATGTGATTGATTTAAAAATTTGCACAATCTTTTAAAATCATTATTTTAAACTTTTGAACCTTCCAAATTTCAGTGACCTAAGGAATAGTCTTCCTTGCCTTGACCCAGTAGAAGCACTAGAGAGGGGCAACATCTCTGTGACAAAAGAGAGAAGGAGATCTATAAGAAGAAGCTGGTTTTGAATTCTCATTTACTTTTTTGTTGCTGTTCTCCATAGCCAATTCTAGGCCTGTTTACTGCAAGATAGAAGAGAATGACTTCATGAAATGTGACTACTTCGATGTCCTTCATCCATCATGGCAGGTCTAAAATGGACAATATATGTCATTTGAGGGGCAGCTAGATGGCACAGTGGATAGAACACTGGCCCTGAAGTCAGGAGGACTTGAGTTCAAATCTACCCTCAGACACTTAACATTTCCTAGTTGTGTGACTCTAGTAAATCCCTTAACTCCAATTGCTTCAGCTAATATATATATATATATATATATATATATATATATATATATATATATATATATATATATATGTAATTAATATTATATATTAGAATATTATTTATACTTATATATGTATATGTATGTATACATACATATGTATATATATTTATACATTATATATATATGTCATTTGTCAGTCATTGAATGTTTATGTCAAGGAAAATCAGGAAAGGAAAGATGGTCCCTGACCTCAAGGAACTTATACTTTAATGAGACAATATGCCAACAGCTATGTATATGCAAGAAATATAAGTGCATATGGGAAAGAATTACAGGAGGGAGCATAAGGTGGAATTTGACAAGCTTGAAGGGAGCCAGGGAAGCTGTAGGGCAGAGAGTAGGAGGGAGAACATTCTAGGTACTGGCAGTAGTCAGCAAAAAAAATTAAACCATGAACTGGATGATTTTTTTTTCTCCACAAGGAAAAGATGATCTGAATCTTTGATGGCAAATCTAGTCATTGGAGCTAAATAATTTTATATATTTTTGGAACTGAAGGAGCTTAAGAATCAATTGATTCCACAAGCATTTGTTGTTGCTACTGTTGTTGTTGAGACATGTCTGACTTTTTGTGACCTCACTATCTTCTGAAGTGTGTCTAAGCTTGTGTTCATTGTTTCCATGACTATCTCTATCCACCTCATCTCTACTATCTCCTTTTCTTTTTGCCTTCAATCTTGCCCAACATCAGGGTCTTTTCCAATGAGTCCCATATTCTAATTATGGGGCCAAAGCCTTTAAGCTTTGACGTCAATATTTGACCTTCTAGTGAAGAGCCTGAATTAATTTCTTGAAGTATTGACTGATTTGAGCTCCTTGCATTCTGCAGCACCACAATTCAAAAGCATTGATCCCACAGCACTCAGCTTTCCTTAATAGTCCAACTCTGACAGCCATATTTTATTATTGGAAAAACCATAGTTTTAACTCTGTGGATCTTTATCGACAAGGTGATATTTCTGTTTTTTATTTGTTTGTTTTTTTTTTTTGTTTATTTGTTTGTTTGTTTTTAAGTATGCTGTCTGGATTTGCCACAACTTTCCTTCCAACAAGCATTTTTTTCTATTCCATGGCTACAATAGCCAAGCACTTATTAGGGATCTAGCATATGTATTAAGTACTGGGAATACAATTATAAAGTGAAACAGTCACAGTACTCAAGCAATTTATATTTTATTTTTTAATTCAATTTTATGTCAGTGACATTTTACATTTGAATGACACCTTCACCTTCAAAGAGAATGATTACAAATGGTTTAATTTATGACTTTGTATTTCCTTTTCATAGCACTCACATCTGAAACAAAGTAGGTATTTAATACATAGGACAGCTAAGTGGTAGAGTAAATAGATTTCCAGTCCAAAAGTCAGGAGAACCTGAGTTCAAATCTAACCTCAGATACTAGCTGTGTGACCTTGGGCAAGTCACTTAATTCTGTTTGCACATTTCCTCATCTGTAAAATGAGCTGGAGAAACCAATGACAAATCACTGGAGGCCATATATAGAGTCACAGAGAACTGAACACAACTAAACAGCAACAATAAGAAGAAAATCAGGGATTCAAAGAAGCTAAGGTAGGAAGGGTGATCATTCTAGGCATGGAGGGACTGGGGCCCCATAGGTAATATATGAGAAATAATTTTAAAAAATGCCATTTTGACCTGACCATCAAGTGAGTTAAAGAAAATTAAATTCTATCAGAGCTTGCAAGTAGTCATGCTGTGAAGAAAGGAAACAAGTCTTTATTAAGTACCTACTATGTGCTAGTTGCTCTCCTAATATTAACTTACTTGATCCTTGAAACAATCAAAAAAAAAATAGGTACTGATATCATCCCCATTTTTTAATAGTTGAGAAAACTATGGCAGAAAGGAAGTGGGGTGATGTAGCTACTAAGTGTCCTGAGTCATGTTTGAAGGCAGGTCTTTCAGAATCTCTTCCAGAATTCTATCCACTGCCAACTAGGGGTCCCTATGTAAAGAACCTTACATCTCTCATAGATGCGTTTTTATGGATTTGGGGAGCAATTTGGCATAATGAAAACTATTTTTAACTCTAGTATCTGGATTCATATTAGTACTTGATATATATGTTACCTTATGCAAGTCACTTAACATTTCCTTTAGGTCTCAGTTTCCTCATTTGTAAAATGGAACAGACAGAATTTGTGAAGCTCTTTCCTGTAATGTTCGAGCTAGTTTTCTGGAGAACCTCAGGATCAGCCCGAGTCCTTGGTCTTAGTGGAGAAGTGATGAAGGCAGGGCAGCCACCATGAGGCTGGTCAAAGATGAAATGTCTCATTTCCAGTCTTCAGCCCTTGTATACCTTAGTACAATTACATCATTACAGCATACTGAATATGTGTGAATTAGAGAATCATTACATCACCACACTAAGTACTAAGTATATATGGGAACTAGAGAACCATCATCTCAATTCCACTGAGTTAACACCTCGTTTCAAGTATACTTCTCGAGAATTCTGGCCCTCTATACTTTCCAGTTCTAGATTTTATGGTCATAGAGTTTTAG
Source organism: Antechinus flavipes (assembly GCF_016432865.1). Classification (NCBI taxonomy): domain Eukaryota; kingdom Metazoa; phylum Chordata; class Mammalia; order Dasyuromorphia; family Dasyuridae; genus Antechinus; species Antechinus flavipes. The sequence continues at coordinate 18,634,153 of NC_067399.1, read as the reverse complement.
AGAATTGTTGTCTAAAGAGATGTATCCAACTCTTTGTGATCCCAATTGGGGTTTTCTTGGCAGAGATACTGGAGTGGTTTGCCATTTCCTTCTCAAGCTCAGGGAGGAAGACATGGGTTAAGTTTCTTGCTTAGGGTCACAGAGCTAGAGAGTGTCTGAGGGCACATTTGAACTCAGCTCTTCCTGACTTTAACCCCAAGGCGCTCCCACTTAGTCACCTTATGGTCTTAAATAAAATAATTTCTACTCTTTAATGTAGTTGAATTCCCTCATTTTACAGAGGATTGAACAAAGGCTCATAGAGAGGATGTGACTTGCCCAGTGTCATATGGAGAGTATTCCAGTACATATGAACTATGAGATGCTAGACAAGTCACTGTAACTTCTTTGTGTCTTAGTTTTCTCATCTGTAAAATGGAAATAGACCCCATGGTCTCCAAGATCCCTTTGGGTTCTGAATTCATGATCATGCACTTTATAGACTACAATTTTCAATAATGTGTGTGTGTGTGTGTGTGTGTGTGTGTGTGTGTGTTTAATTTTCAATTTATGGAATAAAAAGTATTTTCATTATATACTACAAGATGATTGCACATGAAACTGCAAATCTATTATGTGCAACTTTCTTTAAAATATTTAAAAACTCATTATGCAAATTTCCTTCTTTCCCTTTTTCCTCCGGGCCTCTCCAGTCCTGCCCTAGAGATGACCACCATGAGACACAAACAGATTTATCTATGTAAATTATTTTATACATAATTCTATTCCATTTTGCGCTCCTGATCAGATAGGCTCTTTCTTCAATTACCCTTTATTCTTGTTTTGTCCTTCTTTCTCAAAGAGGATTATGATATCAGGATGCATGACATGCAGGTGAATGGGATTTAAATGAGGGAGGGCTCTGCAAGATCACCTGCCTCATTTTTCCTTACAGGGCCATCTGGATCTAGGGGCCAGATATAGATCAAGAAAAGTGGATGCAACCCCAGCACTTTTGCTCTTTGAAATATAGTGTCCCACTTACATGAACTGATGTTGAGTGAATGAGCAGGACCAGGAGATCATTATATACTTCAACAACAATGCTATATGATGATCAATTCTGATGGACATGGCCCTCTTCAACAATGAGATGAACCCCATCAGTTCCAATAGAGCAGAAATGAATTGAACCAGCTACACCCAGTGAAAGAACTCAGGGAAATGAGTGTGGACCACTACATAGAATTCCCAATCCCTCTATTTTTGTCCGCCTTCATTTTTGATTTCCTTCACAGGCTAATTGCACACTATTTCAAAGTCCAATTCTTCTTGTGCAGCAAAATAACAGTATAGACATGTATACATATATTGTATTTAACATATACTTTAACATATTTAACATGTATTGGTCAACCTGCCATCTGGGGGAGGGGATGGGGAGGAGAGGAAAAATTGGAACCAAAGATTTCACAAATGTCAATGCTGAAAAATTACCCATCTTGTAAATAAAAAGCTATAATAATAAAAAAATGAAAAAAAATAAATATAGTGTCCCTAAAACTCTCCTAGAATATGGCTTAAGCTTTGATTGGCTAATTTCCCACCTTTCCTGCATCTGTACCTCCATTAAACGTCTGGGCTTTGCCAGCCCAATGATTTCACCCCCATACTTTTCCAACTTTCCTTTATATGTTGTTCTTTATTAGAACAGAAACTTCTCAGGTGAAGGAAGTCACAAGACCCAGTACTTAGCATATGAATCCAAGTAATTAGATTGACACAAAGTAAGTGCTTAATTAGTTCCTTCACTATTTACTCACTAGTGTTGAAGGATCAATCTTTGTTGTTCAGTCATTTCCATTGCATCCATCTCAGTAACTGCTTTTGGCATTTTCTTGGAAAGGATATTGAAGTGGTTTGCCATTTATTTCTTCAGCTCATTTTACAGACTAGGAAACTGAAGCAAACAACATTTAGTAATTTGCTCAGGATCACAGAGCTAATAAATGCCAAAGGCTGGATTTGAACTCTGCTCTTCCTGACTCTAGGCTCAGCCCTCTGTGCACTATGGCGCCCTCTAGCTACAGTTGTTCTTAGTGTTCTATACTACATAGCAGTCACTCAAACTTTCAGAGACACTATGAACTACAGGCTGAACCCTCTCCATATCCCTAGGCAGCCTCATCTTGCATCATAGTGGAGTCTGTAATAATTATTCAATATCTTTTCTGTGCCAGATGTCATGTTAAGTTCTAGGTAAAGAAAATAAAGCAAACAAGATCAAATAAAGCAATGTGAACAGTCTCTGCTTTCAAGGAGCTCACCATTTAATGGATAACACAGCAAGAGTCTAGTGAGCTTCTTTACACATACACACACACACACACACACACACACACACACACACAGATTAGTCTGTATTTTACAGTAGCCTGTTCGTGACCACATCATATCCCCAATGAAATATGAGCATCTTGTGAACAAGACTTCCTTTCTGAACATTCACAATACAGCACAGAGCTCTCCCAGATTGTAGACTCCCAATCAATTCTTATTTTATTGAATCGAAATGAATTTAATTGAGTTAGTCTGGGTATTCTGGCAACATTATTCTTTTCTCTCTCTCCCCAAATGGGTGCTTGCATCTTTTCATGTTCTACATCACAGATATTTTACAATTCAGGCCTCCGTGTAGTCTTCCTTGACTTTTAATCAAGCCAGTCACAAACCTGGTCTGAAGGACGCACAGAACGCCTGCAGACGAAACTCACTGACCATCCTGGGCATAGAAACAGGTGAGGTTTGGGCCCATATTGATTAGGCCTCATACAAGCTCAGCAGTAAAGACAAGGCCATGTTTGCTGCTTCTCTCCCTCCTCCCCTCTTCCTCTAAAGGGAAAACAGAGCTACAAGCAGTTGCAGGGCTGCAATGAGAAATCAATGATGCTCAAATTCTATTTTCAAAATATTCTTTGGCCTCAAGCCCACTTCGGAAGTCCTGGAGCATCCCACAGAGAGAAAGTGCCTAGCTGGTGATACATTCAAAGGCCCCCTGGGATTTCCAAGTCACTGAGCTCCCTTCGTATTTACCCTATATGGCAAGTAATTAAGTGAAGTGTGATCTTGCAGAATTACAGATCAGGAGGCTTTTCTCACTTCTCTGCATCCCCTGTTCAGTCTTCAAAGCCCACTTCAGTCCTCACTTTCTCCAAAAAGTCTCAGCTTCAACTTTATAAAATGAGGGGGCAAGAATAAATGACCTATAAGGTTTTTTTTTTTTTGTCATGATTTTAGAATTGAAGAGAACCTCAGCGGTCATCAGATCCCATCCTCTTCCTTGAGGTCATGGAAGTACAATTAAAGAAAAAAAAAGCAATCTGGCTAAGGAAAAACAGAGTTCCCATGAGACAGAATTTGATCCCAGGACCTCTTATTCAATAGCCAATATGTTTTCCACTCTACTACACTGCCTCTGATCTTCTTATGGTAAAGTTGAGATGGAGGTGTAGAGAGGGGTTCAGGAGTCACACAGCTGTCTTCTTATTGCCCTGTGCCTGATGGCTTTCCACAAGGATTTCTCTGACCTTTGCACTCATGAAGCTCATTGTCTATACTTGCCTTGCTGCTTGGGCTGACGTGTATGGTCTTACTCTGCTTGGCTCAAAATTGATGTGCAGAAGTTTCTAAAAGGAAGATTTATGGTCAATATAAGGAAGAATTTTTTAACATTGGGAGTTTTCCCCAAGTGGCTGTCAATGGAGGTGGTGGGTTCCTTGTCCCTGTGGGACATCAAACAAGGACTAAAGGACCATTTGTTGGGGATGTTCTCTTGTTCAGGTAAAGAGTCTATAAGATATCCTTCTGGATTGTCAGTTAGCTGTGGCTGTGTAATTAATTATGATAACTGTTTTTTGCTTTAAAGTTCACAAAACATTACACATTAAATCATTTGATTCTTCAAACAACTCTATGTTAGGTTTTTTAACTTTTATAAATTAGAAAACTGAGATCAAGAGAGGTTAAATGGCTTCTCAAGAGTCACACGGACAAATAGTGATTGAGGCAAGATTTAAACCAGGTGGATCAGAACATAGGTTGAGCATTCCTATGAATTGCATCTCCTGCACTGGCTATTTAAGGCTCTCCAAGGTTTCTTCCTAAGGTGATGTCTATGGGTAGTGCACTAGAATCATTGCTAAAATTATTAATTGTTTCAATTAACTATTTAGTTGAGTCCTTGGGATTTTCCAAGTATATCATCATATCATCAGCAAAAATGATAGTTTTATTACCTCATTTCCTCTTCTGATTCCTTCTATTCCTTCTTTCTTTTCTTAATGCTATTGCTAGGATTTTCAATGCAATATTGAACAATATTGCTAACAGTAAGAATCTTTGTTTCATACCTGTGACTTCTACTTTATCCCTATTATAAAAGATGCTTACTGATAGTTTTAGTTACATGTTTTTTAATCAACTTAAGAAAAAAAGAATTATGTTTTCAAGTTTTTTTTAAGTAGAAATGAGTATTGTACTTTATCAAAAGTTTCTTTCTCTATTTATTGATATAAATAATCTGATTTTTAAAATTTTTATTATTGGTATAATCATTTATGTCAATAGTTTTCCTTCTATAAAACCATAACTGACTTCCTGAGATAAATTCTGCTCGATCATAATGTATAATCTTTGTGATATATTGTTGTAATCTTTTAGCCAGTATTTTTTTTAGAATTTTTGTATTCACATGCATGAATGAAATTGATCTATACTTTTATTTCTCTGGTTTTATTCTTCATAGTTTTAAGAATCAGTATCATTTGTTTCGTAAAAGGAGTTTGGTAGAATCCGTTCTTTGCCAACTATTCAGAATAATTTATTTAATATTGGAATTAGCTCATCTTTAAATGTTTGAAAAAATTTACTTGCAAATCCATCTGATGCTGGATTCTTTATCTTAGGAAGATCATTTATCATCTGTTCAATTTCTAATATTTCAAAAATAGGTCTTGGAGATATTTTATTTTTTTCTTCTGCCAATCTAGGCAATTTATGTTGTTGTAAATATTCTTCCATTTCCCTAAAATTTTTAAATGTATTGATATACAATTGAGTAAAACCATTCTTTATAATTGCTTTAGCTTCATCTTCATTAGTGATATATTCACCCTTTTTATTTTTAATACTACTGATTTGTTTTTTCCTCTTTTTAAAATCAAATTAATCAATGCTTTATCTACTTTATTGTTTTTTTCTCATGAAACCAATACCTCATTTTATTTATTAATTCAATGTTTATACTCAATTTTATTAATTTCACCTTTAATTTTTAGGATTTCCAATTTAGTGCTTCATCGGACATTTTTAATTTATTCTTTGTTTAATTTTTTTTAATTGCATATCCATTTCATTAGCCAGCTGTCTCTCTATTTTGTGATGCAAGCTTTAGAGATATAAATTTTCCTATGATTACTGCTTTCACTGTATCCCATAGGATTTATACATCCCAAAGATCATAATGCAAATGAAGTAATTGTCCATTCGCTGTGGAATGGCAAAACTGATGCTGATATGTGGGTATAATTGCATGTTACTCTGCCATGAAAGTCAGAGAAATGCAATGGATACATAGATCCCCAGCATTGGAATCAAAAAGATGGGAGTTCAAGTATTCTGTTTGACATATGTTAACTATGAGAACCTGGACAAGTCTCTTAACTTCTCAGGGCTTACCTTCTCTATAAAGGAATTTGCTAAGATTATAAGTGACAAACCAGTTGTCATTTTCACTGTTGTATTCATATCTGAAGTTGCTCTACACTAATAACATCAAAGATTGGGATTTTAAAAAAATACAAATCAAAGAAGTTTAGAGAACTTTGTAAGAACACAAATGCATGCAAAGTGAAGAAAGAACTAAGAAAACAGCAGTTCCTGCCCTCAAGGAGTTTCCAATACTACCCCATATCAGGACTGAGATAAATGTAATGTCTATTCTTGCTTCTTGAAGAGTATGGATAAAACATATTCCACCCTCTCAAAAGAAAGGTCATTGGATTACTGATTCAGAATGATGCATTTACAGTCAGATATGATTAGAATATGATTCCTTTTTACTTATTTTTTTCCTTTATAAAAAGAGGGGCACATAGGAATATGTGTGTATTTAGGAGTTACTGGAAGGGGAAGAGCTTTTTTTTTAATATCAATAAAACAGTTTTAATAACTAAAGGAAAAAAAAAGAGAGGTTTCCAAGTGAACATGAATTTTTGCTCCCCAGATTTTCTTCTAGAAATCTACTTAAGGAGAAAAGGGTCAGTGCCAAGAGTGATGATTTACACATTTTAAATTAGCAATTATATCTTTGGCAGTAATCCTATCAGAAAGATACATTTGGGTTTGGTAGAATGCCTTTAAACCTGATGGTGTATAAAATTACACAGAAAAATCAATGCATTCAAGTGAGTGGTAATTGTGGGGGGATATAGAGAGGTCATGATTATATTGCCCTCATTTTTATCTACACTTTAGATTTTTACATTCATTACATGAGTACATTTCCAGGAGGTGGATCCCATTTTTGAAGGGTTTTTTGGTTTTTATTCTATTTGTTTTTTGATGGACACACTGCACTTTTCCCTGACAGAACTCCAAGGTAAGCTTTAAGCCACCTGTTTCAAAAATAGATCCAAATATCCTTCCTTTGAAAAACTCCAGGTGTTAATTTTGAATTGCAGTTTTATCTCCCTGTAAGCTGCTCTCTGATTAAACATGTGAACATTTGTACTTCTTGCTCCCAGAATTGATTCCCAAGTAAAGTCTACCTTCTGTGAGCTCAGCAAGCCACCTGAAGGAAAATTTTCCTAAGCTTCTCTTCATTCTTTTCTGCTAGCAGACTTTCTTCCCATCCCTCAAGCTTGGCTTCCTCAGTTTTAAGTCACCTGTCCAGGTAATGGCTAAGGTCTCATATTTAATCAGATGCAATACCTAAAGCCTAGTCCTATGGTACTGCCATGTTCCTGTATACCCAATATTAACCTCTATTTTTTTTTTTCTTTCACATTGAGCTCTGCTTTCCTGGCAGGAAACTATGAGAATTCACACCACTCAACTGGACCCATATAAAGAAGATTGCGGCTGGATTTGACCTAGGATTTCATTGGGATAGGGAATTAACAGTGAGGGTGCTTCCTCTACCAATTCAGATTGGGTTGTATTGTACAACCAGTTTTATTAAGAGAATCACCCGGTTTAGTAATCGGTAGTCATTTTTCATTCATGTCTGATCCTTCATGACACTTTTTGGGATTTTCTTGACAGATACTAGAGTGATTTGCCATTTCCTTCTTCAGCTCATTTTATAGATAAGGAAACTGAGGCAAACAGAGTGAAGTGACTTGCCCATAGTCACACACTTAAAAAATATCTGAGGTCAGATTTGCACTTAGAGAGTCCTGGCCATTCAACTGTGTTGTCTAGGATTGTCCAACCGGCATGTCACACTCAAACCTAGCATTTTCAGATTTTGAAGCTACCTCTCTACCAACTATGTTTCTCATTGCTATAAAGACTAATGAAATTTTTCTCTCTTCTTTATTGTAGAGATCTATCTAGAGTCTAAATTTAATTACTCAGCGACAAGAACTTCTTGCAATGTAAAAAATGTAAAAAACAAAATCCCTGACCTCAAGGAGTTTATATTCTAATAAAACACCATAGTGCCTGACAGAAGGGAGTCTTGCACCTCGATTTTCCTGACTCTGAGGCCAGTTCTTTATTTATTCTTCCACATGACCTCTTTATACAAGATATTTCTGAAAACTCATTTTTAAGCTTTAAATTGTACCAAGAGATTTGACTCAATCTATAAAATAAATGCTTAATATATTTGTTGAATCAAATTGAATAAATGTTTGTTGAATGTGGGATGGACAGAATTTTAATTTTGCAAGATCCCCTCCTCCCCTAGGGTTTCTTTTTCACTTCTATTTTAATTTACATTGCAAATTTAAATCTAGGAAAACTAAAATGAGTTCTATCAAAAGACATGTGAATGCATTTCCATTTCATCCTCTGGTTCCTTTTATTATGATAGCCCAGTAAACAATCAGCAAATAGCAGGCTAATCTCTTGTGTAATGAGCCCCTCTCTATTCCATAGAGGCGACATGACATTTATCAATAATAGTGGTCAGGATAACAAAGCATGCTGGTTAGGATTGGAGGAAGCATTTCTACCTACTTAATCCTTCCCCTATCAGTATCAGACATTCCATTTTTGCTGTTGTTCAGTCATTCAGTCCTATCTCTTTGTGATCCCATGAATCATAATACACTAAGCTCTTCTACCACTATCTTCTGAAGTCTGTCCAAGCTCATGTTTGTTGCTGCCATTACACTCTTTATCTATCTCATCCTCTGTGATCCCTTTTTCTTTTTGCCTTCAATCTTTCTCAGCATGAGTCTTTTCCAATGAATCCTGTCTTTCCATTATATTGTCAAAGTAGTTAAGCTTCAGTTTCACTATTTGACTTTCCAGTGAACAGCCTGAATTAATTTCTTTAAGTATTGACTGATTTGACCTCCTTGCTGTCCAAGGGACTCTCAAAAGCATTCTCCAGCTTCACAGTTCAAAAACATCAATTCTAGGGTGCTTAGCTTTTCTTAGAATACAACTCTCACAGACTAACTCTTAAAACATATTTATATAATATACCCAGAGAAATATGCAAATGCAGGCTAATCAATTATCATTTAAAAGGCGGGGGTTAAGAGTTTTAATGTCAAATAGCTTTCTTTGAAAGTCTGATAAAGTATATGGACCCCTTCTCATAATAATATATTTTTTTAGAATTTATACTTGAAAGAAATATTAAATTTCATATAAAGGTTAATTGAAATATATTTCCTATTCATGTTCTTGGATATTGTGAAAATTATCCATAGACTCTGTGTAAAGAATCCCTGGTTTAAGTGGATTTCTCAATTTTTTTTTCTTCTTTTTAATGAGGAAGACAGATTTCTGGTAGAGAAGAGTCAGGAGAAAAAAGAAAGCAGAAAAATAAGTTAAAAAGGAGAAAAGATGGTAAAGTTAAATTTGTGACTTTTTGATTATTCCTGATCTGAAAAATGATAATAATAACCTGATTGAAGGTTATTCTAGACTTCTAGACTATGTAGTCTCTGTAAAGCTAGCAATATTGTATAAAGTTGAAAAATTATTGTAGCCAAGTTCAAAGCAAAAGTCCTCTTACTTGATACTAATGTGAGCTTTAATTAGTTATTTCACTTCTTTAGCAATCTCCTTTGTCATATGTAAAATGAAAGAGCTGAATTGTATGATTTCTAATATTCTTTTTTTAGATCTGCTGTGATAGTTTTAGCATGGATAGGCTGCAATCTGCATCACTGAAAGGGGGTCTCTTCATCAATAAAAATACAGATCCAGAAAAGCATTGAAGTATAAAGTAATAAAAAAGTGAGGGGTAATCAACTCAATGTGATTCAAAATATAAAAATGTAAACAGTGTTCAGGGGACAAGGAATGCAACAGCTGGTTTATCTTGCTCCCTTAGTTAATGGTTTGTCTTTTACTTATCAGAAAGAGACAAAGTTTGTCTCTTACTCATCTCAGTACTCTCATTGTACCTTCAAATATTCAAATTAATTGAATTGGGGATTCTTCCTAAAGCGTCTATGGCTAGATTTGAGCAGAGGACCTTGGCAATAGTCATTAACATTTGATGGTGATTCCAATTTCAGTATGTAATTATGCAAAAAATAGGCGTTCCTAAGGCTGCCCCAAAATGTGTTTTGTATAGGGCAAATGGATATCCATGAATGAATGAGAAATGGTTGAGGGCTCTGCGTAGCAAGACATTCACAGCTGTTGGAGCATCTGAATTAAAAATAAAAAACATCTGGTTTAGTTAATGAGATTGAATTGTGGAATCACACTTCAGAGTTGAAACAGCTTCAGGGTTATCTATAGTGTGACCTATACTTGTGAAAGAATCCTTTCTTAATGAGACAATATGTCTTCCAGGAAGTTTATTCCATATCCCAAAGCTACCTTTTTTTTTCTTTTTGTAAAATCCATCCATCACTTTGTTTTTATATCATTTTTCTATAAATTCTGGTCACAGGTTCTTCCAGTGTAGACAAACCCATTCATCTCCATTGTCATCCACTGTGCAGCATTTTGTGGTCCCTCAGGATCACTGGGCCTTTCCATCTCACCAGAGTTGATCTCTGCTCTATATATTCTTTCCCCTAAATGAAATAATAGCCTTGGAGAATAGTGTCTGTCTTGTTTCTGAATCTCTAAGATGTACTGTCTCATTATGCTTGACACAGAATAGGCCCTTAATGAAGATATATCCCCTTCATGTTATTCCTTCATTGACCCAAGAGAAGAAACCTCATCCCTTTTTCATTTAAAATACTTAAAGGCCATTATCACATTCCTCTCTTCTCATCTGATATTCCAAACTTCTATTGTTTAAGTTAAACATTACCAGTTTCTCCATCGATCCTCCTATGGCCCGAAGTCTGGTTCCTTCACGATCATTGTTGTCCATTTCCAGACCTTCACTAACTCATCATTTTCACAGCAGAGACAGAGACACTGAGAGATCTAATTCTCACTGTGATTCCAAAAAACTGTAGCTTTGGTAGCAGCCACACCCTTGGAAAACCATTTGGGCAGATAGACTAAACTAGATTAAGAGTAACTGACAAGCTTCAAACCTGTCAGTGAATTAAGGGGAATGTCTACTCCAAGTTTGTAAGGATTTTCTTCAAGGAATATTTACATGAGAGCATTTTGCTCCAACATTCATGAAAAGAGCTGGAGCAGGTGCTATGGAGCACTTAAAGTTTAGTCAGACATTGAGAACACCAAGGTCATCCACTGCTTCCTGGGCCAGTGTGAGCCATCTTCACTTTTGTCCTGCCACTGGACTGAAATGAATCTGAAGAGACAGTGAGACTGATGACTTTGTGCAACTCTGCCTCACAAAGCCAATTCATGTATGAGTCAAAATATCACTCCGTGATGTCATTGGTCCTCTCCAAAAATGATGGACAAATAACAACAAACAACATGCATGTGTGTTTGTATGAACCTAGTCTGAGAGATTTAGGTTTAAAAAAAAATCTCTCAGTGTCTCTGTCTCTGCTGTTCTCTGTGTGTCTGTCTCTCTGTCTATTTCTGTCTGTCTCATTTCTCTCTGTGTGTCTGTCTTTGTGTGTGTGTCTCAGTCTCTCTTTCACATATGCAGACATACATAAAAATGACAAAATAATTCAATCTAAGCACTTCCCTGAATTGGTTGGTTTTTTATCTAAATGAATTGGTTAATTAAATTTTAAAACTTGGACTGATTGTGATATAAAGAAAGAGTGAAAGAACTTTTACAAAGCTTAAATAAAAGATCTATAAAATCCATTAATCTTGTAACTTCTTAGAATCATCAAATTCTAGAATTGGATGAAAAACCTAGTTTTACATCCTCCCTGAAAATTGAATCATCTAAAAAGTATCAAAGAGACATGCACATCCATGTTTACTCACATATTTTTTTCTCAGAAAAGTCTATTCCATTTTTGGAAAATTCACAGCATTAGGAAATTTTCTTACATCAAGTCAATATCTCTTTTACTTTCTCTATCCTTTGCCTCCTTCATGATGATAACAATCCCTCAGAGAGTTGAAGGCAGCAATAATATCTCCACCATATTTCCTCTCCTCTAGTCTAAACTTCTCAGCTCCTTTACCACGTAGCAAGTATTTAATTGCCTCACTATCGTGATAATTTACTTCTGAGCAACTCTAACATATCAATGTTCTTTGAGAATTGCAGCTCCCAGACAGAAAGGAATACACTTTCTTTTCAGCAGTTCATGGAACCTATACAAAAATTGACCATATATTAGGACATAAAAACTTCAAACTCAAATGCAGTAAGGAAGAAATAGTAAATGCATCCTTTTCAGACCACGATGCAATGAAAATTACATTCAACAAAAAGCCAGGAGGAAATATTGGAAATATTTCCAAATAATTGGAAACTAAATAATCTCATACTAAAGAATGATTGGGTGAAACAGCAAATCATAGACATAATTAATAACTTCACCCAAGAAAACGATAATAATGAGACATCATACCAAAATGTATGGGATGCAGCCAAAGCGGTAATAAGGGGAAATTTCATATCTCTAGAGGCCTATTTGTATAAAATAGAGAAAGAGAAGGTCAATGAATTGGGCTTGCAACTAAAAATGCTAGAAAAGGAACAAATTAAAAACCCCCAGTCAAACACTAAACTTGAAATTCTAAAAATAAAAGGAGAGATCAATAAAATTGAAAGTAAAAAAACTATTGAATTAATTAATAAAATTAAGAGTTGGTTCTATGAAAAAACCAACAAAATAGACAAACCCTTAGTAAATCTGATTAAAAAAAGGAAAGAGGAAAATCAAATTGTTAGTCTTAAAAATGAAAAGGGAGAACTCGCCACTAACAAAGAGGAAATTAGAGCAATAATTAGGAGTTACTTTGCCCAACTTTATGCCAATAAATTCAACAACTTAAATGAAATAGAAGAATACCTCCAAAAATATAGCTTGCCCAAACTAACAGAGGAAAAAGTAAATATCCTAAACAGTCCCATCTCAGAAAAAGAAATAGAACAAACTATCAATCAACTCCCTAAGAAAAAATCCCCAGGACCAGATGGATTTACATGTGAATTCTACCAAACATTTAAAGAACAATTAACTCCAATGCTAAATAAACTATTTGAAAAAATAGGGATTGAAGGAGTCCTACCAAACCCCTTTTATGACACAAACATGGTACTGATACCTAAACCAGGTAGGCTGAAAACAGAGAAAGAAAATTATAGACCAATCTCCCTAATGAATATTGATGCTAAAATCTTAAATAAAATATTAGCAAAAAGATTACAGAGAATCATCCCCAGGATAATACACTATGACCAAGTAGGATTTATACCAGGAATGCAGGGCTGGTTCAATATTAGGAAAACTATTAGCATAATTGACTATATCAATAACCAACCAAACAAAAACCATATGATCATCTCAATAGATGCAGAAAAAGCATTTGATAAAATCCAACATCCATTCCTAATAAAAACACTTGAGAGCATAGGAATAAATGGACTTTTCCTTAAAATAGTCAGGAGCATATATTTAAAACCATCAGTAAGCATCATATGCAATGGGGAAAAACTGGAACCTTTCCCAGTAAGATCTGGAGTGAAGCAAGGTTGCCCACTATCCCCATTATTATTTAATATCGTATTAGAAACACTAGCCTCGGCAATAAGAGTTGAGAAAGATATTAAAGGAATTAGAGTAGGCAATGAAGAAACCAAACTATCACTCTTTGCAGATGATATGATGGTATACCTAGAGAACCCCAGAGATTCTACTAAAAAGCTATTAGAAATAATTCATAATTTTAGCAAAGTAGCTGGCTACAAAATAAATCCCCATAAATTCTCAGCATTTTTATACATCACCAACAAAACCCAACAACAAGAGATTCAAAGAGAAATTCCATCCAGAATAACTGTTGATACCATAAAATATTTGGGAATCTATCTACCAAAGGAAAGTCAGGAATTATATGAGCAAAAATATAAAAATGTCTCCACACAAATAAAGTCAGACTTAAATAATTGGAAAAATATTAAGTGCTCTTGGATCGGCCGAGCGAACATAATAAAGATGACAATACTCCCTAAACTAATCTATTTATTTAGCGCTATACCAATCAGACTTCCAAGAAAATATTTTAATGATCTAGAAAAAATAACAACAAAATTCATATGGAACAATAAAAAGTCGAGAATCTCAAGGGAATTAATGAAAAAAAAATCAAATGAAGGTGGCCTAGATGTACCTGATCTAAAATTATATTATAAAGCAGCAGTCACCAAAACCATTTGGTATTGGCTAAGAAATAGATTAGTGGATCAGTGGAAAAGGTTAGGTTCACAAGACAGAATAGTCAACTATAGCAATCTAGTATTTAACAAACCCAAAGCCCCTAACTTCTGGGAAAAGAATTCATTATTTGATAAAAACTGCTGGAATAATTGGAAATTAGTATGGCAGAAATTAGGCATGGACCCACACTTAACACCATATACCAAGATAAGATCAAAATGGGTCCATGACCTAGGCATAAAGAACGAGATTATAAATAAATTAGAGGAACATAGAATAGTTTATCTCTCAGACTTGTGGAGGAGAAAGAAATTTGTGACCAAAGATGAACTAGAGACCATTACTGATCACAAAATAGAAAATTTTGATTACATCAAATTAAAAAGCCTTTGTACAAACAAAACTAATGCAAACAAGATTAGAAGGTAAGCAACAAACTGGGAAAACATCTTCACAGTTAAAGGTTCTGATAAAGGCCTCATTTCCAAAATATATAGAGAACTGACTCAAATTTATAAGAAATCAAGCCATTCTCCAATTGATAAATGATCAAAAGATATGAACAGACAATTTTCAGAGGATGAAATTGAAACTATTACCACTCATATGAAAGAGTGTTCCAAATCATTATTGATCAGAGAAATGCAAATTAAGACAACTCTGAGATACCACTACACACCTGTCAGATTGGCTAAGATGACAGGAAAAAATAATGATGAATGTTGGAGGGGATGTGGGAAAACTGGGACACTGATGCATTGTTGGTAGAGTTGTGAACGAACCCAACCATTCTGGAGAGCAATCTGGAATTATGCCCAAAAAGTTATCAAATTGTGCATACCCTTTGATTCAGCAGTGTTTCTATTGGGCTTATATCCCAAAGAAATACTAAAGAAGGGAAAGGGACCTGTATGTGCCAAAATGTTTGTAGCAGCCCTGTTTGTAGTGGCTAGAAACTGGAAAATGAATGGATGCCCATCAATTGGAGAATGGCTGAGTAAAATATGGAATATTATTGTTCTGTAAGAAATGACCAGCAGGATGAGTACAGAGAGGACTGGCGAGACTTACATGAACTGATGCTAAGTGAAATGAGCAGAACCAGGAGATCATTATACACTTCGACAACGATATTGTATGAGGACATATTTTGATGGAAGTGGATTTCTTTGACAAAGAGACCTGAGTTTCAATTGATAAATGATGGACAGAAGCAGCTACACACAAAGAAAGAACACTGGGAAACGAATGGGAACTATCTGCATTTTTGTTTTTCTTCCTGGGTTATTTATACCTTCTGAATCCAATTCTCCCTGTGCAACAAGAGAACCGTTCGGTTCTGCAAACATATATTGTATCTAGGATATACTGCAACATATCCAACATATATAGGACTGCTTGCCATCTAGGGGAGGGGGTGGAGGGAGGGAGGGGAAAAATCGGAACAGAAACGAGTGCAAGGGATAATGTTGTAAAAAAAATTACCCTGGCATGGATTCTGTCAATATAATTATTACTAAATAAAAATTTTTTAAAATTAAAAAAAAAGAGAATTGCAGCTCCCAGAATTCAAATCAGTACATAGAACATGAGACACAATAGATCCTAGAAATTATCTAACCTAACATTGTTGGTGGAACTGTGACTGGATCCAATCATTCTGGAAAGCAATTTGGAACTGTGCTCAAAAAGTTATCAAACTGTGCATACCCTTTGATTCAGCAGTGTTTCCTGAGTTTATATTTCAAAGAGATCTTAAAAGAGGGAAAGGGACCCACATGTGCAAAAATGTTTGTGGAAGCCCTTTTTTCAGTGGTAAGAAACTAGAAAATGCGTAGCTGCCCCTCAGTTGGAGAATGGTTGAATAAGTTCTGGTCTAGGAATGTTATGGAATATTATTGTTCTATTTAAAAAAAAAATGATCAGGAGGATGATTTCAGAGAGGCCTGGAGAGACTTACATGAATTGATGCTGAGTGACATGAGCAGAACCAGAAGAACATTGTACATGGCAACAACAAGATTATACAATGACCAATTGTGACAGATGTGGCTTTCTTCAAAAATGAGATTATTCAAACCAGTTCCAATTGTTCAGTAATGAAAAGAACCATATAAGCCCACAGAGAGGACTGTGGGAACTGAATGTGGACTGTGTGTGTGTAAATGTGAGTAGAATTTTCACTTTTTCTGTTATTTGCTTGCATTTTCTTTCTCAGTTGTTTTTTTTCCTGATCCAATTTTTCTTGTGCAACAAGATAACAGCCTAAATATGTATACATATACTGGATTTAATATATATTTTAACATATTTAACATGAATTGGACTTCCTGACATCTGGGGGAGATGATGGGGAGAAGGAAGGGAAAATTTGAAACTGAAGATTTTGCAAGGGGTCAATGTTGAAAAATTACCCATGCATATGTTTTGTAAATAAAAAGCTTTAGTTAAAATAAAAAAAAAAATCCAGAAATTACTTAATTTAAATCCTCATCCCATATAGGGAGAAACTGAGTTCCATGGAAGTTAGGGTATTTTCCAAATATCCTAAAAGCAGTGTGTGGCAAAATAAAAGTTAGGATTTTGACTATACTTTAGTACTACTACCTACAAAACTTCCAACCAAGTTTTGATCCAATACTTCTTTCCTTAAGAAGGTCACTCTAGATCAAACTTCCAGAGCCAATAGGACATGTTCTGGATAGAACAGTAGGCCTGGAATCAAGTAAATTTAAGTTTATCTGGCCCGAGAAACTTACTAGCAGTGTGATCTTCAGCAAGTAATGTAACCTGTCTGCTTCAGTTTCCCCCTGTTGTAAAATAGCACCCACCACTTATAATTGTTGTGAGGAACAAATGAGCAATATTCATAAAAGCACTTAGCATGGCCCCTGGCACAAAGTGGGTGCTATATAAATGCTTATTCTCTTATCTTTGCTCTAGATTCTCCATAGAGGCAGACCTGGCAAATCTAACCAAACTAGAAAGGCCTTACGTATGAATCAGTCAATATGTTGTATATCGTTGTTCCATGGACTAATCAGATGAATTTTACAGGCTCATTCCTAGATAGCTGGCAACCAGAAAACTTCTTGGAATCACAGAGAGAATTAGATCTCTCAGTGTCTCTGTCTCTCAAACTCAAAAGAGTTTTAGGTCTTCTTAATTCATGATGTCCCTTTCTAGAATTTTGCAGTTGTAAACGTAAAGATGAAATGATCACTTGAAATTCCTAAAGAATTAAATTCAATTCAATAAATATCTGTTAAATACTAGGTACACTGAAAAGAACAACAGTTCTGGAGTTGGCTGCCCTGAGTTCAAATCCCACCTGAGTACTTATTCCATATGACTTTGTGGAGCTCAGTTTACTCACATGTAAAATAAGAGGATCAGATTTAATGGGTTTGGGGATCTTTTCCAACTCTAGAGATATGATCCAATGATCTTCATAAAATACTTACTTTGTCATGTCACTCTCCCACTCAAAAATCTTCAGTGGATCTTTCTGACTTCAGAGATAAAATCTTGATTTTTGATTTATCCTCTAAGTGATACCTATGGGAAAAGAATTATTATTGATCGAGAACTGGAAGGAAACTCAAAAGCCATCCAGTCGCCTGCCCTTTATAGGGTAGACAAAGACTCAGAGATGTGAAATGAAGGTCCCAGGATCCCAGGAATTCCAATGTTCCGCTCACATTGTAGACCATTCTGCACTTCCAGGGGTACACAGAGAAGTATGGGGAGCACAGTTGGAACAAAGTCTAAAGATAATAAATAGTGAAACATTCGTTAGCTATAAAACACTCAAAACTGGAGTCAGGGGAGGTTTGAAAAAGATATTATGCTCCAAAATCCTCAAAAGAAAATTCATATTTTCCAAAGATCGATTTCAAAGATCAGGAGTTCTCAACATGCTAAAAAGTAGCAATAGGGAAAATTCAGAGAATTGGGTAATAAGCCTGCATGCAAGTGTTCAGGGGGGTAACTCCTCCTTCCAGCTAATGCTATCCAACACACAATTAAAAACTGAAAACATGTGCAATGGGCATAAAAGCACTACAGAGGCACTTTAGATAAGACTAATTGGCTGAGAAGCTGATGCTAACTCTGTCAAATGACAGCCGTATTCTTGCTCTCCTAGGCAATTTACCAACTGTTTTCAGGTGCCTTTGCTCTCATTTATTCCTTTTAAGATATTAACAAAATCCTACCCTGTTTCTAAACAAAATTGTTTATCTTGGGATATGGGAATAAACAGAATAGGAAGGGAGAAGCCATCAGCAAATTGTGTCTCCTATTTTACCCATCTTTCCAATCTTGGGAAATAACTTGAACTTTGCTGCTTTTCAAGGATATCAAAAGATTGACAGTGTGCATTTATAAGATAAAGGGTAGTAAATGAAAATGCAGTGGATAGGAAGAGATATTATTACTCACAGGTTGTATATACATATGCAAACTCTAATAAATGGGTTGATAATAAATGAAAAAAAAATCAAAATAATTTGTTGTTGTACAATGATTTCAAATTCTTTGTGATTCCATTTGAGGTTTTCTTAGCAAAGATACTGGAGTGGTTTGCTATTTTCTTCTATATTTCATTTTATAGATGAGGAAACTGAGGAAAACAGGGTTCAGTGACTTGCCCAGGATCACACAACTAGTAAGTTTAAGACTGGGTTTGAACTCAGATATTTATGACTCCAAGTCGACTAACTGGTCCTTCCCCCAGAAAAAGGAAAAAAAAAAGAACTGGTATTGAAGTGCTTAGTATAAACCTAATACTGTGCTAAGTGCTAGGGCTAGAAGTACAAGTAAATCAAGGGTCCCTGTTCTCAAAGAGCTCAAGTCTAATTGAGGACCCAAAGACTTATGTAAAAATGAAAAAAAGTCTTTGATAAAAAACATTTAAACACAATTTGTTATATTATTATGAAATCATAGGTTTGGAACTCAGGGAAATGTTAAGGGTCTTCTAATCAAGGGCTTCTTACGTTTTTCCACTTGCAATCCATTTTGCCTGAGAAATGACCCTGGGTATATAGCTATATACAATAGATATACAAATCTTTAGTGACAATAAATCATAAAGAAATTTATTTTTGGACTTCCGGTTAAGATGGCGGAGAGGAGGCTCACAGTTGCATAAGCTCCGCGCTTTCTCTCACTATCCACTTCATTACAAGCCTCTGAATCAATGCTTGACTGAAAAAAACCCACAAATAGTTACCAAGAGAAGCCATCCTTGAGATCCGCCAAGAAAGGTCTGTCTTTACTGGAGGGCTGGGGCGGTTTTAGATCGGGCGCAGGCGGCGGGCAGCGGCAGTGAGAGCACGGGAGCAGACTGGAGAGGGGGTGGGGAGTGATCGCAGCTGTCTCTGCGGGGAGAGCTTCGCTACAGGTTTGGAACCTGCAGCAAGTCAACAGCCCAGCAGAGAAGCTAAAAACACGGGGCTGAAGAACACAACCGCAAACAGCTGGAGTCTCTCAGGACCTGGCCGCCCCCCCCTTCCCCCCCTCAGTGACTCAGCACGCTTTGGGATCTCAGAGCGCAGGCGCAGCACAGTCCTGCTAGTGCCTCACTGCTGCCACCTGCAGTCTGTAGAGGAAGCTCGATAACACACCCAGCCCCCCCCCAAAGAAAGACTCCAGTTTTTTCTGTTTTTCTTTGGTAGTTTTCTCTGATTAATAGACAGAATGAGCAAGAAGCTGAAGAGGACTTTAACCCTAGACAGCTTCTACACAGATAGAGAGCAGACTCTAAATCCTGAGGAGACTAAAAACAGGCAGTCCCCAGGTGATTCCCCAAAGGAGGAGATCGTCTGTTCCTCAGCACAGATGAACCTCATAGAAGTGATTAAAAAGGCTCTCACAAGGGAGCTAGAAGAAAATGGGGAAAGCAGAGTGAGGCTTGGCAAAAGGAGAAGGAAGCTTGGGAAAAGGAGAGGGAGGCTTGGCAAAAGAGCCTGGAGAAGTCAGTTAAAGAGAGAGTGGATAAAGAAGTAAAATCTTTGAAAAATAGGATTAGTGAACTGGAAAACAAAATTGGCGAAATGGAAAAAAATTCCACAGAACAAAAGAACTCAATTGGACAATTAGAGAAAGATTTTAAAAAAGTGAGTGAAGAGAATACTTCACTGAAAATCAGAATTGAACAAGTGGAATTGAATGACTCGAGGAGACAAGAAGAATCAGTCAAGCAAATCCAAAAAAATCAAACAATGGAGAAAAATGTGAAATACCTTCTGGGGAAGACAACAGACCTGGAAAACAGATCCAGGAGAGACAATCTGAGAATCATTGGACTCCCAGAAAAACATGATGAAAAAAAGAGCCTGGACACTGTCTTCCAGGAAATTATCAAAGAGAACTGCCCAGAAGTCATAGGAACAGAGGAAAAAATAAACATTGAAAGGATTCATCGATCACCCACTGAAAGGGATCCTAAAATCAAAACACCAAGGAATATAGTGGCCAAATGCCAGAACCCTCAGATGAAAGAAAAAATATTGCAAGCGGCTAGAAAAACCCAATTCAAGTATCAAGGAGCCACAATAAGGATCACCCAGGATCTGGCAGCATCCACATTAAAAGATCGAAGGGCCTGGAATATGATATTCCGAAAGGCTAAGGAACTTGGTATGCAACCAAAAATAACTTACCCAGCGAGAATGAGCATCTTTTTCCAGGGAAGAAGATGGACATTCAACGAAGTAAGCGAATTTCATCTATTTCTGATGAAAAAACCAGAACTTAACAAAAAGTTTGATCTACAAATATAGAACTCAAGAGAAATCTAAAAAGGTAAAGATTAATCTTGGGAACTATATTTTGACTATATAGATGTATAAAGAATACATGTATACCTTGTTCTAGAAATTGATGTGGAAAGGACATTGTACCAGAAAAAGGGTAAAGTGGGGGTAGTACATCTCATGAAGAGGCATAGGAAACCTATTATATCTGAGAGAAAGAATGGAGGGGGATGAATATAGTGGGTATCTTACTGCCTTCAGAATTGGCTTTAAGTGAAAAATCTTAAGACATATTCAATCTATGGTGAAACTTCTCCCATCTCATTGAAAAGTGAGAAGGGAAAAGTGGAAAGGGAAGGAATAAGCTAAGCGGAAGGGAATACGGGAACTGGGAGGGAAAGGGGTAAGATAGGGGGAGGAACTCTAAGGCGGGGGGAGGGACACTAAAAAGGGAGGGCTGTGAGAAGCAAGGGGTGCTCACAAGCTTAATACTTGGAAGGGGGGGAAAGGGGAAAGAAGGGAGGAAAGCATAAACCGGGGTTAACAAGATGGCAAGTAATACAGAATTGGTCATTCTAACCATAAATGTGAACGGGGTAAACTCCCCCATAAAGAGGAAGCGGTTAGCAGAATGGATTAAAAGCCAGAATCCTACAATATGTTGTTTACAGGAAACACACCTGAAGCGGGGAGATACATGCAGGTTAAAGGTAAAAGGTTGGAGCAAAATCTACTATGCTTCAGGTGAAGTCAAAAAAGCAGGGGTAGCCATCCTGATCTCAGATCAAGCTAAAGCAAAAATTGACCTAATTAAAAGAGATAAGGAAGGACACTATATCTTGCTAAAGGGTAGCATGGATAATGAAGCACTATCTATATTAAACATATATGCACCAAGTGGGGTAGCATCTAAATTCTTAAAAGAGAAACTAAGAGAGCTGCAAGAAGAAATAGACAGTAAAACTATAATAGTGGGAGATCTTAACCTTGCACTCTCAGAATTAGATAAATCAAACCAGAAAATAAATAAGAAAGAAGTTAAAGAGGTAAACAGAATACTAGAAAAGCTAGATATGATAGATCTCTGGAGAAAATGTAATGGAGACAGAAAGGAATACACTTTCTTTTCAGCAGTTCATGGAACCTATACAAAAATTGACCATATATTAGGACATAAAAACCTCAAACTCAAATGTAGTAAGGCAGAAATAGTAAATGCATCCTTTTCAGACCACGATGCAATGAAAATTACATTCAACAAAAAAGCAGGGGGAAGTAGACCAAAAAATAATTGGAAACTAAATAATCTCATACTAAAGAATGATTGGGTAAAACAGCAAATCATAGACATAATTAATAACTTCACCCAAGAAAACGATAATAATGAGACATCATACCAAAATGTATGGGATGCAGCCAAAGCGGTAATAAGGGGAAATTTCATATCTCTAGAGGCCTATTTGTATAAAATAGAGAAAGAGAAGGTCAATGAATTGGGTTTGCAATTAAAAATGCTAGAAAAGGAACAAATTAAAAACCCCCAGTCAAACACTAAACTTGAAATTCTAAAAGTAAAAGGTGAGATCAATAAAATTGAAAGTAAAAAAACTATTGAATTGATTAATAAAACTAAGAGTTGGTTCTATGAAAAAACCAACAAAATAGACAAACCCTTAGTAAATCTGATTAAAAAAAGGAAAGAGGAAAATCAAATTGTTAGTCTTAAAAATGAAAAGGGAGAACTCACCACTAACGAAGAGGAAATTAGAGCAATAATTAGGAGTTACTTTGCCCAACTTTATGCCAATAAATTCGACAACTTAAATGAAATAGAAAAATACCTCCAAAAATACAGCTTGCCCAAACTAACAGAGGAAGAAGTAAATATCCTAAACAGTCCCATCTCAGAAAAAGAAATAGAACAAACTATCAATCAACTCCCTAAGAAAAAATCCCCAGGACCAGATGGATTTACATGTGAATTCTACCAAACATTTAAAGAACAATTAACTCCAATGTTATATAAACTATTTGAAAAAATAGGGATTGAAGGAGTCCTACCAAACTCCTTTTATGACACAGATATGGTACTGATACCTAAACCAGGTAGGCTGAAAACAGAGAAAGAAAATTATAGACCAATCTCCCTAATGAATATTGATGCTAAAATCTTAAATAAAATATCAGGAGGATGATTTCAGAGAGGCCTGGAGAGACTTACATGAATTGATGCTGAGTGACATGAGCAGAACCAGAAGAACATTGTACATGGCAACAACAAGATTATACAATGACCAATTGTGACAGATGTGGCTTTCTTCAAAAATGAGATTATTCAAACCAGTTCCAATTGTTCAGTAATGAAAAGAACCATATAAGCCCACAGAGAGGACTGTGGGAACTGAATGTGGACTGTGTGTGTGTAAATGTGAGTAGAATTTTCACTTTTTCTGTTATTTGCTTGCATTTTCTTTCTCAGTTGTTTTTTTTTCCTGATCCATTTTTTCTTGTGCAACAAGATAACAGCCTAAATATGTATACATATATTGGATTTAATATATATTTTAACATATTTAACATGAATTGGACTTCCTGACATCTGGGGGAGATGATGGGGAGAAGGAAGGGAAAATTTGAAACTGAAGATTTTGCAAGGGGTCAATGTTGAAAAATTACCCATGCATATGTTTTGTAAATAAAAAGCTTTAGTTAAAATAAAAAAAAATCCAGAAATTACTTAATTTAAATCCTCATCCCATATAGGGAGAAACTGAGTTCCATGGAAGTTAGGGTATTTTCCAAATATCCTAAAAGCAGTGTGTGGCAAAATAAAAGTTAGGATTTTGACTATATTTTAGTACTACTACCTACAAAACTTCCAAGCAAGGTTGCCCACTATCACCATTATTATTTAATATCGTATTAGAAACACTAGCCTCGGCAATAAGAGTCGAGAAAGATATAAAAGGAATTAGAGTAGGCAATGAGGAAACCAAACTATCACTCTTTGCAGATGATATGATGGTATACCTAGAGAACCCCAGAGATTCTACCAAAAAGCTATTGGAAATAATTCATAATTTTAGCAAAGTAGCTGGCTACAAAATAAATCCCCATAAATCCTCAGCATTTTTATACATCACCAACAAAACCCAACAGCAAGAGATACAAAGAGAAATTCCATTCAGAATAACTGTTGATACCATAAAATATTTGGGAATCTATCTACCAAAGGAAAGTCAGGAATTATATGAGCAAAATTATAAAAAAGTCTCCACACAAATAAAGTCAGACTTAAATAATTGGAAAAATATTAAGTGCTCTTGGATTGGCCGAGCGAACATAATAAAGATGACAATACTCCCTAAACTAATCTATTTATTTAGTGCTATACCAATCAGACTTCCAAGAAAATATTTTATTGATCTAGAAAAAATAACAACAAAATTCATATGGAACAATAAAAAGTCGAGAATCTCAAGGGAACTAATGAAAAAAAAATCAAATGAAGGTGGCCTAGCTGTACCTGATCTAAAATTATATTATAAAGCAGCAGTCACCAAAACCATTTGGTATTGGCTAAGAAATAGATTAGTGGATCAGTGGAAAAGGCTAGGCTCACAAGACAGAATAGTCAATTATAGCAATCTAGTGTTTGACAAACCCAAAGCCCCTAACTTCTGGGAAAAGAATTCAATATTTGATAAAAACTGCTGGGATAATTGGAAATTAGTATGGCAGAAATTAGGCATGGACCCACACTTAACACCATATACCAAGATAAGATCAAAATGGGTCTATGACCTAGGCATAAAGAACGAGACTATAAATAAATTAGAGGAACATAGAATAGTTTATCTCTCAGACTTGTGGAGGAGAAAGAAATTTGTGACCAAAGATGAACTAGAGACCATTACTGATCACAGAATAGAAAATTTCGATTACATCAAATTAAAAAGCCTTTGTACAAATAAAACTAATGCAAACAAGATTAGAAGGGAAGCAACAAACTGGAAAACATTTTCACAGTTAAAGGTTCTGATAAAGGCCTCATTTCCAAAATATATAGAGAACTGACTCAAATTTATAAGAAATCAAGCCATTCTCCAATTGATAAATGGTCAAAGGATATGAACAGACAATTTTCAGAGGATGAGATTGAAACTATTACCACTCATATGAAAGAGTGTTCCAAATCATTATTGATCAGAGAAATGCAAATTAAGACAACTCTGAGATACCACTACACACCTGTCAGATTGGCTAAGATGACAGGAAAAAATAATGATGAATGTTGGAGGGGATGCGGGAAAACTGGGACACTAATGCATTGTTGGTGGAGTTGTGAACGAATCCAACCATTCTGGAGAGCAATCTGGAATTATGCCCAAAAAATTATCAAAATGTGCATATCCTTTGATCCAGCAGTGTTTCTATTGGGCTTATATCCCAAAGAAATACTAAA
The DNA here is from genome assembly GCF_016432865.1 of Antechinus flavipes. Classification (NCBI taxonomy): domain Eukaryota; kingdom Metazoa; phylum Chordata; class Mammalia; order Dasyuromorphia; family Dasyuridae; genus Antechinus; species Antechinus flavipes. The sequence goes on along the minus strand of NC_067399.1, from coordinate 18,608,963 downwards.
GAAGGGAAAGGGACCTGTATGTGCCAAAATGTTTGTAGCAGCCCTGTTTGTAGTGGCTAGAAACTGGAAAATGAATGGATGCCCATCAATTGGAGAATGGCTGGGTAAATTGTGGTATATGAATGTTATGGAATATTATTGTTCTGTAAGAAATGACCAGCAGGATGAATACAGAGAGGCTTGGAGAGACCTTCATGAACTGATGCTAAGTGAAATGAGCAGAACCAGGAGATCATTATACACTTCGACAACGATATTGTATGAGGACATATTTTGATGGAAGTGGATTTCTTTGACAAAGAGACCTGAGTTTCAATTGATAAATGACGGACAAAAGCAGCTACACCCAAAGAAAGAACACTGGGAAACGAATGTGAACTATCTGCATTTTTGTTTTTCTTCCCGGATTATTTATACCTTCTGAATCCAATTCTCCCTACGCAACAAGAGAACTGTTCGGTTCTGCAAACATATATTGTATCTAGGATATACTGCAACATATCCAACATATAAAGGACTGCTTGCCATCTAGGGGAGGGGGTGGAGGGAGGGAGGGGAAAAAAATCGGAACAGAAATGAGTGTCAATATAATGTAATTATTAAATAAAAAAACTTAAAAAAAAAAAAAGAAATTTTTTTTTAAAAAATTCTTTGGTATACATATAGTTTTACCATCTGTTAATGACTAAAGCACATTTGTATAGTAATGAGATGATGGTGGTTTATTTTTATATAAAGATTAAATGTTGGTAGAATATTTGATACAGCAGGACATAGAGAATCTTAAAACTTTTTCATTTGATCAATATTATAATTTTATTATTGACAATGCTGAGAATGCTACTTTGCATAAATACATGGTACAGAATGGCAGAAGTGTATTTAAGGCGATTTCGGAAATTGTTGGAAATTTTGTACTAAACACAAGCAAAAATTGATTTAAGGATTTTTGAGGAAACTCAAGCTTTATACCTATGTTATTTGATAACTCGATGAATTCTTCTGGAAATTTGATGGCATTTTTAATAGCATTTAAGAATAGTTTATGAACTGAACATTATTTATTTATTTATTTTAATCATTATAACTTTTTATTGACAGAACCCATGCCTGGGTAATTTTTTACAACATTATCTCTTGCACTCACTTCTATTCCGACTTTTCCCCTCCCTCCCTCCACCCCCTCCCACAGATGGCAAGCAGTCCTATACATGTTAAATATGAACTGAACATTTTTTTTAAGAATAAAAATTTAAAAGAAGAATTTCTGCAACTATCTTCAGGTGTTGGAATCCTTACAAACTGCTAACTCATTAGAGTTGATCTAATCTTACAAGAAGATGTTTTGGGCAGAACCTGAAACAAGGTACTAAGTAGAACTGATTAGTACAATGCTTGTGTTTGCACCTTTACTCATTGGAGTTCACAAGTATGCCAGCTTCACAAAGTAAACTTTGTAACTTAGTGAGTTCACACCTCCCTTAAAGCTCTTTGGGCCAGAGAGCACTATGGGAGAAAACCCACAATCCCTCTCTTGAAGGAGCATAAATAGAGCTTCAATGGGCCAGTCAAAGAAGTTTTTCAGAGTGAAGAAGCTACAAGTCGAGATTTCAGCGGAATTACACCAGAAGCCCTCTCTCCGAGGCAAGGCAAGAGAGAATATATTTTCCACTTGGCTGTATGGTCACAGAAGAGAGTTCAGCTGCATTGGAGAGGAGTTGGTGGCTGGGCTCCTGCATTTCCCCCACTGAGACCAAGCTGGTCTGAAAGACTCACCAGAAAGCTAGCCGAGCCCTAAGTGAAGGAGACAAGAGATTCATTCCATCTCTGTGCTGGCTCTGGAGACTGAAGAAAGCAGAGACAGAAGCAAAGGACAAAGAGGCAAGAGCTCTTGGAACCAAGCAGAGAGATAGACCTCTAAGCTAACTGGGCTATATTGGAGATAATAAAAGATATGAACTTTTATCACCTGGCTGTGTTTTGAGAAGAAAAAGCTCACCACATTTTGGCACCCGAACAGGGACCGACAAAATCCTGATTCCAGGGAAGGCACCCAGAGAGAACATTTGAACACCAACATTCAGGCATTTTCAATTATGAGCAATTATAACTCTTACAATTAAAACTTTGGGAAGGTTATTTTCAATTATAAAATCATCTGTAGTTGTAAACATTTCTAAAGAACCTATTTTCCAGTATGTTAACTTACTTAGTAAAAATTCAATTTCATCTTTTAACAGAAATGTGTCACAACTTTTTCATTGAAGCAATATGCTTAAATCATTGAGTTTAAAAAAAAATCTGACAAAGATCAGTTTTGAAAGCCATTAATCATTATGAAAAAAGTATAAAATCAGATTTCTGCTTTAAAATATAACTTCATCGTTCTATTCAATAATCTTTTAAAACTTTGGCCTCTTGAGTATCATCTTGATTCTACATATAGCGATAGGGCTTTGTAATTGAAGTCCCTGTCTTTGCAAAGGTTTAAACACAAACAACTGCTAAGGGCATGGTGTTTATGTAAAAATAATTTTTAACTTTTAAAACATTTTGATTTCCAAATTCCCTCTCTCCCTTTCTCTCCACCCCTTTAAGTGAAAAGACAAACAAGTTGATGTAGTTTATACATGTGCAGTCATGCAAAATACATTTTCATGATAGTCTTATTATAAAAGAAAATGGAGATCCACCTCCCCCAAAATGAGAAAAATAACAAAGAAAGATTATACTTCACTTCGTATTCAGACTTCTTCAGTTCTTTCTGTGAAGATGAATAATATCTCTTATCATGAGTGCTTTGGAACTGTCTTATTGTATTGCTGAAAATAGCTAAATTATTAACAAATGAACATCATTTATTACTGTAACTATACACTATGTTTTCCTAGTTCCTGTTCACTTCACTTTACATCAGTTTACATGACTCTTTCCAGATTTTTTTTCTGAGCATGCCCTATTAATTATTTTTAATAGCACCAAAGTATTTTATCATAATCATAGACAGCAACTCGTTTAGTCATTTCCCAATTCTATCTGTCTGTCTGTCTGTCTCTCTTTCTCTCTCTCTCTCTCACACACACACACACACACACACATCACACACACACACACACACACACACACACACACACACACACACAGAGAGAGAGAGAGAGAGAGAAAGAGAGAGAGAGAGAGAGAGAGAGAGAGAGAGAGAGAGAGATTTTAAATGGGAATTAAAAGAAACTGGAGGTCAGTTGTCAGATTAAAGAAGGAAGATAATTCCAGGCATGGTATACAACTGGAGAAAATGCGTGGAGTGAAGAGATGGAGGTCCTTGTTTGTGGAACAGCCAGGAACCAGTGGTGTAATAAATTCTGACTAATCAAGGGATCCCATGTGTTATCATACATATGCAGCCATCCTCCATGCCCCCTACCAATGTGCTGATTCTCTAGTTCTTTGTTCTCAGAATAGCATTTATTCCCATTCTGTTGCCTTGCATCAATAGCCTATGACAATACAAAACACCAACATCTATAAACCATCTGCAGACCAAACAGAAATCAGTATTTATCAGTTTAAGTTTTCAATCAGTCAATGAATAGTTATTGTTTTAGTTATTGTTATTGAGCTGTTTCAGTCATTTCAGACTCATTGTAATTTCATTTGGTGTTTTCTTGGTAAAGTTACTCAAGTGATTTACCATTTCCTTCTCCAGCTCGTTTTACAGATAAGGAAATTGAGACAAACGGGGTCATATAGTTGGTAATTATCCAAAGCAACATTTGACTCTAAATTCAGCACTATACTCTATGGTGATCCTTCACTGAAGTTAGAAATGCCTATACCAATCTTGATGTGTTATTCTCATTCATTTTTCAGTGGTGTGAGTCACTAATCAGGTAATATATCTATTTTGAACTTGTGGTATATAAGATAAAATGTTAAATTAGGCCTAATTTCTTTTTTAAAAAAAATTACTTATTTTACTTTGAACTTAGGTAATAAAATAAGCATTTCTATAGCATAGTAGAATTATTTAAAAAAAACTTTAAATCTATTATACACATATATATAAAATTCCTTTTAAGTATATAATAATGTTATCATGTAACTTTTTCCCCCTCTTCTTTTTTCTTACTCTCACCCTAAGGTGGCTACCATTAAGTACAAATATGTATCTGTATAAAGCCATTCTATGCATATTTCTATTTATCAGTTCTTTCTGTAGATGCAGATGGAGTCTTCCTTAATGCATCCTTTATAGTAAATTTGAGGATGAATACTAATCAAAATGACTTACTTGTTCAAAGCTACACTAAAAACAATATTTCAATTACATACAACGTTCTCTTGGTTCTGCTTATTTTGCAATTTTTTTCTTGCAAGTCTATCCTTGTTTTTCCCCCCCTAAAATAAACAAACTCATCTTTTCTTGTAGCACATAGTATTACATCACAATCATATAACACAACTTGTTTAGCCATTCCTCAATTGACAGGCATCCCTGAAAATTGCAAGTTTTTTTTTTTTGCCACTTTAAAGAAAACTGCTATAAATAATATAGGACAGATATGTTCTTTTGCTTTTTCCCTAATCATCTTTGGAAACAGAGCTAGTAGTACTACTGCTAGGGTATAAACAGTTGATTAATTCTGGGCATAAATGCAGATTGCTCTCCAAAAAGAGTGGGTGAATTCACAGTTCCACCAATAATGAATTAGTCTGTCCTATTTTTCCACATCCCCTCCAATGTTTATCATTATTTCTCTTCAATTATTTTAGGTAATCTGAGAGGTATAAAATGATACCAAGGTTGTTTTAATTTACATTTCTCTAATTAAAAATGAGATATGAGTCCTTTATATAAGAAAGTCTACAATCCTGTGCCCCCTGTCATTTCTCTGCTTTCTTTCTGATCTTGGAAACAACTGTTTTATTTGAATGATTTTTTTTAATTGAATGTAATTAAAATTATCTATTTTACACCTCACACTGCTTTCTATGTCTTGTTTATCCATAAATTGTTTGCCTATTCACAGGCTTGATTCTTGTAATGTCTCTATACCTAGATAATATTTTATTTTGAACTTATCATGGTAAATGGTGTAAGACATTGGTCTATGCCCAATTTATGCCATGCTATTTCCAGTTTTTCCCCACACTTTTTAACCAATTAATGTTAGGCTTAGATTTTCCTCCATTTGCTTCTAAAATTGTTTCGTGTTCTGAATCAAGAATGTTGATTTCTCTTCCTCTTTTAAAATGGTACTTTGTAGATTCCATTATTTTTGCTCAATCTGTTTTCAAGCAATTTTTGCCCCACATGCTATCTTTCCCTCATCCTCTACCTCCTGCCATCCCTTTCTCTATTTTTTGAGTTTTATTTAACTTGTTGATTCTTTTTCTTTATATCTATTTTTTATCAAATTCTCCCCTATTTTTCCTCCATCAGTTAAATTATTAATTAAAATCCTCTTTCTTCTCTTAAAAGTAGTTTACTCTTTGAATCCCAAATTCCTACAGATTATGTGCATTGTAAAATCCCCATCTTCTAATATAGAAGCCCTATGTCATCCACCCCCACCAGAGGAGTATTCTTCAATTTTGCCCTCTCCCACCACTGAAATGAGATCTTCCCAGTTTCAATTCTTCCTTTATCCAGGTCTCTCTGGACATTTCTGTATTTTCCTGAGAAAATACAAGAATTAATTTCCATTTATTGTATGTCATTGATTTAAGTTCCCTTTTATGGATGCTATCATTTTGTAGTTCAGATCAAAAACAACATTGATTCATATTCAGGTATGATTTTTATAAATTAGCCCATTTGTTTGGGGATCTGTTTCTCTATTATTACTTCTCATATATAAATTCAGTTTTTATTTTTATCTTTTTGTTTACTTTTCAACAGAAATTTCTTAATGGTTTATCCATTCTTATTTTGTTATTGTTGTTTCAACTACATGAATGTCTTCTTAGTCTTTCCCCTCCTCCTCCTCAATAGTCTCTAGGAAAGAGTGATTTATTTTTTTATACTTTGATTAGTAACTGTAAATTAACAAGCTTCACATGACTCCCTTTTTCACTGATTATTAGTCTCAGGTTTGAAGAGTTTTACCATTCTCTATTATAAATTGAACTCTTTTGCATGTATATCCTTTCATGTTTTTTTGTTATTTCTTGTGAGAATAGAATAGTCTTGTCATTCAAATTTCCTTTCATTTATATTTGAAGATCTTTTTCCTGATGACTTGTAGAATTTATTGTTTTTCATCAAAATTTTTCAATTTAAGCATTATATACTTTTTAAATACAAAACAATGTTTTGGTTCTTTTGTTATATTTTGTTTTTTAATGGTGATCTTTAGGTTCATTCTATTTTGTACTTTATTTTCTATAATCAGAAGTTCTGGGAAGTCATATTCTATTATTTCTTATATTATAATGTTCTTTTTTATTTGTTGTGGTCTTCTGAGAGACATTACATTTTAACTCCTCTTTTCAAAGCCTGTATTTGAAATCAATATGTTATGCTTCTGTAATGGGGGCTTGGTAAATTCCCAGATCACCTGAGATGGAAGAGCCAATGGAGGAGATTCTGGGGACATGCTCTCAGAGAACAAGAGAAATAGTGTATATATGACTGAACATTTTATCTTGACTAGTTACATTTTTGGGAATAGCTTTTTATTATCAGTTTTTAAAATTTTCTTCATATTATAATATTTAAGAGATGTTTGAATTCATGTAGATATTTTGATACTTTCCTTTTGTATTATCTAATTGTGCTCAATGTTTTGGGGATGTTCTTGGGATCTTTTTATCTTTTATTTTTCTCTTTATATTCGCCTATCACTCAGTATTTTAATCCTCTCACTTTTATGGCAGGTCCTGTAGGGATTGGACCTCAAAGTTATCTCATCTTTTTATTGCATTAGGAATTCATTTTTCATAAACCACTGTCTCTGCCCTGAGTAACTTTTGGAGAGACAGCCCTGGCCCCAACTGGATGCTACTCCACCTTCCTCCAAATCTTATGGCTCCCTGCTCCATTTCTCTTTGCATTTTGATGCTCTGGTTGAACGCGACTTCTGGCTGTTATTGATTATTATAGGCAAGCAGACTTTAGCTTTACTCTTCTTCCTCTACTCCATGGAGGCTTAGGAGAGAGGCAGGGTTGGGTAGAACTGATTTCTCTTTCTTAATGTTACAAAACAGTGGAGTGAAAGAATGAGCAGGGTGTGATAGCAGATATTGATATAGCAACAAAGGAAGTGCTGCTAGTGCACAATCCTAGTGCACAAGATCATGGGTTGGGTCTGACTTCCTGTCAGAGCAAGAAGTTGATGGCTTAGGGGACTCTCAGGCCATACAGTTGAGGTTAGGAACTAACCTGCTCTGCTGTTAATTCATCAGGTTAACTTGTTCAACTTCTTGGCATCTGGACCAATGGAGATGATTTGTAATTACTTTTTCTTTTATTTATAGTTCCTATTTGAGGGTTGGAGTTGAGGGGGAGAGTCTAAGAGGACTGAAGAAAAAATGCCTAACATTTTGTCATCTGATTATCCAATTTTAAAACATAAGGTCTGATGATGTTATCTCCATGCTGGAAAATCTTCAGTGGCTCCTTTATGCTTTTAGTCCAAAATATGTAATTCTCAGCCTGACACTTGAGGTTATCCCTGAATGTTCCAGTTTCAAATTACCTTTCCACATTTATTTTATAGTGCTGTCTTTCAGATACTGTATATTTTGGTCAATGCAGTCAATTCTGTATAAGTTTGTATTACTTACATGCATATTCAAGAAAGCAGTAATTTTTTAAAGGAAGAATTGAAGGTTATATACTTTTTATATTTCAATAATATCCATAGAACTACATTCTTCTTCTAGTAGATGGTATTCACTGGAAAGTTGACAAAATAGGCTGCTGACCTGTGACTCACTTTGACTGACCCTTCAGAAACAATTGGAACAATAGTGGGAGTTACCAGGGAGACTGATTGGGCTTCTCAAAAAATTATTAAAATTACAGAATATTTAATATCACTAACTGTTAGAGTTGCTCAAATAAATAAATGAATAAACAGATAAACAAATAAATAAATAAAACAATTAATGAATGAATGAACATTCTGAACAATTGGAATTGTTCAACTTTGGAACCAAATGCTGCCATTACAGATTTCTGCTTTATTCTGATATTTTACATTGGCCATCTAGTCTACTTCTCTTGCCTTCCTTTTCATTGGTGTCTTTCAAGCAGATACTAGATGCCAACTGTTGGCTTGTTTTTGACTGTAAGTACAAGTATGACTGACAGGAGAGCTACTGAGGGTCCTTTTTACTCGGAGAGTCTATGATGATGTAACTAGTAACCATTCAATTTCCTACCTCCATACCTTTGTAATGACTGAATCCCTTAATGCTAGTGCATTTTTTGCTCCAATCTGCTTTTTTATGGGAAACTTAGCTCAGGTATTTCCTCTTCCTTGAAAATATCATTAACACCCTTCCTGATCAGGTTTTAGGACCCTTGTTCTCTTCAAAGTGTCTTGTATTTATTTATCTGGGAATATATTTTACACTCTTCCCTACCCCTCCAGACGCGCATGTACACACACACAGGAATGTATATACACACATCAAGAGTGATAAATTTCTTGAGGACAGAGACAATTTTCACTGTTGACTTTGTTTCCCTAGTATCTCAAATATTTTGTTGGTTTTGTGTCTCATTCACTAGTGATACAAGTCTGTATTTACTCTTTAACCAAGTTTTGGAAAGTAGTTTGGAGAACTGAGACGTTATGTTACTGGTCCAAGGTCACATAAATAATAAGTGTCAGAGATAATTCTTGTACTGAGACCTTTCTCACTCCCAGCCTACCACTAAGCATACACAGTAATGTTAAGGTCCATGCCTAGGTGAAGGGGCAGGTCAATTCTCTGAGAGCCTCCACAGCTGTGGATCATAACATTTGAAGGCATTGCAAAGAAGCCTTTACTGACACAGGTGTTGCTTGTCTGGGAATGAAATAAATTGGAGGCAGAGGGAAGAGGAGTGAGGTCAGATATTTTAGTGGAGAGGTCAGAGAACAGCAACTGCCTTTCAGTCTCCTTGTTTCATCATCATCATCATCATCCTCATCATCATCATCATCATCATCATCATCATCATCATCATCATCATCCATCATCATCATCATCATCATCATCATCCATCATCATCATCATCCACTCACATGAAGAGATCCATTCTACAGGTCTGAGTTAGACCTCCAGCAGCCAATGGCAAGTGGCTACCATATCAGAACACAGTAAGTACTTACTTAATAAATGTTAGATGAATTGACTAAGTCACATTGAAAGAGATATTTGTGATAGTTGGTATTTTACTCTAAGTGAGAGGCAAGGTCATTTGTTGCCCACTTCACTTAAGAAAGGTGTGGCACTGCCTGGGAAGCCAGATGTCCTTGAGCAAGAGTAGGAGATGGTGACTGAAACAACAGCTCATCTCAGCACTGATGCTCAGAGGCAGGGACCTAATTCGATCATTGGTTCAGTGGGGATTCCTTCATCTCAAGATCACTCCTGCACTCCCTAGCCCCACACTTTAGCTTTGTAGGTTGACTGAAAATTAAGAAAATCCAGATAAGGAAAGAATTCCAAGAAAGGAAATCAAGTAGTCTAGTTTTGTGATACATGTAAACTCAGGTTTTGCTTTTCAAAAGGATACACAAAACACACACACATACTTTCTCACTCTCACTCTCTCATTCTCTCACTCTCACTCTCAGTCTCTCACTCTCACCACACACACACACACACACACACATACACACACATACACACACACACACACACACAGACCTCCCCTAGGATTTAGCATGTATACTTAACATTTTAGTAAATGCCTTTGTGAATTCTCTTTATTTCTTTTGCTCTGTGTGTATGTCAGGGCATTCAGAATCTTCAGAAAGACGGCCATAAAAACACTTCCCTCTGGTAAAAACAAAATGAAAAGAAAACATACATCAAACAAAATACTCCTAAGCACAAAAACTGAACTTGCTAGAGGAAAAATTCTAAACTAGTCTACTTATCCATGAATACTGATCACTCTGAGGGAAAAGCATTCTGGGAGACTCCTTATGATAGAAACAAAGGGTTATAGATTTAGAATTGGGAAAGATTGGGCAAGAAGTTCAATCTGCTCATTTTATGGATGGTGAAAATGAGGCACAAATGGTGACTGTGACTTGTCAAGAGCAAAATGGATAGTGAATGAATAGAATGGAATCCTTCTGAAATTAGACTGACTCAGATATATCACATATCCAGTCATACCTCAAGTGATATTCTTCTGAGGTATATTCTAGAGAGCTTTCCTTCAATTCAGGCAGGCCAGATCATTTTCTCACGATGACTTTAATAATACCTCACTTGATAGGCTTAAAGATGTATAAAAGTGTGCACCAGGAAGTGCAAGATATCATCACCCATTAAATAGGAAAGGAAACTGAGGCAAGAAAGAGTTAGGGTCACAGATGTAGTAAAGAACTAATCCTAGGTTGAACTATCTATTCCACAAGCTATCTATCCATCTTGTGTACCTGTTTGGGATAAGCATTATCTTTCAATATACTCATCAAATTTATATTATGGTACCCCAATCTGTCAACTGATAAGCATTTATTAAGTACTCACTACACTCCAAGCAGTGGAACAAATGCTTAGGAATATCATGACCAAAACAAAATAGAGTCTGAGGACCCTACATTCTATTGGTTAGGGTAAATGCACAAATTCAAAATAAGAGAAGAGAGAGACATATTACCTAATAACTAAGAATTGGGGAAGGCTTCTGGGAAAAAATATTATCGGAACCATACCTTGGAGAAAGCCAAGGTTTCAGAAACAGTTCTAGTTTTCTGGGTAACACCTATCTTGATAGTCTCCTAGACATGCTTTTTCCCCTTGTCTGGTATGCTTTTCTGCTTGTCCCCCATCTCTTTCTAACAGGATATTCTTATGAGCCTCCTTGGTGACTTCTAGTTTTGACATGAGAAATAGAAAACTAATCAGATAGGGTAGATATAACCATGTTGCTGTTATCTTCCTATCATATCATTACCTTACCATCTTTTATTATCAAACACTTGGCCTTCCTCTAAATCAGACCACCTTATGGTGTGTGGTAAGCTAAGTGTTCCCACACTAGGCAACTTAGACTGGAAGGAGTAGTGGAATCGAGGGTAATCTGGTTGCTAGTTACAGAGAGAAATATTTTAGTGATCGTTGATTGCCCCAAGAATGTTTGCTTCTGTAAGTGTGACTTTTATGTTTTTAATCTCCAGGAGGATTATGGGAAAATAGCTGACTAGAGCAGAAAATTTAAAACTCTCCAATTTTCTTCACAACTAAGCAAAAGTGTGCCTCGGGGAGAAGTTAGACTGGTGAAAAACAAATAAGAATTAAGGCAGAACAGACTAATTCCTGGGACAACCCAAGAATACCCAAAGAAAGAACCAGGACTGGAGTTCAACCATTGTGAAATATAAATACATCTAAGCTAGCTCCACAGAAACAGTGAGTGGGAAGTCCCGGGGCAAGCTGGGGTCTGAGAGAACCTCAGTCTGAACCACAGGAATTTTTCTCTCCTGAATACAGAGGGGGTCCAGGGTCTTAGTTGGAAAAGACTGAGGGAACCTCTGCTAATTAGGAGTGTCAGGCCCAGTCATGCTCCTGAGACACTGCCCTCGGCACAAAGGAACCAATGTATCTGGTGAGTGAAGAAGCAGTGAGGTAGGGATACTGCTGGCTGCATGCACTTGCCAGGACGGGGGAAGCTTTTGGCTTGGGCCTCCAAGTCAGAGGGAAGAGCTGAAATGAAGCTAGAGGCATCATCTCTCCTAAAGGTGCTTATACTAATAGTTCTTGATTTTTTAAAAAGTAAACAGGCAAAGAAGAAAGAAACTAATCATAGAAACTTCCTGTGGGAATAAGGAAGACTAAGATTTATCTTCTGCAGAGAACAGTGAAGTTTAAAAAAAAGCCTCTTCTACTCCAAAGTGTAATGTTGAATAGTTTAGTATGCTTTCTAGAGCCCCCAAATTGGAATGCCAAAATGTATGATGCTTTCTAGAGCCCCACGTTGGGGTGCCAAAATATACTGTCCGGACTACTCTCTGAAGGATTTTGGGACCAGCTAGAGTCCTTGTTCTTAATGGAGGAGTGATGAAGCAGGAGATCCACAAGGATGGTCAAAGATGGGTTCCATTTATTTCAAGTCCTCTCAGTCTCTAAATACTTTAGTACAATTACATCACTACGGCATACTAAGCATGTGCCAACTGTAGAACCATTACCTCACCATAGCACTACAGCACACACTTAGAAAAATTAGAATTGGGCAAGGGGAAATTGGGAAAGTCAGTGAAGTCACTAAAGACCAAGAAATGATAAAAAAAGAAAGAATAAAAAGAAAACAACATAATGTGTTTTCATGTCTCCAAAGCCAAGAATAATGCTTGGTGATTAACAAATGTTTCTTGACTGCCTGATTAAACCCTTCCATATTTTCCCCTTACTCTGAAGATTATCTAGCTCAGGCAAGTCGTGGAGTCTATGAGTGAAGTGAATAAATGAACAAGGAAAGAAAGAAAAAAGAAAGAATAAATGAATGAATGAAAAGCAGTTAAATGCCCAGTGTGTGCTAACCACTGGATGTAAAAATTGTAAAGAAAAGCTATCTCTGATCTCAGGGAACTCACAATGTAATTGTTATTGGGAGAAAAGTATCTCTAATAGTGGTTAGGTGTGTGGTGGGAATGGAGAGATCTGCTTCTCTAAAGCTCCAGTTACACCTTCATCTCTCTAGTGACTGGTTCCTAAGTAGCCTTTATCTCCTTTCCACATACATAGAGGCAACTTCTCATGTATCTCAAGTTAAGTACTTTTCTTTATATGAGGTGAAAAATCCAAATAAAAGTCTACAGCTTTTACCATAATTGTCCAGTTTCTTGCATGGAGATCTCTATGTTCTCCAAATAGACACAACATACAGTAGCAGCAGAACTGACAGCAAATTGTGTGCACAACAATGATTGTGGTGGGAAGATTGGTATCAGTAATTATTGTTCTCGCCATCCATCATTTTCATAATTGAATGTAGATTATGCTTTAAGATTTGCAAAGTACTTTACAAATATTATCTCCTTTGATTTCCAAAACAACATTAGGAAGTAAGTGCTGTTATCATTATTCACATTTTCTAATGAGAAAACTAAGGCAACAAAATTAAAGGAACTTGCCTAGGGTCACATAGTAGTAAGTGTCTGAAGTAGGATTTGAACACATGTTCCTAATTTAAGGTCCAATGCTTTATCCAACTAAAAGTAGCATATTTCTATATCAATTTATAGTTTATAAAACCCTCACAACATACCATTAGATAAGGCAAATGTGTTTAAACTCACAATGCAGACATTATTATTACTACTAGTAGTACTAGTATAACTACTACTACTACTACCACTGCTACTTTTGCTGCTGTTACTACTACTACTATTACTACTACCACTAGCACCACCATTATCACTGGTGCTGCTACTGCTGCTACTACTACTTGTAGCCCATAGGTTTCTAACCCTTTAAGATTTACCATTTTTATATAATTTTCCCATTTGTTACTCACAACAACTCTGTGAAGTTAATGTCCCTATTTGTAAGTGAGGATACAGATGCTCAGAAATTTCAAGCGAAGAATTACCCACAGTTATCAGCAGGGAAGCATCCACAGTAGGGTAAGCCCAGGTCTTTCTCTCTCCAAGTTCAGTGCTCTAACCAATAGGCCATGCTGCCTCTATGAGATAAGAAAACCCAGCCTCAGAAAACTTGTCCTTCCAGACATTTCCCTGCTGCACAACTTTGGATGATTCACTTGATATTTGTGGTTCACTTGATAAGTAATGGAGTCAATATTGGGACTCTGGCTTTCCTGCCATAGCACAGTACTATCAATTAATTATCTCTACTATGAAACCAGCCGTCACAGAATTTAGAATTCCAAGCCATCCTGTCAGGTCTCCTGAGAAACCTGGTCTTGCCATATCACCCCCCAAGTTAGCAAATAAGCCCATGATTATATAGAGTGTTTTATATTTTGTTCAGTTGTTTCGATTCTGTCTAACTTTTGTGTGACCCCATTTAGGTTGTGGGGTTTTGGGGACAAAGATTCTAGATTTGCCATTTCCTTTTCCAGTTATTTTACAGAGGAGGAAACTGAGGCAAAGAAGATTAAGTTTCAGGGTCATATATCTAGTAAATGTCTAAGGTGAGATTTGAACTCAAGCCTTTCTAATTTTAGGCCCAGTTCTTCTTCCCTTGATTTATCCACTAATAAAAATACCACCACTTTTATAACATTTTCTATGGAATTTAAATGTATAGGTATATTATCTAACTACTACCCTATAAATGCCCTGATGGCAGACATCATATCATATTCAATCAAAAATAAGTTATCAAGCAGCTACTTTGTGACAGGCTGGTTCAACTCTGTGTATCTCTCAGTGCCTAGAACAGGTGAGTAGTTAACAAACGTTGACTCAAATGTGTTAAATTTCCCAACTCGACCAGCTTCATTTGCTTTTAAATTAGACAGAAATCAATGCATCGTCTGCTGCTTCTCCAGAAATAATATGCTTCATAATATTTGGATGTGGCTTCAGTATTGCAAATATTAATGTTTAAAAAAAGTAATTTATGCCTGTGGAATCTATTCCCTGGGGTAATTTATTCATCTACAAATTATTAGAGAAGGAAGAGGCTGTCAAGACAACAGCATCATTTCCAATGTTGATGAGGCATTCATTATTAACCTTTACCAAATTCACATATTTGTAGTGGCAACATTAGCAAGAAAAAGGAAGGTCAGTTTTGAAGTCTGGAGGAGCCAGCTTTGAGACTCTCAAACCTATTTCCTGGATGCCTCTGGGCAAGTTTATTAACAACAGCTGACATTTATTGAGAATTTTTAAGATTTCTAAATAGTTCAGCCTCTCATATACAAATGGACAAGATGGTCATCATCATCAATGTCATTATCATTGTAGCCATCAACATATTGATGTTTTATTGAGCCAGGATTATTAGGATATATAAGATTCTCGAGAATGGAAATTATCTCATTTCTTGTATGTGCATCTCTAGCTTTTCACAGAATGGTACAGAGTAACTAAATTCATGCCTACTATTAATTGATCAGGACTGGCAGTCTTGGGGTGCATTCAAATTCTCGCCATCCCCCTGCCCCTTTTGCCCCCATTGAGGAGGTAAGAAATGTTATATCAATTTTATATGTAATATAGATATACAATAAATACATGAATAAATTTATATAAATACAGAAAAAATGTTTATATAAATTTATATAAATACAGAGAAAAAATGTGCTTCAATCTACACTCAGACTCCATCCTTTCTCTCTCTAGAACTAGATAGTATTTGTCATAAGTCCATCAGAACTGTTTTAGATATTGTTCAGAAAAGCCGAGCCATTTATAGTTTATCATAGTACAATATTACTATTGCTGTGTACCATTTTTTTTCTGATTCTGCTCTTCATAGGTCTCTTAAGATTTTTTTCTGAAACAATCCTCCTGCTCATCATTTCTTGTTGCACAAAACATACCATCATAATCATTTATCACAACGTATTCAGTCATTTTCCAGTTAACTCAGGTCCTCCTGACTTCAGGCCTGGTGCTCTATCCACTGTACCATCTACCTGCCCCATCAAAGTTCCTTTTACTGGACTAAAGAGTGTTATACCTCACCCAGGGTTTCCCCACTGTGGCCCTCTACACACAATAATAATCATGATGAACCTTGATGATATCAGAGAAAAATATTATGAAGATCTCAAGGACTTCATCATCAGTGTACCAAAAGAGGACAAACTTATAAGTCTAGGTTATAATGTTCTGGTTTAGGTTTCTGGAGGTCTCTGGAACAGCCTTCGTTTCAGCTGAGTAATCACCACGAGAATAGCCAGGGATAAAGTCTAAATTCTTTATTATCTCCTTCACTTGGGGCCTGGCTAGCTTTCTAGAGGGCCTTCAGACAGGGTTTGCTTTTAGTGGAGAAATGAAGGCAAACCACCAGGAACCTCATCAAAAATGGAATGTCTCTGATCCAGTCTTTGTTGGCTTTTATATACTCTATTATAATTACATCATCATAGGTGTTCATCTTGTAGAATAGGTGTCAATCTTATAGAACTATATTAAGTACTAAGTACATGTACTGATCTATTAATCACCATGCTAAACTAGATAACCATTGTATTATCAATTCCACTGAGTTAACACCTTGCTGTAAGAATTTCTCCAGAATTCTAGCCCACTACACTAGATAACTTTAATGCTAGAGTAGACTCAGACTACATGATATGGCAGGACGTACTTGGGAGGAATGGAGTTGGAAACAGTAACAGCAATGGTCATTTGTACTTAAAGACTTGGGCATGTCATGATCTTATTGCCAACACTATCCTCCATTCAGCTAAATGTAATAAAACTTCATGGATGCACCATTGCAGCAACAGTGCACTTAATAGATTTTTTGACAAAGGCAGCGTATGGCACAGAATGCTAGAGTGATCATAGACGAATCCTCTCCAAGTGAAATATTCACATTCAACAAAAGTGGTAGATCCAAGGCAAGATGACTACCAGATTTATGTCAAAAGATTTGAGCAGGAACAGTCGGTTGCTAACTTGGAGGGAAGTTGAGGAACACAGCTAGTGACAATGAAACAGAAAAGGAGTGGGAAGTTTTTGAAAGGAGGGGCTTCTCTCTTAGTCATCACTGGCAAGACTCTTACCAGAGTTGTCTTTATTAGGCTGTCTCTTCAACAGGAACATGACCACCTACTTGAGAGCCAATATGGCTTTAGAAAGGGTTGAGGAGTGGTCAATATGGTATGTGCTGCTTAATAGCTCCAGGAGAAATGCCAGAAGTAGAACAGAGGTCTGTACACATCTGTCAATCTCACCAAGATCTTTGATATTATCAGCCACAAAGGCATATAGAAATTTATGTTAAAATTTGGTTGTCCAGAGAAGTTCATCAGCATTGTCATCAATAGCATGAGGACATACTTGCCTGAGTTCTGGGTAATGGACTATGCCCTTGAGTTTTTCTGATCACCCATGGAGTAAAGCAAGACTATGTGCCTGCTCCCCTGTTTTTGCAAATGATGTTTTCATTCATATTGCCAAATGTCTTTAATGAGGATGAATGCAGCATCAAGATCAGCTATCATCCTATGATAAATTCTTCTCCCCCACACTTCCTTTTTTAATCCCCCAAACACTGATGTACCACTGACAATAAAGTATAACAAATTGTGGTCCAACCCCTTATTTTTATTTTGTGAGTGGCTTTATGTTTCAGGTTTGTTTCTTGTAGACAACATATTGTTGGATTCTGGTTTTTAATCCATTATGCTATCTACTTCCATTTTATGGGTGAATCTATCTATTATAGTTATAATTACTGTGTATTTCCCCCTAATTTTCTTCTGTTTATTCTCTCCATCTTCCTCCTCTCTTCTTTCTCTGTCTCTGTCTGTGTGTTTCTCTATGTCTTTCTGTCTCTGTATCTCTTTTCTGTATCTCTGCCTCTTTCTCTTTCTCTCTGTCTTTCTGTCTCTGTCTTCCTCATTCTCTATTTCTTCCTTCCTTTCCTTCCTCTCATTCTCCCTCCTTCCTTTCCTCTTTCTCTGTTTTTATCTATCTGTCTCTCACTCCTCCTCAAAGCTTTGTTTTCCTTCTGACTACAGCCTCCCTAATTTAACCTCCCTTCTATCACCATATCCTTCTCTTATCATTTTCCATTCCATTTTCCCGTGAGATAAGACATATTTCTATACCCAACAGAATGTCTTATTATATTCCATCACTGCTGAATGTCCTACTATATTCCATCATTGCCCACCCCACCTCCACTTTCCCCTGTCTACGCAAAAGCTTTTCCTTTTGCACCTCTTTTATTGAAATATTTTCCCTCTTTTTTATTTTCATTAGGAGATTTATGTTCTCTTTCACAACTTGACTTTTATGGAAATGTTTTGCATCACCTCCCTTGTGGTTTCTTAATTGGGTGGGGATAAGGAGAGAATGTAGAATTCAAAAATTTCAAAAACAAATGTAAAAAATTGTTTTAGATTTAGCTAGAGGAAAATATTAAACTAACAAAAATTAATTTCTCTCACTATTCCCCTTCATCTTCTTCTATTGTATCCCTCTTTCACACCTTAATTTTATTTTGAGACATTCCTGCCTTAATCAACATATCTATGCCCTCTGTTTATGTGTATTACTTCTAACTGTAATAAATGATAAAGTTTTTGGGCTTTCATATATCATTTTTCTCATAAAGGAATGTAAACGTTTTAACCATATTTTACCCATATTTTTGACCATATTAGGTCACTTGTGATTTTTCTTTCATAATTATAATTTTATGCTTCTTTTCAGTTTTGTGTTTATATGTCACATTGTCTGTTTAGCTCTGATCTTTTCATCAAGAATACTTAGTAATCCTTTATTTCATTAGATGTCCATTTTTTTTTCTTCTGAAAGTTAGTACTTATTTTTTCTCATTACCTCTCTTGCCTTATAGAATATTATATTCTAAGGTCTCTAACTCCTTTAATGTAGAAGCAAAATACTGTCATCCTGACTGTCTCCATGCTATTTGAATCACTTCTTTCTGTCCATTTGCAATATGTTCTCCCTGAACTGAGAGCTTTAAAATTTAGCTTTAATATTTCTGGGATCTCATTTTGGGATCTCTTTTAGGAAATGATCGTGGTTTC
Organism: Antechinus flavipes; assembly: GCF_016432865.1. Classification (NCBI taxonomy): domain Eukaryota; kingdom Metazoa; phylum Chordata; class Mammalia; order Dasyuromorphia; family Dasyuridae; genus Antechinus; species Antechinus flavipes. The sequence continues at coordinate 18,590,083 of NC_067399.1, read as the reverse complement.
TTTCAGTTTCATTTTGCCTCCAGGATAACAAGGCAGTTTTCTTTGATGACTTCTTTAAGTAAATGATAACTGGAATCTTTTTTATTACGAATTCCTGGTAGTCCAATAATTCTTAGAAAATCTCTCCTCAATCTGTTTTCCAGGTCATTTACTTTTCCAGCGAGATTTTACTTTTTTTTTCCTATTTTTCATTCTTTTAACATTTTGGGGCATTTCTTGATGTCTTGTGTAATCGTTAATTTTCATTTATCTAATTCTACTTTTTAAGGAAATCTTTTCTTCAGTGAGCTTTTTATCTTGTTTCCTATTTAGTCAATTCTTCTTTTTAAGGTTTTCTCTTCAGTGAACATTGATACTTCTTTATCATTAGGCCAATTGAGTTTTTAAGGCATTACTTTTTTTTTCTCAGTATTTATGTGCCTCTTTTAACCAAGCTATTGATTCTTTTCTCTGAATTTCTTACATCATCCCATTATCTCCCCATTTTCTCTTTTGTATCTTTTTGTTATTTCTATTTTGTCTCTTAATAGACTTTTTAAATCCTTTATGAGCTTTTCCAGAAATTATTGCTGGGCTTATGTCCAATTCATTTTCCCATTTGTTTTGATATCAGTGACTTCTGAGTTTGTGTTTTGATTTTTCCCTGTAACCATAGTAGCTTTTTATAGTCAAGTTCTTTATTGTTGTTCTTTGCTAATTTTCCTATTCTATTCCCTGGCTTTTTAATTTGACATTAGAGTTGGACTCTACTCCCAGTATGGAGAGGGCACTATCCCAAACTTCAAGGTTTTTGTTGTTGTTGTTGTTTTTTGTTTTTTTGTTTTAGTTCCAAAGGTCTGTAAGTTTTTGTTGCTTCTAAAGTGGTATGATCCAAGGAGAGGTGTGATTAGTATTCTCCTAGCTTGTGTTCTGGTCTTTACCCTAATTTTTTTTTCTGCAACCACAAGTACTAGTGCTCCCGTTGGTCCTGAAACTGTGAACAGGTTTCCTTCTTTCATACAGCCACAAGAAGTACTGTTTCTTTCTGCCTTTGAACCCAGAGTAGGGCTTCTGCTTCCATGTCAACAACTACAAGCATTCATCTCCATCCTGAAACTTTAACTAGCCTTCTGCTTTCCTGCCACCACAAGAGCTAATGCACCTCTTTATCAGAAACTGTATATGGGCAATGGACCAGGGTCTTGCACCCAGTGCCAGAAAAGGATTCTCTATAATCTTTGACTAGTTGTCCTGCTACTGGTACTGCTATTGGCCAGCCTTCAACCTGGTGTTGCAGATGTTTCCTACTTACCTCCAGCTCCTTCTTAAGCTGGAAAAAATGTTTCACCCTGAACTTTCCTAGTATCTGTCACTCCAGAATTCAACTTGAGACATTATTTTAAAATCATTTAGAGAGGAAAATTGGGAGACTTTTTTTTTTTTAAATTCCTGCCTAGCACCACTATCTTGACTCTATCCCCTCCTGGGGGATTTGTTAAATATTTATTTATTACATTATTCATTTAATATTTATTTAATTCAATTATTAAAAAATAAATAAATAGTAGATTATTATTAAATGTTCACTGTCGTCAGTTATTGTATTTGGGGCTAGAAATTATTTAAAAAGAAGACACAAAGAATGGAGTTTCTTGCTCTCAAGAAGCTTACATGCTAGTGAAATGACAAAGACTATGCAAAGTAAAAACAAAGGAATCTGAGGGGAGAGGGAAATCATTAGTAATGAGAGAGAAAAGGAAAGGTTTCCTTTAGGACACCTAGAAAGAAGCTGAGTGTTTCAATAGAAGATAATGAAAGAGGGAATTCCAGCTGTATACAGGGTGCAGCTAAGAGGCCAGCTCACTTAGAACCTAGAATGTATAAAGGTAATTAAGTTTAGGAAAATAGGTTGAGCTACAAAGTGAAGGGTTTTAAGTTGATGTGCTTTTCTACAGATTAGTGAACCACTAAAGTTGCTTGAACCGAAGAATATGTCTCGATCTTCATTTTAGGATTGCTCATTTGGTAGGTATATGAATAGCAGATTAAAGAAGAGAAAGACAAGGGGAAGGGGCAACACAGGGCTAATAAATGTGATGTGATGATGAATAGATGGAGATCAAAGTGGTGAAAAAGATAGAATCCAGGTCTTTTCAATCACTCTACAATCATAAACATAATCTAGACATCTGCTCTATATCCATACTACATAGAGTGGGAAGATAGGGTCAAAAGTGGATTTAAGGAAGGCAGCATTTAGAGCTCAGAAAAATCAAATTTAGTAACCAGGTATTTTGGTTCAACTCCCAAATTTCAGATGAGGAATCCAAGACTATAGATATTCATAGATTTTTCATAAGATCACCCAGATCATAAGTGACAGAGTTGGGATTGTGAACCCAGCTTCTTGATTTTAATGTCAATACCCTTTCCAGCCTCAGTCTTTGACTACAAGGTCAGAGCTCTTTCCAGCAAACTTTTCTTTCTTTGGCCTCTCTTGGTTGTGGTTTCCACAGAGATTTGAATCTTACCAGCTTATTAAATGCCACATTGGAATAATTTGACAAGTTGTGAAAAAAAGAACGGCATCTTAGAACAGAAATGAGAAGACCTGAAATAGAGCACTGTCTAATAATCATCACTGAGGGTCATTCTAGACTTCCAAGACTTCCTTCTAGACTTACTTCCAGACTCAGATCAAGTCCACCTTCTAAAGGAGGCCTTTCTTAGTCTTCTACTCCATCTTCTACTCCATCCCATCCCACTGACTCATAAATCCTTCTTTCTTAGATTAATTTCCATTATATGTTTGTATAAGTACATATGGGTACTAATAAATGCATATGTGTGCAATTGTAAATACATGCACATGTATATAAATCTATTAGGTTATATATATATATGCACATATTAAGTGTGTTTTATCTCTCTATATATGGATTATGTATATATATGTGTGTGTGTAGATATATATATATATATTCTCATATCTTACATATACAAACCTTCATATTAAGATATGAGTTCCCTAAATATAATTTATACTTTTCTCTTATCCCAAGACGCAGTGTCTGGCAAATAGTAAGCCTCAATCACTCCTTATTGAATGTTGACTGAGCTTTTTGAATGACTGATTCAGAGAAACGGCTCCTTCCCAGCTGTCACTCCATCTTTAAGTGATATTGAGTTTTCTGAACCTTGATGAAAACATCTGCTGTTTATCAAGCTTATTCAGGAAGGAAGGAAGGAGGGAGAATAAAGAAAGAAAAAAAAATAAAATGGAAGAAAACATCTCATTATAAAAAGGAAAAAAAAATAAACATCAAGTCCTCTGGATGACAGAAACTTTTAGGTTCCCTTCCTCTTTCCCAGGGAAGAATGCATTGGGTCATGGGTGTGCAGGTCCCCACTGATAGACGGATATGCTATTCCTTACGTCCTCTGATATTCTCAGCTGGAAGGAACATTCCTCTCAATCTTGGAAAGCAAGTATCCTATCTCCCGCCAAGGGCTCCCAAGATAAAGCTTGCTATTTTGAGAGAGTTTCTCTCTAAGGAGTCTAAAACATTTCACAGACAAGATTTAATTCACCTTCCCTTAGAAGTAGAGAAGAAAATGATTATCTACACATTTGCAAAAAGAAAACTGGGTTGCCCAATGTCACCAGCAGACTCGGTTTCAGAACTGGGATTAGAATGTTATTATAAAGCTCCAACTCAAAGGCTCAATAGGATCTAGGGCTTTGAAATGACACAGAATCACCCCTCACCCCACAGTGAAAATGTCAATTATCTTATTCCTAACGCCAAGGTTAGAAGTAAAGCAGAACAAATCTAAACAGTAGTGAGGGACCCAGATGCAATTAAAAACTTCAAGAAAGCAATCAGGAGCATCCTATAATTCTAATTTGAGAAGATGGTATACAGTAAGTAAATTATTCTATAATGGGTACAATCTGTGAACCATGATGAGGACACATCATCATCTGAATATGAATAATGTATTGCTAATTGACTCTTTTTGCCAGGGTCCAAATACACTATATTTAGGTTAATGAGGCAGCCGACCCACTCTAGATCCATAAGGCTTTGCTCCTGAAGAGAGAATCCGTGATAAGGAATGTGTGTCAAATCCACATTCTAGACTTGAAGTCAAGAGTCAGAGAATTTCAGAGCTACTAAGAATTTGAGTGACCATTGAGTCCTCCTCATGCCTCTGGAAGGTATCCTCTACAATATACCTGATAAACAGCTTCATATATCTGTTTGAATATCTTTAATGACAAGGAAATCAGAACCTTCAAATAAATATATTCCTCGTATTGTTACGGTTTTCTGGATATCAAACTTAAATTTGCCTCTTTGTATCATCCATCCTCATCCTTCCCTCTGGAACCAAACAGGCACACTTTTTTTTTCCAGGGGTTTTTAATCTGGGGTCCACATATCACAGAGGATTTTGTGCATACATTTCCAGATGCCTGTGAATTATTTATTTGTTTGTTTTATTTATTAAAAGAAAAACAAAACATTGCCATGTACACAGCAGAACATGAGATGATTCAAAATATGAGACAATAAATTTCCATGTCAAGAAAAAAATATAATAAAATACCACAAATACCAAATTGTCTATCTTTTCTTTGCTTTCTTTGCTTTCTCTGTTTTCTGCTCTGTAATTTTTACTTTATTCTTTTTTTTTTCCCTTTTACCTCCCCAGTCTCCCTTAAGAAGGTTATAATTAAGTATGTATATACACACATGTACACAAATATATAAATCAAATGCTTACACAAAAGACACAGCCAAGCTATGCTTGCTTAGCCTTTGTTTCTCTGAAGGCGGATAACATCATTCCTCATAAATACAAACTTATACTATCTAGTTATTTAAATAGCCTAAATTGGTACTGATAAATATGATTGACATATAGTATAGTTTCCCTATTTTTCTTCTTTGGTTAAATTTATGTTAGCTTTAACTTTGAGATCAAGGAGTACTATCCTTGCTTTTTTCTAATAAATTCTAGTACTGATCATTATGATTATGTTTGTGTGTATCTCTTATTTTCTATTCCTGCTGACTCCTATGATTTACTTGTACCTGCTATCTTGCGCTGCTATTACTTAACCTAATCCACTTCCAAAAATCCCTCCCTTTACTCTCTCTTCCCAACCTTTTCTCTTTCTCTTTATCCCATTCATGTTCATGTTCATGTACAAACCTTATCCTATTCTCATTCTCATTAATCTAAACACTCTTCTATTACCCCCTTATTCTATTCCTTCCACGTCTTATTTCTTTTTTAAACTTAGAAGATCTTTATACCTTCTAGGTACATATATTTGTTCCCTCTGTGGCCCATTCCCTATATTAGTAGATTCGAGAACTACCAAGACTTTGTTCCCCATCTGATTCCTCTGTATCATTTCTTCATCTCATCCCTCAATCATATAACATAATTAGTCTTTTTGCCTGTTCCTATGCAGTTTTGTTTTTTAGAATCATCATCCTCAGCTTTAACCCAATCTTTTCAAACTACCCAATTATTAATGACAATCTTACAATATAATTTACACTTTCACGTATAAAACATAGTTTGTCCTTATTGAGTCCCTTGAAATTAGTCTTTGATGCTTATATTGTATTTCTTTTGGATTTTATAGGTCACTTTTTTAAACTTCATTTATTTTTGTAACATAATCCTGAAAGTCTGGGAATCTATTAAATATTGATTTCTTTTTTGTTCAGATTCGGCAATCCTAGTTCATTTGCTCTTTGATATACAGTGTTCTAAGACTGCAGACTTTTAAGGCAGGTGCTGAAACATATTGTGCAATTATAACTGTGGCTCTGCTTTTTTTCTTTTTGCTGATGATATTTTCTCCTTGATCTGGGAGTTCTGAATTTGGCTATGATCTTCTTGTAGGTTTCCTCATAGAATCTCTTTCAGGTGGTGATCTGTAGTTTTTGTTTTTTTCTTCTTTCCCCTCTTGTTCTAATATTTCAGGATAATTTTCTTTAATTTCTTGTATTATTGTATTAAGTTTAATCATGATTTTCATGTATTCCAATCATTTTTATGTTTTCTCTTCTTGTTTTGTTTTTTATGAAATATCTCACATTCTCTTCTATCTTATTATTATTATTATTTGGTTTGATCATGTCTTGGGTTCTTATAACTTCCCTTGCTTCCATTTGCACAATTCAAATTTTCAAGGAATCATTTTCTTCCTTAAGATTTTATATCTCCCTTATTAGTTGGTTGACTTTCTTTTCACAATGTTCTTGATTTTCTTGAATTGTTTTCATTTATTTATTTTTAAAAAGTTTTCCCTCATTCTCTCTTGTTTGATTTTTAAAGTATTATTTTTACTTATATGTATTATTTTTGGGGGAGGTAAATATTTAATGTAGAAGAAGCCTTTTCTTTTAATATCAGTATCCTCCTTTATTGATGAACCCTGTTTTTCCTCATTCCCATAGTAACTTTCTATAATTGGGTTCTTTCTCCTTTGCTTGTTCTTTTTTTTTTTATTATTATTTGTTAATGTAATCACCTCTAGTCCTGGAGTGTGGGGATTGGTGCCTCTGGCCTCAGGTCCTTTTTCAGTTCTTTCCTGTGTCCTGGAATGTGAAACCAAGAACTTCATCTTCCTATAAGGGCAGGCAGGCAGCCAGCCGAGTCACTGCCCACTGCTTCTGCACTCACCAGGTATTCTAGTTCCTAGAGCCACATCTTGGCAGCCCAGCTGGGTTTCTTGGTATTCCTTATCAGCAGAAATTCCCTCAACTTTCCTCAATTCAGTCACCCGACTCTAGGTGGCAAAATTTATGTGGCTGGGGCTGAGGCTTTCTCCCCTGTATTTACCATTTGCTGTTTCAGTGGAACTTGCCAAATTATCAATCCCAGAACCCTTCCATCTTTGATTGTCCCAATTCTGCCCAAACTTCTCTTTGTTTTTACTACCCCATGTTAGTTCTGCAGTGCAATTTTGTCTTGTTTGTGGGGGAATCTGGAGAGCTAGGAATTTTCTGAACTCCTCTGTCAATTTCCCAGAATCCTCTCTATGAATTAAAACAATTGATAACTATATTTCAATATAATTTGTTTCCTTTGTAATGATATATTTTACTTTATCCCTTTAAATACATGCTTCTGAGAAGGAATCCATAGATTTCTCCAGATTTCCAAAGGGGTTTAGGGCAAAATAAAAGATAAAGAACCCCTGAAATGACCTCACTTTGAAGAGACAGTCCTTCAAACACTTGAAAAGAGCGATTGTGCTTCCTCTCACACTCCAGGCTAAATCTGTAGTGCTTTCAACCAATACTCATATGACATATATTCAAAGTCCTTCTTCATGCCCTGGTTGTTCTCCTCTTGATAATTTTCCTGCTTAGTAATTTTCTTTCTAAACTATGGCCATGGCAGTGCATAAATGAGCAATTATGTCTATATGAACAGAAACTATATATCTTTTGAAAGGTTATGATTGCTTTAACTTTTCCCCCCCACTATCATGCCATTCAACAAAGTGCTTCATGCAGGTAGACAGAGACAGAGAGACAAAGACAGAGAAAGAGAGACAGTTAGCACACATAGACAGAGACAGTCACAAAAAGAAATAGAGAGATGGATGGGAAACATTATGCATCAATCAAGTTGAATCATTCCCATCATCTTGACCACTATTTTCCCTCAGACCCTCATAGAGGTAGCTCATAACTAGAGCCAAGGGTCTTGGAATACTGATAATTATAGTCCAGTGCCCTCAGCCATTATCTTGGGATGATGATATAGTCTGGCAACCACTCCAGTAGATGTTGCCATAACAATTATTAAAGATCCAGAAAATAAAGTTCTTGTCATTAAAATCCCTAGCCTGTCAAAAGGTTCAGCATCACAAAGTGATAACACAAAGAAAAGATCTGAACATTAGTTCTGTTGCTACAGTTTAAATAGCATGGACCTTTTCTATATGATTTGCAGCTGAAATTTCCCAGATGTGCCGCCTCTCCCATTAGAATGAAAGCTTCTTGACAGCAGGGCCTGTCTTGATTTTCTATGTATATCTTCAATGCTTAGCACAGTGATTTACATAAGTACCTCAAAATGTCCTTGTCTCAAATAGATTTTTCAGTTCACTAAAATTTCTTAGATCCTTTCCCCAGGCAAATTGCTATGTGAAAATTCTTCCCTTATCTTGTACTTGTGTGTAATGTCCAGGCTAGCTTTCTGGGGGTCCTCCGGAAGGACCTTGGTCCCAGCAGGATAGACACCATGAGAATGGACAAGAATAGGGTCCAAAGTCTTTATTGTCTCCTTCACAGTCTGTGTCTGCCATCGTTTGACACAGTTTCCTCCAGCATTCTCTCTGCCAGTCTTAACCAGTCTCCCTCTTAGTCTGACTTTGTCCCCAGTTTAAATATCTTATTATAATTACATCATTAAGTATACTATGTGTGAACTAGAGATCCATTACATCACCATGCTAAGTACCAAGTATATGTATATTAGAGAACCATTATCTCATCAGTTCCATTGTGTTAACACCTTGTTTCAAGTATACATCTCCAGAGTTCTGCCCTCTACACTTGTGAGGGTATTTTTTAACCCTGATGTGAGATTTTAAATCTATCTCCCTTGAATTTCATCATATTACATTCTGTCAAGAGCTATTTTTTAATCATAAAAATGTCATCTAGTCTGTTAACAATTCCTCTGATCTTTGTTTCACCTGCAAATATGAGGCGGCTATGTTTGTTATTATCAAAGATGCTGGTCAAACTTGAAGGATCTGGTGGTAGATTATATATCTGCTATTCTAACACTTATATCACCAAATGTTCCCAGAAGCTGGAACTATAACATTAAGCAAATTGCATGGAATATAAGCTCATGGAGGGCAGAAACTATTTTATTATTGTTTATATTATTATTTTAAATATATATTATTATAATCACATATGAAAAATATTTGTTAACAGAATAAATTGTTTTTATTATTAATTATCACATCCCTAGTGCTTAGCACAATATTCAATATGGAGTTGATGTTTAATAAATGACTATTGATTGATCAAAGATTCAGTTCAACTACATTCAGAGACTTGCCAAACATTTGGCCCCAGTATTAGAAATGTTTCTTTCTGAGTATCCATGGTGATTAAATCACAGGAACATGAAAGGCCAAAGCCCAGATGAGCTCTTCTCTTAAAGATGCAACTCAAGCACCATTTTCTCTATGAATTCTTTCCTATTCTATATCTCTAAATTGCCAGAGCCCTCCCTCACAAACTCTCCTGTTCATTTTTATATGTGTTTTCTTTGTATTTCCATTCCTGAGCACAGTATCTGACACGTAGTAATCTCTTAATAAATGCTTTCTGACTGAAGTAATATAAATGACATAATAATCTCTTACTAAATGCTTATTGATTGATTTAATATATCTGGCATAATAATCTCTTAATAAATTATTTTTGGCTGGCAATCTATTGCAAAAGTTTCAGTGTCATTGTAAACTATAACAGCCTGTATTAAGACTTTTGGGACCCTGTGTAATTTATTTATTTTCGTTATCTCCCTTATGGGACAGTCCTAGTTAGCTGGCTTTTTTTTTGTACGTGCTTTGTACTGCTGTCTCCATTCAATCTATCAACAAGCATATATTATTAAACTCCTTATGTGCCAGAAACGGTGACGAGCATTGAAAATAGACATAAGTATGTTTCCTACTGTCAACAAGAAAGGAGACATGCTAACAAGTCAATGGCTAGCACTGATGAATTGACTCAGAAAACTGAGGCTCAGATATAAATTGAATTGCATGTGGTCCTCTTGCTATTGAGCATTAGAACTCATGTCTTTTTTCTCCAAATCCAGTACTGCGTTCCTTATGCTACATGTTATGTATATAAGAGATCAATGTCCTGAGATAGGAATAAACAGTGTTGGATGAAGACAAAAAAAGGGGAAAACATTATTTCTGGTTGGAGGTGGGTGGGGAGAGAGAAGTTTGAAAATAAAATCAGGAAACCAGGAGAGAAACTTATGAAAAAAATTGCATTTGAGTAGGGTCACAAAGAGTCAGACATGACTGAACAACAACAATGGCAGCAACAAGGATTTGAAAGTTTTTATTAGTACTATTTCAAAAGACAAATGTGAAGCTGGAGAGGGCATTTCAGGCTAAAAGAATAGTTTGAATAAAGTAATAGAGGCAGGGAAGCCCAAGGGAAAATAATCTAGAGTAGCTAGAATATAGAGTGAGCTACAACTATGGAGGTAAGTTGGGGAAGGGTTATGCTGCTGGCAGTGGAAAGTTATTAAAAGTTTTGATCAAGGGAATGATATAATCAAAGGCATTGAAACAATTAAAAATGTCTCAAAATTAATAATATCTGGTTTCTTTCTCTTTTTGTCCATTTTATCACTTAACTAAATACTTGAATTCTTGGAGGATAAAGTAGTGCCAAAAAATCCAAGCAACCTGGGATTTCTCTCACTATCAAAAGTATCTCAAATTAATTTACATATATTCTGTCTATAATCTCATATGTTCAAGTAATCTGCATCATTAAAATGTCAGCTCTTTGAGGTCAGGGAATTTGTTTGTTTGCCTTTCTTTCCCAGCAGCTAGCACAACTCCTGGCACATAGTAAATGCTTAATAAAATGTGTGTTGGTTAACTGAGTGGACTAGATTGCACAGCCCTTGTTCCAGGATTGGCCTTTCTTGTTTTTAAGAGACTCCCAACTAGTTTTTCTGAAGAGTGATTTGTTTTTTAGCAATGATAATTCCTAGACTGTTTGCTAAGGTCTGGAAGGACTAAAGATATTATGCTTTGGAAGAAGAAACCACACGGTTCCAAAATCACATAGCTTTGCACTATTGAACAAATATAGATTTAATCAATATACCCCATTTTGATAATGTTACATGCACTATTGAACCTCGTTTGCAGCTAATTAATTCTGTACAAATCATATAACCCTATCTGAAGGATCTCAGGCTGATTTTTTATTTTTAGTGAATGTTTCTCACAAGGTTAGGAGATCATTTGTCCATTTATAGGTTGGGTGGTGAGCCATGAATGGTTTCTAAGACTATCTTTGTCCTAAAGTGGTGACAGTAATAAATAAATACCATAATTATTTTGATGTAACTCTCTGGACAGATCATTTCTTTATTTCTGAGAAGAGAAGGAAGCTGGGAAAAATTCTAATGCCTTCATTTAAAAAAAATGAATATCCTTTTGAAGTATGAATCTGTAGTTCTCCATCTGATGTATGAGAGTATGAGGTAAAATGGCCGTAAGTGCTTTCCACAGCTATTAAATTAACAAGATAACCTGGCAATGAGTCCCAAATGTGTCCAGGAAGAAAACTTTCAGTGCTATTAAATCTTGCAACAAAATGCAACTTTCTCTCCTAAAAAGTCACTTAAGGCTCCTGGGGATGTCCTATACATGGACAAAAGGGGTTATAGCCTTCAGAAAGATAGTTTAATGCCATAAAGAGTGTAATGGGTAAATGCATCTACATTTAATGGAGACAGCTTGGTACTGTACAAAAGATATCAGAGGTATCAAAATAAGGTCAAAATGGATTCATGATTTGGACATAAAGGGTAATACCATGAGCAAATTTGGAGGGCAAGGGATAGTTTACCCATCAGATCTTTGGAGAAGGGTGAATTTTGTGGCCAAAGAAGAACTAGAGAATATTATGAAATGCAACACAGACAATTTTGATTTCATTCAATTAATAAGATTTTTGCACAAAGAAAATCAACACAAACAAAATTAAAAGGGAAGTACAAAGTTGTTGGTTTTTTTTTTTTTTACTTATAGCCAGTGTCTCTGAAAAAGGCATCATTTCTAAAATATATAAAACACCGTGTCAAATTTATAAGAATACAATCATTTCCCAACTGACAAATAGTCAAAGAATATGAACAGATAATTTTCAGTTAAAGAAATTAAAGCCATCTATAGCCATATGAAAAAATTCTCTAACCCACTATTGATTAAAGAAATGCAATTCTGAGGTACCATCTCATGCCTCTCAGATTGCCTAACATGACATGAAAAGATAATGATAAATGTTAGAGGGGCTGAGGGAAAACTGTGACACTAATGTATTACTGGTGGGATTGTTAAATGGTCTAACCATTCTGGAGAACAATTTGGAACTTTACCCAAAGGGCTATAAAACTATGCATACCCTTTGATCCAGCAGTGCTACTACTAGGTCCATATCCCAAAGAAATTATAAAAGAGGGAAAAGAACCTGAATGTGCAAAATATTTTTATCAGCTCCTTTTGTGGTGGCAAAGAATTAGAATATGAGTAGATGTCCATCGATTGGAGAATGGCTGAATAAATTATGGAATATAAAAGTAATGGGATATTATTATTCTATAAAAATGATGAACAAGCCAATTTTTAAAAGGCCTTGAGGGGTAGCTGAATGGCACAGTAGATAGAGCACCAGTCCCTAAAGTCAGGAGGATAAAATTCAAATGTAGCCTTAGATACTTAATATGTTCTAGTTGTGTGATCCTGGACAAGTAACTTAAACCCAGTTACCTCTACCAAAAAAAGCGCCTTGGAAAGATTTACATGAAATGATGTTAAATGAAATAAGCAAACCAGGAATACAATGTGCACAGTAATAGCAAGATTGTGTGATGATCAACTACGAAGAAAGGTTTTTCTCAGTGATTCAATGATCTAAGACAGTTCTAATAAACTTTGGATAGAAAATGGCATCTGCATCCAGAGAAGTAACTCCACACGTACTGTTCATTTTTACCCTTTTTCTTCTGTTTTTTTTCTCTCATGATTTTTCATGTTTGTGCTAATTTTTCTTTCCCAACATGATTCACAAAGAGATGTGCTTTAAAAATAAATGTATACAAACAACCAAAAATTAAAGATTAATAATAATAATAAACAAAGAAAAATAAAATAAAAGATAACAGAGGTATTAGAATACCCTATTTAAAATCTTATAAAAGCTCACCAGACTTCAGTTTCCTCCTTGGTAAAAGGAAGAGCTAAAATAAATCAGGAATCCTTATCCTTTTGTATAATGAACTTTTGTGAGTCTGGTGAAACTTGTAGCTCTTTTCTCAAACTATAGATTTCAAGTACATAAAATAAAATGTGGGATAATAATTGGAATACAAAGAATTAAAATAAAGATGCAGCTTTCCCATAAAAATTCACAAATTTCTTTAAATGCAGGACAGAAATACCAAATATATATCATTTCTGAATACCCTTAGAGAGGAGAAATGATACTATTCTCCTCCTGCATGAAAAGGATGTCCAAAAATTTCATAAAGTTTAGCAATTGGAGACAGATTATTCATCAATCATGAAATGGTTCTTTAAAGATTATCAGCAGGCCCTGCTTCCGTGGACCTAAGACTGAAATCATGATTCTGCCCTGGGCAGTTGACATCTAGGAGACCAATGGACTGGAAAGAGATTTTGAACCTTCTAATCACCAACTTTTTTTCAGCTGAGTCTCTCCCATTCAATACTAGTCTCCTGAAGGAAGGAATTTGTGGCCAAAAAAAAACTAGAGTACATTATGGAATTCAAAATGGATAATGTTGATTATATTTAGAAAGTTTTTGTACAAACAAAACCAATACAGAAAGGAATACAAGGGAAGCAGTAAACTGGGGAAAGTTTTTACATTCAAGGGTTCTGAAAAAGTTTTCATTTCTAACATATATAGAGAACAGACTCAAATTTATAAGAATACAAGTTATTTTCCAATTGATAAATGGTCAAACAATATGAACAATTTTCAGATGAAGAAATTAATACCATTTCTAGTCATAGGAAAAACATGTTCTAAATCACTCTTGATTAGAGAAATACATATTGAGACAATTCTGGGGTACCACTACACACCTCTCAGATTGGCTAAAATGAAAGAAAAGATAATGATGAATGTTGGAGGGGATCTGGGAAAAGTGGGACACTAATACATTGATGATGTGAATTGTGAATTGATCCAAGCATTCTGGAGAATGATGTGAAACTATGTCCAAAGGGCTCTCAAACTGAATACCTTTTGATCCAGCAGAGTTTCTACTGAGCCTGAATCCCAAAGAAATCATAAAAAAGAGAAAAGGACCCACATGTGCAAAAAAAAAAATGTAGTAGCAAGGAACTGGAAACTGAGTGGATGCCCATCAGTTAACGAGTGGCTAAATAAATTATGGTGTATGAATGTTATAGAATAGTATTGTTCTATAAGAAACAATCACCAGGATGATTTCAGAGAAGCCTGGAGAGACTTATATGAACTGATGCTTAATGAACTAAGTAGAACCAGTACATAGAAACAGCAAGATTGTATGATGATCAATTCTGACAGACATGGCTCTTTTCAACAGCAACATGATTCAGTTCAGTTCCAATGGTATTCTCATCAAGAGAGCACCCAGAGAGAGGACTATGGGCACTGAGTGTAGATCCCAACACAATATTTCACTTTTTTTGTTGTAGTGTGCTTGCATTGTTTTTTTTTTTCTCATTTTTTTTTCCTTTTTGATCTGATTTTTCTTGTTCAGATAATTGTGGAAATATATTTAGAAGAACTGCATATGTTTAACATATATTAGATTACTTGCAGTCTAGGGGAAGAAGTAGGAAGAAGGGAGGGTGGAAAAAATTAGGGTACAAGGTTTTTCAAGGGTGAATGTTGAAAATTATCTATGCATGTTTTGAAAATCAAAAGCTCTAATAAAAAACTACTATTCTCCTTACACTTCTCACATCCCCTTTTATTCTTCTAACCCCAGTGATAGAGACCTCTTGACTGCTAAAGTTACAACTTTTATCCATCCTATCCCCATTGTTCTCTCTCATTCCCATCCATCATCTCATGAAAACTTGTCCAATATTTCATTTCATGTCTTGATGCTCCTCACACTGGGTCTGTGGGGATTGTACTGTATAATTAGCATATTTCCTTTAATTTTGGATCTTTTCCTTTTATGCTTCAACCAGCTTTCATTCCTTCAACTATATTTTATTTGTTATGCTTTCCCAAAAGAAGCAATGTAATTTTAAGCTAATAAAACTTGTTTTATTATTTCTTTCCTGCAAAAGCCTCTGTCATAGTAATATACCGAGGTCAAAAGAGATGGTTCAGAAACCAGCCCAAATTGTATCATTAAAGTCTGGAGCATAGGATATTCAGGGAAAGTATTGACATTTAATCCCTTAACCATTTTATAGAATGATATAATGGCAATGATGGATAGCTACACAGATTGTTTTATAAGTGGGAGATCCATTTTTCATTCCTTGCTTTTGTTCATTTAGGTGAAAAATAACCAGGAAAAAAACCAGAAATCTATGTTCTTTCTGTAATTTCTGGAAGGAACAACTAACTTTCTGTGACCAAAGGTGTCAACAGGGTCACTAAGATGGAATGATGGAGACACTGCTCCTAAAAGAGCAGAAATAACTTATGTTAGTTCTTCACGAGGTTAATTAATTAGCCTGTGGCTAAGACCCAGATGAGCTGATCTTATCCTACTCTCCCCTCTGATCCAGTCTTGCTTATCTCATAATCAGCAGCCTCTCCACTAAATAATGGTAATTATAATGCCAAAGAAGTAATAATAATGCCAAACAAATGTAATATCTTGAGGAGTCCAGTCTTATTTCCTGAGTCCGATGTCTGCCCATGAACTCCCCTTGCAAATAAATTTGTCTTAAACATTTTATTTGAAGGTGTCTTTTAAGCTGTTTGTCCCAGAAATGGTCCTAGGATTTACATTCTAGATTTGGAATTGCTGACTACAGACCCCACTGTTAATTGTATATTCTAACTTGTTTGTCCTTTGTTTTTGAAGAGAACCAATGACATCACAGCCTAATGTCTTAATTTGTGCATGAATTGGATTTAAGTGAGGCAGAATTACAGAAAAATGGTCTCACTCTTCCAGAGTTATTTAAATCCAAGGCAAAACAAAAGTCAAGATGTTTGGTGATGGCTTAGAATGCAGTGGATGACTTTGGTGTCTTTGATATCAGACAAAGCTCTCACCTCTTCACAGCACTTGCTTCAGCTGCTTTCATTGCCTTGCAAGAAACTGTTCTCATCCACCCATTCCACCAGTTGAAGCCTTCTCATGCATAGGAAATAGACACCACTGCCCTAACTTATGATGGGTTTATAGTTCATCACCTATACTCAATCTAGTTTTGCCCACTTGCCAAGACATTTTATTGGCACATGGCCACTATCCATGGTTTAGTTTCTTGCACAGTTACGACTTAGAGAGCCAGGTGGACACCAAAGATAAATGAGCAGCCCTGAAAAGTGCTCAGCAAGCCCTCACAACAGAGGTGCTAGTGCCCCTGGGACACCTAGATACCTCACACTCTAAGAGTAAAAAGACTTAAAAAGAAAGGTGTCGTGTGTCTCATAATATCCATAGAAACAATTGTTGTTGATGCAAAATCCTGGAAATAAAATTTATAACCCATTAATTGGATTATGTCATAGTAAATGATAGGATAAAATATCACAGTGTTATAGGATGTATGTGAAATATAAGGAAAAGCATAGGAAGACTTTTCTGAACTAATGCACAATGAATTAATTGGAAGCGTTGAAACAATATATAGAAACTATAATAATACACATTAAAACAATAAGAAAAATGAAACCAAATGTTATAAAATTATCACTTAGTTAAGACCTAAAGAGAATAGAAGAATAACAATGATAGCTAGAATTTCAATAGTTGGAGGTAGGTCAGGAGTGGGATACTACATGTAATATTGATCTTGATTGATGTATAGCTTAGTTATTAAAAAAAAACTTTTGTTTTGCACACTTTATAAGTTGTTATAAAAGAAGGCTATCTGGGATATGGCAGAAGGAGGATTATATTGGGAAATGAAGGAAATATAAAAGCAAAATATGATCATTCAAATAAATAAATTTGAAAATAAACCAACAATTGTTAGTTATGATACTAGATTTACTTAATGTCTTTTCAGCATCATGCCCACAAAAGGATCAAGTATGGATGAGACCTCTTTATTAAGTGAATGCTCAGAAAATAAGAGGTGATATCATTTATTGAGAGTTGGGTCATTTATTATGGGTTTGATGTCACTGTATGGTATATGAAAGAGAGAGAAACAGGCATCAGGAAAAGCATTTATTAAGTGTTTACTATTTGCCAAGCACTGTGATAAATATTGTCATTTCAAATAGAAAAGGGAGACAGCTCCTTCTCTTAAAGAATTTTCATTCTAGCTGGTGAAGACAGAACACATACAAGAATTCAGCTACAGGGAAAATGGGAAAGGTCAGGAAGTCCTCAGAGTGCGATGGCAGGGATGGAAATGGATGTCATTGTAGGAAGACAGATGAAAAGGTCTAATGTTCCTTGGGGTCTGGTGGCAGAGTACATGATAAAGTTTAGGGGGCTCATCCTTCTTACCAAATGGTAGTTGATGTATTCTTATTCCCTGAAGGAGTATGAGTGATTTTGACTTCCCCTGGGAAAAGCTTGATGGAGCTTGGATCTATAAGTTTTGAATGGATAGGGATAAGACTGGAGTCATTGGAGGAAAGGATACACTAGTAACCTTACAGCGCCACTATTCTGTGTTCATTGTTGGGGCCTAAAAGGTTGTAAGTTGGATTGTGGCCACTGGTAGAATATATGTAAAAAAGAAGATCCCATGAAGCAAAGTTGGAGTTATCCTTCCTGATTTTACTTGACTATATGAAAGCTTTAGGGATTGCTTCAAGTAATTTGATGACCTGACTCTGGGAAGATTTAACATCTTTTTTTGATGTGGCAAATATCATTCCTTGCTCATATCTCTATCCTGTGACAATGACCTGTTGGGATATTATACCAATAAAGTAACATCCTCATGTAAAATTTTATCTACCCTCAGAATCACAATGGCCTTACACTCCCTGGAAATCTCTGCGTTTTACAATGCTACCATGTGGGTTGGAGAAAGCAAGCCAAAAGGTTCCATGTAGCTGACCAGACTCAGGAAGAGCCTCGATGGGAGGCTGAAATGATATTTTTATCCCTTTGCATCAACATGTGCTTCATAGCATGGTGTCCACTAAACTCAGAAGGATGGCTGTGTTTTAGTGATGTGCAGCTGAAATTAGATAACATGAGCTGGATGTAGCAGCTAGATGGTTAAATAGTTAGAGTGCTGCACCTGGAGTGCAGAAGAGTTCAAATCCAGCCTCAGGAGACTTTCTGGTTGTATGGGAAAGTCACTCAGACTCTGTTTGCATAGGAGACAGCTAGTTAACTCAGTGGATAGAATGATGGACTTGAACAATAAGACTACACGATGATCAATTCTGATGGACGTGGCTCTCCTCAACAATGAGATGATTCAAACCAGTTCCACTTATTCAGTGAATGAAGAAAGCCATTTACACCCAGAGAGAGGACCATGGGAACTGAGTGTGGACCACAACAGCATTCTCATTCTTTGTTGTTGTTTGCTTGCATTTTGGTTTCTTTCTCAGTTTTGTTTTTTTTTTTCCTTCTTGATTTGATTTTTCTTTTCAACTATGCATACATATATTGGATTTAACATATTTAACATGTAGTAGAAAAATTGACATTTAGGGCAGGGGTAGAGGAAGGAGAGGAAATTTTGAAACAGAAGGTTTTGCAAGGGTCAGTGTTGAAAAATTGCACATGCAGATGTTTTGTAAATAAAAAGCTTTATTTTTTAAAAGAATGCTGGGCCTGGAGTCAGGAAACCCTGAATTTAAGTCCAGTGTTAGACACTCATTAGCTGTGTGGCTTAATGAAGTCACACCTTCTGTTTGCCTTAATTCACTGGAGAAGAAAATGGCAGTGCACTTGAGTATCTTTGCTTCTCCGAAACAAAACAAAACAAAACACCATGGACAGTATGGTTCACAGGGTCCAAAGAGTTGAACATGACTGAATGACTAAGCAAGAACATGACTTGGTATTGGCCCTATTCAGATATTTAAAAGAAGTACTGAGGTAGTTAGACCAGAGCATGTCACCTTCTTCAGTGTTACTGATGATTTCAAAGACTATCTGGAATATTTAGAGAAGAAAGAAAATAATTATTAAATATAAATATTAAATATAAAGTTTTAGAAAATGAAATTCTTTAAGGAAAGGCTAAAGGAATTGGATTTCCTTAATCTACAAAGGAAGCAGCCTGCTACAATTCTAAGAATAATGAATTTAGAATCTATAAAACCAGGTTGTCTGCCTTTGCTATTTCTTACCTGTTTTACTTTGAACAATGTATTTCATTTTTCTGAGTCCTAGTTTTCTCATTTACAAAATGGGTACATAAGACTTTTATTACTTATCTCAGTGGAGCAGTTGTGAAGAAAAATGCTTCATTCAATCCCCATATGTTACTTAAACACCATCTCTTACTATGATTAAACTTTTGTTGCATCCCTACCCGAGATTGTAGAAGGAGTGGTACAAAGGCTCTGAGATCACAACATCTGCTCCTAAAGAATCTACACATGTTACAGAGGCACACTAAGACAAATGGTGGAAACCAGCATTTTTCCCCAAGAAGTAATGGAGACAGGGGGTCTCTAATTTACAGGAAATTTCAGGAATCAACTAGCCTAACTCAATCTTGATGAACAACCCCTTCTATAAACAGGTCCCATGTTAATCATTCAGCCTTTCCTGAAAGTCTTATGATGATGGGAAAGTGAGTACTTTTCAAGTAAAAGTCGATTTTTGTTTTTTCTTTTTCTTTTGTTCATAACATCATTACAATTTTTCTCTTTCATCTACTAACCCTAGTTCAGTCCCCTCAAATAAAAAAAAAAGCTTTTTATTTACAAAACATCTGCATGTGCAATTTTTCAACATTGACCCTTGCAAAACCTTCTGTTTCAAAATTTTCTCTCCTTCCTCCAGCCCCTGCCCTAAATATCAGTTTTTCTACTACATGTTAAATATGTTAAATCTAATATATGTATGCATAGTTGAAAAGAAAAATCAGATCAAGAAGTAAAAAAAAAACTAAGAAAGAAAAGTCTAACATCTTTTTCATGCAGCCACGCTTCTAATACTTAAACAAAAGCATTCTCTGTCTGTCTCTGTCTCTGTCTGTCTTTGTCTCTCTGTCTCTCTCTCTCTCTTTCACACCCTCCTTCCCCACCACATACATCTTCTCTTCCCCAGCTCCTTCTATTGACCCTTACATGTACCAATGACATCATTTTTCTCTTGATGAAATAGACTGTACAGTTATCTTAAGAGAATGGTGTAATCCATACCTTATATGAAATCATACCTTATATACACTCAGAACCACACAATATATTGCTCTGTAACAATAAAATGTTAGCAAGGCTTTCCTGCTAAAAATGGATTCTCTATTTCTGCTGAAGACTCAGAATTCCAGATGCTGCACTCAACAGGAGGCTGAAATGATTTTTTTGTTCCTTGGGCTCATTACATTTTTTCTCCTTTTAAAATCTCATTATTCTGTTCTCCAACACATAGAAGTGTCAGAATCCCCGTAGGGGCAATCTCACTTTCTCCCCAGGCAATGAATTTCTCAAAGCCATCTTGGGTCTGGATGGGTTTCCTCAGATTTTAATTGTTGTTACCCTGTACACTCTCCATAGATGACACCAAAATCACCTCTCCCTTCCTCCCCCCAAAGTGTGGGGAAATAAATGAATCTGTCTGACAGTTTTTCTCACAGATCCTGAGGTAAAAATGGACATCTTTACAGAAGAATGGAATCTTGATCCCCCCCATCCTTGGTTCATTTGAGGATCTACTTTACAATATTTCTGAAGGAGGAAGACTGTTCACAGCATCACAGAACATCAAAGCTGGAAGGGACTTTAAAGGCCAGTTAACATGCCTTGCCCCTTACCAGTGATATCCTTAATATTTCCAACATGAGGGGGGAAATCATCACATCACAAGACTGAGCTATCCCACTTTGGAATAGCTCAAATTAGTTCAAATTTTCATTTTCTTTTGTTTCTATTTCCCTCTTTAGCTCTCATCACCTTTTCTTAGTTCTGCCCTCTTGGGGCCAAACAGAACAAGCTGAATCCCACATTGAAGTGACAGATCTTGAAATACTTAAAGAAAGCTTTTGTGTCCCTCCTTTGTCTAATTTTCCCCAAAAAACTATTTCCAGAGCTTTCCCCTTTTCCTCATATGTCACAGACCTGTTACAATCTACCAATGGCCTTCCAAAACGGTGGTATTCAGAATAGAACACTATCCTCCAATTATAGTACAGCCATAATAGAACACATCAAATCTGTGTCTCTGACATCATGCCTGTCTTAATGCTGGAAAAGTTCACATTAGTTTGATTCTGTTCTAAAAGATGTAGAAAGAGGAAGAAGAGAAAGAGGAGGAAGGAGTTGGGGGTTAAAGGAAGAGAAATAATAAGAACTTATACAGATTTTTATACATATTACTTCCCTTGCTTCTCACTACTGATCTATGAGATTATTACTAGTATACTCTCCATTTTACAGATGAAGAGACTGAACTTGAAACATTCTGATTTTCATAATATAATTAATGAGGATCTGCAGCAGAATTTGAACTTCAGCTTTCCTCACTCAGACTCCTGGAGTTTAACCATTGTATCACTGAGTAGCCAATAACAATGTTGACATTTTGAACTTGTCCACCAGATTTTCACCCCCAGGAAAATAAATATCTAAGTGTGTGTCTTCTAATTGTATTTGTTTTATTTTCACATTTTGTTTCCATATGGGATTGGTTTTAATGTTGATGTGATTATTCTTTCAATAATCCCATTGACATCCTCCCCTAGGGAGGCTGTGGACGGAACAGTGGGTCTAGAATCAGGAAGATTTCAGTTCACATATGGTCTTGGATATTTTCTGGCTGTATGACTCTGGGGAAGTCACTTAACCCCCATCCATTCCCATTTCCTCATTTGTGAAATGGGCAATAATATTATCACCTATCTCCCCAAATTATTGAAGATCAAATGAGATAATATTTGTGAAATTCTTTGCAATGCAAATGATGTCTATGATCATCAATGATATCAATATTATTTTTACTCCCATCAGAGTTCTTCAACTGAAGTCCTACAATACTTTCCCATTATATGAATCACCCCCAAGTTCTTGAATGTCATATTTATGAAACGAAAGCTCCAGCTATTGTAGTTTTTAGTGGTGGGGAGTTATTTTCATTTGTGTCCAACTCTTCATGATCCCTTTTGGGGTTTTCTTGGCAGAGATTCTGGCTGCTTCTCCAACTCACTTTAAAATGGCAGAGATGATGGATGCCTCTCCAGTTCATTTTAAAAATGAGAAAATTGAGGCAAAACAGAGTTAAATGAGTTCTTCAGGGTCATACTGCTAATAAGTATATGAGGTCTTCATAGAGATGAGTCTTCTTGATTTCATGCTCAGGGCTCTATCTATAGTGTCACCTATATTCTCTGGTAACATATCAATGTGTTACCTCCTATGATAAACTCAGAGCTAGGTGGACTTTCTATATTCTGAGAACTGGTCTACTTAAGAATATTGTGACTCACCATCAGCTTAACCATAGAATGTGAAAGTGTGGCAGACTATAGATGCCTTAGATGTCCTATCATTCTTCAGGGGAGATGACTTAAAGTATAACTGGGAAAAAAGATGATCAACAGCATTCCAGCCCAGGTGAAGGAATCCTCTATTTTTGTACTTATATAGGTTAAATCTAAATTCTGTTTTTCACATTCTGAGCCCTATCAATGACTTCCTTTGTACAATAAACATATTACTATAGGAATAAAGTGTCAGAAGATGGGGATCAAATGAACAATATAACAAAAAAGAGAAATTACCATTTTTGAGGTACAAATGCATTGTAGGTATTGCTCTTGCTTGGTCTAACCATGGTGGAATATAATTTTCAATTATTTGAGAAAACTCATCCTTTGAACTAGAGGATCCATAACTATTCCTGAAATCCAAGTTAGTCAAAGGCAGAAAGGTTCCATCTATAACAAAATGTTCCTAAAAGCATTTTTGGGTGGTGAATACTGGAAACAAAGCAATTGCTTATCATTTAGGAATACATTGTAGATTTGTGAATGTCACAGAATAATATGGCTGAGAAACAAAACACATGAGGAACTTAGAGAAGATGGCAGAGACTGGTACTGAAATAAGCAGAAACTAGAGAATAGCATGCTTAAAAGCTGTAATCATTTAAATGAAAACACCATCACTAAAAAGCTGGACATGGATTTACTGCAATGTTCAAATTTCCTCTAGAAGAACAGAGTGGCAAATAAAACTCTTCCAAATACTACCTCCAATAGTCTGTTCATCATTCCTATTCCCTTTCTAAGGACTCTGAATTTGGACTCTGAACTTCAAATCACTCTGGACTCTGATTGATGAGTTTTCATCTTATTCTCTCAAAAACCAGATACCCATATCACTTCCTGCCCACATAGTTGAACTCTGTCTCTACTTTAAAGTGTTGTATTCTCTCATTAGAATAGAAGTTCTTTTTTATTTTATTTTTTAAATTATTATAGCTTTTTATTGGCAGAACATACAGATAGGTAATTTTTCAACACTGACCCTTGCAAACACTTCTGTTTCAACTTTTTCCTTCCTTTCCTCTACCCCCTTCCCTAGATGGCAGGCAGTCCCATATATGTTAATCATGTTAAAGTATATCTCAAATACAATATATGTGTACATGTTTATACAGTTCTCTTGTTGCACAAGACAAATCAGATTTAGAAAGGTAAAATTAATCTGGGAAGAAAAACAAAAATGCAAGCAGTCCACAGTCATTCCCCAGTAATCTTTCGCTGAGTATAGCTGGTTCTGTTCATCACTGATCAATTGGAACTGAATTGGATTCTCATTGCCAAAGATGGCCACTTCCATTAGAATTGATACTCATATAGTATTATTGTTGAAGTGTATAATGATCTCCTGGTTCTGCTCATTTCACTTAGCATCAGTTCAAGTAAGTCTCTCCAAGCCTCTTTGTATTCATTTCTGCTGTTCATTTCTAACAGAACAATAATATAGAATAGAAGTTCTTTAAGGCCAAAGACTACCTTTCTTGTTTTCATTTGAATCCTCAGGCTTATCAACATTGTCTGGTGCAAAGTAAATGTTTCATAATATTCTACCTATTCATTTATCCATCTAACCATCCATCTGTCTGTCTGAATATCTATCTATCTAATGTGTGTCTAGCTATCCTCCTTCCTCTTGGTAGAAAAATAGGGAACTACAGACAAAGATGTTGCATATTTCATCAGATAGAGTTGTTTTGCTGTGTTTCAAGAGAAGATTCAGGGGTGGTTGTCATATGAGATATACTAGTATAAAAACAAAAGATATCAGTGTTATAAAAAATATGCATGAGATGGAGAAATTGTTCAATAATATTTCTACATGCTCCCCTCATTTCCCACTTCTCTCAAGCTGACCCCTCCCCTGAAAAGATGTTCATAATATGCAACAATGAAGTAACTGACAGCAAGTGATGAATATTGGGAAAATATCACCATGAGGAAGTAAAGGTCAACACAAACTGAGCTCAAGATAGAATTGTGGGAGCTGAAGCTCAGCATTTCTTTGCCTCTGTAGATTCACAGCTCCTGAGAAAGCTGTATTTAGGTGCCCAAATGCTTAATGGCACTGTCAGTGTGACTTAATAAACTCCAAAGGCTCTACACCTGTGTTCCAGTGCTTATGGGGAAATTGCATGAGTGCTCATGCTCTCACCTAATAGCTGTGAGCATCAGGCAATCCTCACTTAAGGCAATTCAGTATAGGAAAATCTAATTTACAAACCAGTTATAGGAAGACAGGGATCACCTGTCTTTTAAAAGGGTGTACCAATTTAGCTAGAAGCAATATGCATTGTAAATAGCATGCTGGACTTGAGGTCCAGAATTCCTGAGCTCAGATCTGATACTTTCTAGCTTTGTGACCATGGAGAAGTCATTTCATCATTATCGTGACTCAATTTCTTCATCTGTAAAGTGAGGATAACTATATATATATATATGTATATATATATAACCCACCTTATAGGATTCTTGTGAGACTCAAATAAGGCAATATACATAAAAGTATTTTAAAATATTAAAGACCTTTGCAAATGCTAGTTACTATATAGTAACTAAAAAAAAAAAAACCTGAAAAAGATTTGCCATTGATCCAATGCCCAGGAAGGCCAGAGAGCCTGCAAAATATCCCAGTTATATGTGATAATCCTTATTTCCAGAAAGAAAAAGGTGTTCTTAGAGATAAATATCTACTCAAACCCCTTCATTTTCCATATTGGAAACTGAGCTATGAAGAGGAGAATAAATTTGCCAGGGTCGAGATTTAAACACTGGTCCTTTGAATCCAAATTTCATGTTCATTCTATACATCAATGATTTTCCTTATGATTGTTTGTCCAGAGAGTGGGGGAGAGTGGTGGATTATTATAAGACACCCATCTCATTAAATGATTCCACAGAAGAATAAACAAACAACTTTTATGACTGAATAAATGTCTCACTTGTCAAATATATGTAAATGTTGGTGGGATTAATGAAAAATAAAATTACTCAAGACTATTACTGAATACATTCTGACTTTCTGCCATCATATATTTTCTCAGGCCGTGGAAATAGACAATTACCTTCCACCATTTTTTTCACTAGTTGTTAACACCCTTCCTTTTCTGTATTATTTGGCATTTACTTTGTATATATATCTCATGTCCATTATCATGAAATCAGTTTCATCCTTGACTCCCCACTTTCACTTCCTCCACATGCTTACACAACTTCTCATTTTCATCTCTATGACATCTGCCTCCTTTCCCAGTCAGCCTGAGGCATCCATCAGAGTTTCATCACTTTCATCTGGCCTCCTATAGGAACAACAACATCACTCTCTCTGCCTCAAGTCTTCCTGACTTAGACTTTGAAATGAGCTTACTCTCTTTCCTTGTCAGAAAGAAGCTCATTCAACTACTATCAGGCATAAGCAAGTTCTGTAACTATCTTGTTTGTATAGAGTGATGTAAAAATGGAACTTTTTTTTTCATTACTAAAGCTTTTTATTTTCAAAACATGTGCACGAATAATTTTTCAACATTGATCCTTGCATAGGCTTGTGTTCCAATCCCACCTTCCCTCACCCCCTCCCCTAAATAGCTAGTAATCCAATATATCTTAAACATGTTAAAGTGTATGCTAAATCCAATATATGTAAACATGTTTGTACAATTATTTTGCTGCGCAAGAAAAATCAGATCAAAAAGGAAAGAAAACGAATAAGAAAATAAAATGCAAATGAACAACACAAAAGGAGTGAGAATGCTATGTTATGATCCACACTCAGCTCCCACGGTCCTTGCCATCCTCCTCTGAGATTATGTTTCCCCTATAAATCTCACATGGCCTATACCATCCATCTTTGATAAATCTTTTTTAGGTTAGTCTACCACAGCATCTTGCCTCATAGTGTCTTTCCCCTCATCCCCCATCATGCTTTATGGTGTCTTTTTTCTTGTTATAGCTAACTCTGGTTGGTCTGTTAGACTCCTCTATGGATTTAACTTTCCAGTTACTGGCATATTCGGCCCTCATGCATATTACTTTCATGGATTCTTCCAAACTCCTTTCTTTGGTAACCCTATTGCTCTCCCAAATCTGGTGTACCACTTCTTCTCATAAATAAAAATAAAAATACAATTTTTGGCAAAGGAGAAAGGCCAGTGTGAATCGTCACATAAATGAACCCCAACATTTGTTGGCAATTGCTCACCTGAATCTCATTATTTGGCGCTTACACTCAATCTTATTTTCCCCACTCTCCAATTCAACCTCCATATAGGCGCTAGAAACATTCCCTAAAGTTTGGGATTGACTATGTTACTCCTCTTCTTGTTTGCCTTCATGGAAAATGTAATTCAATAAAATCAAACAATCCAATCCAATTTTACTTTTCCCATAAATGGCGCACATAATAGCTATGCTTTTTCACTAGCTTCCCACTGTGGCTGGAATATATTCCCTGTTCATCTCACCTCTCAGAATACCTCATGTCCTTTATAATTACATAAAGTCTTTTCTCATCTTCTTGGGATATCGATGCTCTTTTTCCCCTATTTTAATAATAATAAT
This sequence comes from Antechinus flavipes, assembly GCF_016432865.1. Taxonomy (NCBI): domain Eukaryota; kingdom Metazoa; phylum Chordata; class Mammalia; order Dasyuromorphia; family Dasyuridae; genus Antechinus; species Antechinus flavipes. The sequence goes on along the minus strand of NC_067399.1, from coordinate 18,562,878 downwards.
AATTACAACAATAATCACAAGCACTTATAAAGCACTTTAAGATTAACAAAACACTTTATAAATATTATCTCATTTTATCCTTGCACCAATTTTAGAGATAGGTGCTACTGTTTTTCTGTGATGAATGAAAAGTCTGAGAGACATAATTTCTGGGTAATTAGTTATCAATTTATGAATTATGGCTAGCAAATAATCAATAAAATAAAGTCAGATCCTCTCCAAAGCGAAAGACAAAAATCTTGTAAGTCCCTGAGTGCTTAAATACCCTTGAAAAAGGATTGTCTCTGACACAAGAAATCATCTCTGATTAGTCAATAAGTAATGAGAATTATATTGTAATGAAAGAAAGACATATTCCATTGAAATGCTGGGAGACTGCACTCTGTTCACCTCAGTCTTGGATAAAAGACTCATCTCTATTCATATTACCCCTGCCTGGGACAATCTAGATAAAGGAATATTATTTCTACCCAGAACATGTATGTAGTTGAACAGAGTTGAAATTCCCCTAGATTAGATTTTCTTTACTCTGTAATCAGAAATAAGCTTTCCTCTTGGAAGAGATTGGAAATCCCAGGAATCCCCAATACTAGTAATTGATACTAATAATCATTTATCTCAATTCCCATATGAATGAGAAGATAAACAAATAAACAAGCAAAACACCTAAGGGATATAGATGGACAAGCATCTGCCTAGAGTCACATGACTACTAAGTGTCTGAGGGTAGATTTCTTCGGGTCTCTTTGATTCCATTTCCAAGGATCTATCCATTGTTCCACCTAAATTGCTTCCTTTTGTGAATAATTAATCTATTAGCCCATAGAAGTACTTAGGTAGCACAATGGATACAACTGAAATTAGGAAGATCTGAGTTCTATTTCAGACTTAGGCACTTACTGTGCGATCTTGTACAAGTAACTTAATCTCGATTTTTCCATTGTAAAATGATGATAATAAAAACACTTACCTGGAGTGAGGATCAAATGAAATAATATTTGCAAATGCTTAGCACAGTGCCTGGCACAAAGTAGATGTTATATGCATGCTCATTCCCTTCCCCCTCTTCATATAAATACCTTGGGGCTCAATTTCCTACTTAATAGCATTAGTAAATCATGTCCCAAGAGATAGGGAGCCTCTTGAGCCCTATAGTCAAGGGCTACTACCCACAGGAGAGCTCTAGTGGTACGTGGGAGAGGGTGGTATGATGGAGGTACAGGATTCTTTTCATGACATCTGATTGAGGCTCCATTTTAATATTCTCTCTGACATGGTGATGGCCAAAGATTCTTGCCTCAACATCATTTAACCAATGTATTCTGTCATTATCATTGATGAGCTATAAATATAAATTAGCTTTTATAAAACTATTTACTGAGAAACTATATTAAGAACAGAAGCATAAAATATCGCTCACTCTAAATTGGGCTATATAATTCCCTCGATGACTTTGATCCATGAGCAAAGTGAGGTGAAAATGCCTGCTATGAACATTTTTCCCATCATGTTTATTTCTGAACATGGCATAGCTATTGGACAAATTGCCTCCTTGCTTCTACTTACATGTAAGTACTGAACAAGTCTGAGATGATCCACTACCAGGCCAGTGACTCCCTTGGGGGAGTCACTTCTTGGGGTTGTATTCTTCACCTGTTTTAGCTACTGAAAAATCCATTCTATGAATTTTAGTTCTTAGATTTCTGGTGTATCTTCCAATAATTCCAAGCACACAAAGTTGTAGTTTAGACAATTTCATCTCCAACATCCAATAACCTAAGGACCCAAAAAAGAAGCCCAACAAGGAAAATGAACCTTTGTTCATTTGCCTCTGTAGTAAAGAATCCCTTTGCATCCAAACAAGGTGTGTGTGTGTGTGTGTGTGGCGGGGGGAGGATGAAGCTTACATGGAAGCTTACAGCCCGTCTTCTATTAAAATCAGGAAAGAGAGAACAATTCTCTGGTTACTAATTTTGCATGCACATTCAGTACCAGTTCATGTATCAATTAAAAGACTTTTATTCACCACATTTTCATCAGACAGGAAATAGTCACACAATATCTGGTCATTTTCTGTGTATGAGAGAGGATACTACATTCTACATGATTGCACATTTACAGAAGCAACTTCCCCAAGGTTTCACCTAGTAAAAAACTAGAAAAACACTGAAAATTCCTCAGTTTGGAATACAATTTGGTCACTCCCCTAATTATATTTCTAAATATTCATTTCATCTTCATTGATAGAATGTGAGCTTCTAGTAGACCATTTCTGTCTATATATTCTACAGAAAGAGAATTTGAAGGGAATCAGCATTTTTATAGCACCTACTATGTGCCTGGCACTGGGCTAAGTGCTTTATAAATATCATCTCATTTGATTCTCACAATATTTCTGGGTAGTAGGTGCTATTTTTGTCTCCATAATACAGCTGAGGAAACTGAGGCAAATGGAAGTTAAGTGACTTGTCCAGAATCACATATCAGGTAAGATTACAAAGCTGAATTTGAATTTATCTCCCTAACTCCAGGCCTGTGTTCTATCCATTGCACCACCTCACTGCCTAACACTTCACAAAGTGCCTGGATGATAGGATGTTTTTAACTGTTTATTGAATGATTGATGTGTTTATATTATTCCCTTTGAGCTTACATTAAGTAAGATGTAAGGCCTGTAAGGGAACAAACATTTCATTTTTATCTTTGTGTCCCCAATGCTTTGTGCAATACCTTCTAGTAGGGATATCATTATGATGGATGAGTGAATGAATTCTGGGGAGTGCCCAGGCAAAAGGGAGGAGACCATGCTAAAGAAGGGAGAGAGCCACTGCTTTCCATCATACTCATGGTAATTATCCTATAAGGCAAGGAAATCAGCCTTGCCTCTGAAGGCTTGTAGCATTTTAAAAGTTGGGAATGAACTTGAGTGGTGCTCTATTCTGAACCTCTCATGTTTCCACTGAAGAAATGGAAGAAAACGTCTTTTGAATTGTCAAAAGTCTCAACAACAATGTCCCAGACTTCTCGGAATTAAGTGCTCACTCTCCCATTGCCATCTTCCTACACTAAGGAGGCCTGTATCCCAGGGCTCCACGATGCAAGGCTTACACTGAGCTTGTCTGTTTTGTCTCTCCCTCTGGGACTCTCTGTATCTTCCAAAGTGGCAAAGGCAGCAAACATTTCAGCTGCTAAATTAACTCTGACAAATGGATCTAAGAAGAAGTGCAAATGGAAGGGATGAAGTCATGGTAGCAGAAGCTTTCTAGGGATGATGCCCCAATCTCCTGCTTCTTTGTTTATGAGCTTTTTGCTGTTTCAAATTGTCTGAAGATGCATGAAGATGCTTTTCTATCTTTGTTCAGGTTGTTGTCTCTACTTAGAATGATGATTGAATAATTACTTGGAAGAAAAGAAGGAAGGAAGGAAGGAAGAAGGAAAGCAGGAAAGAAGGCAAGAAGGAATGAAGGAAGGAAGGAACAAAGGAAGGAACAGAAGAAGGAAGGAAGGGAAGAAGGAACAGATGAAGGAAGGAATGAAGAATAAGGAAGAAAGGAAGAAAAGAAGGGAGGGAGGAGAAGAAAAAGGGACAGGAGTAGGATAGGGAAAAAGGAGGGAGGGAAGGACAAAAGAAGAAAAGAGGGAGAGAAGAGAGGATTAGAGGAGAAACATGTGAAAAATAGACTTTCCTGTAGGACAACAAGTATCCAGTGGCTGGCCATGTGGTGGGAGAAGGAGCAATGTCAAATCTTCCCGGAAGATAGAGTGGAGTCACAGCAGGAAGAGTCTTAACTGTCAAACAGATGAGTTGTTCATTTATCTGAACAACAAGGAAGACCACCTGAATTTAGGAATGAGAAAAAAGCATTGTCAGAGCTATGTTTTAGGCAGATCAACTCTCTAGCTTTGTGCTAGATGCAGGAGTGAAGTGAGGTACAGATTACAATTTGGGGCCTTTTATAATGGTCCCACTAGGTGATGAAGGCCCAACTTAAGGTGGTTATTGTATGAGTGTAGAAGAGATAAATTAGACAATATGGGACAGCGAAAAGAGCAGACACTCTGAAGTCAAAAGATGTGAGTTCCAATCCTATCTTGCATAGTGTGTGGATTGCTAGAACAGAGTTAAAAAAAATCAGAGTCCAAATACTGTCTCAGACTCTTCCTAGTTAAGTGACCCTGACCAAGTCATTAACCTCTCTCTGCTTCAGTTTCCTTATTTGCAAAATGGGAATAATACCAACACCTACTTCTTCAGGGAGGTCTTAAGAATCAAGTGGAATAATAATTGTCAAGTACTTTGTGGACCTTAAAGCACTATATAAATATCAGCTATCTGCCCGACTATCTAAGAGCAGCTATATGGTGTTGTGAATGAAGCACTGGGTCTAAAGTCAGATAGAGCTGAATTCCAATCTGGTCTCAGACACTTATTAGCTGTGTGACCTTGATCAAGTCACTTAACCCTGTTTGCCTCAGTTTCCTCATTTGTACAATGAGCTGGAGAAGGGACCGGCAAATCATTCTAATATCTTTGCCAAGAAACCCCCAAATAGGGTCACAAGAGGTGAACAGACCTGAAATGACTAAAACAACAACAAAATCTGGTTATCTTTGTGAGCTCAGGAAAGTCCTCTGAGCACTCTTGGCCTCAGTTTCTCTTCTTTGAAATGAGAGGACAAATTGAACTCAGGCTCCTTCTAGTTCTAAATCTATGCCACTATGGATGTTTTAAGTTAGAGATATAAAATCAACAGGTCTTTACAACTGCTTGGATTTGGAGGGAGAAGGTGGGCAAAAGAGAAGGAATACTTCTAGACTACAAATCTGGATGACTAGAAGTGAAATAGTGACCACAATGGAGGTGAGAATAAAAAAAAAAATTTAAGGACCATCGAAGAAAGGACTCTTGTCCAAGGTCACAGATGGGGGAAGAGTGAGTGAAAGGCCCAGTATTCAAACCCAGATCCCATTCTTTCAATCATAATGCTCTAATAAAACAAAACTTCCATGGCTTCTATTCAATATGATTTCTTCAAGACCATTAACATCAGTGAATTGCCATAGTGTCCCATGACGGCTGATCTAAATCTTGGGGATGGGTGCTGTTTAATGTGATTCATTGGTTCTTGGAGAATCTTAGGAGAAAAACCAAAACCTGAATAGTCTTTATTGGTGGATAATTATTCCTTTAGCTATTGGCTAGTCACTTGAGGTTCTGGTTTCTAGCCCCAGATTATGGCCCAGGCAGGGGAGCCCAGCTGCTTCCACAGAAGGAGGCCTTCACCTTCTGGGAAAAGATTTTCTCTGAAGCCCATGGTCACCATGGTAATCATGACCTTAGTGCTCCACCATCAGCACTAGATAGTCCTTTAGATTCTGTTACTGTCCAATCCCCATTTCCTTCCTGATGATGCTTTCAAAGGATTAACCCACTTATTGAACTCTAAGGCAAGAGAAATAAATTTCTTTACCACCCGCTGTCACTGCTGGAGTCTGGCAGACACCAATTAGGGCAATCTGCCAAGTAAAAGCCCCACCAGGGACAAGCCCTAGTTTAAGGCCAAAGGGCAATCAATCATCTGGAAATAAAAGCTTCCCAACTTTATTCTATCACAGTGATTTTTTTCATTTCTTGTGGATATCTGCTATCTCATTAAAACCATTTTCTTGCTTAGGAAAGTTCCAATTTCCAAAATGGCAGAGGAAAAGGAGCCATGTCATATAGTAGCACTGGCTTTAGTATTGGAAAACCAGATTCAAGTTCATCTTTTGCTACTCTTTCATCCTTTGTTTGGATCCAGTGGCCCATGAACATTCACCTCAAGCTCTCTATCAGGTCTTAACAGCACCTTTCTTTTAATCCTGGTGTGTGTCTGTGTGTGTGTGTGTGTGTGTGTGTGTTTTAATTAATGGAAATTTATATTGTCTCCTTCCAATCTCCCAGTCCATACATATTTCAACAAATGGAGTTACTTATAGATCCTCCAGCAGGGCATCAACATACCTGTTTTCCCACAATCCCTCCGATATTTGTTATTTTCCTTTTTTGTTGTCTTTGCCAATCAAATGAATGTGAGGTGAAAGTTCAGAACTAATTTAATTTCCGTTTCCTTAGTTATTAGTTATTTTGGAGCATTTTTTAAAAAAGGTTGATTATAGACAGACTGGGTTTCTTCCTGTAGGGGATAAACTAAATGAAGACCCTCTCATAAGGATGTGGCTTCTACTTATGCCTTAATTATGACTTGAAACTTTGAAATAACAAGATGAATTATAGTAAAAAGCTAAAAAAAATCGAACAAGGTGTTTAATTGTCTTGAATGAACATTCCCCTCCTGTTTCCCCCAACTCTTAATTAGCATTTAGGTACTTCTTTTAAAGGCAATTTATTCTTTTGTATCTGCGATAGATTTCACATTTAGAATGTAAGCCCAGACTCTCCAATATAATGGAAGAAAAGGCATGAGGGAGCTTCTGCCTTCGGGGATCTATTTAATTTGTGTTTTGCAATTTATACTTTGCACTTTTTAAACTAAAACCCTGTTGGTTGGGAGATGCCCTTTCACAGAACATAGTAATAAGTCCCTTTTTGTTTTTTCTTACTCTGAGAGTCTCTGATTTTAATTTGGGTTCACTGTCTCACACATTTCCTTGAAGATTGCCTGCTCATAACATTAGATCATTTCAAGGGCTGGCTTTTATTTTTTTTATAAATTTTAATCATTTCTTTATATATTTTAGAAATAAGAGCTTTATAAGAGAAAATGGTTGCAAAGATTTTCCCAGTCATTTCCCCCCTTTTAATCTTGGTTCAATTAGTTTCATCATCATCATCATCAATATTTTATGTCTTTTTATTGCTCTCTGCATTTAGCAGCTGGAATGGCAGAAGTTGACTGCCCAACTCAAGACTTTTACCAGGCTTGACAAGAAAGCATGAAACTACATATGATCTTATACATGCTTCCTTCTCTGCCTTTCCATATGTTTTCCTCACTTGACTTTTTTTGGCATGAAAGAGCCTTCAAAGTCAAAAAGCTAAGAAAACTTAAACGATTCTCAGTAATTTGTGTCCTACTACATTGTAGACATATCTGTCTCACCAGCTCTTCTGAGGGCAATAATTGATGGAGTCACTTTCATGTTTCACTTGAAAATTGTTATTTATGTATGAAAAGTGTCCCTTAAATGAAAAAAGGCAGCCATCATCTTGGCACATGGAGACTTAGATGATCCCTCTAGACTTGAGTCACATTGTAGATCATCCTATAGTATCACAGCATCTGTCTTGAGTTAATACCCATTCATTGACTACTTTTATCCTGACCTACTGTTTACTTAGAAAGAAACCATATATTCATTTAAACCTAAACTTCATAGTTTATAGTTTTATTGCAAAAAAAATAACAAAATAAAATTCATAACAAAATAAAAAAAAAGAATTCAATATGTGTCATTTTAATAACATCCTGATAATTATTTATAGATTTTCCCTTCCCTGATGTCAGTCTTTTCAGGTCAGGTTCATTTGCCTCTCTTTTCTGGGAAGATCTGGATCTTATAATTAACCCACCATTTACCAGGAGAGGAGGAAAGAAACCCAGCTGGTGGACACTCACACAGAATTTGAAATAAGTTACAGGAGATTTGAATTGCAGTTGTTTATATATACAGGATAGCAAGATCTGACTTATGGCTTCTGAGTCTTAGAAATGTCACAGTGGATAATTCTGACTTGTACATTTATCCATCTCTGCAATCCCAGCACTGGGGAAAAAAAAAACTCTTCTTCAAACCTAATGCAGTGGTTATTAGCCTGTAGTCTGTGAACTTTAAAAACGAGACAGAAAGACAGACAGACAGACAGATAGATAGATAGATAGATAGATAGATAGATAGATAGATAAGGAGATAGGTAGGTAGTGGGTAGGTAGGTAGATAGGTGATAAATAAACTGAATTTCAATATTTTGGTTTCCTTTGTAATTCTACAAGTTTCATTTTATGTCCTTAAAGAGCATTAGTCACTGAAAGCTTAAGGTCTTAAAGACCTTAAGTTAAAAAGGCCAAGATCTCTCACTGCATCCTGGGTCATCTCTAATTGTTCTTTTCTATATTTGCCACTGGACCCAGATGACTCTGGAGGAGAGAGTGAGTTTGATGACCTTGCACAGTCCTCCTTCACTTAGATCCATTTCATTAGCATGTCAGGGCATCATCTCCTTGATCTCATGGTTCTCTTTAAGAAAAAAAGGCCAAGAGGCAGCTAGCTGGGGCAGTGGATAGAGCAGCAGCCCTGAAGTCAGGAGGACATGAATTCAAATCTGATCTCAGACACTTAACATTTCCCACCTGTGTGATCCTGGGCAAGTCACTTAACTCTAATTGCCCCAGAAAATAGATAGATAGATAGATAGATAGATAGATAGATAGATAGATAGATAGATAGAATGAAAGACAAACAGCCAGAAGAACAACAAATCTAAGAAGGATTACAGAAGTTTCCCCAGATGTCCAGAGAATATTATGTCACAGGAAAGGTTAAGTCTTACATTTATGGATTATCACCTGATCCCACAAATCGAATATCAACTAACCAAAGAACACAGATGTGGTTGTGTTGTATCTCTGGCCACCAATTGTTCTCCATCATCTTTGACAGATATCATATTTTCTTCTTTATATCTTGCTTGCCAATTAAAACAATCCAGACCAGAGTGTCATTCATGATACCTGGAAAGTACCAGCAGATGCATTCCCTTTTCAGGAAGCTGAAATTTGTAAGTCATTTGACTTATGTTTAGTACATTAACTGCTGGGATCAATACTATAGATAGGCATAGCATTTCTATTTTACAGATGAGGAAACTGAGACATCAAACGAATAAGTATTTTGCTCACATTCATACAACTAAGGATTAGAGGTGGAAATTCATAAGGATCACAAACGTAGAGTTAGAGAGAACCTTGGAACACTTTTCAATTTACATATGAGGAAAACTGTGATTTGTAGAGGGATAATGTCTTGCCCAAGGTTACACACATGGTAGGTAGTTGAACCAGAATGTGAACTCAGATCCCCTGCCATTTCCTAAGTCCAGTATTCTTTCCATTTCATTTCAGCCAAGCATATTTACCTAGTAGTTTTCCACACAGAGATATGCTAAGCTTTCCTTGCTCTTGTGTGTGTCTGTGACTCTATCCCATCCTTAAATAATTTCATTCCTGTACCCTTTAGGAAAAGGGATAAAGTAGGTTTTGATATACCTGCAAATGCTGCAATAACTGCTGCATTCTCCTAGAGAAAACAAAAAAAAAGCATTCCTAATATAGCCATCCTGAGACTCTTAAACCACTAAAAATATCCTTCCATTGACCATCTCTTTCTGTTTATTTTTTCTATAGGCACAAGAGATGCAGAGATAACAAAAAAGGAGGCAGACACCCTTGGGAAAGGAAAGGAAGTTGAATCTAGTTGTCTCCTAAATACAATTTTAGTCATTTCCCCACTGCACTCCATTGTCCATTAATCTCTCATCGCATTCTGACATTTCCAATGTAATTAATCATTTGCTAATTTGGTAGTTTAGTTATTTGTCTTATCTGACTCTTCTTTTGCCCCATGACAAGCTCTCTGAGAAAAAAAAAAAAAAACAACAACTTGTTTTTCATCTCTGTATAATTTCAAAGTCTTTAACTATAAAGGTTTTTTTAAGTACTTCCCAGTTATAGAACATTATTGTAGGCACTGTTTGAGATGTACAGTTTTCATAATCCAAGGTTTCTGCTCTCATGAAGTTAGAAAGTGACTAAATCCTATTATTCTCTGATAGATTAAAAAAAAAGATAGGATACTTACATATTTGGCATCTTCAGGGAACTTAAAAGTAAGGTGACAAAGACATGACATTCAAAGAGATCTAGATTTGCTTTGCTCTTATCTATAATATAATAATATAATATAGTACACTTAGATATCATATAATACTATAACATGATATAATATAACATAATGTGATGGAATATATATGTATTACATACATTATGTAACATATATAGCACATCTATATGCAATGTAATGCAACATTATGTAATGCAATGAAATTAATATAATATGATGTGATATACTATAATGTAATATAATATAATGTAAAATAACATAGCATAAGATAACACACATAGCACAACATAATATGATGGAATGAATGTCATTTAATTTCGTTGAGTTCTGAAACTATGGTCTTATGACCCAACGTTCCCAGTGCTGGCACTTGATGCCCTGTGTTCTTTCCCTCTCCCGGGTTGATGTGTAAAATTTTATTCTAGACCACAGAAACATAGAATGTAGGAATAGGAAGTTACCTGCAAATAATTGAATCCAATTCTTTTGTTTTACAGTTAAGAAAACTAAAATCCAGACACAGGAAATGATTTGATAACCCAGTATCCGAGTCTGAAATGCCAATAGAATACATTTCATATTTTTCAAGGAAGACAGTAAAACTGGTTCCATCCTAATTACTAAATGGGATGGCTATGAATTTTAAGACAAGAATAATGTCTTGCTAGGAAAAGGAAGCTCTCTGCCCCTGCAGGATTGCTGCAGTCTGCATCAGTAATCAATTGTCTGCTGGGCAGTTCCACTATCTAATCATTTCTCTGTGTTTCTGGGTGTTGTTTCTGGAAATGGAAGGGAATGAAAGTCCAGTGTAGACCAGTCCCCTAATTGCACCAAAAATTTAGAGAAAGAAAATGGAATATGACTTAATTTTAAAGAATTAAAGCCATTTTGACAATTAAATTGTTTGCAATGAGATGAGCTATTTGGGAAGTGATAAGGGCTTATTTTCATGTGTTCCTTATGGAGTTGGGTAGTGAATTGGACCACAGGATGGTCTCAGTGGCTAAAAAAATTAGTCATCAGGATAGTGAAAAAAATCCAAGAACTTAATAGCAAAATTAAGAAATATTTGACACATTTAGACAGAGGATGAGAAGTAAATTTTCATTTCCCCTGGATTTACCACTGCTAAATTAGCTTTTCAGTTCTAGGACAAAGTAAATCCACAGCAGGTAATGTGCTGCAGTGTAAAAGGCTTGGGATCTGAAATGTGAACATGGGGGCTCCCAGTCTCCAATGCTCTGGATCCAGTCTCTGATTGCTTATCTGAAAAATGAAGATGACATACCTGGATTCCCTACCCTCAAAAGGACTCTGTGAAAAAATCATATTACATTTGTATAAAAAGCCGCATTTAAATCCTAAAAGATTACCTAAATTTAATGATTCTGTAGTGTAATCCCAGCTCTATTTACTACTTGTGAATTTAGACAAATCACTTAATTTTTCTGCGACTTATTTCCTCACCTGTAAAAACTGGAATAGATATGGTCCAAGGACTAGAGTCAAGTAAATCTGAATTCAAATTCAGACACAGACACTTAATAGCTGGGAAAATTATTTAACCTTTGTTTGCTTCAGTTGTCTCATTTGGAAAATGGAAATAAAAATAGCATTTACTTTTCAGGGTTATTGTGAGATTAAGATGAAACACTATTTATAAAATCCTTTGTTCTTCTTCAAGTATTTTGTAAATGCTGGCTATCTTTCATATTGTTATTATTATTATCATTACTTCATATATTTTTGGACAGAGTCAAAGTGGGAATTTGTTTTGCTATCTAGAATGATTACAATAGTGATCTTCTAAAATCTGTCATATCTCTAGGCTATAATCTCACAGCAAAACCCTAAAATCTAGTCAAATTCTATTCAGAGAATTACAGGAGTATGAGAGGTCATCTGGTTATTCCTTGATCTTTTTATCTATTTTCTTTTTCTAGAAATTTTAAGCAAGGAAGTGAGTTGCTAGATTTTTGACACATCTAACTACAAACTTGTAACCACATCTCTAACAACCTCCAGTTTACAAAGAAAGGAGACAAGAATGAATAATAGTGTCATAATGTGAAATTGTAAAGTCAGAAAGGGGAGGAGATTTGGGAGATTCATTATAACCTCAGTTTGAGACACATTTTGTTCCAAGCTGTGTCTACACAAGTGAATAATTGAACAAAAACAACAAGAAATAATCCTGAGATGGATCCCTATTCTGATATTAACCTTTTATATTCAATTTTGGGAACATATTATTGAACTGGTAAAAGTAACTTTTCTTTTGAGTTAATAAGTAAGTTTTAGAATCTAAGCTCGTCTTCTGTCAATGTTGATTCATTGAACGCATCCTCAGTACAACTTCAGCAGTAAAGGGACATAGGGATTTTGTGTACTTTATTTCCTTTTTACTTGATTTCAATCTTCCTAGCTAGTTCTCTCTTCTTTGACAGTTTTTGTTCAATTTTATATATTACAAATATTTTTATAATGACATGTATTAAAATAGTATTCTTAGGTTCTTGTGGCTCAATGTTACGTCTATGTGATTGTGAGCAACTTGTCCTGATTCCAATAGAACATATTGGTTTCAAATCCAGGATATTGAAGTTCTGTATTTATATTGTAAAAGAAGCAGCATGACGGTGGATAGAAAACTGATTTCAGAACAAGGAAAATCTGCCTTCAAGTTCTATTTCTACCATAAGCTCACTGTTTAACTCTAAGAGAGCCATTTAACCCTATGCTCTAAGCACATTTCTAAGATTCTGTTGCAGATAGATTGCTGATTAAACATGAAGAGGGAACTTTCTCATCAAAGTGTCTGCTATAAGGAAATCCCAGTTCTAGTTACTATCTATAATTACAATATGTTTTGTAGTCTGATGAAACCTAGAAAGTTTTTGCTATATAATTATAAACAATGGGTCTATCTTATTGAGTATTCAGTAGGTGCTAAATATTTGCTTTGATCACAGTATCCAGACTGCTATAGACAAATGCTACTATTATTTCTCATGAGCATGATGTAGTCCTGAAGTATCACTGTAACTTTATTTTCCATCAATAAATGTATAAGATTTGGATACTTATTTGATGCTTCTTTGCTCTCAGATTATTAGCTGAATCATTCTATTTAGGAAGAAAAAAGTGTAATTGATTGAAATCCAGATAGAATCATCATGGGTTTTGGACAGAACCAAAGTGAGAATTTCTCCCTGAAAATAAATGGTGCATATTATGTCAATTTTTCATGATGTTCTTGTTTTGTGATATATTATAAGTAGTGTGTAACTTTCACTGTGAATATCAAATATACAAGTATTTTAATGATATTTTTTGTCTTTTTCACAGATTTTCAAAAAATTAGTGTGCTACGAGTATATAACTGAGTCACAGATTTTGTAATAATCTATAAAGATCATATAACTATTATATATCTGTTTTAGGTGTTGAGTCAGTAATTACTGATACTAAGTAATAAAGCATTCTTTCCATCTCTGAGATATTTTGGCATATATTTTTTACCCTTTGGTATTTCTTTATTAAAAATCTTAATGAAATTTTTTAATGATAAAATACATAAACATGTAATTGTTATACATTTGGAGAATTATCTTGTGTCCCCATCTTTTGATTATAATTACATGAATCCTTCTGCTTAGCAGGTAGGGTTAGGTTTTCATTTATGAGGAAGCTAATTAAGTGCTATGACAAATTTATGCATCATTAGAAACTTTTTGAGTCAATAATTATCTCTCATCTAGTCATACTGGTCCAATTTTTAAAAGAAACTAGAGTTTCACTCAGCTTCCTTAACATAAGGAAATTTTTTGTTCATTATGTTTATAATACCAAAACTTTCTATTTAATTAGCACTCACTGTGTTAGATTTCATGGGACGAAATATATAACTGAAAATTTTCCACATCCTCTTTTTACATGTTTTCTATTTTTTTTGTTTAACTTTTTACTCCTCTGAAGAAAAAGCATTATTTTAAAATTTTTGCTCTTGACACTACTTGTTATTTATTACAGTCATGGCTGACTCTTTATGATCCCATTTGGGTTTTTTTTGGACAAAGATATTGGAGTGATTTGCCATTTCTTTCTTTAATTCATTTTATAGATGAGGAAACTGAGACAAATAGGATTGTGACTTGCCCAGTGTTACACAGCTAATAAGTGTCAGATTTGAACTCAGGAAGATCAGTCTTCTGAACTGCAGGCCCAATGTTCTCTCCTCAGCACCACCTAGATTGTCAAAGTACTTAGACCTCTGTTATTGCCATAACCTTTTGTCTGTTACTTTAACTTGCTGGTAACAAAACTTTAGAATTTCTGACATGATTTTGTTTTACAGATTATCTTCCCTATAGGTTTTTGCAGTCTTAAATTGGGCAAAGAGGGATTTGAGTTTGCTACTGAGCACAGCAGTCAGATATTAATGGAACCTCCCAATGCCATCTGCAGTTGTTTAGTGGCTCACTCCAGTTGTTTTGATTATATTGGCATTTGTGGACTCTTATTAAGATTTTTCTTCAGTGGGTCCAAACTTTATTCCTGTAGTTCTTTCCATGAAAATATCCCCTACTTGAACAGTTGTGTGTATATACTGAAATATTCATAACGTCTTTGTGAAATATTGTGGAAAGATGCAGTATTTATGATAATATAATGATATGCTGCTTAAAAGTTGTTTAGTATATTTGGTCTGTTTCACATATTCATTTCATTAAATTCAAATATATTTTCAAAATTCCAATCTACATATAGCCACCCCCTTTTCAAATCCATTTGAAGTAGCATTATTATTTTTGTCATCTGTTTTCTTAATTATAACTTCTAAAGTTTGTCTTAAGTTGTCTTAAGATTCTGTTAATAGCCTCAGGTTCCTCAAATGTTCCCTCTTTATATTTTGGCAACTTCTTTACTTCATCTTGTATTTAATGTAATTAGGCTTAGCAAAGAAATTCATTCTTAGCACTGCCTTGTGGATTGGCAATACACACTGTGTTACTTGGAGCTGAACATACCATTGACCAAAGTCAAGGTGAAGTTCTTGACTTTAACTTGTAGGGCCTGTTTTTAAAATTTTCTTAAAATATAGTAATGGTGTGCAATGAGAACAATGATGTATTCAGTTAATTTAATATATTCTTAAGAACTTATTCTTTTAATGCTCAGAATCATCTGCACCAAAATAGTTCTAGGTGATGTATCAGTATTTCTAATATTTTCCAAAAGATCTTATCTATTTAAGGTGTTGAAACATGAATGTGGACCATGTATTCAACTGTTCTCTATGTCAAATGGAGATAATAATATTAGTAATAATATATATCATTCATAAATCATTTTAATATGTGCACATGTTGTTAAAATATTGTTTAATTTTGTTCTCACAACAATCCTGAAAATTAGTTGTTATTATTGTCTCCATTTCACAGATACGAAAACTATTGTCAAAAGAGGTAAAAATGACTTACACAGGATCATATAAAGAGTAAGTATCCAAGACTGGATTTGAACTTAGGTCTTCCTGATTGCACATTTAGGACTCTATCCATTTTGTGTCCTAGCTGCTCAAGAATCATGATGGTTTTGAGCAGAGCCAGCCTACCATTCCTGTTATCTTGTTTATATATTAGATTCATGGGAGTAGTCATGTTACACTAACCGGATTGCTAACCCAAGCACTGTATCAAGAGAATCCAATTGATCCATGTTTCTGAGTTCATGCCAAATTTTTATAGCCACTTTTTATCATCCTGGATGCTATTTTCTTGCTTTACTTCTCTCATTGTTGTCATACATGACTTGGATAATGGATTGGGAGTTGAAGGGATTATTTGGAATGCTATTGGAAGTAGGCATTATTTTATATTCTTTCCATATTTTGTACATCTTAGAGAGGATGGGTTAGGGTAGCTTATGGCCTCAATAACCTAAGGAAACAAAAAACTAGATTACCTACTCTAAATGTGAGATAGAGAGTGGAGAAAAGAAGTAAATGTAGTAAACAATGTAGAAATTATATAAAAAATCCATAAAGATTACTGAGTAGCAACTAGAACCCTTGTGAGATTATGTAATCAAAAATTTTAATAGATTGTCAGTTTCATTTTGTACTATTTGTTGGCAAACAAATTTAGCAGGCTTGAAGTAGAAATGAAGAAGAATGATGGTGAGTTTTATTCATTAAAGAGGAAAAAAACTCAAGAAGGGTTGAATATAAAAAGCAAATTCATATAATGAAATATACTTTAAATGTAGGTTCACGTATAGAATATATTCAAGCTACTTTTGGGGGGAGAGGAAGGAAACAGTAAAATTGGGAATACCATAAGTTTCAAAAATAAGTTCAAAAGTTTACATTTAATAGCTTGTGTATTAGTTTTTAAAATATAGTTCTATCCTTTAATTAATTTTACAAGCATTTATTCAGCCCCTGGCATTTTGCTGATACCTGAGGATAAAGACAAGAGTGAAACTGTCTTTGATTTTAAGAATGCTATCTCTATTGATGGAAACAATATATGTTCTAAAATTTCTAAAATGTATACACATATATAACATCAATTTAAAATAATTTCAAGAAGAAGGGTACCAGCAACTGGTAGAATGAGTTCATACCATTTAGGAGACAGTGGTTGAGTTAAGCCTTGAAGCAAGATTGTGATTCTATGGGAAGTAGGTAATAGAGTTCATTTCAGTCCTAGGGGAGAACTTGTGCCCAATGAGTTGAGGGATGGAGTTCTTTGCTGCCAACCTTCACTGTTTATTTTATCTATAGGCCAATCAGCATCATTGGACCTCCTTCAGCACCAGAGAGAAATTATGCCCCAAATTCATATTTAATAACAATTTGATGGTTCCTTGGAAGATAAATTGGAAGAGAATGATATCGAAGGAAGGGAGATTAAGAGACTAGGAAATAGTTCTAGAGAGATGTAATGAAGGACTGAAATTGGGGATGGCTGTGTGAGTGGAGAGAAGATTGTGAGAAATAATTTATTGATAAAATCAATAAGAATTTAATGTAGGAAAAGAAAAAGAAAGGAAGGTTTGGTGATGTCAAAGCTTACAGCCCTGATTGGAAAGATATTTGTGACTGCAATAGAAATAGGAAAGACAAGAAATTAGGACTGTTGGGAGGGAGGGACATAATTGGTTCAGTCTGAAGTATGTTGCGTTGCCTTGGAGACATTAATTTGAAGAAGTCCATCAGAGAACTGGTCATGGGGGACTGGAGCTCAGAAAAAAATAAGCACTGCACATGAAGGTAATAGATGTAGTTAGTATAAGGATGAATCCTGTGGAAGGATTCATCCACAGCTAAGGATGAATCAGTTCATAGGAACTGATGAAAATGCCAAGAGAGTATAATGAGACTAAAAGATATATATATATGTATGTATAAATCCAGACCAAAATGTTGTGAAACACTCTCACAAAACATGTGGGGCATGGATGATGATCTAAATGATCATGAATGATGACCAAAATGAATTGTTTAAAGGAGAAGAAGAACCAGAAAACAGTAGTCAGGATAACTCAAAGGGAAGAGAATATACAGAAAGAAAACATGATCAATTGTACCAAAAGTTCTAGAGAAATCAAGAAAGATACCCACTACCAAGAGACCTTTTGGAGATCATTGGTAATCTTGGAGAAATCTTTGTCAATTGAGTCACATTGAAGAAGCTTGAGAAGGAAAAAGGGAGAAAAGTAGAGATAATAAGCATATATATGTTTTTCTTGTAATTCTGCTTATGAAACAATGGAGAGGTACAGGAAATAGACAATAGTAGTCTTTAGTTATTGGAAATGACTTGGCCATCTTTGTAAGTCATAGAGAAAGGTACAGTGGATAGAGAGATAGAAACTTAGAAAAATGAAAGCAAAGTACAAGGTGATATTATAGGATCATAGAAACAGTTATAGGTTTTGAGCTGAAAGGGACCTTCAAGTTTATTAAGTGTGATATTCTCATTTTACAGATAAAAAGACTGAGGCTGAGGAGGATCCATGAAAGGAATCAAATAAGGAGAGTCAGGAAGGAAGAGACTTCTGAAATGAGGGTTAAAAGAGGGATAAGAGTTGAAAATCAGGGAGGACAGGGGCAAGCAGCTCAGTTACCTATATATTATTCTTTACAAGAGAAAGATGTTTTTGTTTGATAGCAGATAGAAAGATAACATTACAATCTCAAACCACAGAAGCTGGCTAAGTAATTTTTTAAAGAGGGAAAAAAAAAGTCTTGAGTCTGAGAAAATGACAAGTATTGATTTAATTAGATTTTTTTTAAAAGAATCTTTCTTTAGAATTCATCTTGGGTCAGAATTTTTATTTCAAAATGCTATGGGGTGACATGATATAGACAGGATGATGACCCGAATCCCTGACCATAGAATACATCAGTCATTCTAAAGGGCTTGGCATTTGTGGGGGAAGACAAATGCAACTATCGATCTGACCTGACTGCCTCGGTTTGGAATCAACCCCAGTAATCTTATTACTGCAGTATGTTCAGCATGCACTTTTTTTTTTCTCTCTCTGCATCATAATTAAATCTATTTATAGAAGCAGCAGCTGCATTCTCAGCAAGACCTCAAGGTAGCTTATACACTCAGGAGTTCTCTTACCTGCCCATTTTCATCAACACAAGGGACTGGTGACAAATATCCGGTCTTTGGCCCATGTCTTCTACTCAGTCCATAGATTTCTTTTAATTCACTGCTGATTTTATATTATATTAAAAAAAAAAAGAGGGGCAGCTAGGCCATGCAGTGGATAGAGCACCAGCCCTGAAGTCAGGAGGACTTGAGTTCAAATGTGATCTCAGATACTTAACACTTCCAAGGTGTGTGACTGTGGTCAAGTCAATTAACCCCAATTGCCTCAGGAAAAAAAAAAGACAAATTAAGAGTCAGATTATTTGGGCTATAGTCCTACTCCTGACTCTAACCAAGTCTTGTGACTTTAGTCATGTCATTTAACTGAAACTTGTTTGTTTGTTTTCCCCCACAGTTAAATTGGCAGTTGTTAGTTGTTTGATGTTGTTATTGTTCAGTCATTCAGTCACATGTGATCATACTGTCCATGGATTTTTCTTGACAAAGATACATAGCCATTGCTTTCTTTAGTAGGTTAAGGCAGAGGTTGTGTGATTTACTCAGGACTAGTAAGTGTCTGAGGTCAGATTTAAACTCAGCTTTAAAAGTCTTGCTGACTCCAGGCCTAGTGCTCTATCCATGAAGTCACATAACTAACTGCCTTCAAGGAGCTTACAATCTAACAGGGTGGAGAACATGCAAAGAAATATAGACAAAACAAGTTACCTATAAAACAAATGGGAACTATAATAGAGGGAAGATGTTAGAATTTTTAAAAGTCAGAGAAAGCTTCTGGTAGAAGGTGGGAGCTTGTCATTCAATATCCTCCCTCGTGCTACAAATCTTGTCTAGTAATATTTTCTCTAGTAATATTGCTGTAATGATATTCTTCCTCTTGGAGAAAGAATATAAATTTTTATATGAAAGTTTTGTATGAAAGTTAATGAAGACTCACATGTTTAATTCCTTAAAAAGACTTTTTGGGGATGGATTGGGAAGAACATGACTTTTTTTTTTCTTTCAAGTAGCCATGATGTTTTATTATGAGAAGCCTGGTGATTAGAGAATAGGCTTCTACATGATAAAGACCTAGTAGGTTCAAACCCTCCTTCTAATAGGCTCACTGTGTGACCCTGGACAGTCATTTAACTTCTGTACTATTTAAACTCTTTTCTGGGGCAACAGATCTATTAACCAACAACCATTTATTAAGTTCTTATGTGCTAGTCTCTTTACTAAACACTAGGAATACACTGAAAAAGCCCAAAGAAGTGATACCCTGAAGGAGTTTATATTCTAAGAGGGAGATAGCATATAAATACATAGATATATGCATTTATAGGGGAGACACAAGGAATACAAAAAGGAGAATATACATATTAGCATATGGAAAGTGGGGCAGGAAATCCTTTCAGGAAGTGACATCTGAGGGGATAATTTTGTTCTAAAGGAAATGGGAATTTCAATAAGTGGGAGTGAGGAGAAACAACATTTCAATAATGAGGGACTGCTAGATCAAAGGTACAGGATGGGAGATAGAATATTGTGTGTAAGGAGCAGGAAAGAAGTTGATATGGCCATAACATATAAGAAATAACTTATATAAAAAAACTGAAAACATAGAAAGGGGCCAGGCTGTGAGCAGATTAAATTGGTCAACGGAGAGAACCTTGTGGTAAAAGAGACACTCTAGTTTTGATAAGAAGGAGAATAAGATACAAAGATATAGAAGAGTTGGTAAAGGAAATTTCTTCAGTGGAAGATCCCTATATGAAATGATAAGTATGCACTTCCTAGTTTGGGGTTGGGATATTTTTTTGGGGGGGAGGAGGAAATCTCTGATTAGTCCTAGAATAAAAGCTCCCAGAATTTTCCCAGCACTAGGAACACCCTACCTGGTACAAGGCAGATACTTAATAAATGAATTTTGATTGATTATTGGTGGGGGAAGAGTTCCTGGTATGTAAACTCCCTCCATTGATGCAACTCAGATTTTCTTTTAAAATTTGAAGCCTTATTAAGGTTTCTTAACCATCTGTGAATATGTCATTTTATATTATAGATCCTTTTGATATGCTCATGAATCCTAGGGATCTCTTCTTGAATTTTTTTTTTTTGACTATTGAAGGAAATGCTATTTTAATTAACAAAAAACTAAAGATGTAATTTTTCCCAACAAAGTTCATAACTCCCCTCCTTAAAAACTATCAATAAAAGGCATTCAGGATCCCAGGTTTAAAACACTTGAAAGAGACTTGCTGTATGTAATAATATATGAATATATGTATGTGTATTTGTGTGTGTGCGTGTATTTTATCCATGGCTATACATAAAGTTTGTTTCAGAGGTAAGAAAGGAAAGCCTCAATTCCTAAGTCTGGCACCCTAGCTTGTAATATCTCAGATTTCATCTTGCCTCATCTACTGTGAAGTTATTTGCAGTGTGTGCTCTAAATCCCCAAACTAGGGAAAGGGAGAGGATTCATCCTGGATAACTCTGTGACTGTGGGTCTCCAATATAGACTTCTAGTCTCTCTCCTTCTATTTCTTGCTAATTAGACTCAAAAGAACCATTTGGAGTCACTTTTTGCAACAAAAATAACTGCCCTAATGGGCCATAAAGAATTTTGCTAATTCTTGTGGTAATTGAACATTCTTGCCAGCCATATCCCTCTCATCAAACTGCCATCCCCAGCCCACCAGATGGGACTCTTTCTTCCCTAGAGCTATGGATTATAAATTGCCAAAACATCTCAGTGCATTTAATAAAAGAATTCAGTGGAAGCATTGCCTTTCTCATCACTCAGAGGAAATGAAGCAGGAATCTAAAAACTGAATTAGCCAGGCAGGACATGGAACTAAAGTTGGAGAGGACCTTTAAGGTAAAGATCATCTGAGCCAACCTCCTCATTTTACAGATAGGGAAAATGAGGCTTAAAGAATTTAAATGATTTTTTTTTCTTGTCGTAACTAGTAAAGAGGACAGTCAGAATACAAATTCAGGTCCTCTGATGTCCAACTCAGCATTTTCTCCACTAAAGTCTTCTGTAGTTAGCCTTCTGAGGTTATATTATATGTGTGTGTATACACTACATGCACAGAATAGAAAAAAAATATGAATATGTGTATATATGCAAGTGTATGCATATCTACATGTGCATGAAAATATATACAAATATAATACATATAAAATGTATATGAAATAGGTATGTGCTTATATACATATATACATATTCACACACATATATAGTGTTCCTCTTATCTTGTCAGTAGACTATAAATTTGTTGAAGGGATACCTGAAGGTCTTCCTTTTTTTCTTTGTATCTTCAGTGTTTAACATAATGACTTAAGAAACTTCTCCCAGTTTATATGAATAGCAAGTGGGCCGACCAGGAGTCAAATCAAATTTTGGTAAGCCATTGACTGGCTTGGAGGTGTCAATCTTAATTATAATTATTTCCTTTTTTGTAATCTCTCCCTAAAACATTACTCTACTCTTTAAAGTTTTTTTCTTTCATTGGTTAAATCCTTTTAAAACCACCATTTTGAAGAACACCAGACCAGTCATTCACCATTTGCCTCCCAGCTCTCTTCTTCTCTCACTTTTGCCACTATGCTTCAGCTGCCTTCTCACCCTCAAAATCCCTTAGATTTAACTCTTCTCTTCCAACCCCTCTATTCCACTTCTCCTTTTGGTGATTTTCTCTCTGAAGCTCTAGTTTGAGAAAGGGATTTAAGCCAACCATCCATTATTCTTGTCCAAGCTGCTTTTGACTCTCTAGACTTCATTACCATTCCTTTCCCCCACAATTTTCAGCTGCAGATTGTGTTGTATTTCTCCATTAGCATTATGGCAACTTGAGGACAGCAGTCATATTTCTTTTTGCCTATCTGCCCAGCACTTAGCACAGTACCCTGGCACATAGCAAATACCCAAATTCATTAGTGTATTGACTGACTGAACACAGAGAGGGAACAGTGCTTCAGATATATAAGAAATTCTCAGTGAGACCCTCCACCAACACAAATCCACACTACTTTTCAATGTATGGCCTTAATGAATTTGTGGAACCTCACACTCAACATGGGGAAGATTAATTAACTTGTCCAAACTCACACATGCAGTAGGGTTCAGAGGCAGACCTTAAACCTAAGGTTTTTTTTTTCTTTTTTTACTCCTGGGGTAATTTGCTATCCACTTTGCCTTCGGAATATTGATACAGTTTGTATTTTAAGCTCTGTAAAGCATATTATACAGATCAATGTCCTAACTTCTAATCAAACCTAATTTCATAAATTAATTGAAATTAATGCTTATGTCTCACTACAATGAAAGATTGATTTTAATGAATAGCAATCTACATTATATCTTTTTATCAGAAAGGAAAGACCTGATTGAATCCAGAAACCCCAGCTTTCCTAACCCACCACTCATCCTCAACTGCCATATGCATCCCATGAATATATAATGCACAGATGCATCAGCAGCCAAGCCACTGTCACCAAGCTGCATGCAAATCTCAGCATTTCCATCTAGGCTGAATTCCACCCAGACTCCTTGTCCCAGCCATCAGGGCTAGTCTATGTGAGATGCTTTTATGACTAATCAAATATGTTCTGCTGCAATGACTTGAAAGACTCTTTGGGAAAATGAAATCTTGTCTTAATCAGAATTTGAAAAGTGCTAATGAAATGTGTTTGCCCAAATGCCACTTTCCTTCTGTCCTTGACTAGAAGGTCACAAGCTTTGAGAAGTGGGGGGTGTTCTACCCTTGGACAAATCCAATCGCATTCTGTTCAGATGGATGTGTCTAAAAGTCACCTTCTCACATTTAAGGCTGACTCTGTTGTTTTCAACTTTCTTTTCTATAATCCAACAACGAATCTCTGTGGCTCTGGAAAAAAGATGATGGCTAAAGGGTCAAATTCTAACTTTGATATTTGCTATTCTGAGTAAGGATAGCCACAGAGAAGTTTTTAAATGTTTCTTTATCTTTCCCCTTTACTACACCAATGGTCATAACTCTGGTTCAAATATTCATTGCCTCTCTCTTAGACCATTAAAATAGTCACCTCTTTGGTACTCTTTTATCCAGGGGTCCTCAAACTATGGCCTGCAGGCCAGATGTAGCAGCTGAGGATGTTTATCCTCCTCACCCAGGGCTATGAAGTTTCTTTATTTAAAGGCCCACAGAACAAAGTTTTTGTTTTTACTATATTCCGGCCCTCCAACAGTCTGAGGGACAGTGAACTGGCCCCCTATTTGAAAAGTTTGAGGACCCCTGATTCTAGACTATCAACTTATAAAGTATCTACTATATGGATTTTTTCAAAGGTTTGGCCATGTCACTCCGTTGCTCAAGTTCCACAGTCTCCCTTTATTGTTCAGTCATTTTTTCAAGTCATGTCCGTTTCTTTGTAGGCTCATTTGGGGTTTTCTTGACAGATACTGGAGTGATTTGCCATTTCCTTCTTCAACTCATTTTATAGATGAGGAAACTGAGGCAAATAGGATTCAGTGAGTTGCCTAGGGTCAGATAGCTAATAAGTGTCTGAGGCCAAATTTGAAGTCAGGAGCCGAGTCTTCCTGACTCTATGCCCACCACTATATTCTTTGCATTATCTAGTTACCCTATTTCCTCTAAAATAAAATATAAACTTTTCCATTACAACTTTTATAATCTGACTTGAGCTAATCTTTCATATTGATTTCATATGATCACCCTACAACCCATTTCATTCCAAGCAAATTGTCCTACTTGTCTCTTTATAGGACACACAATCTTTCACCTCTGTTACCTTGCAGTGGCTGCCTGCCATGATCTTTCTTCTCACTTTAGAATTGACCTATCTATGGCTAATCAGTTGAAACATCTCTTTCATCCCTCCTTTTATCTCTACTCCCTTTTCATCTGTATTAGTGCGGTTCCTTATCACCTCTAGACTCGATAATTACTATTGCTTTCTAATAGTACTTTCTAATTCTAATTCTAATAGTAATAGTAGAAGAAGTGTCACTTGCTTCTTAATATCTTGTCTTTCTAATCCATCTTCTATTTAATTGTGTAAAACACAGAAAAGTTGCTCTTCAACTACAAAATCTTCAGCAGCAGTTTTTGCTTTAGGAGAAAATTTCAACTACTCATCCTGGTCTTAGAGATTCCAAAATCTAAATTTTACCTATTTTTCTACTATTGAATATTCTTCTTTATATACTTTGCATTTCAGTTAAATTATTCAATACATAAAATATCATCTTCTTTACATACATAAAAATTCCATGCACCTTCTTGTATTTGCACCTCTGCTCTTGATATAAAACTTGTCTATTTTTTTAATGAGACCATTGACTGGGTCAATTTAATCAAAAGAGATCTCCTGGGAATTTTCTGAAAAGAAAGCTTGCAATTGATGTAAAGGATAACAGCTAGAAATATGTCAACCAAAGTACAGAAATGCCAAACAACTAAAATGCTAGCACACAAGGGAACTTCTGATCTGGAAATTTATAGCCATGATTATTTGAACCTTCATAGAGATATGAAAAATAATGCACATCTCTTAGAGATAGATGATTCATCTTGCTTTTTCTCAAATGCATCTAATGAGGAAGCAAATGGGAAAAAATCATGGAGATAATTGCAAAACTTCTCTAGTTATTGAATACCATGACATTAAAAAGGCTCATTACTTTGCTCTTCACTAGAATAGCCATTGAAATTGTTAGGAAAGGGCATTGATCAGATCGCCTTTAAAGAGACTTTGTCCCAGTGGTTGAACTTATCTCTAGTTATCCTATACAAGTGAACCAAGAAGATTTTGCTTCATCTTTGCAGCCCTTTCTAATAAATTAGGTTGGAGGCAAAAGCAAAACTTTCACCAAGATGATTGATAGCATGGAAAGTCTGTCTCTGGTTGATGCAGAAAAAAAAAATAGTAAAGTTTATGATTGCCTATGGCCTGATTAGAGTAGAAGATCTCAAAATTAAGGTAGGTTTTAAAGATGAAAGAGACTTTAGAAGCCATCTATTATAACACCTTAATTTTACATATGAGGAAATTGAAGATCAGAGGTTAATTTATCTGCCAAAGGAACAAGGTATTAAGTGCCAGTGCAAAAATTTGAATAAAGGCTCTCTGATTCCAAGCCAGCACTCTTTCCACTGTCCATGGTGCTGCCAGAAGGTAAATGAGACTTTTAAGTTTAGAAATCTGGTTTGATATGATAAATCTGTGTTTTGGGACACTTAACCTGTGCTAATCCAGTAATTAAGCACATATTGGATATTCAAAGGATTGTTTTGAGGAAAATAATTTGTATAAGTGAAAGCACTACAAACTAGAAGGTTAGTACTGTACAGATAACTCTTACCAAAGATAGGGAGCCATTCTAAGGCATCACCAACAGATGATGATACAGCTTATTTGGAGACTTCCAGTGATTGAGATCTCATCATTGTCCCAGGCACCTTAATCAAATGTTAGAGTGCTCTAATTTAAAAAGAAATGACAAAATCCTCTTGTCCATAATGTATACCCTCTGATGTCACTGTACTTGACAAATAGTGATTAGCATTTGATTTCTTTTCCTCACATTCATCTCTCACATATGATCCATTATCACAGATTACATGTTCACATCCTGGTTCATTTCATTCCTATGCCATCTTCTGGCCATCACCCACATGCACTCTTCAATCCTCTTTTTCCCACCCCATCCTTCCAGATCTAGAATTATAACCTAATTAGTACTGCCATAACTACTGAAAAAAGTGTATCATTATCTTCTCCTATGGTTCTAATCACCATCACTGGAGCTTTTCAAACTAAAATATTCCTCCCTGACTATTACTCCCCAATGTATGCTCTCTGCCCATTTAAAATATAAATTTTTAGCATAGGAACTGCTTTCACTTTGTATTTAAATCTTCAGGATTTAACACAGAGCTGGGAATAAGAAATTAAAATGCTTTTTAATTCATTCATTCATCTACGTTTTTCATTCAAGAGTAGCATGAAAAAGTAATGATTGTCCTAAATGCCTTCAAATGCCCTGATGCAACTGCCTTTGTTGTTTTTTTTTTTCCTAGCTTGCTCTCTGATTAGAATACAAACTCACTGAAGGCAAGAGCTACTTTGTTTTTATCATATAAGATCTTACACGTACCAAGTTCTTCATAGACATCTGGGGAAATAAAACAAATGGATTTTCTTTGTCAGACTCAACATCCCTCAATGATTTTTTAGGGCTGACATTTTCAAAGTTGGATCCTCCATCTTGATGGAGCCATCACTTGGTACTGGTGATCTTTATCTATATAACCCTCAAGTCTGCAGCTCCTTGGGCTGAATGAGCATGAACATCTTTGCTTCCGGACATGTTTCTGCTGAAGCTGAGAAACTTCTTGAGCTGAGAAACTCCATTCTCAGAACTCCTCAGGTTTCCAATAAGCACACATAACTCCTATTTACATTTCCAGAGAGGAAAGAGACTTCAAGGTCACATTAGGTGTCCCGGCTTGAGAAACACAGCTTCATCATAATACATAATGGTCTGTCTTATGGATGATGAGAGGTGACAAAGAAGTTGAAAAGAACACATTGGGCCCACCAAATAATTTCTATAGACTATGGAGTTCCCCCATAATGTTCTATACTTCTGAGTCTCAGTCAAATACTAGGAGTTCCCTGCTTCCCCTTAGTAAGGCATTTAGTAGGCATATCTACACTCTCTGGGATGGTATCCTTACATGTTCCCAAACAAAGGATTACATCTTGTGATATCATAGTTGAATAACTCAAGCTCTTCTCTTTGGCTGATTTCTTCTTATTTTCAGTACTCTGAGAGAAGAGACAATACTATGAGGAGAAAGGACTCAAGCCCTTCCCAGTCTCTGGACTGATGTGTTTACTTTAACCATAACCATAAGCTTTGCTTCTTTGCCTTAGTGTTTTCCTTTCATTTTAGGTGAAGGGGATAGCTACAAGTTTGTAAGTTTTGAAAAAATCAGAAAGATATATCCAGGAAATCTAGGAATCAACTCCACACTGGATTTTGCAGACAGCCTAGGTTTGAGACCAGAAGAAGACTGATCTTTAACACCCTTCTCATGGTAGCAATACCAAAATTAGACATAAAGTTGATGGCACTAATGTTATGTAGAAGTGGCATTAGGTCTGAGCTCACTCTCCTCAGATACCAAGGATATATAGGAGAGAATGTGTCCTAAGGTATTGGGAGAAATATTTGTACTTCTGTTTGGGGCATATCTGTGAAGCAGATTCTTTGATCAGAACTAAAAACAAAAACAACAAAAAGCCCTCATAAAATTATTCAGGGATTGCTTTAGTCAACCTCTCTCATTTCTTTTTAGTTTAGAGAGCACTTAATTCCCAACAATCCTATAAGTTTAGTACACCTTATAGTTAGTTAGAAATGTGCACTTTTATTGAAAGGAAAATTGAGATCTATGAGGAAATATATAACATTACCTAAGTCTCCTGACTCTTAAGTTTACACCAGATTACAAATAATAAGGCAAGCTAATTTTATCAGCATACATCAACATCTACAACTGGCAAGTGTTAATCCTTCCATCGCCTTAGTACCATGCACTACTGGTCCCAATCATCCACAGCCTAACCCTTATCTAAATATATGGATAAAATGAAAGATCTGTACTTCTTACTTTTTACTTTTCTTTTTTTACTTTTAAATTTTTACTTAATAATTTTTACTTCATTCTACTTACAAAACTCTCATAAGTAAATGCTTGTTAAATGCCAGGCATTGTGCTAGATAGCATAAAGTCCCAAATTAAAAGAGTCCTGCTCAGAAGATCCTTATGCTTTTCTATTATGGGTGCCCAGAAAAGCAAATATAAAATAAATAAAATATAGTGATTTGTAGGGAGGGGAGAGATGAATCATGAAGAGGAATAGAAATTCAAAGAGGTAGAGGTAAAAAAGGAGGGTACTCCATGGATGAAAGACAGTCAGTTATTCGAAATTGAAATAGGACATGGAGCATTTTGTCTGGAGAAAGACAAGTACATGGTTATGGTTGTAATTTGTGTATGAGAGATCACATTTAGCCTAAAAGTATAGACTGGTGCCATACTTGGAAGATCTTTAAGTTTCCCAAGAACAAGAATATGTAAGAAGGGATGGGAACTCAAGAAAAAAAGATTAGATCTGGAAGGTAGATGTGAATAGATTGTCAACAAACACTTGGGAATGAGTGAGCTAAAGAAAGGACATTAAAATAGATGAAAAAGAGAACCATGTCATAATATTGGCATGTGGCCATATGCAATAGATGTAGCATCAATAGCAATCTATCATGGGAGTTTGGTGGTTAGTCAGACAGGTAGGCAGGTAAGTAGGGAGAACATTGTTAGAAATAGCCAGAATAGAGAGAGTACCCATGATCTAGTTCAGTTGTGGTCAACAGTCTTTAAAGTTGTAGGGAAAAAAAACCATGAAAGTTGAAGGCTAAGAAAAGGACATTGCAATGATAAGATTGTTGCTAGCCTTACTGAGAGCCAGATTGTAAAGAATTTAAAAGAAAATGGAAAATGAACAAATGGAGATAATAAATATAAATAGATAAAAATAAGTATTTACCCATTAAAGAGAAGGGGTAGATAAAAAACTATGCCTTAATGGGATGCTAGAGTTAAATGAAGATTTTTGAAAGATGTGGGAAATCTGGACATATTTATTGGTAGTGGGGAAGGAGTCAGTGGACATAACAAATGAAGATTAGGGGAAATGATGTAATAGAATGAGGCAAAGTTAAGAAAGATGGGGAGAAAAAAATAAGAGGCATAAATAGGAAGCTTAATGTTGGCAATGAGAAGTCTCTTCCTCAGAGACTGGAGCTAAAGAGGAGGGAGTGAATGATGGCCATGGGAAGATATAATAAACCCTTTGAGAAGAGGGAGATTAATGTTGATGTTTTCTATTTTCTCAGGGTTCTATGATTCCCATCAATCATTCATTATACTATTTAGCATTATCTACTCAGACTATATCTACTCAAACTCAGAAATTCTGGAATTAAGTGGACATAAGTTGTAGCCAGTCCTATATGTTTTGACTTTTATTTGACGCATGGTTAGCACTGTGTACAACACAGCTATGTTCCCTTAATGCGCTGCTTCAAAAACATTTAGCAAAAGGACAAACCCAGCATTCCTTTGTTATATACAAGATTGCACAACAACTCATTCTATTTTCCCTTTCCTGGCAGGATGACCTTTCAAAAGTTCATTCATTATGGCAAGAAGGGAATAAGCAGTGATTGTCCAGAAAAGAAGCACTGTGTATTGAATTCTCAAGCAGAGATGACCAGCAAAGTGGATGGACATAACCTGTTCTGAGGGCACTGATGATCCAAGGATGATTAATCAGGGGAAGGGGTGTTGTCATTTAGGATTTCTCCTCCTATTTCATCTCTCATTGTCATTTAGTTATCAGAATCTATTAAATTCAACAAATCTATTGACCAACAAATGTATTAAGTACCTACTGTATTCTATTAAAATACAAACACCTAAGCACAGGAAATGTTTTACCTTTGTCTATATATCTCCCACACTTAGCATCAAGTCTGCCATATAGATTCTTAATAAACATTTTATTGCTAGACTAATTGTGTTCAAATCATTGAGTTAGGAATTGATTGAGATGCATATTTGGACAAAATAGACTCAACTAACCTTCATTAAATTTATAATCAAGCCTGAAATGGGAAAATGTCTAGTCAAGAGCCTGATTGAATGATCAACAAATGACCTAACTTCCACAGCTCTACTCAAAAACCTAGTTTTCATTTGAATGAATAATTATCAATAAATCCAATAAGAAATTGTAATAAGTGATTTCTGTCCCAGAACTTTATTATCATCTCCAACCAGAAGAACAATGGCAATAGGAAAGATAACCCACAACAAAACTAGCATAAAGCAAGGAAGCCTCTCAGCATAACTGGAGACAAGGTAAGATCACAGGTAACCCTCAGGTCTCCTTTTCTAGAGGCAAAAAGTGCAGAAGATTCCTTGGAGAAAGTCTCAAATCATTCAGGGAATCCAAGCATGGGAAACTTGGAAATCAAAAGAACTGCAGCTGTCAAAGACCCATGAGCAGCCTGATGTTACAATTCTGAGTCCAGGACATCACAGGACCACAAACTCTAAGGCCTGTCTTGTTATGTGTTAAAATGTATTAGAGGGCCCAAAGATCTAGCACTTTGAACTTAAAAGATCGAATGACTTCTAACCCTGAAACATAGAAGTCAGTATAGAAAACTCTGAACTAGGACAGGATGAATCAGGAACTAATCATTCATACCCAAAAGTACTATTGAAGGAAAGTTTGGCCATGGCATCATATTCAATTTAAGAGCTAAAGACAAAATGATTAAAAGTAATAAAAAAAAAGGATAAGTATTTTTAAAATTAATTGCAAATCTGGAAATTTCTCCCAAATGAATGAATAGCTATTTAACAATCAAAAGTAGATACTCAAAGAAAGGATTTTCCACAAAGATCACATGAATACATGGAGGGAGAAGGTGGAACAAGGTTAAAAAAAAGAAATGAAAACTCTGAAGGAAAGTTATATGGAAGGAGAATCAGCCTTAGAAGATAATGCTGTAAGCTTTATCTAAGTAACAGACTACTTGAAATCTAGAGTACACAAAAAAAGAAGTCAAAGATTCCAGGAGACAGCAAGAAATAGGGGGAAAATCAAAATACTCAAAAAAGAGAAAATATATCTAGTATCAAGAACAACTAATGTAAGAACTACATCTTAAGGAGATGAGAACTGTTGGACTCCTTGAAAACATGATTTTTAAAAGTATGTGTAGTATAGTTGATGTAAATTCAAGCTGCCTTTAGAACTTGAAAACAAAGATAGAAAGGATCCACTATTCAATTGCTGGAATAAGTCAAAAAATGAAAATGTCATAGAAAAGCCATAATCGAAATCCAAAATTTTCACACCAAAGGGGAAAAAGTGATCCAAACATTCAAGAAGAACAATCCAATTACTAAGGAATTTTATTCAGAAAAACCTGCAAGTTTCTAGTTAGGTAATAAACATTTATTACACGTTACTATTTCCTAGGCTCAGTGTTAAGTGCTGGAAGAACAAAAAAGACACAAAGCAAAAACAAATTAACAAACAAACAAACAATAAAACCCCAAATATGCTATGTTTTCCAGGAAACATTCTGGAAAAAGAATGGAGGAGAGACAGAGAAAAAAAAACACTCTATACATATAAAAATGAGTGATGTAAATGGGAAGTAATCTCCAAGGGAAGGAATGAACATAAAGTCAAAGGTGTCAAAGCATTCAGACTAGCAACAGAAATCTCATTACGTGAGTATGTATCCAAGAGAATGGCTAACACTGTAGTTGATTTCTACTTTTTAAAGACTCCCTTTAGCTCCAGCTTTTCCTAAGCATGAAAGGAGTAGAGAACTTCAAGGCACTTTCATTCCATGTCATCCTAGTTTTCCACATGGTAAAGAGAAGCACTTTGCACATGTCCCAAGCTTATCTATAAATCATGGGCACAACCTTAAATATGTAGTAAACGTGAGAAGGGAAATAGGTAAGAGTACTCTATACACAACAGAAACTGAATAATAAATCTATGTTGGATGGAATTGAGGAAACTCTAAATGTAACAGATTTTGCCCTAAAATCTTCAGGTAGAAGCTGAATGGTCGCTAGGTAGAACTAGAGATTTCTTCTCAGTTCTGAATAGAGTATATTGGATAATCACTGCAGACCCTTCCAACACTGAATTCTATGATTCTATAATCTTACAGGGAATCAAAGCTAACTTATTTTATAAATGAAGAAATTGAGGTACAGAAAAGCTGAGGAAATTGTCCATGGTCACACATGGATAATTGTTGGTCATCCAATTAACAAGAACCAGAAGTGAGACTGAAGTTCAAGTTTGCATGATTTAAGATCATCAATTTAAATCTGGAAGGAATTCTAGATGTCATCTAGTTTAACCTCCCATTTTAAAAATAGGGAAACTGAGATCTCAAATCTCTAACAGATTGACCCAATGTGACACAGGTAGAAAGTAGCCAAGTCAGAAATTGATTCCAGGACAACTCTGAAACCTAACTCAGTTTCCTTTCTATTTAATATCCTGGCCATCTATATTCGGCAGATAGGGAAAGCCAAAGAGTAGGCCAATCAATATAAGAGGAAAGGGAGTTTCAGTAAGACAAGAACAAGAATTCAGGACCACAATTCTTAAGGAATTAAGAGATTTAAGGAAGGGAAAGGACAGGCTGGACCTGAATTTCATTTTCCAGAAGTTCAGTCTGAATAACAAAGCTCTCAGATGTCTATGGTAAAGGGGTGAGAAAGATGACTGAGGAAGGTTCAAGTAGTAGGTGATGGGTTAACTAAGTTGTCAGCTTCCCCAGAACTGAACCAGCAAAGAACCTAGAGTAATTGTCAGGATCTTAGTCAGAAAGAGGCAAAAGAGGGTGGAGGGGTTAAACATTACAAGTTGTCTTCTTCCCTTCTTCTGAAGTGAGGGAAGGAAGGTATAAAATATCAGAGAGCAGCTAAGTAGTGCAATGGATAGGGCCATTGAGTTTGAAATTAGGAAGTTGTTAACTAGTTATTTCAGTCCTGTTTTATTCTCCCTGACTCCATCTGGAGTTTTCTTGGCAAGGGTATTAGAGTATTTTGCCCTGTCCTTCCCTAGCTTATTTTATAGATGCTGCGATTGAGGCAAGCAGGGTGATTTGCCCAGGATCACACAACCAGTAAGGGTCTGATGTCAGATTCAAACTCAGGTCCTCTAGACTTCACATGTTCTATCCACTGCACCTCCTAATTTGAATTAAAAAACTCAAGTTCAAATCCTGCCTCAGATATTTAGCATTTGTGTGACCTTGGCTAAGTGATATTTTTATTCTCCTGAGGCTATTGGGGTAAAGTGATTTGCCCAGGGTCACACTAGGAAGTGTGTCTGAGGTCATATTTGAACTCAGGTCCTCCTGACTTCAGGGCTGGTGTTCTATCATCTGCCCCAACTAACTGCACCCTCACACCCCCGCCCCCGGCTAAATCTTTTGAGCAATAATCTTTATATGATTCAGTTTCCTCATTTACAAAATTCAAGGTTGAACCAAATGGTCAGAAAGGTTCCTTTCAGCCCTAATCTATGATCCAATAATTATTAATGTAACATTGTGTGAAACTAGGCCCCAAGAAAGAAGCTGAACTACTTAAATGTACACAATTAATACAAGTCACTGTCAGACTTGTAATTGATATCTCTTCATATCCACTGTAATGCTTTTCCCTCTGCCCCATTCCATCTCCTTATCTAAAATATAGCTCAAATGTTACCCATTTTAGGAAGACTATGACTATTAAGTGCAATAAGAAAAGGTAATAATGCACACAGATGACTTATACAGAAAACATGCTACCCTTTACCCCAATCCTTATTACAGAAACCTTCCCACAATGCTCAAGGATATGCCTTATGTCACAATAAGACTGTATGCTCATCAGCAAATATAAGATAATACAGAAAATTTCCTTGAAATTCTTCATAGATTTTCTTGTACAGCATGATAATTGTGGAAAAATGTATAGAAGAATTGCACATGTTTAACATATATTGGATTGCTTGCCATCTTAGGGGAGGGGGGTGGGCGGAAGGAAGGGAGAAAAAAAATTGGAACACAGGGATGAATGTTGAAAACTATCTATGCATATGTTTTGAAAATAAAAAGCTTTTTAAAAAAAGAAAGGAACCGGCTTTTAAAAATGGAAGCAATGTGATTAGCATTTTGTAATGTTCAGTGCAGTCCATAGCAAGGCATAACCATTCATTGAGTATTAAATGGAATCTCTAGAAACATACTCATGGATATTTTCATCAGAAAGAAATCATTTCATTTTTCTCCATGGAATACTCACTTTAATGCATTTTAATGGTATAATCTTACAAATTAACTGGTTTCAGCAAAGTGAGCCCTGTACCTTTGAGTCTTGAAGACTTTTTCTAATATTATATAGTATGAAAAAATCCCCTAAGTATACTACTATGCCTTAAAGATGACATTAAATAGCCTATTTGAAACAATTCAGTGGATTATGGTTTTTTTTCCATTTTCTATTTTATAAAACCTACAGTCTCTCATTTCATAAAACCTTTGGCCTCCTCCCCTTCTTAGAATGTCTTATTCTCTATCCCTAAACTTTGAAACATAACCTTAAGGGTTCTACTATCTTGTTAACAAGGAAAAACACTCTGAAAGTCTGTGACCCTTGACACAGAACTCCAAGATCTATATTTTCAAAATGAGTTCAACTTTAGCCCCTTTTCAAAATTCTATCTTTTTGATCATTTTTACCCAATCAATTATCTCTAGAAATTTCAGAATGGAGTTGACATCTAGATCTCATTGATAGAGGTCCCATATAGATCCCATGTTGTATGTAAGCATTGTCCTAGAGTTTAGGAAGCAGGAAAAGAAAACTTGAATGCAAATTTTGACTCAAACTTTAGTCACTATTAACCCTGAGTTCTGTCCACCTAAGTTTTCTTCTCTGCCACATACAGGCATTAGAACCAGTTTCCTATAAGATCCTTTCCAGCTGTTGTTATTCTGTGATGGCAACCTACTCCAATATGGTTTCCAAGAAAGCCCTAGATGGGGTGATGAAGAGTAGGACATGACTGAAATGACTGAACAACAATGATAAACCTTCATTTATTCAATTAAAATGTTTCTTATTTTGGCTGGTGCAACCTACACAAGGAGATTTAAACTGTCATATCATCTGTCAAATGGTTGATTCAAAAAACAAACATTAGGACTTATTGTATAAAGAACAATGTGGTCCTGACATTTTTAAAAATGGATGTTTCTAAAAGAAACATGTATGGAGAGAAATAATAACAAATAATATTTCAAATATTATAGAATGCAGAGAAATGTATTATGCAATGAAATCAAATAAGGGAGAAGACAAGAGACTAGGTAAGATACTGAGAGTAGGTTTTATGGATGTGATCATTATCAATGAGCCAAGAAGCATTAATTGAGTCCTCACGATGTGCCAGTCCGGTGCCAAAATTGGCTAAATGATGAAAACCAAGAACATAGACTTTGACCATAAATTTCTTATTTTCTAATGAGGGAGGTAAACAACTTAGAAAACCTTATAAGTGAAAGGTAAAGTTAAAGAGGGCATTGGGGATTGGGGACAGAATGGAGAAAGAGAATAATGAAATGACTCCAGCAGAAGGATTTAAGCTGTCTGGGAGGAAGCTGGGGAAACAAGTAGGCAAAGCTCCATTGGATAGGCCATCAGAATCCAAGAAACAGACTTCTAGAATAGAGTGAAGATGAGAGAATGTAAAATGAAGAGAATAATTCTGGGAAATGACAGATCAGCAGTTATAATTTATAATTATGGTAAGGAAGAGAAGAGATTGAGGGAAGAACCTTGAGGGACACTCCAATTGAAGATGTGGGAGATAGATGACATAAAAAATGAAGGAAGCTGAAAATATTTGGACAATTGGCACAATAGCCAACAGCAGAGAAGACTTAGACAGAACGATGGCCAATAGCACAAAAAGTTTCAGATAGGGCAAACTAGAAAAAGGGAAAAATATATGATTGGAATAAAAGCCCTTGGATGTTATAGTTCAAAAACCACTGGTCCCCTTTGTATGAGCAATTCCCTGAGAAAGGGAGCCAGATTTTGAATTATTGAGAGGTGAGCAAATGGTGAAAAACTAGAGTCAAAAAATATGGATAACTATGAATTTGTCAGTGAAAAAAAAAGGATGGGAATAGACAATAGTTTAAAGATGCTGGGGTCAATGGGAGGTTTTCTGCTTGTTCCTTCTACAGACTAGGGGAGACAAGTATATTTGTAAGGAACAAGGATGGAGCCGATATTCACAGGAACATGTAAGATAGAGAGGTAGTGATAATCAATGGGGCAAACTTCCAACTTAGCTATGAAGAGGGACTATCAAGAGTATAAGCAAAAGGCATGGCATTAGAAAAAAGATGGATATCTCTTTCTTAATTTGTGGCTTGCCAAAGTCCAAATTGACACTAATTTATATACCCATACTCTAATGGATTCACAATATAATTAGTGTCAGTGTTCCATCCAATGACCAAGCTAACAGCTAACATAATGTATGTCCATTCTGACTCTTATCCAAGAGTCACATTGCTTTTCACATACTGGGCTCCAGGCTGGGGATCGTGCTGAAGTTCTCCTGACATAGGAAGGTAACAATGGAACATTTGTTCTGTCCATTGGTAATCCATCAAAACAGCCACAAGGACAGCCTGTCTCTTTTCTTGGGCATACATTTCTTTGTTGGCATCCTTTTTTGTGCTTGAAGCAACATTTGTAAAAATCCTTTAGTTTCTCCAGCCAAGGGTTTCATGTAACATAAGGCTCTGCAGTCTTGCTGTTGTTCCTAGAAAGGAAACAGATGAGATCGCTTGTTTCCTCATCCTTCATCCATTTCTAGTAAGGCTGCTTTCCATCAGCATGGATGGTGAGGGTGAAGAGCCATGCCCTGTTACTTTGAATAAACCTCATCTTGACAATGTCGACAGGTACCAGGACACGCTCTGTTTGGGATAAGCATCTAAAACTAAAGAACATAGGGAGCATGTTTGGCATCCTCTGTATTTTCAAATTCTGTTTGACAACCTC
Source organism: Antechinus flavipes (assembly GCF_016432865.1). NCBI lineage: Eukaryota > Metazoa > Chordata > Mammalia > Dasyuromorphia > Dasyuridae > Antechinus > Antechinus flavipes. The sequence continues at coordinate 18,525,605 of NC_067399.1, read as the reverse complement.
AGGGATGTGCAGAATGCCTGACATCTGCTACTTCTGTTTGTTAGGGATGGCCCCATCACCTCTCCCTCTGGTAGGGAATAGATATTAACAGGGACCTGACATCTTGCATCCTCCTGTGGCCTAGAACATGTCAAATTTTGGAGAGTAGGAAAGGAATTCTCTGTCCATAATATTTTCCTTTGGGTTCACATGAATATCTTTGAATATTCCCCAAATTCATTTTTTTCTTCAAGAAAGAAACTTGCAACACCGTAATTGGCAACAAGAGAAGGGAGGAAGAAGAAAATTGAAAACCAAAGACACAGGTTTAGATTCAAAGACCCCTAAACTATTATAGAAAGAATCCCCTAACCACAATATGGAATTGGTTCCCTATTGCTTCAAGGATAAAATGTAAAAAAAAATCTGTTTTAAGATAATAAGGAGAAAAGAAAAAGAATATATTTATATTCTAAAATCTTTAGATTTCTATCACACACAGAATGTGTGCAAAATGATGGGATACAACAGACACCAGGAATGGTAAAGATGACATAGAGTGGGAGTTCATAGGAAGACAAGTTCCTCAGGGGAACTCACAGTTGCCCAGTAGAAAGAGAGCCAGTGTGGTTGGGACATATCTTTAGCTGGCAGGCTCAATTCTAAAAATGACGTAGCACCCTAAAAGAGTTAGGTATAAGAAGTAGAAGTGGGTTTGAGAAGCATAGTGGAATGAGGAGAGATACCACGAGGCATGGGGAAGGGAAAAAGCACCATGAGTACCATGGCAGACTGACTCAAAGGAGATTGGCAACAAGAGGATGGCCCATAAGTAGATTTTTAAAGGGAAAATTTAACCTCAAGGACATGACTGGGATTTCTAACAGGACATAAAAAGTGAGACTACTTCTAAAGTAGGGTGGGTCTCAGGAGTTTGATATAACTTATTTTTCAACCTGGTTGACTTTTCCAGAAGGTGTGACCGTGGAGCTAAACTGAGCTCCATCAGTATTTTCTCTTTGCTTTTCTCAGGGATCAATTCTTTAATTTCTCTCTGTCCAAACAACCATTCTGGATCTCATCTGTCAGGATTAAGTTACTATGCCTCACTTTCCTCATTTGGAATTCCAAAAATAAATCACTTGTCTCATACAACATTGGTATGAAAATCAAATGGGTTAATAGACATCGGAATGCTACTTTTTATCATTCCTATAATCTTAGAAGTAGATAAGATTCCCAAGTGCTATGATCCAATCTAAACCTGAACAAGGATCCCTATACAATATCCACTAAAAGTGATCATCTCTGTGATATAATGGATATAATGCTGGGTGTGGAGTCAGGAAAACCTGAGCTAAATCTGACCTTGTATACTCACTGATGAGGTCCCTAATGGTGTTTTGGATTAAGAGAAACTAAAGAACTGATCCCTGAGGCAAGATGAGAGAAGGCCCTGCTTGAGATCAATTTAATTTCATGATCCCACCTTCTGGGGAGGGCATCCAGTTTGAAAATCAAGTTATGTCAAACCCCTAAGATCCACCCACTGTAGATGTCTTGAGCAGTCTCACCTTGCCATGCCCTGTCTGTCAGACATCCCAGTTATGTCCCTGAGATTAACTGTTTTCTTATAAAATGTACTCATGGGCCAATTCATGGCTTCTGCCTTCTTTAGGGTCAGTCTGTCATGGATGGCATTCTTGTCTCATGGTATCTTTCTTTTCACCTCCCCCTTTCTCCAGTGTCATGCCCCTCCACTATGCTTTCCAAACCCACTTCTCCTTCTTACAGCTAACTCTTTTAGGGTGTTAAGTCCCTTTCAGAATTTAGCCTGCCAACTAAGGGCATACCCCAAACTCATGAGGTGCTCCCTTTCTACTGGATAACTGTGAATTCTACCAAGAAAATTGTCCTTCATATACTCTCCCAGCTCAATTTCATATTTGCCATTCCCTGTGACTATTGTATCCCTTTGTTTTCTCTGTAATCCATTGCCCTAAATAAATCTACCTTTTGCCAGAGAGAATGGCCATTGTGAATTCTTCACATGACCGAATCTCAACTTTTGTTGCCTACCATTATTTAGTGTCTACATCATTCACATCAAACCACATCAAAGTAGACATGATAATAGTGCTTAACTCTCAGAGTTCTTACAAGATTTAGATGAAATAATGATAAAGTACTTAGGACAATGCCAGACATACAGTAACTGCTAAATAAATGTTAGTTATTTCTATTAAATAGTCTTTGGTTGATTGAAGACTGCCATCAGTTGTGACTGAATCTGTTGTGACTCAAGACAGCCCAAGGCATTGTTGGATAAGTCCCAGTGTAGAGAAATTTTTTGATACATTGACTTTAAATATTTTTCCTCCCAAGCTCTCCCCATTGTTCTTCACGGGGACAGGAAGAACTACCCTAATCCCTCTTTCATCCAACAGACCCCCAGAAAACTCCAAAATTTTATGATTCTCCTCTACATGAACACACACACACACACACACACACACACACATTCCCTCTCCAGGCTAGACATCATTATGTCATTAAATAACTTTCCTTGGGGCATGAACTGAACATCCTTATACCAGTACAATTTAGCACATGAAAGGATTGTCATCTAGTCTAACTTATTCAAGATACAGATAAAGAAAAATAAGTTCCCCAAGATTAAGTGATCTTCTTAAGGTCAAAAACTCTCTAAACCTAAGTTTTCTCATCTCTAAAATGGGTTTAATAATATTTGCACAACCTACCTCATAGGAATATTATGGGAAAAATGCATTGGAATCTATAAGCAATTTTGTCAGCACTTTTATTGAAAGTAGCTTTCTAGAAGAAACATTAACTTTCTTAGTTTTTCTAAGTGGACTTTTCATCCAATTTGGGATTCATGTATTAAGAGTCTAAGAGTACCAGGAGCTGAGAAATACATTGATAAGTAAAAACAATTCATGTCCTCAAGGACCTTACATTCTATTAGGGAACAACAGGCATTTATACAATTAAATACAAATATATGCAAAGGAATTACTAAGAAAAAGATAAATATCTAAAATAAATGGCAGTTTATTAACAATAGGAAAAGAGCTCCAGAGGACAGGGAAAAAGTAGAAAAGAAAGGAACGGGAATAGTGTGTGTGTGTGGGGGGGTGCACACACACATATATAAGAGAGCAGGGATTGGTGGCCAGTGAAAGGATCTTCAGCAAAAAAATTTACAACTCTGAATAACAGGGATTCTGATGGAGCTATACCCATTACACTATCAGCAGAGCTAATGTTTATTTGATTGTCATTCTATAAGAAATCATCACACATTTATTGAGCACTTCCAATGTCCCACTGTGATACGTGTGGAGGATATAAAATCAAAAATTAAATATTCCTTGTCTTCTAAAAATTTAATTTTATTAGGGAAAAGTAGGGAATATATATGTGTGTGTGTGTGTGTGTGTGTGTGTGTGTATGTAGGTGTGTGTATGTATATATGTGTGTGTACATATATGTGTATATATATAATATATATGTTATATATATATATATACACACACACACATATACACTCTCATATATAAGAGTAGTTTCCTACTCTTTGATTTTTGCTGAAATTCAGTGGAAGATCAGTATGGTGCTGAATATTTATAACAGACAGGTAGCCTATTATCTTCATAGAACTGCCATAAATGGGAGCTAGTTAAAATATATGTGAGCTTGGAAATGTGGATTCTAATTCTCAGTCTGCCCCTGTTTTCTCCTTTGTAGAATGAATGAGTTGAGCAGAGTTTTGAGGGTCCAGAAAATTGAATCACATGAATTTGGAATAAAATCCTTCCTCAGACACTGAGTAGTATGTGACCCTAAGGAAGTAACTGATTCTCAATATTCTTCAGTATCTTCATCTGCTAAAATGAGGGAGTTGCATTCATTCTCAATGGATCCTACCAGATAGAAATCAATGATCCTTTGACTTAGATTATACAACATATAGATAATGCTAATTGATCACACAAAGTCAGGCATCTTCCATTACTTAATTTTTTCTTCCAATTGTGAAGATATGAGAGAGGATTGATCAATTCCACTCACCACTGATCCAAAGCCCACTTGTGTCTCAGGCAGTTCAATTGGGGAGAATTTGGGAGTTCACCAAACTAAATTGGAACACTGAGAATTTCAACTTCCCATCTTGTTATCTATCATTGCAACCCCAGTCTCTACAAATATCTCCAACCAGATGCTGTAAGAACTCACAATCAACATTTCTATAATACTGTCATATATTCAAGATAATTTCTGCAGAACTACCCTAAGAGGTAGATATGATGATTTCAGATAAGTATTTTTAGGTTCAGTGAAGGCAAATGTTTTAGTTAAGGCATTCAATTAGTAAATATTCTTAATTTCTACAGAATGATAGAATTTAAAGCAACCTTAAAGGTCATCTAGTCCAGATATTCCTCATTTAAGAGGGAAAGAAACTGAAGATCAGAGAGAGAGTCTGAGGTTTGAAACAAAGTCTTTTATTTTCTTGCTGGAGCTCTTTAGCACTCTAATCAAACAAGGCCTCTCTGTCTCTGCAAAAATGGTCTCCCTGTTGCTCATTAAAATCCTTAAATCAGATTCCCATATATACACCTAAGGTCTTTCCTGCTTAACTTTTTGTGTTGCTTTGCATTTACTTATGTTTATGTTCCTCTAACCCTCCCCTTTAACCAATAGAATATATACTTATTGAAGGCAAGCCCCTTTTCCATTTGTCTTTTTATCCTTAGAGACTAGCAGAATGCCTGGCATACAATTGCTGTTTAACATATGTCTGTTAAATTGAACAGAATGGTAAAAAGTTTTTGGAGACTATCCTGCCTAGAGAGTTTCTTTGGTTTATGTAGGGCTAAACATATGCTGCTCAAATGGTACTATTCAAAATTATCCCATATTTTCTCTTCTATTTAGTTATTGAAGCAGAGGCTAGAGATACAGGAAGACATGGGTTCAAGTCTAGTCTTTAATTCATGTTGCTGTATAGACTATGTGTCCCTAGGCATATTCCTTAACTACTCAGTAGCCTAGGTAACTCAGAAATTATAAATTAGAAATGTCAAATGACACTGAGAGGGAGAGTCTTCATTTGAGTGTTCCCACTAAAAAAGTAATAGGTCCAGCCCCTATTCTATTCCTATTTCCTTGATTATCCTGTTTCCCCAGTATACTAATGGCGGCCCCATCCCTGGAGCGCCTCAGGGGAAAAGCAAATGACCATTTTTGGAGGATGATGTCCAGGGCATCTTTGTTCAGATACTGGCTTGATGACATGACTTCTGAGTCTGCAATTTTCTGCTTTTATTCATCATCTACTCTGTGGATATTCAGATATTTCAAAGATTTGCACTTACATTGACTTATGGTGTCCCTCCACTGATCCATGTAGTAATATCCTAATACACACATGGCTTTGGGGAATTTTTATGTCCAGAAATATATTATCCTGAAGCCAACTTAAGAATGATTTTCTCTGAACTTGAACCAGTAAGCCCTCAGATGGCAGACATTCAGCCCACCCAGTAGCTAAACACAAACTTGAAGTTTTGCCACTTTCAGAGCTTGACCTTTCTAAGAGTCAACTCCATATCCTAAAGGAAGATGGGAGAAGGACTTTGATGAATGTCTTCAGAGGATTCATCTGTAAGATTTTTTTCTCTTTTTCTGCATTTGCCCTTTCAGATGCCAAGCACAGATTAAAAAAATTCCTTCTGCATATTATGAGAACATCTACTCAACCAATAAAGCTCTTAAGAAATAGCTTCACTCCTTGGCTTGGAGCTAAGTGCTAATTAAATTCCTAACTTTCCCTGTACTTTTATGGAGGTATAAAACCCAAGTGCAGGACCTAGCATACCCAAATATAATTTCCACTCTAATTGTATTTCTGCAGAAGCAACAGAAACCTCAAAGAGCCCATACTTCTCAGAAAGGAATTGGCAAGTCTTAGAGTAGGGGGTGAGGGACACCACACTTTGGCCCAAGAAGCACATAAACCCTTGCAAAGGCATGGATGCAAGGTGTGTCTTTGGACCACAGAAACTGATTATTATATATGGAAGGAGCCTTGATGATATATATATTCCTGTCTCCTTATTTTATAGATATTGTCATAAAGCCTGAAATATATAATGTCACATGATGAGTAACTGAAAGAGCTGTAATTTGAGAAAGCAACAAGCCATGTGCTGAACATCATGCAAAACACAGATATTTTCTCATTTGGGTCTTACAGCAACCCTAAAACCTAGATGCTCTTATTATCTTCATTTTGTAGTTGAGGAAAATTTAGGAAACAAATGCTAAATGATTTTCCCAAGAGAACACATCTAGTAAGTGTTTAAATCTAGATTTGAATTCAAACCTTCCCGATTCCAGGTCTAGCACATTATCCAATGTACCACTTAGGCAAATGGAAATAAAGTAATTGGACTCCTCCTTCAGGAGGTTCTTGTAAAGAAAGGGATTGGAGAGCAAACATTACATAGGGGTATTATTTCTTGTAGGGTTTTTGTGGTAACTCGATCAATGAAGTACTTTTCCTATAGACCATAATCAGAATATTAAATTAATTCAACATGGAGAACACCACTTTAAAACAGTATTTCGATCCTCAGTATTGGTACAGGATACTGCAGAAGTTAAGTATTTATCAAAAGATTGTTAATTTAACTAGATGAAATGGAAACTTTAGCAGTCCTTATTTATTGAAACAATCATGATCATTTCTAACATAGGATCAATGTATAGAAAAGAAAGGAACTTTAAATAGCCATCTAGCAAAAGTATTTCATTGGATAGACCCAGAAAATGAGAATCTGAAAAGCAAAGTGAATTTTACCTTGGGCTTCTGTGAGTCCATGTGAGCTATACTCAATAGCATCCCCTTAAATAAATTTTAGGGTTTCAAGAGTATGAGAGTTAGAAAAGTTGGGGAAACCAATTAATCTGTAAACTCAAAGCCTGGGTTCAGAATCTGGCTCTGCCATTTTCTTGCTGGTGATTTTTGGTAAGTGGACACCTCTCTGGACTGGTTTCCTTAGAGAATAATAATGTGGCTGGACCATATGAACTCTTAAAACTTTCCAATCCTAATGATCCCTGACTAGGAGGTGAAAAATTAAGCATATTTTCAGAGTTTTTTAATCCTCTCAGGTAATCACATTTAATATAGAGAGATTGATATTATTCAACATATCATATGTGCACACCCTATGAATAGGAAGTCTCTGGAATAATATTGATAGAGACACAACAAAAGTAATCAGAATGGCCTGGGACTTTTCATAATATTTTGTGGCACTGTCATGTTTAAGTATACTCAGTAAAGATTAGGGAGTCACGAGCCTTCTCCTAGAAGAGCAGGATCCAGAATCTCAGTTGGAAGGGACTTTGTGTGAAATTATCCTATCTTGTTCCTAACAAGCCATCACCTAGTCAGAAAGTCATAATATCATGGATTTAGAACTTCAAGGAACCTTTGAGTTTATCTGTTTCCTCTCTGCCACAATACAGATGAGGAAACTGAGACAAAGAGTTTAAGTGACTTTCAAGGTCATCCAAGTAGTAAGTAGTAAAGCTGGGTTTCAACTTCAAATCTAGTGACTCCATGTGCAGTGGGGGACATAGAGATGACCTTGGACAAACCTGTATTTAACAGGCCCCAAAAGGAAGTGACCCGCTATAATCACACAAGTAAAGAAAAGAACTGGGACTTGAAATCAGCTTTCTTAATTCAAAATCCTATATAGTTTTCATCATGATTATCACTTTTTTCCTGGCATTTCTTCCCTGTTTTGATGCCTTTTTCATCTATCTTAACCTAGTCTTATCTATTTTGCTTCGTATTACTCCCCTTCTTGCCCTCTGCACTCTTGTCAAATTGGTTTCCCCGTTACTCCCCATTTGTGACATTGCATCCCTCCCTTTGAAGTGGGCCATTTTCTTCCTCCTTACTGTGCCTCTTATGTGCTTACCTGCCAGGCCCCATCCCAACCTCATCCACTCTTTGTTTCTCAAAATTACTTCAAATGAATTTTAGGTGTCCACTGGAATATGTACAAAATGACAGCTCCATTTGGAATGCCTGTAGTTATGGTGCAACCCCAGTACACATGGGATGATTATGCTTTGGACTTTTGTCTCCCAAGTGCCTACAATAGTGCCCAGAGAATTCTGTTTATCCTCAAACAGAGATCATCACAAAAGAAATTAATTTCTCTCCACGAAGATTTCACTTTTCAGATATCCACATCAGAAAGATCAACCCAAAAGGAATATTGTATATATGATCATTTTAAGAAACCAGAATGCCCTGGATTTCAACCAAAGATCTCAGACAGACATTGCTTAATCCATTGCAGACCCATCTCTACCCTCTGGAAATGTTATCCATCACAGCACTGGAAGGCTGTGTTCTTTGCTTTCTGCATAATATTCCCCAAGTCCTCATTCCAATAGAAACATAGTGTTCCCTCCTCAGCAAGGCTCTAGCCTTAAATGACCTTGGAAAAGTTGACTAAGAATTTTCGTGACATGCAAAGTTTCTTTTCAGGGACGGGAATGCTGGGTAAAGGGGGAGTCAGCAGAGGGAAAGGGCTGCTTGTCACGGAGATGGCATTGGATGGTTACAGATGAATGCAGTATTCCTTGTGGGACAAGGTTGTATCTAGGCAGCTGCTGGCAGTGCTGCAAACTGAGCCTGCCTTAAACTACTGATGCATTGCAGATAAGATGCAGATCTGACTGGCGTTCTGCCAGGACTCCCTTTGCAGAGAGTGTACTTTCTCTGGACTGGAATGAGCAAAGCCCTTTGGGTCCCATTTCCCACAACTGAATGCCCCTTACCTCAGGAAACACGGAGATGAAAGGTCTGCTGCCAACTAAGGAGCCCCAAGTCTGGGAGCAAAGAGTGTTCAAAACTGTTAAGTCAGTGCATTCATTTAGGTGTGGCCATTAGAAAACCTTGACAGTGAAAGTAGGATGAAGATTGCCTTGGGGGGTTGGGGGGTAGGAGTGCTGACATCTCTAAAATTATCTCATCTAAGTTCTGTGTCTCCCAGTGCCTTGCAAAGTGCTCTGTCTACCCAGGAGATGCTCTGGAAATGTTTGCTGATTGCATGGACTGGACTCTATTGTATATGGAAGATGATGGTGTAACTCTCACACTTTTTTGTCTTTTCAGTCTCTTATCCATGTTTAGAATGCATTCCTTCCTCAATCTGCTTCCCAGAATACCCGCTTACCTCCAAGGCTCATCCCATGTGCTGACTGCTATGGAAAAATGTCCCTTACACCACCTAGTTTGGGGAACATGGCTCATTCCACTCAAAAAATATCATTCTTCATTTTGCCATTATCTACCCTTTGACAAGCTTGGTGTATAACTTATGGCAAGCACTTAATGTATGTCTATTGATTGATCCTCAGCATCTAACTCAGTGCTTGAAAAAATTAATATGTTTTGGATCACAACAGGAATAAAGAGTGAATGTTAATGAAACCATCCTAATGAATTCTGCCTAAAAGAAGCTTTAAACCCAAAACTCAAAGTTAGTGTTGAAAGGAACCTTGCAGGGTCTAGTCCAACTTCACAACAGACCAACCATCTCTTCCACAGTATCCTTGACAGAAGGTTATTCTATTCTTGCTAATTATAGCAGCAAGGAAATGCTAGGGGGGAAAGTGCTATTGGGAGGCAGAGGACCTCTAAATCTTCAGATGACAATCAAGTTGCTTATGTGATCTTGGAGAAGTCACCTTTACTTGACTTCAACTTCTGTCAAAGGTCCCTTCCAGGTCTAAACTTGAGATTCCAGTGAGTTTCCACTGCTATTTGAAGCATCCCATTTTGATGCTCTGCTGGACAGCTCTACTTTTGGGTAGTTCTTCCTTATTTTGAGACAAGGACCAGACCCATTATCCAGCCACTCCTACAACCCAACTACAAATTTGACTTGTAGTTCTAAATTCTGCCCAACTAATTCAGGCTAAAGTCCTATTTTCCCTCTCCATTCCATATGTTTAAATATTGTCACCATTTCCCACCATGGTCCCCTAATTCATAGATTACTTAAAGGTTTCCTTATATATAGCTGTGTGTGTGTGTGTGTGTGTGTGTGTGTGTGTATGTGTGTGTCTGGGTGTGTGTATGGTTAAAGAAAGAATCACGAACTTAGAAAAACTCCAGAGAGCAACCTGAATAAAAATCCCTTTTATACTATATCTGGCAAACATTATCCAGACTTTGCATAAAGCTCTTGAATAATAGATAGCTCTTCCCAAGTAGTCCATCCTATTGTAACTCCTAATTGCTCAGTTTGACTGTTTTATTTTCCTGACAGAAAATTTAAGTGGGCCTTTTGGCAACTTCTAGAAGCTGTTGGGTGGTGCAACAGTACAGTGCTTGGCCTGAAATTTAAAGACTTGAATTCAAACTCAGTCTCAGATAGATACTAGCTGTGTGATTCTGGGCAAGTCACTTATTCGGTGGATACTTCAGCTTCTTCCTCTATAAAATGAGGATAATTAAGGCAGTTATCTTCCATGATTTTTCTGAGGATCAAATGAGATAATATTCCTAAAGGGCTCTGCAAACCTTAAAATATTGTATAAATACTAATACCATCATTACATTATTATTGTTATTATTATTATTATCATATACATCATTTATTACAATTTATGTCCAGTCTTCCTCTCAGGGACTAACACAACAAATATATTCCTTCTTATCCATGAGCTTCTTTCAAATGCTTGAAAACAATCATCACACCATCCCTAACTCTTCTCTTCTCTAGACTAAACTATTATATTCTGTCAAGTAATCCCCATATGAAATTACTTTGAAATCCCTCATGACCTTTGTAGTATTTCCTGGACAATCCTGAAACTATCAATTTTCTTCCTTAAATGTGGCATCCAGAGCAAAACTTAGTGCTGCAGGTGTGCTTGGACCAGAGCTTTATAAATTGGCTCTATCACTTCCTGCATCCTTAACTCTTTGTTTACTTTGTTTTTGCCAGAATAAAAATGATCTAGACTTTATTTATGAGCAGTTAAGTGATATAATGGATGTAATATAGGACCTGGAATCAGGAAGACTCTGCTTCCTGAGCCCAAATCTAGCCTTAGACACTGACTAGCTGTGTGACCCTAGGTAAATTAATCCAGTTTATCTCAATTAATTCACCTATAAAATGATCTGGAGAAGGAAATGACAAATCATTCCAGTATTTTTGCAAAGAAAACCTCAAATGGGGTCATGAAGAATAGGACACAACTGACATTATTCAACAACAAGACTTCTAATTTCATTAATGTTTTAACTTCCTGGTGTGGAAACTCCCTCTAGTCAAGACAGATTAACAGACTTTATCCAGAACCTAAAATCTAGAAAGGTAGCTATGACACTGCAACTTTGTAATTTCCATCTGGAGTCACATAGTTACTTTGTATCAGTCACGACTTGAATCCATGTTTTTCTGACCACAAGATTGACTGTCCATACAATGTCCTTTTACTTTTCTGAATGTGGGTTTAAGTGCTCTATGGATCTCCTAATTCAACCTTAGTATTCTTGTCTACTGATACACTTTTGAATGAAAACAAACTCATAGTAAACAATTATAATGACATCAAAATAAATTCACTGTAGCAAACATTTGTCAAGCTTTACCTGTCCTATATCTGTATTATATGTGCAGCTGTTCCTTTTTTCCCACCCAAATATAAGATTTTGTACTCATCCCTACGGCATGGTATATATTAAATTTGGACTAATGTTCTAGTCTGTAAAAATTTTTTAAAATGAATCTTGATTCTCCTACCTAGTGTATTCGGTATCCAAATTGATATTGTGTCATCTGCAAATGCTGTAAGCAATTTATGTATGCATGTTAATGAGAGAGATGGAGGGGAGGAAGGAGGGGCAGAAAGGAGAAAGGAGTAGAAACAGGAGAGGAGGGATGTTAGGAGACACACACATAGGGAGAAGGGAGGCATGAGAGAAGGCAGAGACAGACAAAGAGAGGGGGCATGGGGTGAAATGAGGGGAGGGGAAGGGAAAATGGGAGGAGAGAAGAGGGGAGGAAGGAAAATGAAAGGAAGGGGAGACAGGAAGAAAAGAAAAGAAGGAGAGAGACAGAGAAAGACAGAGAGAGACAGGGCAGAGGAGAAGAGATGAGGGGAGAGGAGTGAAGAAGGAGGAGAATGGAGTGGAGGACAGAGAAGGGAGAAAAGAAGGGAGAAGAGATCCGGATGGACAGAAAGACAAAGAGAGAGCAGGGGAGGAGAAGGGAGAGGAGGAAAGAAAAGGGAAGGAAAGGAAGGGAGAAAAGAAAGGGAAGAGAAAAGAAGGGAAGAGACAAAGACAGAGGAAGAGGGAAGGAAAAGAGCAAACTCTAGAATCTGAGCTCATCATGATATACAAAGGAAAGACAACTTGGAGTCCAAAGACCCAGCCTCCATTCCTGTCTTTGCCTGACTTCCTATGCAGCCTTGAACAAGTGCCTTTTCTCATGTGTAAAATGAAAAGCCAACACTGGAGATCTTCTGAGATCTTTTCCAGCCCTTAATCCACAATCTTCTTATCCTTTGACCTGTGCAGGAGGCCTGTGGTATGTGAGTCATACAGCTTTTCTGAGCCTTTGCAATCTCATCCATAAGGCAGAGGTTGGGTTATTATTAGGATGACATAAGAGACCAAAATGATTTCTAAAGCATTCCATGTTTATCTAAATAGGAAATGCTATGATTTACAGGGGAAGCAGTAAAGAAACTAATGAATCCCTGTATTAAGCTGTATCCCAGCTTGTTCTCATTATTTATAGTTTTGTCTGATATTGAGATTTCCATAACTGGAAAAACCAGAGCCAAGTAGTCCAGGTCTCTCTTTGTACCTGAAAAGTGCTGAGGAACAAATTGTGCCCAGTCACTGCTCTCACCTCCACCCACCTATTAACCAAGGATGTGGGGCTAGAAATGAGTGATGTGCAAGACTCATTACCACTTTCCCATGGGTCTAGCAGCAGCCAAGAGAACAAAGGACTCTCCCAGCAGACTACTGGAACTGCATGTTCCTGAGTGATTTTAAGCTCCAAACTCTCTTAGGTGCTCTTGAGGATGTTTGACACATGGTATTGTCATCATTCAGTCAAATTCAGGTAGGACCAGCCTATGGCGATGAAAACAAACTAAGCATTCAGAACTTGGACAAGACTCAAGTGAATCAGCAAAATTAAAATTAATCAGTACTTCACATTTTCATAGATTAATCCAACAGGGGGCAGTCAAGCATTTTAATTGACTCAGATAAATATCCAAGGAACACATTTCACCATTTCCAAGGCAAGAATAAAGCTAGAAACCAATATGGGTTCACTAAGAATAAAGAGAATTCACTTTCTTTTTTTCTGTTTCCCTGACCCCTGTAAAAGCTTAATTAACACTCACCTGGGATATTTAAAACAGTCAAGGAGGCAAAATGACACAGTATAAAGATTTGTGGTTTGAGTTTGGCTTGACCTGGGTACAAATGTTACTTCTGATGCTTCCTATCTTTGTGGTTCAGACCAGAACACTTAATCTCCCTGAACTTCAGTCTCCTAATCTATAAAATGGATTCAATTGCCTCTGAGATCTGTTCCAAGTTTTGTGGATACTCCAATTCCTTTCCAGCTCTCTTTCATAATCTCATGCTTTTTTCCCTTCTTTCTCTCCTCCTTCCTTCTCTTTCTTCTCTCCTTTTTTTCTACCTTCCTTCCTATCTTCCTTCCTACCTACCTTCTTTTTTTTCCCTTCTCTATCTCTACCTTCCTCCTCCACATGGGTAATACATTTACATGTGGGTGTTCTGTCCAAAGGAATATAAATTTCTTGTAATTGAGCTCTGTTATATGATGCAATTTTTCTGTCCTCGTGGAGTTGGGATTCGAATCCAGGTCTTCCTTACTCCAAGTTCAACCCTCTATGTAATCAACCACACTATGTAATTTTGCACATTTCATTGAGAGACATAAATGCATGGTTTCTATGCTCTCCCTTTTCCAAAGTATTGTCACTTTAGAATGGGTGGAGAGAAGTGGAAAAGAGAAAGGAGAGGCCATTGCATTTATTTAAGTTGAGGAAGCTAGTCTGCCTTCATCCTCAGTAACCTTCATTCATCTTTGAAACTATCAGTCATATTGACTAAAGAGCAGTGGGAAAGTTAATTGGAAACCAGCTCTCCTAAAGCTTCTCCATATTTTCAGTAAGTTCTATTATCCCTTACGAGTGATGATTAGGAAAAAGATGACAATTAAGGCTTGAATCTTCACTGAGTCACTCTAGGAAAGACAGAAGAGGAACATAATTTCCAAATGATTACTTACATTTAGGCTTTCTTTTCCTTTCAGGTGTCCAATTTAGTGCTTAAATATTTTTGACTTCATGACCAATGAAGCTTTCAAAGTCTACCTGAGGTCACACTTTTCAAGTCTTCCCTGAGAATTTAGCAAGTTTTAATATCTTGGAGGAGGAAATGACAAACCCTCTAGTATCTTTGCCAAGAAAACCCCAAATGGGGTCCAAATAGTCACACATGACAAAAATGACTGAACAATTATGCCTTCCTAAATTAGAGAAAGTAGGAAAGTAAAAGAAGGGAATGGTATTACTCCCTTACATAGAAAGAGATAGAGACACACAGAGAGAGAACCAGAGACAAGAGATAAAGACAGAGAGACAAAGAGAGAATGGGAGAGAAAAAGAGAAAGTTCACAGTGAATTTTTTAATTTAACCTATATTCTTCTTAATGAAGTGCTTTTGCTCAAAGACTACTAATTTTGCATTCAAAAAGGAAAGGCTGTGTGTGTGTGTGTGTGTGTGTGTGTGTGTGTGTGTGTGTGTGTGAATTTTGGAGCCTATACCTCTCTAGGAATTCCCTCTTTGATACATATGAGAATAGGGCGCGTAGCCTACCTAGAGTGCTCCAGTGATAATACCCCTAGAATCAACTCATTTCTATTTTGAATAGCACTAATGAGGAAGATATTTTCCTTGACATCAAGCTTCACATTTACTGCTTCTATTATCCTTAATTATGTCCTCTAAGATCAAACAGAATAAGTCTAGCTGTCTTCTATCTGAAGAACTTTAATTATAGCAATCACTTTCAAGGACCTAAATTAGGGATTATTGGGGTGGGGGCAAAATAGTTGTATTTCTGTATTCCTGCTCTATGAAATGAACAAGGTCATTGAGTGTACAATTTTGTTTTGAAATAATTCAACAAATATTTGTTAGTACAGTACAGTACAGTTAGTACAGGTAGTAAGTACCTACTATGTTCCAGGTTGTAGTAGGCACAAATAAGCAAACCAGTCCATTCCCTAAGGTCTAACATTTCATCACATGAAATAACAACATGCAAACACACAAATATACATACATACATATACATATATATTCAATAAAGTAAAAGATGATTTAAAAGAGAAGGGCAGAGGCAACTGAGAAGATCAAATATCTGTTATCTGTTACAGTGTTATAAATATGAAAAAGAAAGAACTGATGTATGATTGAAGTTATAAAGGAAGCAAGTTATTTTAATAAGCTACTGTGTGCATGTTCTGTATCCCAGGCATAGGAAACAGGTAAAGAGACTGGAAATAGAGGCTATATGAAGAATAAAGAGATTGGGTGAATTGTAGAAAGTATTAATGGTAGCAATCTATGTTTGTATTGGAAAGGCTAAATTATGGACAGGTTATTTGTTGACTCTAAAAGTCATAGGATATCATGAGAATAGCCATATCTTTCTTTCTTCAAGACTCAGCTCAATTCCCCCTTTTGAAAAAAAAAATTTCCCCTATTTATTTTAGTGTTAATGTTATGCTTTTTCAGATCCCTTTCAGTCTAAGATCCATATACATGTTGTCTTCCTCATTGAAAAATGAGCTTCTTGAGAGTAAAGGGTATAAATTGTTGGTTTGTTTATATCTGGCCTTCTATTTGAATTACCTGTATTTGGCACAGCTTCTGACATGGATTAATAAATCCTTGTAAGCTAACTAATTTGACTAAGAAGGAGAGTGATGTGGTTAGATATCTACTTAAGGGAAATCAGTTTGGCAGCTGTTGATTGAGATGGGAAGATATGCACGGGAGAAAATGAAATGAATGATTACTTGTGTGAGTGGAGAGGAGATGGATACAAAAGGTAGTGTAAAAGTAAACATTTGGTAACCTATTATATGTTGGAGAGTAATGTGAATAGGAAGTCAATAATGATCAACTTGACAAGAAGAAAAGTAGGTTCTCAGCAGAAGTTTAGAAGAACAGTAACTAAGAAGGAAGGGAAGATAATGGGTATTGGCTCTGGCCATCTAGGATTTGAGATGCCTACAGAACACCCAGTTGGGAATGTTGAATAGACAATTTGTGATGAGAGAAATGAGCTTGGGAGAAAATATATATAGCTGGGTCTATAGATAGATTAATTAGATAGATAGATAGATAAATAGATAGATAAAGGTAGACATAGATAGAGATATATAGAAACACATACACATTTGTGTGTGTGTGTGTGTGTGTGTGTGTGTGTGATATGAATAGAGATGATAATTAAAGCTAAGGAAGTTGATAAAGTCATTTAAAAAGTAGGTAGAAATACCCTGTACTAAATCTTGGACTATAACTATAATTGGTGAGCTTGACATAGATTAAATGAAGAAAGAGAGGGAGAAAGAGAGGGAAAAAAAGAAAGAGAGGGAGAGCGAGAGGGAAGGGGGAAGGTGTCCTCATTTCTGGGTGAAAATTCATTTGCAGTTACAGATTTTGTTCTTCTTCTCACTTGCTCCTCTCCGCATCCAATGCTCTCTCCATTCTATTGCCTTGCTTCTTATACCTACTAAAGAAATTCCAAGGCAAAATCCCAGTTCTGATGAAGTACATGCACCTATGATGTCTCAAGGAAATCAGCATTCAGTGGAATCAGTCAATCTTCAAACTATTTTTAATCAGGCCAGATGTCAAGTCTATCCTTAACTCAATCAGTGCAGTTCTTTCTCCTTTGGCATCAAGGCCTTAGTCAAATATCAGCCTTAGTAAATGGCTTGACCACAGGAGGTGCAGGTTGCTTACTGGAGTCAGCCTCACTATCTCATAAGGGCACTGCAGATTAAATAACTTATAATGGACTTCTATAGATAGGCTAGTTATCAGTCAAAGACATAGGTTTGTTGTTAACATGTCTCTATTGTTCTAGAGAGATCACAAAACATATCTCTCTTTTTCTTTTTTATTAAAGCTTTTTATTTTCAAAATACATGCACGGACAATTTTTCAATGTTGACCCTTGCATAGCTTTGTGTTCCAAATTTTCCCTCCTTTCCCCCCAGCCCCTCCCCTAGATGGCAATTAATTCATATTGTTAAACACATTAAAATATATGCAAAACACATTTCTCAAAGGATCCTGCTGGGGTAGGCTGTTCAAGTGTCACTGTTCCCATCTAACAGAAGAGGTGAAATAATTTTTGCCAGCACCACATGAACAATGACTTAACAGAGCCAAAATGCAATCATGGAGTATCTGAGTCTAAGTCTAAAAACTCAGGGACTCTAGCACTCACAAGATGTTAGAAAAATCCCCAAACTGTCACTGGTCCCCAACCATCTCATATCACATTGCAAAGAGCGCAAGTATTCTTGTATATGTAGGAGTTGCATCTCCTAATAGAATAGAGAAGCCATGAAGACAGGGAATTGTTTCACTCGTGTCTTTGAATATCTAGAACTTCCCAAAGTGTCTGGTGCATAATAGGCACTGATTGATTGATAGAAAGTTATTTGTGTCTATTTAAGAGGCTTGGTGTTCACTCTTTAGATCACAGGACCATAAATTTAGAGGTTAAGGAGACTTAGAGGTAAGATAGCACAATCGATAGAGTTTCAGTTCAGAAAGACTTGAAATTAGGTCTGATCTCAGATACTTATTGGCTATGCAATCCTGTCACTAAACCTTGTTTGCCCCAGTTTGCTCATCTGTAAAATGAGCTGGAGAAGAAACTGTCAAACCATTCTAGTATCTCTGCCAAGAATGGCAGTCATTCCCAAATGGGGTCATGAAGAGTTGGAAATGATTGAAAAACAACAGAAAAACCTTCTTACTTTATGGAGAACCAAACTTGGGCTGAGAGAGATTTAGTACTTTGCACACTGCTCTATAATCCACATCTCAGAGAAAAAGAGATTGCCATCTTCTCTCTTTCCAGGAGCAAACTATAACTTCCCACACAGCTCTCATAGAAACAGCTAGCATGGAGAAGGGGGTGGCTTGAACATTCCAATTTTACTTCAGCACAATATTCTGAGTAGCATTTTCTCCCTTTCTCTCAGCTTCAATTGCCTACAAAGGTGAGTACAATTTAAGACTACTTAATGTTTCTGTCTTTGCACGGCTTTAGTTGCCCAATTTTTGCCTCACACAGGGGTCCGTTTTTAGGACTGAGCTAGCACAAAGTGACCATGAAAAATAGATCAGATGATTCATCAAGATAGACTCAAGGATGACATAGTTTTAGCCTCTATCACATATTGAGAGTGGGACCATTACCAAGTCACTATAACTCCATGAGATAATATGCTAGTGCTTCAAGGTTTTCAAAAGAATATATAAATAGAATTTTGTAATATGCATATATATATGCATATATTTCTGATTTTATCCTCACAATAACCCTGTGAAGGAAGAGATATTTTAAAAATGGTAAAAATGAGGCTGAACATGATTAACTGACTTACCCAGGTCACACACCTAAGTTGGTTGGTTGTTGCCCTTCATTCTGGAACAGAACCAAATTGACATCACTATTCTGAAGTATAGTACAGTGTATCTGACTATGGCTGGTCAGATCAAAAGGATCTGGAATGCTTTGCCACAAATTAAATACATATAATCCACATGAACATTTGGAATTTGGAGTGGAGATGTCTCTGTATTTGTGTATCTCTCATTTGTTTTGAGCCATTGCAATTCTGTGTAGTTCATAGAGCACAGCATTTTCTTTGATGTGGGTATGCCATGCTGTGTGGCCCTTTGCCATTGTATATCATATCAAGCAATGGATCCCAAAGTTTTTCAGAGTAACCTTGAGAGTTTCCTTGTATCTTTTCTTTTGGGCTCCATGTGTGAGTTTGCCTTGTATGAGTTCTTTGTAAAATAATTTTTATGAGAAACAAACATTTGAAAGTTGAACAATGTGGCTGGTCCATCAGAGTTGCATTCTCCACAATAGAGTTTGAATGTTTGGGAGTTAAGCTTGAGAAAGAAACTCAGTGCTGGTTAAATCTTAAGAATCTTCCTCAGACATTTACCTAGGTGTGTGAAGTAGGATTTGAATTCAACTCTTCCTGAATATAAACCAAGGCTTGCACTTTTATGCTTCCATCTTTCACATGCATCATCATCCATTTAAAACCCTGAAGTGATTTTTGAAGTCCTCTAGTTTAACCCCTCTCATTTTACATATGAAGTGATGGAGATTCATAAAGGGTAAGTGACTTCCTTGGGGTTTTCTAAGTTAGTGAGATAGGATTTGGACTTCAGTCTCAGTGATCCCAAATCCAGCACTCTATTCCACTGTTATAGTGTATTTGTTCATCATTGCTCATCATTTAGAATCTCAAAAATAAAATGCCAGAATTCAGTGCCTCTTAGTTCCTACATATATTTTCCTATCCTAATTGTGTCCCCAAGGGGTGATCTGTGGAGGTACATTTCCACTCATCCAACAACCTCCTCAGATCAATCTGTCATCAATTCTAAACTATAAAGTTACAATAACCTCTGAATTGGTGACTCTACTTCAAGTTTCTCCACTCTCCATTCTAGCCACACAGCTGGTAAAGTAATTTTCCTAAAGCATAAGTCATATCCTTACTTAATAAACTTCAGGGGCTCTCTGTGACCTTGAATATCAAATATCACCTTTTTTGTTTGACCCTTAATGCTTTTCACAACCTACCCCTGCCCTATGTTTCTAATCTTCATATATATATATATATAACTTATCTCTATACTCTATGTTCAGTATGTTGTTGCTTAGTTGTTTCAGTTCAACTCTTTGTGATTTGGGGTTTTTCTGGCAAAGACACTGGAGTGATTTGTCATTTCCTTCTCCAGCTCATTTTACAGATGAGGAAATTGAAACAAATAAGTTTAAGTGACTTGCCCAGGATCACACAGCTAGCACATATCTAAGGCCAGATATGAACTCAGGAAGATGAATTTTTCTGACTCCAGACTAATATGTCATCCATTGTGCCAAGACATATGTTTTCACCCATGATCCATGTTCTGTCTCCAAGACTTAGCTCAAACAAGATATTCTTGTCTAATACTTTCCCCTTTAAATCACTTAGGCTGTACTCTGTGCATTCTTATTTAACTGCATCCCCCAAACTTTGTGAAAAGTAAGTTCCTTGAGAACGCAGATTGTAGTTTGTCCTTTCTTTGTATTCCCAGGACTTACTAATATCTGGTAGATAATAGATCTTTAATTAATGCATGATTTCCCAGTCTTGAGTCTCAATCTTTTCTATAGCAAAATGTAAATACCAATACCTGCATTTCTAACTCACAGGGATATAAAAAAGTCATAAAGGAGGTAATAATAGTTGACATTTATATGAAACGTTAAAGTTTGCAATGTAAATTTGTAAAGTTTAATATATGTAAAAGAACTATATGAATTCGAGGTATAATTATTTTGTGAATGCCTTCTTCTGAAACAATCTCATTTCCAAAATGTACATTTGGTCCCTTCATCTTCATAATATACTAAGCAAAGCAGTTGGGGATGGGGGCAGGAATCACCACTGTGCAGAATAGAAATTCAGCTTCCAAATTGTGCTGAGCCCCTCACAGAGCAGAGGATTTATATGTGTTCTTAACTTTTCTGCAGTAACAGCTGAAGAATATGGAGGTAAAGTGTTAGTAAATCCATGTTCCTATTCCAAGCATCATCTGTTATAAAATAAGATCCCTGATTGTTTCTCACCCCCCTTCTTTCCTCTTCCTCTCCTTTTCCATCCTCTTTGTTAACTCTAACTGTAACTCTAACCACAACACATTCATTTTAAACTTATCTTCTCTTTTTTCCTTCTTTTACTTTTTCAATTTATCCCTTCACTTCTTTCCTTTCTCATTCCTTTTCACCCTCCCCAATGCAGTATCATTAATAAGATTATAAAAATGCATGAAGAATAGGTTTGGGATAAAGCACATATTTTGTGTTTGATGCCAGTAAAGCTTCCCTACCAACTCATTTTGCAATTTCACTTAAGAGTGAGAGTGGACAGAAAGTAAGAGAGAGGGCCCTCTCAAAAGGAAGGACAGATGGGAAGAAAAGAAAGAGGAGAGAAAGAGAGAAGGGAATGGATTGGAGTAAAATAAGAAAAAGAATGGAAAGGAAAACTATAAGACAGAGAACTGAGAGGAGAGAATAAGGGACAGAGATAAGGCAGAAAAGGGAAAGACAAAAGAAGGAGAAGGGAAGAGGAGAGAGAAATAAGGAAAGGAAGAAGTAGGGGAAGAAATAAGAGAAGGGAAAATGAAAAGAAAAGGAGACAGAGGAGGCAGACTAGAAGAGAAAAAGAGAATGGAAGGAAGAGGGGAAAGAGACAAAGGAGATGGAAAGGAGAGAAAAGGGAGGAAAGACCTGGAAAAAAGAAGAGACAAGAGGAATGCTACAAGGGAAAAAGAGAAGGGAAAAGAGAAAAGAGGAAGAAAAACGACAAGACTTCAAACACTATTATAGGAATAGAATCACATATCTAAGAATTTTCTGGTGTCTGTGCAGTAGGTACATGTGTCAAACAGATAATATAAGTCAAACCAGTGATGTGTGTGTGTGTGTGTGTGTGTGTGTGTGTGTGTGTGTCTGTGTGTCTGGATACTGCTGCCTTTCTTCTCCTATTTAACACCCACCTTTTGTTCAAGCACAGCCTCCTTTAAGAAGCTCCTGGGACAGTCCCAACCAATGTTCATCTTTGTTTCCAGAAGTCTGGCACGCATAGGTTGAACCATGTGGTTTAGCCTTTACTTACAAGCTGCCGTCTTTTGTTCTCTAATTGGTATGCTTCCATATGTCTTGTCTCTTGAAACTCCTTCTGGGAGGAACCACTCCTAATACACCTCTTGGATCCTCCCACAGTATCCAGAACAAGTTTTGAAAAGATACCTACTGGTTGATGATTCACCTCCTCAGCCATTCTCTTCCCTGACTATATTTTATTTTTTATTCCCTTGTAAATAAAAGAATCTTTCAAAATCCAAAAGCCAGAACTCAGTGGCCCTTTAGCTCCTAGATATATTAATAGATTCTTTCTTTTTCTAATTGTGTCCCTGAAGGGTTGTCTCTGGGGGCCCACCTCCAGTTATTGGCTGGCTCAGAAACATGTTTGTTTGTTGATTTTATTAGGAATCTGATTTCTAACACTAATTGCCCGACTGCGTTATTGAAGTAATCAGCTGAGGGCAGCTGCCAACAAGCACACTATGAATTCATCATTGCTGAAATCCTGACTCTGCCAAACATTCACAGACTGTATAAAATATTCAGTATCAAAGCTGAACAGAAAATATTCAAGCAGATCTCAGATCTGTCCAGAGTAGGTCCTGCCTCAGGGGCAAGCAGATTCTATTGACAAAGAAGTTTTTATTCCTATGGAAGAAAGAAGCATGAGAAAGCCCTTAGATTTAAAGGGATCCAAATCTAGGGATCCAGTGATAGAGACCTCGTAGATCTCAAGCAGCGGTGTCAGACTAAGATAACTAGTTTAAGTCTGAAGTATCCTTTAGTTTGTGGTAATATAAATCCTGAGTCACTTTGGTGCAGTGTAAAGAGCATTGAATTTCTGTAGAAAGTCCTGAGTTGGAGTTTCATACATGCACAAACTAGCCACATGATCTGGAATAAGTCATTCCCTTTTATCTGAGCCTCAGTTTATTTGTAAAAGGAACAGATCAATAGAATTTGAATTGGAATCGACTTTGGATACAAGGCTGTGTGACCTTGGACTTAACCTTAGTCAGCCTCACTTTGCTCATCTGTAAAATGTATATAATAATTACACCAATAACTGTTGCAAGGATCAAATGAGATATTATGTCTAAAATATTTGTAAACCTTAAAAATATAATATAAATTCTATTGCAAAAATCAAATGAGATATTATGTCTAAAACATATATAAACCTTAAAAATATAAGTTCTACTACGCTCAAAAAGTTATCAAACTGTGCATACCCTTTGATCCAGCAGTGTTTCTACTGGGCTTATACCCCAAAGAGATACTAAAGAAAGGAAAGGGACCTGTATGTGCCAAAATGTTTGTGGCAGCCCTGTTTGTAGTGGCTAGAAGCTGGAAAATGAAAGGATGTCCATCCATTGGAGAATGGTTGAGTAAATTGTGGTATATGAATGTTATGGAATATTATTGTTCTGTAAGGAACGACCAGCAGAATGAATACAGAGAGGACTGGCGAGACTTACATGAATTGATGCTGAGTGAAATGAGCAGAAACAGGAGATCATTATATACCTCAACAACGATACTGTTTGAAGATGTATTCTGATGGAAGTGGATCTCTTCGATAAAGAGAGCCTTAATTGATCAAAGATGGACAGAAGCAGCTACCCAGAGAAAGAACACTGGGAAATGAATATAAACTGCTTGCATTTTTGTTTTTCTTCCTGGGTTATTTCTACCTTCTGAATTCAATTCTCCCTGTGCAACAAGAAAACTGTTTGGTTCTGCACACATATATTGTATCCAGGATATACTGTAACCTATTCAACTTGTAAAGGACTGCTTGCCATTTGGGGGAAGAGGTGGAGGGAGGGAGGGAGGGGAAAAATTGGAACAGAAATGAATGCAAGGGATAATGCTGTAAAAAATTACCCTGGCATGCGTTCTATCAATAAAAAGATATTAAAATTATATATATATATATATATATATGTATGTATATATATATACACATATATATATATATATATATATAAGTTCTAGATAGCATTATTGTTTTTAGTGTCACAAAGTGCTCCTCCATTTTTTCACTGCTATGTTTATATTATATTTCAACTGAACAAGTATTTATTTAGCACCAAAAATCGATCTTAGTTCTGAGGATATAAAGACAAAAACAAAACATCATGTTCGCAAGTACCTTTTATTCTACTTGTGAACTAAGTTCAAATCCTGTCCTATCACTTAATTATCTATGTAATGTTGAGGCAAGTTACTTCACATCTGTCTTTGTTCTCAGTTCATTCATTTACATAGTGATGCAGTTGTACTAGATTATTTCCAGAAGGTCTACTAGGTCTAAATTACTAAAGATATGACTGTTGGGTTCTTTTGATGAAGAAGACTGTCATAGATGAGATGATTAGAGCTCAGAAAAGTCATCAGTTAACTGCAATACAATGACCAAGATTTAGGTTTGGGATTTGCCTCTACTGATTTCAGCTCTCGGATTATTTCTGTTCTATCACATTGTTTCTATAAATCTCATACAAACATGATCAATTCTATAAATCCCTTCACAAAGACTATATATTCTTCTGAACAAAGGCATGGGATCTCTCTTCTAGAGAGGATCTATCTAGAGGATATTCCTTAAAAGGACTATACAGATTAATAATGCATAAAATAATTTCTGCTTCTTGATATTATGGAAGATTCTAAATGAAAAGCCTCAGGTCCCAAAAATCCTGTCCATAATGAGCCATAGGGGAATTGTGTGTGTGTGTGTATATGTGTATATGTATGTGATGTGTTTGTGTGTATAATCTATCTCATAGACATTGTATCTATTGTATATGTGTTGTATATGTATGTGTGTATATGTGTATATATATATGTACATTATATATATAGACATATACACATATATATGATAGGAATGGTTACAGAGAGTGCAAATTGGAAGCCATTTGCAGAAGATTGTGAATGTCATGGAAATAGGTATGGGAATAACGGGCTTCACTACTGTGTGTATGTGAATATCAAGAAAATCTCATTATTTTGCAATATTCTGACATCAAATAATTTAAGGCTACCTCAGTGGGTCCATCAGTAATAATGAAATAGCTATAAACAACAATAAAAGCATGCAAAGATTATTTTAGTGGCCTACTGCAGGAAAAATGCAGTCTTCCAGAATGCATTGTTGACCTGTTATTTTCCATGTCCAAAGGTTATTAACACTCTGGTGCCTTATAACTCACATCACTATGGTAAATCAAGTCCCTATTTTGCAGAAATTGTAAAAATATTTCCTAAAAGACATGTGATACTACTATAAGACACTACTCTCACAGTCTTTCTAAACTAGATACTATCACATTTAAGTTTCTCCCAAAAAAATGTAGAATAGTGAAAATGTTGTTCCCAATTTAGAGATAAGGAAACTGAGGCTCCAATAATTTAAAGAATTTGGGCATGATCTAAAGTTTCAGGAGAAATTTTTGAATCTGGATCTCGTCTACTTGCATGTCACAGGATAATAGGATCAGAGATTGACAACTGAAAAAGACCTTAGAATCTGTCAAGTCCATTCCCAACATTTTATAGACAAGGAAACAGAGACCCATGAATGGCCTGAAAAGGTCTAGTGCTTTGTTGCTAATGAATACCTGCTATCTCCTAGAGCAAGAATCTTGGCAGCAACTAAAAAGGGTCTCCATTTCCTCATAGTTAGATAATCTACCTATTTGATAATAATACAAGTTCCTTAACTCAAGAAGAAGGCTTTCCTTCCATCCCAAAGATGGCAAGCAGTAGCTTTGATTGGGATCTCCAGTTATGACAGCCTCACCAGAGTTGGATTCCAGGACATCAAAACTCAAAGGTTGCTAATAGCATTTGCAGCCCTTTGGTAGCTTGGAAACTGAACAATGAATTGAGAAGAATAATTAATTAAAATGGGAGGCTTTAGAAGATGGCTTGCAGTAATATCCTTTGTGTTCTCTTCCAGGACACACCCCTTCATACACATGCTCCCACTAGCATCATGGCGGACTACCAAAAGTGCTTAAACATAGGCTTTTTTTTTTTTTTTTTTACATTTTCCCAAAGTAGTTGCTGTTCAGTCATTTCAGTCATGTCTGACTCTTTATGACCCCATTTGGAATTTTCTTGGCAAAGATATTGGAGTGGTTTGCCTTTTTCTTCTCTAGCTCATTTTACAGACAAAAAAAAAAAACTGAGGTAAACAAAATTAAGTGACTTATGCAGGATCACACAGTAATTGTATGAGGCCATATTTCAACTCAGGTCTTTCTGACTCCAAGCCTACTGCTCTATTCAGCTGGCCAGGGATAAACATTCCTGATCACAGCTCTGCTTAAAATTCATATCTATATGGGGTACCTTAAGTTTTCCTTTTTTTTCTGTTTTTTGTCAATTCATTTTTTTAATTAAAGTTTTTTTTTTAATTTTTCAAAACATATGCATGGACAATTCTTCAACATTAGTCCTTGCACAATCTTGTGTTCCAATTTTCTTCCCTTCTCCTATGCCCTCCCCTAGATGGCAAGTAGTCCAATATATGTTACCCATGGCAGAAATATATGTTAAATTCAATATATGCATATATAGTTATACAATTATCATTTCATACAAGAAAAATCAAATCAAACAAGTCAAAAAAAAGAATCAAAATAAAATGCAAGCAAACAACAAAAAGAGTGAAAAATGTTATGTTGTGAACCACACTTAGTTCCCATAGTCCTCTCTCTGGGTATAAATGGCTCTGTTCATCACTAAACAATTGGAACTGATTTGAATCATCTCATTGTTGAAGAGAGTCACTTCCATCAGAATTGATCATCATATAATTTTGTATTTGCTGTGTATAAAGATCTCCTGGATCTGCTCATTTCACTCACCATGAGTTCCTGAAAATCTCTCCCGGCCTCTCTGAAATCGTCCTGCTGATTGTTTCTTATAGAACAATAATATTCCATAACATTCATATACCATAATTTATTCAGCCATTCTCCAATTGATGGCCATTCATTCAATTTGAGTTTCTTGCCATCATAAAAAGGGCTGCCTGAAACATTTTTATACATGTGGGTGCCTTTCCCTCCTTTAGGATCTCTTTAAGATAAAAACCCAATTACCTTAAGTTTTCTAATAAAATTATACTTCATCTGACTAAGAAATAATACGGAGAAAGAAATCTGAATTCCTAACCTCTTATCTAAGTCTATAAATTATTTACCACTTTCAGCTGATTTTTTTTCTGCACAATAGGCTGGGCCATCATGATGTTCCTTGGTTGACCATTTTAACTTCATCATCATAATTTCTTTTTTTTAAATAAATTTGCAGTGATTTTTTGTGTATTGCTGTAGAATCCCATAGTTTCTCTCCCTCATACCATACAGCAAATTGCATTTTTAAAGACAAAAGAAAAAGAAGAAGAAAAAAAGGGAAGAAAATTATGTGTAACTGATCAATATATTGAAAACAGACACAAAAATCCGATACTTGTAGACCTCCCACCTTTACAATAGTTTTGATGAGAAGAGTTTCCTCATATTCTTTCTAATTTTGCAACATTCATTGTTCATTTTGTGTGTATGTGGTCATTCTTCCATTTGCATTATGGTCATTGAGTAGACCATGTTCTTTGGCTCAGTTTACTTTACTTTGCATTTCTTCATGTAGAACTTTCCATATTTCTCTTTATTCAGTACATTCATCATTTCTTCATGCATAACAGTTTTCCATTACGGTCATTTATCACATTTCTTAGTCACTCGCTAATGGGCGGCTACTGTTTCCAGTTGTTTGCTATTGTAAAAATAAGACTATAAATATTCTGGTGTCGATGAAGATTTTCTTCTTGTCAGAGGCTTCCTTGCAGTATAATCTGAGTAATGGAATCGTTGGGTCCTTGGGTCAATTCTAATCACTTTGTTTACATAACTCCAAATTAGTTTATAAAGGTGCAGTACTGCACCAGAGCTACCAATAAATAATGCACTAGGGGGCCTATCTTCTGATAACCCCTGTAACATTGATCATTCTCATCTTTTGTCACTTTTGGATGACCTGAATTTCAACACAGAATGACACAATTGAATACCAGATGGACCTTTCCTCCTGTTCTTCAACATATACATTGAAACATGCATAGATCATAAACAATTGATACAAGATATATAACAGATAACATATGGAGGAAAAACTTGATGTTCTTGGCAAATATAATTTTAGGGGGCAAGTAATGTTTAACATGAGACCTCAAGGAAGCTAGCAATTCTGAGATGTCGAAGGGGACAGAAAGTACAATAGCGTCAGGATGGGAAATTGTGTGCCATGTGTGAGGAGCAATAAGAAGGCCAGCTTGCTTAGACTGTATCATGCACAAGATAGATTAAAGTACAATAAAGCAGCCAAGGGATATTGAGTCCAGTTTGTGAAGGGCTTACAATGCCAACTACTTAGATGGCAATATTCCTAGTTTAGCATCTGGAGATGCTACATCTGTTTGCTTATTCTTTTCTCTGCATGAAATATGTTTTAATGTTAGAACTCAATAGTGTTCTTTCAAGAGATTTCCTTGGCCTTCAGTGTTATAGGCATGAAAGGTGATTAAAATGTCTGTCAAATAGACATGTGTGTAGTCAACAAATTAACTGACCAATGGTATGCTCAGGAAAAGTCAAAAGGTGGCTGAGCCTTGGAGTATTCAATGTGGCACATGAAGGTAGAGGATGGTGAAGAAGACAGAGACAAATGGTGATTAAGCAGTCTATTATTGCTCAACAACCATTTTCTTGCAAAAAAGGCTCCAATGGCAAAGTATTATATACTCAGAGCCAGGTTAAATTGGACAATGAAAAGGGGGGACTGTCCAGTGAGACTAAATCCTTACAGCACAGGTTGTTAACATCTGTGCATTATTCCTACCCTCAAGAAGCTTACAATCAAATTGATGTGGTTCAAAATTGATACAGAAAGTGAATCAAAATATTTTCCCATAGCCTTCATTCACATAAAATAATACAGACCAGTAATGGGAGACTCTAGAATGCTTGGAGATCAAATGAGGAAGCCTATATAGAAAAGTTTTGGCACTTCCCAAAGTTTCTGACACAACAGAACCTACACATGAGAACAAAATATTGAACAAGGATGAAGAAAGGTTGTGGTTCTCTGAGACTTCTAAGATGCTTGATCTATGGGCTTTCTATGGGAAAGTAATATTCTTTTTGCTCTTTGTGCAAGGTTATGATCATTATAGTTGAAAGCACATTTCTGGGGCAAAATTTAGGGGCCTGTTCAAGAGATCTGTCTCATCATAATAGTGGGGGAGAAACAAAATGAAGCATGAAGTGAAGAAAAAAAAAGATGAGAGGAAAGGCTGACATCTGTTTTTATGGACGTCAAATCAGGCAGAACAGTAGATGCAAAGTAGGAATAAGCTAATAATCTGGTTTCCACCCTCTACAAAGGAAGACATTGAAAGGAGCTTGGGAGTCCCCCCTAAAGGCCTCTGATCAGAGGAGAGAGAAAGTTGAGGGAGATAATGTCAATCAAGGCTTGAGTTAGCAGCATGGTGATGAGGATAGAAGGGATGAGTTTATCCTAGGAAGAACATCTTATTCCTCTGTGTGTGTGTGTGTGTGTGTGTGTGTGCAGGTGTACAGACAATTCTTGATATATATAAATGGACTATTTTGCAAATCTCCACATAAAGTGATTTGTATATAATTATTTGCCCCGTCCTATCCACTTCACTAAGCCTGTATGCCAAAGACATACATAAAGTAATATCTTCGTGCAAGTCATAAAATGTATCAAAATAGACATGAAATACTGTACCATAATCATTAGAATTATGAAATGAAAGGTGAAGGTAATGATAAAATATACAGAGTGCTGTACAGAAAAGTTAACATAATTGTGCAATATGTTGCCCCCTCCCTATGAATTGAACCTAACCTTTATCACCAGTTATTGTCTATATGCCTTTTTTTATGAAGGAATGGAGGGATGTTTCAATGGTGGCTCTCTCTTTTTCCTCATGAACTTGATGATGGTAAGCAACATTATTCTCAGCTAGTCTGAACTTTTAAAAATTTGAATTATTTGGATTCATCTTTTTAATACAAGAAACTTTTTTAAAAATCACTCAGAAGATAAAACATTTCTGCCAACTATTTTGTTGTGAACTTTTCAATTCAACCTCTCTTCCCAAGATGTGTCTTTTGCAATCTTTTTAGCTAGAAGTTCAATTAGATCTCCATTCAACAGTTCTCCATAAGACTTAATCAACTCCTCCACATTATTCTCATCCACTTCCAGCTCCTATTCTTGTGTTAATTTTACAATCTTGTTACTTCTTTGAATTTTTCATCTTTATGAAATCCATGAAAATCAAGAATGAACTGTGAGTATACTTTTTTTTCAAATTACCTTCATACATGTTTCTGTCACCTCTTAGCAATATTCAGAATTTCTTGGTAAATATTATAGGACTTCCAAAAATCATTTGATGTTAAGTCCTTATCTGCATCCAAACCTACAATTGCCTGGGCAAATGTAGATTGTAAATAATAAGTTCATAATGGCTCCACATGTCATGATGAGGTATTGTCAGAAAGAAGATAGACCACTTTTAGATTTTCATTAAAATCATCCAGATGGGGAGGGTAATCTGGGGAATTATATCAAGTAAGTAGAATCTTGAAAGGAATGTCATTATCATTACAAAACTGTTTTTTTCTTTTTCTTTTCTTCTTTTTACTTTGAGAATGGAGCAGGGCATAAACTATTATTCAAAGATGATAATAGTTAACTGGGATTTTCTGAGTTTTGCACAAGAACAGATTTTAATTTTAAAGTCCCAGAAGCAATCCTTCCAAGCAGAAGTAATTATTTACCAAAGTTTTATGCCCTGACATAGTTTTTTCCTCTAATGATATTTAGGTTTAATGTGGTATTCTTTTATATTAAAATAAAGGGGGCAGTTTGGTATACACTAAATATTTGTATTATATTATTATTATATCATATTATTATCATCATATTATTAATATATTATTTTTTCAGGAACTCTGAGAATTGTTTTTTGGGTTTTTTTTTTGCTGCTTTAATATCTGCTCCAGCAACCTCTTAACATTTGAGCATTATGAAATCCTGCACATTATTAAAATTGTGCAGTCTACTGCTTGCTGTAAGTACTTGTGTTTTCAGGATATTTTACCTTAAATTTTCAGAGAGGTTTTGAGTCTTAGTTTGAATTGTTATCAAGCTTAAAGGAATATTCTTTTTAACCTAGTCTTCAATCCCCACAGTTAATTGCACCTCCATCTCTAGAATAGCACCTTGTTTATGTTCTCATAGATAAATTAACCTTTTGCATGCTCCTTCATCTAAACTGCATCCTTCATGGTAGTGTTCACGGTGAAACTTTAAAATGAAGAGTTCATGTTCTATCAATGACAAATTTTGTCCTTCTTCATATTTTCTAATTATTTTGATTTTTATTTTCAAGCCTATTGTCTTATACTCACAAGATGATTCATTTTTCCCCTCAAGAAAATCCTTGCCACCAGTCATGGTGAAAATCTAAGGGTAGCTGTTAAACAGTATCAGTGTGTCGGCAAACACACTTTGTGATACTTCTTAGCTTCTCACCACTGTTTATACTGCCTGTATTATACAGAATTTTATTATAAGCATCTGTTTTACATAGGGAATTTTCTTTTTTTTTTTTTGAATGGAGATTTCTTTCAGAATTATTTACCCAAAGTCAAATTACATAGAAGAGAACTGTCTTTTTTATAAGGAATACCTCAATTAACATAATAAAATAAAATAGGATAGAATGAGATGGGAAAAGTTTTCCTGGTATGAACTGAGTTGAGTTTAATTAGATAAAGAATAAATTAAATTTTTAGATCACCTAGATTAGCATTACTATCCAGAAAGGGACAGGATTAAGAGAGAGAGGTAAGCATCTAGGGAGAGCTTGACAACCAGAATATGTTCTGGTGTTAAGTGGAGAGGGCATATACTTAGGAATGAGCATTTGATCAATAGTATTTGGTGCTCTTCCCTGAATAGGTCCATCTACTGGTTAGCAGCATTTCCAACAAATTAATTAGTACTAATTTATTTTTTAAAAGTGCTCCAAAGTGCTTGCAAAACAAAGTGCAGTTATTGTCTTTCACTCTTAACACAATCCTGCAAGGTTTAAACCACAGGTTCTTTCCCACATTTAATAACTGAAGAAATTGGAGTTCAGATAGGTTAGTCAATATGCCTAGTATCACAGTTAATGTCAGAGTCAGAATGTTACAGTGAAAAGCTTGATGGATTTGGAGGTAGTGGATATAGTCATTGACTTCTTCTGTGACCTTGTGTAAGTCATTTGATATCTTTAGGCTTCAGTTCTTTTTTTTTTTTTTTTTTTTTTTTTTTGGTAAAAGAAGGTCTCTGAAATCCTATCTAGCTCTAATTCAATGGCCTTTGATCCTGTGATTTTTAAAGCACTCCTTCTGGTCTCCAAGACCACCCCTCCTTACATATTGATAGCATTTTCACCCCTAGGCCAAGGCCTCTTTTTCTGACAAAGCTATAACCTAAAGCAAAGCTAGGAAGGTGAAGAGAAAAGTTAAGATAATTTTTCGTGGTGGGAGAACACTATGTTTCTCTTCTGCTCTTGCTCTCTAGGGACTAGTTCCTTGTACTGGACAGCTCTGTCTCAAGATGACAGTCAGATACATGGGCACAAAAGCGATCAGAATTTGAGGAACATTTCAAATCATCCAACCAAAATGTTTCTTTTGACAAGCAATAAGAACACTTTCTCCAAAGGTAAAAAAATAAATAAATGAAAAGGTCTGCAGATGAAGTATGCTATTTATAAGTCATGTCAGGCAATACTTGCTTTCAGCCACTGGAGAAATGAATGCTATTGAAATAGCTGTGAGTTTATGCTCTTATAATTGGATAGTGGTAACATACATATTTCCTTCCAAGAAAAAAAAAAAGAGAGAGTTTGATGTTCAATATATAACACACCATGAAATATTAGGGCGAATAAAAAAGATTTTAACTTACTATTCATTCTCCATATGTCCCTGAATGTCCTTCTCCTTTCTGAACCTCAGGTTCTTCATATTTATAGGATTAAATGGTCTCTAAGCTTCTGACTTAAGGGGAAGCTGGATGGTGAAGTGAATAGAATATCAGGCTAGAAGTCAGGAAGACTCATTTTCCAAATTTCATATTTGATCCATTTATGTAATATTTTCCCAAATTCAAAATAATTTTTAAACATTTAAAAAAATTTAAGTTTTAGGTTTTCTCCTTTATTCCCACTCGCAATTAAATAACTACATGTGAAGTTATGCAAAACATTTCCATAAAAGTTAAGTTGAGAAAGAAAACATAGATCTCCCAATCTAATGAAAATGAAAACCCTCAAGAAAAATTAAATTAAAAAAGAGAGAGAGAAATAAAAAAAGAATACTTTAATCTGTATTCAGATATAATCGGTTCCTTCTCTGGATATGGATAGGATTTTTATCATAAAACCTTCAGAGTAATCATGGATCATTGCATTATTGAAATAACAAAGTTGGTCATTCCAGAACATCACTATTATTTTGTATACAGTGCATTTCACTTTTCTTGGGTTCACAGAGGACTTTCCAAGTGTTTTTTTTTCCCCTGAGAGCATGCTGCTCATCATTTCTCATAGAATACTAGTATTCCATAGAAACACATACCACAGTTTATTGAGGCATTCCCAATTGATTGGCATTCCCTTTGGCATTTCCAATTATTTTGCCCTGAGAAGAAAACTGCTATGAATATTTGTGTATATATAGGTCATTTTCCTTTTTAAATCTCTTGGTATCCATGCATAGTAGTGATCTTGGTCTAATTAGGTCAAAAATATGCATTAATTTTAGCCCTTTGGGCACAGATCATTTGATCATTTATCAAGTGGGACATGGCTCTTATTTTTTATAAATTTGACTAAATTCTCTCTGTGTCTGGGAAACTAAGACTTTGTTAGAGAAACTTGGCTCAAATTCTTTTTTTTTTAACAATTACTATTGTTAACTACAATTGTCTCCATTTGTTCTCTGTCCTTTCACCCTTTCCTTCCTCAAAAGTGTTTTGTTATTGAGTACTCCCTTATTACCCTTCCTCCTTTTTCCATATCCCATTCCCCTCCTATTTTCCTGCAGGATAAGATACATTTATGTGCCCATATGGAATGTGTATGCTATTTTCTCTTTGAGCCAATTTTGATGAAAGTAAGGTTCACTCACTCCCCTATTCCTCCCTCTCCTCCTCCACTGTAAAAGCTTTTTCTTGCTTATGGCAGATAATTTGTACCATTCACTTTACCCTTTCCCTTTCTCCCAGTACATTCTTCTCTCACCCCTTAATTTCATAATTTTTTTTAAAAAAAGACATTATCCCTTAATATTCAACTCGCACTTGTGTCCTCTATTTATATATTTCTTCTGCCATAAAAGTTCTATAAGAGTTAATAGTATTATCCTCCCATGTAAACAGATAACCTTATTAAGTCCTTTATGATCTTACTTTCCTGATTTCCTCCTCATGCTTCTCCACAGTCCTGTATTTGAAAATCAAATTATCCATCCATCTCTGGTCTTTTCATCCTGAATGACTGAAAATCCTTTATTTCACTGAATGGTCACCTTTTCCTCTGAAGGATTATACCCAGTTCTGCTGGGTAAGTAATTCTTGTTTGTAATCCTAGCTCCATTGCTCTCTGGAATATCATATCCAAGCCCTCTGGTCCTTTAAAGTAGAAGCTGCTAAATCTTGTGTTATTATGCCTGTGGTTCTAATGTATTTGAATTGCTTCTTTCTGGATGCTTGCAATAATTTGTCATTGACCTGGGAGTTCCAGAATTTAGCTATAATATTCCTAAGAGTTTTCATTTTGGGATCTCTTTCAGGAGTTGATCAGTGGATTCTTTCAATTTTTATTTTTTTTGGTTCTGCTTTATTGTATCTTGTATCTCTGTCTGCTATATTGTATCTTGATTTCTCATAAAGTCATGAGCTTTCTTTTGCTCAAATCTATTTTTAAGGAATTATTTTCCTAAGTGAGCTTTTATACCTCTATATTTTTATACCTTTATACCTCCTTTCCTAATTGGCCAATTTTGTTTTTTAAGACATTCTTCTCTTTGTTATTTTTTTCATTTCCTTTTGCACCATTCTCAATTCTTTTGTTAATTTTTCCTTTATCTCCCTTACTTGATTTATAAAACCACTTTTGAGCACTTCTGTGGCTTGACCCCAATCTTATTTTTCTTGGAGGCTTTGAATATAGGAGCTCTGACTTGGTTATCTTTTTCGAAGTATATGTTTTGATCTTCTTTATCACCATAATAACTTTCAATGGTCAGAAACTTTTTCTGTTGTTTGCTCATTTTTTAGCCTATTACTTGATTTTTAATTCTTTTAAAATAGGATCTGTTTTGAGGGGTGCACTGTTTTCAAAGACCCTTCTGGGAACCTGAACACAAGTGCTCTTTTTTTTTGGCCTAGAACTGTTAGTAGTATCCCCACCTTTGCATCTCCTATCTCCTTTAACTGTAAGATCTAGTGTGCTACAGCAACTGACTTCTGCTTTGCTCATGAAGGGGCCCATGGTGAAGCTTAGGCCTGCATTAGAGCTGGGGTTAGGATTGAATTTGAGCTGCTTGCACTGGGACTGCATACTGGACTCTCATCCTGTTTCTACAGATCTTTTCTGCTGATTTTCAAAATTGTTTTCAGCTGAAAAATATCCTACTAGATCTTTTTGAGTGTTCTGATGTTCTAAAATTTGTTTAGAGTCATTATTTAAAGGAATTTGCTGCAATCTGGGGGAGAGATTGAATGAATTCTTGCCCTTTGCCAACTTTTCACTTCCTAATGTCAAATCTGGCCTCAGTCACTTATTAGTTCTGTTACCCTAGGCAAGGCACTTAACCCTCAGTTTTCTTATCTATAAAATGAGTTGAAGAAGAAAATAGCAAAGCACTCCAAGATCTTTGCCAATAAAATGCCAAATGGAATCATGAAGAATCTGACATTACTGAAAAATGACTGAACAACATCAAGAAAATGCTGTCCAAACTGAATCTAGAAAGATTTGGGCTAAATAACTTTGTAACACTGAACAAATCCTTTAACCATATATTGCCTCACTTTCCTAATCTCTAATATGATTAGGGCTATATCTCTGGCTCTCGGCTAATTTCCATTGTGTATTCTATGATCCCATTAATTTGCAAGCACTAACTGGAATGGAAAAAAATGATTCTAAGTCTAACTGACTGAGTCTTAGAGAAAAGAAATATGATGAAATGAGGAGATATGAAATATAGAGGTAATACTCATTAAAATTAGAGGGACTTAATTAAAAATGTTATTTAAAAAAAATCATAACTAGAAGTTTACATCCATTTTATTGATTGGAAAACCAAAAGATAGAAAGAATGAAGGTAGTCATAGAGAATTGTTTAATCTTTGTACCTCTCTCAATTCCCAATGATCTCTATGTCTAGAACATAACTAATGATCATTTGAAAAAAAATAAAATTAAGGACCATACATGCTGACTTCACTTTACATTTTTTTAAATGGAAAAGTAAAAGAAAAAATAGGAAACAAAAAATAGACAAGAAGATAGAAGAGAGTGATTGAGAAGAAGACAGAAAAGAAGAGGAAAAATTATAATGTTGATTTCCTAGAAAATGGGGTAACACATGAGTTTAGAATGAGGCTTCAACTTGGTAATAAGATTTCAAACTTACATTTAACTTTCAGTAAAAATTGATTGAACTTTTTTTTTCCTTTGAATTTCCTAGAGCCTTATAATCTGTTTCATTATTCTATGAAATTATGCGTATAGAAAATCTGATGGTTAATAGAGTCCAGTAAAGTCCTGACAACAATAAAGTGACAAGGTCAGTGCACTGATCTTTAGAACATCTGGATTCTTCTCTCAACCTTTCCATTAACCAACGAGATATGCTCATATAGAAGTCCCTTAACCTCTAAGTTTTTTTCATCTTTAAAAAGAGGGCTAACCAAATGACATTTTTTTTCTGCATATAGGACAAATTTCTTTCATTAAAGAAACTTCATACAATAAAAGAAACTTATAAATATGTTTTAAGAAATAACCATTAAAAAGTAAGACATGAATATTGCATTAATTATGCATTAAGACCATTTCTGAGACTACTCAACAGATTATTTTGAATTCATTTCAGATGGAGCAAATCAAAATAATTATTGAATGACCTTTGAGACTATTTCTTACTCTCACATTGAATGTTCTATTTTCTAAGATCTGTTCTACCTCTAGAATGCTGTTTCTGTGTTCTGTTTCATTCCCATGATTCAATATGTGGAGAGCCTTTCAACTCTGAGATTTCTTGTTCTAAGGTCTCCTCTAGCATTCTATAATCTGAAACCCCTTTCGGTTCTAATGCTCTATGTTCTGAAATCCTTTCCTGCTCTGGTGTTCTATGATTTTATAAAATATAGGCATCTGTCTGGCACTCCCCAACCCCTGAACTCTTGGCACTTTGTAGCAAATCTTAAAAAAGTGGCTATTACGGCCATATTTGATCAACCTTTAACAGGCTTCTGAGAAATCAATAGCAAAAGCATTTCTTAATCCATGCATTAGCTATACTGGAAAGAAGAATTGCTGAGGTAATTACTTTCATCATCTCATACAAACCCAGTAAATTTTTCTGGAAGTAGGCTTGCTTACAAGTAATTTAGAGTGGTTTGTATCAGAGAAAATGACTTAAATTAAGTCCAGTACAATGCAGCAAAACTCATGGAGCCATGCAAAATGTGGGCTTGGTGGGGATTGATCTGTAAAAACAAAACTTATAAATATCTGTATGGAGTAACTGGGGATATGGAATGATCTGAAAATTTAGAAAGTTTCTTAAAACACACAAAAAAGGATTATAGATTTAGGCCTGAAAGGGATCTTCACAGTGATCTAGACAAGTCCATCATTACATATTTGAGGGAAGGGAGGAGTCCCAGAGAGTTGAAAAGACTTCGGCAAAGGTGCATAGATTATGAGTGAAAAGCCAGAATTTCAGCTCCTTTTTCTCCCATGTTAATTCTGATTACCAGATCCTAAATCACATCATGTCTTCCAACAATAATTAACTCTCTCAAAACTCATTATGTTATTCACTCATATTAATGGCCCCCAACTAGACCATGTCCTTCAACCTCAACTATGATGCGGCAAATTTTTCTGTGTCTCTGAGGGGAATGAGACTGAAAACAAAAGTGAAATGGGTTAGAAATCAGGTGGAGATTAAAAAAAGCAAAAGATCCCACTTTCTAAATCACTGAAAACTTTTGTCATCACAGTCTGGAAAGTAGTAAGTGAAAGGGTTATTGATCTAAGTCTACATGTGAGAAAAATGAAAAGGATAGAAGTGGCAAACGACTTGTCAATGATCATACTCAGAATAAAAGCTCCTAATTGGCAGGAGCTTTATGCCAGCACCTAGCACACTGCCTGGAACATAATTGGTGTTTACTAAATGTTGTTTACTTGATTCATGAATTTCTTCTCATTAGATTGTAAGTTTTTTTTTTAACAAGAACTTTTTTTATTTTCATCACAATGCCTTGTACAAGTCAATGCTAAATAAATGTCAATTTATTGGATAATAGATTTAAAGTTGGAGAGGACCTTTGTGTAATTCAGTAGTACTCAAAAATTTTTTCATGCACTCTTCTCAGTTTTAAAAAAAGACCCTGTACTTCCAAAGTGTGTATATATATATATATATATATATATGCATATATAATTATATAATATTATTTTATGCTTACAAATTTTATAATTTAATTAATAATTAATGATATTATTAATGTTGATATTAAGTAATAATTTATAATAACTTAACAAGGATAATTTACAACTACAAGAACTACATACAAAATTTATACCAAATATTAATTCTAAAAAGATGAAATTAAGTTGATTAAAATTTTTTTTAAATTAAGAAGATACTAGAATCAAAGGTGATACATGATACAGTAAGAGATATCTTGAAACCAGGAGTACCTAGACTCAAATCCTAACCACCACAAGCTGTCTGGGTAATTCTAGACAAGTCATTAAACCTCTCAGTATTCTAGGCCACTCTGTGAGGGTATACACCTTAAAGGGGTTGCCAATCTGCATTGACAAAAGGACTTTTCTCTCCAGGAAGTTACCTACACCAATTCTATTGGGAATTATTTTGTGCTTCATGGCTAGAATTTATAGATTAATCCATCATGTCAGTTCTTTCTATCAATGAGAAACGAAGATGCAGGTGGGAAAGTCAAATCACTTTGCCATCTGAGTGTTTCAAGTCTTGAGGGGATCAGATAATGGAGTTTTAATGGTGGTATTTGAGGCAGCATGTTAGCTTAGCATGAGACTATACCCGAAAGTCCCAGTATACTCATCTGTCAAATAAGGTTACATTATTAACCCTGAGGACTGGAAGTCTTCAAGATCTATGATTCCACTACATAGAAAATCATTACTCTTATGGCTGGCTATGCCTGATATTTCTTGGTTTTCCAAACTGTGAAGTGGAGAATAGCATCCAAAGTCTTGTCTGGACCATCAGAATGCTAAGATCGATGTCCTCGTGTGTGCAAAGCACATTAAAACCTCAATTAACTACAAGCTGGTTGTTTTCTCTGTAGATTTGTCCCTAAAGTGAAAGGAAAATTATTTGGAAGCCTCATTTAATTCATCTGTAGAATAGGGGGAGAGGGTGGAATTACATGATTTTTCAAGATTCTTTCCTGGGTTAACATTCTGTCACTGTAAGAAAACAAAAGGCAGGCATTGGACCTCTGATTTCATCGATGTCGGGAACTCCCAGACAAGGTAATTTCCTATGCCAGAGTATGTTGGTGTCTTCTTTGTAACATATGGCATGAGAGTTACCTAGGATCCTATGAGTGTGTCACTTACCCAGAATCATGTAACCAATATGTACTTGAGCCCAGATCCTCTTAGCTCTCAGACTGTCTGTCCACAATCTTTCAAACTATCACCACTGCCCCAGCCAGTTCAAGAAGATCTGAGTCTAAATCTGGCCTCAGATGTGTTCTAAGAAAGCCACTTAATCTGTACTCTCAACTATAAAATGGAAATAAAAATAGCACCTACCTCCCAGGATTGTTGTGAGGATCGAATGAGATCATATTTGTAAAAATGCTTAGTTCAGTGCCAAACTCAAAGTAGGTATTATATAAATCTTTATTCCCTTCTCTTCCCCTTCCTTCTTCCTCATTCACCACTGCCACTTATATAAGTGATTTAGTTATTTTTAAAGAGATTCCATGATATGTTCTAGGGTTCTAGGCTATATTCCATCTCAACTTGGAGATTCTAAATCAATTCCCTTTCTGGTGCTCAGCACACTCATTCTTTCAATAAGGCAGCTAGACTAGATGATCCACTGGAAGTATTACCATCTTGTAATTGATAGGTGGCACTTGGATAGAGCACCAGACCTGGAATCAGAAAGACTCATTTCCCCACGAATTCAAGGACTTTTTATTGTCTAGATTTTGGAAGTCAAATTAGGTGACTTGTCCGAGGTCATATAAAAAGCAAATGATAGAACTATATTTCAAACTCTGGTCCCCTTATTTCAAACCCAATCCTTTTCCTATTACATGAGCCTTTTTCTAGATAATCTTAACTTTGTGCCATGATGTAGAAAACAAAAGCAGCCTCTTCACTATCAATTTCATTTCTAAACAGATAAAGAAGAAAATTAGTCTTAAATA
Source organism: Antechinus flavipes (assembly GCF_016432865.1). Classification (NCBI taxonomy): domain Eukaryota; kingdom Metazoa; phylum Chordata; class Mammalia; order Dasyuromorphia; family Dasyuridae; genus Antechinus; species Antechinus flavipes. The sequence goes on along the minus strand of NC_067399.1, from coordinate 18,484,671 downwards.
TAGAGGCACTGAGCTATTCTTTTCTTTGCAGAATAACATTCCACCCATGGCCAGATTGTACCCTGGCAGAAAAATCATCCTAGAGGGAGTTATTTGTCCAATTTCCCCAGAGCAAAAAGTCAACAAATAGACGGGAAAAAAATAAGAGAAAGGAGGGAATGCTAATGTGACTGCAGCATAATGGAAAGAGACCAGATTCTTCTCATTAACTTCCAAGGGATTTCCTACAGTACCGTGCAATACATCACCTAATTTGACTTGCAAAGTCTAGACAACATAAAGTCCTTTCAGCACTTCTCCTTGAGATTTGTACTGTGTTTTGTAGGCTCCAACTTTATCTGGAAAATGTCTCTTGCTATAAAAGGCTGATCAAATGGCAATGTGTCATACCAAGTGGGGGATTAGACTTCAAATTATAAGATTAGAATTGACAAGCAAATGTCATCATGGACTAGCTCTGTGACAGCAGACACACGACTCCCCTTGTGCCTCAGTTTGCTATTTTTGTGAGATGGAGATAAGAACAGTTGACATTAATATAAAGCTTTAATATTGGCAAAGCACTTTGCTACCTCAATCAAACTTTATAAAATCTTGGAAATAGGAGAGCTACTATGGATAACTTGGTCTTCAATTTACAGATGATGAAAGAGGCAAGAAGCATGTTAGAGTTCATACAGCTAGTGACTGTCAGGTTCAAGGTTCAAATCCAGAAGTTGGCTCTTCTTAACAATGTGGTAAATGAAGGCAATCGCAACAGACTTGGGATGGAAAATGCCATCTGCATTCACAGAGAGAACTATGGATACTAAATATGGATTGAAGCATACTATTTTTACCTTTGTGTTTATTTGTTTTCTTATGTTTTCCTCCTTTTTTGATCTTTATTGTACAACATGACAAATATGGAAATATGTCCAAAGGAACTGCATATATTTAACCTATATCAGATTGCTCTCTGTCTTGAAGAAGGGGGAAATAAGAGAGGGAGGGAGGGAGAAAAAAATGGAACCAAAAAATCTTACAAAAATAAATGTTCAAAACTATACATGTTTTTGGAAAAAAAATAAAATCCTATTGAAAAGTTTTTAAAAGATTTAAATTCAGGTCTTTATTACTGCAAATCCTGCACTCTATCCATTACTCCAAGCTTTCTCCCTGAAGCTAAATAATATAGATCATGCATTTCTTTTTTTTTTTTAACTTATAGATAATAGCATTTACAGTAGCCATTTTGCTGGATTATTTTAAGGGAAGTATTTTGTGATGGTGTGTGTGTGTGTTTTTTTTTTTTGGGAGGGGGAGGGAGATTGTTAGTGTCAGCTTATTTGAGTACTCATGTGTGTAAGGATTTTTATTCATAATTATGGACAAGTAGGGCTCAAGTCATTCATATTTGTCTTTGAACAAAATGGAATGTAATACAGCAGCAGGAACACTGATATTTGAGTGAAAAGATTTTGATTTAATCCTCATTGCTGGCACTAAGTACCTGTGTTAGTTTTGGCAGCTCATATAATCTTGTTGTCAGTGTCCTGTGTGGCCCATTCTAGCTCTAGGTCTAAGACTTTCTAATTCATCATCTAGGCTTTCCCCTTCTCCAGAGACTCTGCAACAACTACCCCACTCTCATAAGGCAAGAGACTCAATTGATTCCAAAGGATCTGACCATCTAATCTTTGAGAGTATATCAAAAAGTGATTGTTGCTTTTTCACTGTCAGCTATTCCTAAAGTATTTCCCTTTAAATTGGAGAGTCTAGAGGATTTTTAAGAATCTTCAAGATGTGAAGGAAATAGTGTAATGAAAACATTTCTGTTACTGTAGGAAGCTGATAGGAGAGATATCTAGTACAAAAGGATTAGGTTCAGAGGGGCGAGGCTGTCTCCTATGTCCTTCAGATCACCTTTTGCCATCTCAGCAATATTTAGACTTAAAGAATACTATCTAGGTTCTATGTTAAGCCTTCTTTTAGTGAACTTTACAGTATATTCAATTCATTTCCCCAGTATGAGTCTCATTTTATATAGCTGTAAAATGAGATAATTATTTAAAATGGTATAAGATCTCTTCTAGAGGTAACTCTTCTAGAGCTTCCATTCTTCTCTCTCAGCTTTATATTCTCGTCCTCATATTCCCTGTCTTTCCCAAATACTGCAGTGTTGACATCATCAGTTCTCCAGAAACCAGCTCTATTTCTTGGCTAAATAAACAATGAGAATTCAGCTGAACTTGGCAGAGATTCCCCTGGCTCTGAGGACCAAAGCAGCTCTCACTATATGAAAGTCTATATGGTTGTTCTCACTGGGGTCCCATCAACATCATTCAGGGAATCTCAGAATGTTAGCAAAGGAAGGCATTTGCCTTATGATTACCTAATCCTAAAACCTCATTTAGTAAATAAGGAATACAATAGAATGGAGAAGGGAAGTGACTCATCTAAAATCAAGCAACTAGTGCATAGAAAAATCAAGACTAGAACTCATGTATTTTGAGTCAGAGTGATGTGTTTGATCATGTAATTTCTTTCCTTCCATCTATTTGACCAGTTCAAACTGTCACTGGCAGTAGTTCCCTGGAGGGCTCCTATGTTCAGAGAATGGAAATAGTGGCACATGGGAGAGTAGGAGAGTAAGAATCCAATGAAGATATTTTGAGGAAAATTGGGAAAGCAACTAAATAGGAAAAAGTTAGAGATTATTGATTGAATGCATAATTAGGGATATCATGGGAAGTGGAGAGTGGTACTAACATGGTACAGTGACCTCTCATTTTCTTATAGGACTTAGCATCATGGAGCATAGGAGATTAGCATCTATGAATAAGGCCCAAAGGAAAGGGGGGATTTGAGTGATAAACTCTATGAGGCAGTGGCAGAAAATTCCTAAAGGGAAGAGTTCAGAATGGATAGCTTGGAAGTTTCTGTTCCATGAGGAATACAAAGAATAGAAATGAGATAATTGCAGGAGTCATGAAGCAGTGGATGGGGGTCTAAAGGAAACAGAGAGGGTGGGGAATGAAAAGAATGATAGAAACCTCAGGAAGAGAGCAAAAAAGAAAATTTACAAAAAGAACAGACAGATAAAAGGAAGGGAAGGGAAAAGAAGAAGAATTTACTTTAATAATTAAAAGAGAAAGAAGAGATATAGTGGAGGGGCAGCTAGGTGTTGCAGTGGGAGAACCAGCCCTGAAGTCGGGAGGACCTGGGTTCAAATCTGGTCTCAAACACTTAACACTTTCTTGCTCTGTATCCCTGGGTAAGTCACTTAACCCCAATTGCCTCAGTTAAAAAAAAAAAAAAAACATATATATGTGTGTGTGTGTGTGTGTGTGTGTGTGTGTGTGTGTATAAACATATATATATATTTATACATACATATACATATATATAGTGCATTGATCAGATAAAAACAGGAAAGGAAAATGATGAAAGTAAAATGAACTTATAAACAAATCACTAAAAAGGAAATGTACAAAAATGGGGAAAAGGCTTGAGAATGAAGGAAAGAGGACCAGTGCAAATAGGGATACTTTTAAAAGATTAAGTTCAAGTAATTTAAGGAATATAGTACAATGTGTGCAACAAAGGAGAGAAAAATCATAAATGGAAAAAATATTAGAAACAAAAAAAGAAAAATAGAAACCTGTTATATTTTTAAATCTGAATGAATTATATAATACAATAAAATAAAAAAGTGACAGATATAATAAGAAAACAAACCTATTGCTAACATCTTAAGAGACAGAGTGCCTTATGGATACCTAAGATAATATTATAGAACCACAGCAGAATTTTCTTGATGGATAAAATAAGTAATAAAATTGTGCAAGCTGAATTTATGACTTAATAGCAGAAACAATTGGCAGAATAGAAAAAATTGAAATCATGGTGGTATATTTTGCCAAAAAAAGAAGAGGATACCTGATTAGGAATGCAAATACAAAAAAATGATGAGCAAATACAAAAAAAGAATGATATTTTTAGAAGAAAAACAAATAAAATAACATTAAAAGAAAAAAATGATCTCCATACAAGAAATAGATATGTTTACATATAGCCCAATTAAGATGTAATATACCTTAAGGATAGAATTGTAGAAAATTTCTACAGGATTATGGGTATTGAGAAGACAAGACACGTTTATAAAAAAAACTCTGAAAATTATGGTGCAATAAATAATTATATAATACAACATTGCAAAACTTCTGAACATACACACACACACACACACACACACACACACACACATACAAACCCAAAAGACAATGTGTGATTCAAAAAAGCTACAAGTCACCCTCAGAAAAATGAAAACTGTAATGCAATGTTCATACTGCTTAAACTTTAACAATTTAAAAGACAACAAAACTCTGTATGCAACTAGGAGAAAGGATATTCAAATATAAAAGAAAAGGAATTCTTAATTTATAATTTTAATGCTAAGCTAATCAAATTACCAAGAAGATATTTAGCAGATCCTGATGGGAGGTTAAAAATTCATTTGGAAAACAAAAGATCTAGAATATCAAGGTAAATAATGAAAAGAAGTAAGGACAAAGAAAGACTAGCACTTCCAGAGCTGTATCTATATTATAAAGCAGTAGTCATCAATATCAGCTAGTATTGTTTTTTTTAAAGAGAGATAAATAAGTGAAATAGACAAGAAAAGGGAAATTTAGAAATTGCAGAACTAAATGATTCAGTATTTGATAAAATAGAAAACAAAAGTTACCAAAGTTTAAAATCCTTATTTGATTAAGGAAAAACAAAACAAAACAAAACAAAACAAAACAAAAAACATCAGAAAACTAAAAAAAAAAATCTGGCAGAAATTAGGCATGAACCAGTGTACATACTTCACTCCATAATACACTGTAAATGAAAACAATTGAAATTTGATTAAAATCAGCAAATAATTTCTTAGACAGGAAGCAAGATCAACTATATTGTTTTTTTTACCCAACTCATTCAAGAAGAAACATAAACTAATGACCATAGATAATTATATAACAACAACAATAAAAAAAAAGACTGCAGAGATTCCTTTAAAAAACACACACACACAAGGAGATGATATAGTGAAACAAAAAGTTGAATAGAAGTGATCCTGTTGGAAAAATATCCCTGAGATATATGAACAAAGTCTGAAACTTTTATAGTAGCAAATCAGTGTGTGTGTGTGTGTGTGTGTGTGTGTGTGTGTCTTTTGTTTATGTAATTTTAAATTAGAGAATGGAAGAATAAATTAAAAGAAAGATAAGAGGAGAGAGAGTATATATGGTATACCCATAATCAAGTCAAAAAGTAACAATGAAAAGATGCTTTACTAAAATGGGTGAGAAGATAGGAGAGATTAAAACATAAATAAATTTTGTTTTAATAGTGGGCTTGAATACCATTGATCCATGTTTCCATGAAGAAAGATAATACACAAAGAAGTCTAGGGAAGTTTATAATAGGTATTTTTTGCAAGGACTTGGTAATTGTAGAGATTACTTATGCTCCTTAAAGATAAAAATCACAAACTCCAAGGGTAGGGATTGGGTGGAGAGGATAACTGGCATCTGGAAAAGTGATAGACCATAAATTGAGGGAGGATATTATAAGTCAAAAGGGGGAAAATTGTTTTTAAAACTCCATTATGCTGTGAGGAACCACAGATAATTGGTTTCACTATCAATACTAAGCTTCTATGCCCCAAAGACCTTAGCCTAGGTACAATGATACCATAATGTCAAGGGATTTCAATGCCCCTTTATCAGTTTTTGATGAGTCTAAAAGAAAAATAAATAAATAAATATACAGAATTGTGCAAACTATTAGAGAAGGTAGAACTAAAAATACTTTTGATGTCTTCTAAGTTAAACTGCCCAGTAATATATACACAAATATAACACAATGTGTACAAAAAATGAGCATGCATTGCAGCAGTTATATTCCAAACAAATGTTAAAAAAAAAAGGAGGAATAATAAATATCATTAACAGACAATAATGCAAAAATCACAGTAATAAATTCAGGGAACATAAACAAAAGACACAAATATAAATTGACTTTTGATGAAATATTTTTTAAATGAGGACAAAAGACAAATTATAGAAATAATTATGTGAAAGAAAGTTTTACTGATGAAACAACATACTATAATTCCTAAGATGTAGCTAAAGTAATCTTCAGAAGAAAGGGAAATCATGTCACCATAAACATGCATTAACAAAAACAGAAAAAGGATTAATGAACTGAATTTGCATTTTAAACAAAGGCAAACTTAAAATAAATACAAAATAGGAGACATTTATTAGAGAAGTAGATAAAGTAAAAACAAAAATGTAATAAGTAAAACTGAAAGCTAATATGTTGAAAAAACTAATAAAATCGATAAACTTTAAGCTAATCTATATAAAAAGAAAAGGTCAGAAAATCTAACAAAATAGCAAATAAAGTGAGAGTATAAGGAATAGAAAAAAATTACCAAAATCTAGTATGAATAGTTGTAGTTGGGCAACATTAAGAAGAGAAATAGAAGGATATTTTGAAAATAATAAAACCCCAATAACAGAAGACCAATTAGCCTAATATCAGAAAAAGAAACAGAACTAGTTGTAAAAGAACTCCCATAGGAACAGGAAGGGGACTGTTTCTGATGTATTCACAGTAATCTATCAAACTTTAAAAAATACTTAGTATCACTGCTATGAAAAGTATTATCAAAAACAGGAAAAGAAATTACCCTAACAAATTTATAGTTGATACAAATACAGTTTTACTACCTAAATCAAGAAAAGATAAAGTATAGAAGGAGGAATATAACCACTATCACTAATGAAAATCAATCCATTAAATATTTCCAATAAGGGTCTAATCATCAACATTCTTAAAGAAATACACACACACACACACACACACACACACACACACGCACACACATACACACAAGCAATTGGTTAAAGAAAAGGCAAAGGGGGAGGGAGTCATTCACTAATTTTGATCTAGTCTTTGGAGGGTGAGTTAAAGAGATTAGAATGGATGTTTTTCCTTTGGTTACACAAAACAAACTTCAGCTACATAGTACTGATTTTTTTTTTCTCTTAAAAATCAAGTAACAATTTGTGATAGAAAGGGGAAAGTATTAAAAACCACAAGCTTAAATTTCAAAGGCATAAACTCAATACTTAAATGCTATTAAAGCCTACAGAGAAAAATGCATTTAAAATATAAAAGCATAGAATTTCTGAATTAGAAGAGAACTCAGTAGCCCTTCTCCTTGAAGCCACCTTCATCAAAAAGAAAAATCTATATTACAATCACAAGATTGAAGAACTTCAATGTGAATTCACTGTTTTCTAAGGGAATACTGGCCACTAATGGATCCCTATTAATGATCAGAAAGTTGGGAAGAGTTTATTATTTTTCCTTGACATCATGTCTAAATTGATGTAATTTCAATTTTCACCCATTAATGAAATCAACAAAATAAAAAAGTACCTATTATGTCTCGATCATTGGCTTACAAAAAAGGGCAAAGAAAGAAAGATTTAAAACTGATCCCAGCTTTCAAAGAGTTAAAATTCTAATTGGGAAGTCAACAGGTAAACAACTGTGTATATATAATATAGAGAGAATAAATTCCAGGTAATCTGGGACGACTGATATTAAGATTAAGGACCAAGAAAAAAGATTCTTGTAAAAAGTGTAAATTTAGCTGAAACTGGAAGGAAATCATTGAAGTCAAAATGTTATGAGAGAGATTCCAGAAATGGGGGGATACCCAAGAAAATGAATACCTTCAAGTAATGGATTGTATTGTGTGAACAAGAAAGTTAACTATCTCTGGAATATAGAATACATGAAGGGGAGTAAAGGATAAAAAGACAGGAAAGATATGAAGGCTTAGATTATGAAAAGCTTTAAAAGATGAAGGATTGTATTTTTGATCCTGGCGACAAAAGGAAGCAACTGTAATTTAGTGAATATGGGTGTAACATTGTGAGACTTGCACTTTGGGAAGATCAATTTGTTAGCAGCATAAAAGATAGATTGGAAGGGGGGGGATACTTGAGGCAAGAATGCTAACTAAAAAGCAGGTCATTGCTATTACAGTCCTATTCTGGGTCAAAGAGAAAAAGTTCAATCCCTTTTTCATGTAAAACTCTTTTAGATGCTTGAAAACAACTATTGTGTCTCTTCTGAAGTTTCTTTTGTCCAGGTGAAACATTTCTAATTCTTTCCACCAGTTCTCATAATATATGGTATGGACACCATTAACATGCTGGTCACCTTCATCAGAAAATCTTAACCCCAATATGGCCTTTATCACTATTTCCATCAGCATAATATTCCATATATCTTCTGACCAGAACAAAGTAAAATGGGTGTATTGCCTCCTTATTATTGTAACTCAAACAAGCTTTGTTGTCTTCCCAAAATTTTATTTTGGGGTATATGGAGGTCACTTAAGATTTGGTGTCCTTATTTTGCCAAGGCTTGATAAGGAGTAGGAAAGGGGGAAGTAATACAAGAAACATTTATATATGGCAGACACTGTCCTAAGTGCTTTATGTAAATTATCTTATTTGGTCATTGAAGTAGGTATTTTTATGAATTTCATTTTCAAACCAGGCAGACAGAGATTAAGGTTTGAGAATTATCCAGACCTATCAACTATCTGAAGCTAGACCTGAAATCATATCTTCCCAACTCTAGATCCATATTTCTACTTCTTTGCTATCTACTTACAAATTCAGCTACTGTTTGGCATAGGAAGTCTGAGTTGCTCAATTATTGATGTAAGCATGTTGTTTCTTCTTGGAAAGCCCAGTGGCACCCCTGCCAATGAATTAAGGGAGCTCGCTACATTGGTTCCAGAAAGGATATCCAATTGACTTTACCCTTCTATAGCAACTTACTCTAGAACTCAAATGATCAATCAGACTCAGTCTCCCTACTAACAATCATCATAGACATACCCAAAACCTCTGGCCACATCATTTTATTGATCTCTGTTGACTTTATAATCTATTAAAATTTTTAAAAAACATAGACTTGGGCAGGGGTACCAATTGCTATCTATGAGCTATCTTTGTCTTAAAATTGTGAAATACATTTTTGAATACCACCATATGGTTTCCTAATCAACTAATATTTATCAATCACCTGTTATGTTCTAGGAGATACAGGAAATACATGCAGGAGATACAAAAAGAAGCAAAAGTTCTGATCCTCAAGGACCAAACAATCTAATGAAGCAGACAATGTGCTAAATATATATCCAGATAGATAGATAGATAGATAGATAGATAGAATGTATATATGTATGTACAAAGCAAGATCTATACAAACTAAAAAGGAAATTATTAATAGAGGAAAGGCACGTTCATATATATTAAGAAAGATTGGAGAACTTATTAAAGGAAGAGAGAGAAAAAAATTTCAAATACAAAATTTCACAAAAGTGAATGTTAAAAACTATTTTTAAATGTATTTGGAAAATAAAATATTATTAGCATTTTTTAAAAGGTTAAAGGATGCCAGGGAGGTCAGTAGTCCAAACAGAGTATTTCAGACATGGAAGACAGGGGAAAATCCAAGAGATGGAGTATCATGTTTATGGAAGAGTCAGGAAATCAATGGCAGTGGCTCAAAGAGTATGTAATAGGAACTTCAGTGTAACAACTTGAAAGGCAGAAGGGAGTTGGGTTATGAAGGACTTTTAGTGCTAAGCAGTGAACTTTACACTTGATACTAGAGGCAATAGGGAGTTACTGGAATTTAATGAGTGGAAGACAAGATCAGACCTATATTTTAGAGAAATCACCTTAGTGACTGAGCAAAGAATAGATTGGAGTGGGGAGAAACTTGAGACAGGCAGAATAATGCATGTAGGATGTGATAAGTACCTATAGTAGAATAGGGGCAGTATCAAAGGAGAGAAGGACATGTATCCAAGAGATGAAATCCAAAGGTGTAATCAACAGGCCTTGGCAACAGACTCGATATGAGGAGATGAGAGAGAGCAATCTTAGGATGACTCCTAGATTTCAAACTTGAGAGTTTGGATAGTTATGATTATATTTATCCCTTTTATATATTATTTTATTTGGTTTGTTTAAATGTTCTAGTTGATAGTTTGTTGATATGGCCTTTTTAGAATATATATAGGGTATCTTGATTGTCACACTATTATATCAGAACTTAGAGAATCATAAGATTGGTTCCTAAAGAGCCATGTTGTTCAACTTTGTGAAATGGATTAAATATGAAAGAATTCCCCATATTAATGCATCCTTTCAACCATATGAAATGATAAAATTGTTAAAGTCACTGATAAAAATGTCAATAGTATGAAGCATTAATTGATATTATGTATAGGGCCGCAGATAGTGGTGGAAATCTGGGTAAGATATAAGACCCTTCAGCCCAGAGGGAACTTGCTGACAATGTCTGGTTTGTGTAATGGGCTGAGGCTCGAGTTGATGCACTGAGGTCCCAAGCATGTGAGGCTAAATAGCAATTGAACCATACTCTATTAATATATATGCTTGGAGAAAGAATGGCCCCTGCCCACTTTTTGTGCAAGTCCTGATGTGTTGTATAGGAAATGACGATTTTGGTGGGTGGAGGCAGAAGGGCAGAAAAGGAAGCGGAAAGAGAGGCTGCTGGCTGGCGTCTTGTCACAGCTGCTCACACTGCTAATCCCCCTTCACCTTTGATCCTTCTTCACCTCCACTAAGAATAAAGATCGACGATTTTCCCCTAATCTGAATTCCTGACTCTGGCTGATTTTAAATACGGGGTCATCACAGGTTTGGATCCCCATCTCCCCTTCCGGCGTCTCCTTCCTGAGAAGTCAGGGAGGACATGACTTACTTGATCTATTTAAAGCAAGGGATACTTACAGCAATAGGTATTTACATATCAATAGCAGGGTGCTTATAGTTAGAACTTACACAGTGTGCTAAGGTGATGTAATTATTAGCATTTGTTCAGTGTGCCGTGATGATATAACGGTTCTCTAGTTGGCACATGCTCAGTGTGCTATAATGATTTAATCATACTAAGGTATTTAAGGACTGAGAGGACTTGAAATAAGGACTCCATCTTTGACCATCCTCATGAATCTCCTGACTCCTTCATACCTCCACTAAGACCAAGGACTCAGGCTGCTCCCAAGATCCTCCAGAGAGCTAGTCCAGATGGTATATTTTGGCACTCCAGAGTAGAGGCGCTGGAAAGCATAGGGCATTTTGGCATCCCAATTTGAGAACTCTAGAAAACACACTATAATATTAGGCCCTTTCCTGGAGAGCACTACTAAGGAAGCACCAGTTGTTTAAATCTGCTCACTAAACTAGTATCAAAACTATATAATTGTACAATTACTGAATCCAAATTTCTCCAATAAGAAATGAATAAGAGACAATCAAAACGTCTGCCTAGAAGCAAAGTGAACCATATATGATTTACTAAGTTAGTAACTGTGTCAAAAAATCAGGTTAGTCTGATAGCTGTTCCTAGCACCTTTACAGAAATGGGTCATGTGCTAGGGTATAAAAAAGTCATAAATATACCAGAAATACCAAGTGCTCCATTTATAGGCCACAATGAAATAAAAATATGATAGATAAGAGGAAGTGAATAAAAGAATCAGATTTAAGGGAGTTTAAATACTGTTCTAAGTAATGCCTGGATCAAAGAATATATGATAAAAAATAATTATATTAGGCAAAATTATAACAATAAGTCAGCCTACCAAAATTTATGGGATGCAGCTAGAGCAATTCTTTTAAGAAAATGTATATCTCTGAATATTTATATTAATCCAAAGACAAAAAAGAAGAAATATGCAGGAAATAAAGAAGATGGATTTTAGTTATCAGGGACAGAGGAAGGAATACAAAATTACTGGGAATATATAGGAGATGCAAGCAGACAACTTGAGAGAATAGGGTTCCTGCTAAGAAATGAATTCTGGGAGTGGGAGGGGAAAAGAGTATCTGCTTTGGAGAAAAGGCATTCGATATAAAGATCAGAGATAATAAAGGAGTAAGAAGAATACTTTGGAGCAGTGTGGCTCAGTACACAGCTCACTCCACATGTCTGTGGAGTCGGAAGACCTAGTTAGTTATTTAACACCTTAGATAAGTCACTCCCAATCCTGTTCCTCACTTGCAGTAGAAGGACTTTCAACTCAAATTTATGAATTAAGGCAAGAGGAATAGCTAATAATGAGATTTTCTATTTCAGTAGTGTTTGATTATTTATAGTTCCTTCATAATATCTTCACTCACTTCCCTAGAAGAATATATACTCTGTAAGATCAGAAGCAGGTGGTTTGCTTTTTGAAATCTTTATTACTTATGGGTTTTAACAGGATCTTTTGCTTAGTAGGAACTTAATAATTGTTTTCAAATAGAATTCATTTGTATTAAAGTGAATTGGTTTTTACTTATAAAACCCTATGAGTAAATTAGTGTATTTGACATTAGCACTATTTTCCAGAGGAAATTAAGTTCAATGAAATTGTAAAGTAAAATTGGTAAAGTGGCTGTCCCTCCCATATAGTAAAAGAAGTCCATGTAAGAAGAATTCCCAAAAGAGAAAAAAATAAATAAAATCTCTATAAGGAGTAACAAAGAACTTGACAAAAATGGAAATAGCCGGAAAAAAAGTACTGAAGGAAAGGGAAGGAAAATAACCCATAAAAGAAAGTCAAAAAGTGCTGTATAAATCTACTTGACCATGGCATAAAACATAATTAAAAGTAAACATGGGGAACAAACATAATGCTGTTTGCATTGGAAAGAAGAAAGGAACCTCATAGCTTACCACTGTTGGGGAAGAAATAGAGTTGGGCTATTTTCTCTTCTCCTATCCCAAAAGGACTGTTAATGCTGAATCGGGATCCAGAGGACCTTGTTTCAAATTTCAGCATTGTCAGTGACCATGTGACCTTGGGAAATTTAGTCAAGTCATACCTTATGTGGTATATTTTTTTCTAGAAAATAGAAGGGAGCCACACACCTAGATGGCACAGTGGATAGGGTACCAGCCCTAGGGTCAGAAATAACTGAGTTCAAATCTGGCCTCAGATACTTGGTACTTACTAGCTGTGACTCTGAATAAGTCACTTAGCCCTGAATGCCTCACATGCAAAAACCAAAAAAAAAAAAAAAATGAGGGGACTGGACTAGATGGACTAGATATTCTTTATGGTCTGTTCTACAGTGCTATGGTGGAAGAGGGAGAACAGGATTTGAACTCATTTTTTTTAGTGGGAATGGGGAAATAACCTTTCAGATTTATCTGAGAGTGGGTGAGGGAAGAATCAAAAATATTTAGTACAAATTATTTGTAATGATAAAAGTGTGTAGATAAAAGTAGAAAGTGGATAAAGAAGCTTAGAAAAGCAAAAATGAGGCAAATATTCAAGTCATTAGTGAGATCTGTTATGTAAAATGAAGTATATTTGAGGAAATAGAATTAATGAGTAGAACAGATGTTAAGGCAGAATGTCAGGTCTGGAAAAGGTTTAAAAATTATGGGAATGTATCTACATAGGCCTTAATTATATCAAAAAAGATAGGGGGAGACTCTAGATCTGTGATTTCATTGCTTAACTTCCAGATAAGATAGCTTTTGATTTTGACCAAAGCTAACCAGCACTTCCTCTCTTGGTATCTTCTAGCCCAAGCATGGTTGGTGACCCTATATGGACTCATGTAACTGGATGTGGATTATGATTAATTATCAGTAAATGTTCAATTCATATACCTATTTTATATACCTGCATTCCCTACATGACATTAAATTTTTCAAGCAAAAAAGGCTTACAAATGGAGAAAGTTTAAGAAGCCCTGGCTTGGAAAACTGAAAAAACTAAGTTACTACTAGGGTTATCAAGTCAGTTTTCAGAAACTTGAATCCAGATTTTCCTTGCATTAAAGCTACCTCTCTATCGATTAGTCCACTCTGTCTCTTAATTATAAAATACCAAGATATAATATCACGCAAGTGTCCTTGCTTGAAATAATTTTAAAATATTACCAATGGGAGCAGCTAAATGGTGCAGTGGATAAGGTACCAGCCCTGAAATCAAGAGGACCTAGGTTCAAATCTGGTCTCAGACATTTAACACTTCCTAGCTGTGTGACTCTGGGCAAGTCACTTACCCCCAATTGCCTCCGTAAAATATAATAATGCTCTAATATTTAGATTATACCTACTATGTGCCAGTTATTTGGTTAAGTGGTTTAAAAAATTATCTCATTTGATATTTATAACAACCCTGGGAAGTATGTATTATTATTGTTCCCATTTTGCAGCTGAGGAAACTGAAACAAACAGAGGTTGACATAATTAGTGTCACATAGCCACTGTGTCAGATTTTTCTTACTCCAGGACCAGCCTGGTCCAGGACTTATGACACTTACCTAGACAAAGACCTTAGGTTTTCTACAGATTGACTAGGCCAGAATTCTGGGATGAAGCTTAATCTTCATAGAGATAGATGATAATAGTGATCAGGCAAAGTAGGAGCAACCTTTGATTAACCTAGCTATGAACAACACCACTTCCTCCACCCTTATCCAGATTCTATGTATTTAAGCAAAATGTTCTTCAGGATGTCACAATTTCAAGTTGCTAATGCTGTGTCTACATTGCTCGGCAACTTTTATCTCAGCCTTGTGTCCTTGGTTAATCTTTCTTGAGAATTTAGTCTTTGTTAAGCCTTATAAAATGATAGTAGAAATAGCTTTAGTCAGAGAGGTTTTTAATTAGAAGAAGCAACTCTAACCTTTTTATTTTCCTTTCTCTCTAAGAAAAAAAAAATGTTTGGATTTAAACATTTTTTTTCTGGCCAAATGAACAGAATACTAAGTGTGTCTTCCATAAAAGGTAGAATGGTGGTACTTGAAGAGAAAAGATCAGAAAAAGAAAGATCCTTAGGACATAAAATATTGGGGATAGAAAAGACCTCTGAATATTGAAATACTCACCTAAAAGAGACTTTTAAGTGTGGCTCAGTATGGGCAAAACCCAGAACTGAGTTGGAGTTCATTAAAAACATAAGTCTGCAACCCTACAAGAGAGAGAAACAAATAATCTCCTCCCTTAGTGAAAGGAGAATAAGAGATCAAGATGAGAAGACTGACCAATAGTCATTCAAAATCAGATTAACCAAATCAAAATCAGAGTAGAAGATGGAGTGTGATGAAGGGTAGGATCCAATTTCAGTCTTACCTTAGTCAGAACAGCCTCTTGTGTAGTTGCTGTCAATGGGCTGTTCCTAAAGTGGAGGTATTACTAGGTTACTCCACTATTCAATAAACTTCATTGACTTCCTATTGCCTCTATGATAAATCATTTGTTGGTGTTCAGTTACGAAGTTTTGTCTGACCTTTTTATGCCCCCATGGACCATACCACACCAGGGCCTTCGATCCTCCACCTCCCAAAGTCTCTCCATGTTCATGTTTATTGTTTCCATGAAATTATCCATCTTATCCTCCAATATCCCCTTTTCCTTTTGCCTTTAGTCTTTCTCAACATCAAAGTCTTTTCCAATGAGTCCCATGTTATTATAGGGCCAAAACATTTAAGCTTCAATATTTGATCTTGTAGAGAAGAGTCTTAATTAATTTATTTAATTATTGACTGACTTGATCTCCTTGCTGACCAAAAAAGTCTTCTCTAGCACCACAAGTTGAAAGTGTCAATTCTGCCATGATCAGTTTTTTTTTTTTTTTTTTTTTTTTGTCTAACTGTCACAGCCACAATTTACTACTGGAAAAACCATAGCTTTGACTATATGGAAATTTGTCAGTAAGATGATGTTTCTGATTTTTAGTATGCTATCCATATTTGGCATGGTTGTTTCTCATTCTTAAAGAGGACCAATGATATCATGAGCATGATTACCTTGCACATGAGTTCTATTTGAATCAGGCAGAGCTACACAAAGTCATTAGCTTCACTTTCTCCTGCAGAGTCATTAAAGTCTAGTAGCAAGTCAAAGGTCAAGACAACTGGTGATGGCTCAAGATGCAAGGGATGACTTTGGTCCTTTTAAACTATGGTACTTCCCAGATTGTAAGCCACATCTCTTCAATGACTAAGAGCTAGAGAAGAATTGAGAGAAATGAGGACCCAATTTAACATCTCAAAGTTATCAATGTTGAAAAGGAAGACCCTTAGAATTTCTGACTGGAATAGAAAATAATAAAAATTTACACTTATTCTAAGCCATTGGGATTTGAGTTTAAAGGTGTAACTGTTTAAAACACATTGGATTTTTTAAAGCCTGTTTTTCAGAGCTAATTTCAAGGAATCAAAAATGAAAACTGCAAGACAAAAGTAAATTGCTTCAGTTTTTTTTTTGAGAAAGAAGAGATGATAATGATGATAGTGATGATGATCATGATCATGATGTGATGATAGTGATGATATCAGCATTTTCTAATAGAGAAGGAAGCTATTACAATGCTCAGAAAACATGGTAGACAGTTAACACAAAACCTTCTCCTAAGAATCTGATTCACCCCTTCCCACAATTATACACAGTATCCATGTGAGTAGTCTCACTACTAATAGTAGAAAAACATAGGTATAAGTGAGTAGAACTCACTTTCCCCCATGACCTTTCAAATGACCTTTACCAAGCATCCTCCCATCGATGACAAACACTTACTACATTGCTAGTTCTGTGCCAGATAAGCACATCTGCAGATAAATTCCATCTTCAAGAAACTATTTCACTCTGTTCTTTACTGGCCTCATCTGTCAGTTAAGAATGTTGGAGATGACCTCTAAATTTTCCTATAGCCTAATGTCCTCTTAATTCTGAAGTTATATGCTCCCATTCTAATATTCTGTATTTTTTAAGGTTTCTTCAGACTCTAACATTGTGGTTTGAAATGACTCTTCCATATTATATGTTTTATATCATAAATTCTAACATGCTATATTCTCAAGTTTCTTAAGTTACTTCTCTCTTAAGTTCCTCCAAGCTATGATGTTTGGTATTCTTATATCATTTCTACATATAATATTTTACAACTTATACATTGAAAATTAGTTCTACTTAAACAACCCTGCATTTTTGTTATTTTACTCTAAGTTCTAAAATGCCCTCCTCTTCTATGTTCTTAGTTCTCCACAACTCTCGCATTTTATGTTTTATTTTTTCTCCATTCTAATATTCTGTATCTAGATATATTTCCATGTATAATATTCTCTAATCTCTGTGTTTGAGATCAGTATCACATGTAAATCCTATATTCCATTAGTTTCAAATCCAATTTCCATCTTTCTGTGTTCTAGAATTTCAGCTCTGACATTTTATATGTTAGCATCCCTTCTGCTGATAACATTCTAGATGCTATGTATAAAAACAAAAATAAAAATTGTTACAGAATGGATAATATTATAATAGTTGATTTTGTAGCTATTAAATTCTGGGTCCAATCTGAACCTTTGTCATGTAGCTTCAGAACTTATTTACCTGGAATTCTTCTCTGAAGTCATTATTGCCCAATCCAATAGCCTTTTCTCAAACCTCATCATCCTTGCTTTCTCTGTAACCTTTGGCATTGTTCTTCACCCTCTTTTCCTTGATGTTCTCTTCTCTCTAAGTTTTCATGACACTCATATCATTTATCTGTCTAACCTCTCCTTGTAACTCTCCTTTTGTGGCTCTTTATGTAAATCATGATCCCCAAATATAGGTATCCCTCAAAACTCTTCCCTTCCCTCACCTCACCTTTCTCTCTTTCTGTCTCTGTCTGTCTATCTCTGTCTCTCTCTTTCCTTCTTTATCTCTCTCATCACCTTTCATCTATCTGGTATCTGGTTTGTGGATATATTTTGGAGGCCATACTATCTCCCCTGTTAGAATGTGAGCACTATTAGTGCAAGGATTTTTTTTTTTTTTGCTTTTCTTTGTATCCCCAATGTTTAACATGCTGCCTTCCTGGTATGGAATGGGTACTTAAGATAAGATTATTGCTGACTTACCAGTATTCACTCTGTGACTTTAGACATGGCATTTAACCTATCAATACAGGACCAATCTCTAAGTTGCAGAGTAGGGGCTGAACTGTTTTAGTGAAAAGAAGATCCTATTTGGGAATTTCCAGTTGAAAAAATATGTAATATATAAACATACAAACATATAGGTGTGTAAAAATACATACATATTATATGTAACACATATGTAATATATATCATGTGTGCATATCCATTTATTATCTATCTATCCATCCATGTATCTATCTATTTCTTTTCTACTCAGTGTCAAAGGGAAAGGTGAGAAGGTAGATTGGGATTGGGGTTGGAAGATGTTTGTGTCTGGTGTTGTTTAAGCCAGCAGAAGAAACCCTGTGAGTTTATTTTTATCTGCTTTGGTTTCAGAACTTAGATTCTATTTCCAAGGCACAAGTACTTCATCATCTCAAAGCTCTGTCTCATTCACCCAGCCATGTTTGCAAATGTGTTCAGAGAAGCCCTCAGGGCTCCTTCCTGGGTCACTGAAATCAGTGAGTCAGAAATGTGGGCAACAGCCTCACACTATTATTAAGTGGAAGTAGGGAAGCTCAGGGAGTCAGGAACATTCTTTGTTCTGTTCCCTTTCTGGCTTTCAATCCAGGAAATGCCATGAGGGAATTGACTTCCTTTGAGTCATCACTGCCTCTACATAACCAATGAGACAAAAGCCTACTGCAGCCCTAATGGGGTGCTATTCAGCTTGCTAGAATCCAATCTATAAAAGATCCCAGAAACCAGGAGCATAATTCCCAAGGGCCTAAATCAAAGCTCAGAGATGTCCAGGTGTTAAATGTTCTCAACAACAAGCATTTATTAAGTGCCTTCTATATGTCAGGCACTTTGCTAAATATTGGGAATGCAAATGCCAGCAGAAAGAAAGATAATGCTCCCTTAAAGAACTTAAAATTGAATAGAGCAAGACAAACTACAAAAAGAGGCAGAAGAGTAGTTGACGGTGGAGAAGAAAAGGTTCCTGATGCAGGGAAACAGTATAAAATTCGGTTACAGAAGTACCAAATTAATGCATCCAGGTGAAAAATGAAATGTCTGAGTCGGGCTCTCTCCTTAAATGAAAGTTTGGAGTTTATGGACCTATCCACCAACCAGAGAGATAGAGGATGGTGACTGACTTCTTCCCCAAACTCCCAAGGCTTGTTATTGAGATAACTCCCCATCCTGTAAGATCTCATCATCCTTGGGACGCTACCTTATCACTACAAAATCCAATAGTATAAGGACTTGAACATAAACTCTACTTTGTTTCTGCCTCTATATCTCTCCTACTTAGCACAATATTATTCGTTCATCCATTCATCGATCCATCCATCTATCCATCTATGCATCTATCTATATATTCCATCTCTCTATCTATTCCAGCTATCTGTCTCTCTATCCATTCATCTACCTCTCTACTCCCTTCTATTTATCTCATCTATCTTTCTAATGTATATGTGTATGTGGATAGGGATTTATGGATATGGATGTATATTTGTGTATATGTCACTGAACCGTACTTATGGATTGGATTGAACTAAATAACTCACTGAGTGCATACTGTCTTGTAATTTACTTAGCATCTGATTATGCTGAATGTGAACTTCTTTGTGCAATAATTTCAATCATGCCTGACTCTCTGTGACCCCATTTGGGTTTTTGTAGCAAAGATGTTGAAGTAGTTTGCAATTTATCTTCTCCAACTCATTTTGCAGATGAGGAAACTGAGGCAAAAAAGGTTAAGTGACTTGCCTGGGTTCACACAGCTAACAAATGTATGAGTTTAGATTTGAACTCAGGAAGATGTCTTCCTGACCCCAGGCCTGACACTTGACTTATCATGTCTCCTGGATTTCCTCAACCCACATATTAGCATTTATTTATTTTTTTTTATTGTTTGTCCTTCGTTCTCAAAGAGGACTATGCCATCAAGGAAAGGATGCCATGACATACAAGTGAATTGTATTTAAGAGCTCTGCAAGGTCACCAGACTCAATTTCATCTCTGGAACCATATAGGTCCAGTGGCTGACACAGATCAGGACAACTAATGTTTGTTAACTTGCTGACAAAAAAAGACCTTAATGGTCTCAGTTTTCTTTTCTGCAAAACAGAGGAACCTGAACAGGAACACATCTAAGGTCTCTTCAAGTTCTAGTCCATATGACTTCATGATCCTGCTATATGACTTTATGCTGGTATCAATGGTGGGATCACATTGAATTATCTGATTGTGAACATTCTAATGCCTTAACTCACTCTAGTTTATCAGATAGATAAGTTCAATTGGTTTGGCTTTCTCTCATGGAGTGTTACATCCTGGCAATTGAAGCAGTGACAAATCCCAACTAAAATCTCACCTTGAACAGGAAGCCTTTCCCCATCTGTTTCCATGTTAGTGCCTTTCCTCTGTCGATTATTTCCAGTTTCTTCTGTATATATTTTGCATGCAATTGTTTGCTTGTTATCTGCCTCATTAGGCTGGACGATCTTTGAGAAAGGAAATTGCTTTTTACCTTTTTTTGTATCTCCAGTGCTTAACCTGGGTCCCAGTGGATAACAGGCACATAAAAGTTTATCAACTGACAGCCTAAGTGTCTGATCAGGAGAAAACTCTCCTGTTTTCCCAACCCCAAGACAATCATTGTGTGCTGTATTGTTAATTCATTAAGGAATGAAATATTATTTGTGCATCTTTACCATTTTTTGTTCTTATACAAAGTAAGCATATTTGTAAAGCTGATTTGAGTTTAAATAAATCAATCATTTTCCTAGTGACTTACTGTGTTTGAAGATTCTCATTCTCTCTTATTTCAGAAATGCTGGAGATCTTCCTGATTCATTCAAATATTACTGACTGCCTTCTCAAATCTTATTACAGTAAATTCTGAAGGTTCCCTCACTCAGGAAAACATAATATTCTTGTGGGCAAGATGCTCAGCATCTTATACAATACATTAAACTTATGCCAGTAAATTGCATAGATTAAACATAAATATTCATCATTGAGTAGAATAAAAGAAAACAGGATTCTCCCAAGAGTCACCACTCAATTGTCAAGCCTTTTGGAAACAGGTACATATCCTTTTGTTCAGCTTCATAGGTGAGCACAGAGAGGGTTGGAAAGAGTATATTTGTTCAGGAAAGTCACAGTGGCCAATGTTGGATGAAATCCCGAGTCTCTCTGACTCTCTTTCTGACCGCACATTACTATATTTGAAACCAGTCAATTTTCTGGCTATTTTACTTACCCCACTTAAGTGAACGCTTTTTGCTCAGCAGAGTTTGTACACTGAGCTTCTCTGATGGACAACAGACAAGGTTTCTATTGACTTCTAGTGAGATTCAATAGCTGCTCCTGGCTACTCATCAAAATATTCAGAACAATGGTATTCTCATCCAGTCCAGACAGGGATGAGGCTTTCTGTTCTATTGCTCAAGTTTGGCACAAGCTGGGAAATTTATTTTGAGTGATTCTCATATCACAGCCTAAGATTCAAACAAAGAACAGGTGTTCTACCACTCATCACTGAGCAATGGATGGGACTAAGTAGCTTCCCAGGTGGTAAGCACAAAGGAAGTGTCCATCCTGGGAATAGTGCCAGAGTAACTGGAAATAAGTCTCCCTGAAAAAAGACAAAGTCTCTATGGTCACTTAGTGAACAGCACACCGTCCTTTCCTGGTTAATAGTCATTGTGACTTGAGTGGGATGACTGGCACTCTGAGTGCCAAATTTAGTAGATGCCAAATGTATTCCTTTAGAAAGTGCTGACAGCACTTACAGTTCTTCCACAATTTAACACCTAGTTAACAAGAATAATTAACTATAATAGGAAGCTGCCAGATGCCAGATTGGGGTGAGCTCCTCCCCCACCCTGGGAAGTCAAGTGGCTATATTTCCTAAGAAATATCATGGACCCAAAAATGTTAAAAATCTATAAGATATCTAAAATAAGGAAAGGGCAAGATGAGAATGTAGTCTTCAAGGCAAGGGTCTGCCCTTTTCAAAAGATTCAAGAAGAGACTGACTGATTATTTTTTTAAAAAATGAAAGTTCTCTCCACTAGAGAGAGAATAGTAGAGATTTCTGAAAATCAATCACAGAAACAGAATTTCAATATCAGAAGGGACCACGGTAGTAATTTAGTCCAACTATACCCAAAAAAAGAATCTCCATTCTATGTCCTAGTTGCACCCATTTACTATTAGTCCTTTCAGAACTCCATGTACTTATTATTATTATTTTTTTTTTTTGCTGAGGCCATTGGGGTTAAGTGACTTGCCCAGCGATACACAGTTAGGAAGACCAGCCCAACTCTAAAACATCTTCAAATAATGGTTCACAAAAAATTCTACAGTGGCAGGACCAACAAAAGGACAGGGTAACAAATTATCCAACCCAAGACAACTTAGAAGGTTGGAGATAAAGATCTGTTGAATTGAATTGAGAGAAGAGCACAGATCAGTGAAGAGCATGACCCAGCAAACAAGGGACAGGTCTTGGGGATGACTGGGACAGTGGTAACAGTGGCACTTTTCAGACCTGTCAACCAACAAATGGTAAAGGGGCCATGGAACAGATCAGAGGGATATAACAGGAGTCCATTTACTGGCACTAGGGATAGGACTCTATTACCTTGCCCATACTTGGATCTGGTTCACAGCACTGGGTCTCAGTCTTGTAGCAAAGAGGAGAGCTTGTGCTCAAGAGATTGCAGTTGTAAGAGAGCCAAGATCTTGGTCACATAACCAGGGTGGAAAAGAATACTTTCAGTTGCTCACAGACCTGAGCATAGGCTAGGAGAGGAACAAACCTCTCTCTAGATCATATCATCTAGGAAGAACTAAAAACCTGAAAGTCCTCAGAATCATCTCTGAAAAGAGCTACAAATGAAACTGAAGCTTGGGACGGTACATCCTCCAATTCAGAAGCAGAACTCCATTTTAACATGGTGAAAGTCAAGAAATATCCTGGGAAAATGAGCAAAAATCAGAAAAAGATCCTGATCATAGAAAGTTACTATGGTGACAGGAAAGATCAAAACATGAACTCTGAAGAAGACAACAAAATTAAAACTACTACATCTAAAGTGTCAAAGAAAAATATGAAGTGATTTCAGTCCAAAGAAGAGTTCAAAGGGAATTTTTAGCAATCAAATAAAAGAGGTAGAGTAAAAAATTAGAAAGAGAAATGAAAGTGATGCAAGAAAATCATTTTTTAAAACATACCAAAGAAAATAACATCTTAAAAACAGAATTGGCCAAATGGTAAAAGAGACACAAAAATCCAATGAAGAGAATGCCTTGAAAAGCAGAATTGGACAATTGGAAAAGGAGACACAAAGACTCACTGAAAAAATAATGTCTTAAAAATTAGAATTGGGAAAGTGAAAGCTAATGATTTATGGGACACAAGGGAATAATAAAACAAAATTAAAAGAATGAAAATAAAGAAAATTGTGTGAAATATCTAGTTGGAAAAACAAGTGACCTGGAAAATAGATCCAGGAGAGATTTGAGAATTACTGAACTATCTGAAGGTCATAATAATAATAATAAAAAACCAGGGCATGATATTTCAAAACATGATCAAGGAAAACTTTCCTGAAATTCTAAAGCCAGAGAGAAAACAGAAATTTAAAAAAAATCACTATCAATTCCTGAAAGAGATCCCAAAATGAAAACTCCCAGAAAGTTTATAATCAAATTCTAGAGCTCCACGCTAAAAAAGAAAATATTGCAAACTGCCAAAAAGAAACAATTCAAATGTTGTGGAACTGTAATCAGGATAAATTGAGACTTAGCAGTTTCTACATTAAAGAATCAGAAGATTTGGAATATGATAGTTCAGAAACTAAAAAAGCTAAGATTCCAACCAACAATTTTCTACCCAACAAAACATTATAATCTTTCAAGGTGAAATAAGCATTTAATGAAATAGATGACTTTCAAGGCTATCTAATGAAAAGACAAGAGCTGAATATAAAATTTAGTTTTCAAGAGAAGCATAAAAATGTAAATAGGAAACACAAATAATAAGGAATACATCTGAAAGAGATCATAGGAAGAAAACTTACAAGAATGTCATAACCAAGTTTCAAAATTCACAGGTTAACAATAACCTGTTGTTATTGAAAACATGAGGAAAATAAATTAAGCACAGTGGAAAAACAATCAGGATTTCACAAGACCTAGCAGGTCTTATACTAAAATCTCTTAAAACATTGGATTTATAACAGCAAATGGGATTTCATCCAAGAATAACTTATCTACCAAATTTAAGCATTAACCTAAATAAAAAAAGATGCACATATGATGAACTGAAAAACTTTTCAAGTATTTGTAACAAAAAGATCAGGAATCAGAAATTTTTATATAAATTATGAAGAAGAAATATAAGGAAATCAGGAAAAAATAATTATATGGCAACAGTTATGATCAAATTATTTATTTATGATATATGAAAGTGTTTTAATATTAGTTATTAGTAGTGATGGTTTTCTTAAAATTGTTATCAATCCCAAGGTAGTTTGAAAGGAAGGTTAGGGCTGAATTGTATATGATGAGGTGATTCTAAAATTGGATAGGAATTGGATAAAATTGGATAGGAAACATTAAAAGGAGAAAAAAAACTACTGAAAACAGGATATCGTAGAAAGAAGTAATAGAAAGGAAAAGGTGGAAGTGGTGGTATGGGAACTTAACTCTTCTGAATTGAAGAAGGAAAAAACATACATCTGAATAGGTTTAAATATCTTTTTTAACTTCTAAAGAGATAAGAAAACTAGGGGATAAAATGGGTGAGGAACTTTTAAAGTGGAATATAGATTAGGATTCAGAGAGTTAAATGAATAGATAATGGAAATACTTTTAGAGGAACAGTTAAAATAAGAAATAAAAGGATACAGGGAGAAAAAAGGAGACAGAAGGAAAATAATGACTAAAAATAAGAGAAAGGGAAATGCATAAAATAGTAAATATAACTTCAGATTTCAATTAAACAAATAAAATTCCTTTGTAAAAAAAATTAAAATCAAGAATTTCAAAGGAAATAGTAGAGAGAAGTATAAAGGAAGGAGGTTTAGTAGTAACAGATTTTAAACTACATTTTAAGGCAGTTATTATCAAAACTATGTAATACTAGGAAATAGAATGTTAGATATATAGCATTGAGTAGACATACAATTTACAGCAAAAAATAAAACATTATAAACTTATATTTGACAAATATAAAAAATTTCATTTTTGAAATTCGTTACTTGATAAAATTTGTTGGGAAAATTGGAAGCAATATGGTCGAAACAGGGCATACATAGAGTAATATATTACATAATTTACCACAATAAAGTCAAAATGGATACATGACTTAGATATAAAAAGAGATTTTACAAGAAAATTAGAAGACCATGGAATATATTACTTGCCAGACTTATGGATAGGTAATCATTTTATAAACAAATAAGAGATAGAGAACAAAGTCAGGTATAAAATGGATAATTTCAATTACATCAAATCAAAAATGTTTTGTACCTTAAAAAATGTGGCCAAACTCAGAAAAAAAGGAGAATTTTTTTGGGGGGAAATTCTATAAGCATTTTATCAGATAAAAGTCTTATATATAAAGTATAAAAAGAACTTTTTAAAATATATATGAATACAAATCATTCCCTAATTGACAAATAGTCAAAGGATATAAAGTTTCTTGATGAAGAAACCAAAACAATTTATATCACATTTAAGATGTCCTAAATCATTATGATTAGATAAATGCAAATTAAAACAGCCTTAAAATAACCATTTTACATCTACCAGATTGCCTAAAACAATAGATAGGGAAAGTGACTAATGTTGGAAGAGATATGGAAAAGCTGGCATACTAATTCACTGATGGTGAAACTGAACTAATCCAACCATTTTGTAGAACAATCTGAAATTATATCCAAAGAGATATTAAGCTATGTTTGCCCTTTGACCCAGCAATAGCACTATTTGGTCTATTTGTGATTATAATTAGAGAAAAAGCAAAAGAACCTATATGTTCTCAAATGTTTATGATGGCTTTCTTTATGAACTAGACGTTTCAACAATACCCAACAACTTGGAAATGGCTGAACAATATGATTATGTGGAATACCTCTGTGGTGTAAGAAATTATGAACTTAATGATTTTAGAAAAACATGGAAAAATTTGCATGATAAAATAAATAATTAAATAAGCAGAAAGATACAGTAACAGCACTTTTTATGAGAATGATTGAGGAAATGTTATTTTGAATATTATAAATCCCCAAATTAACTATAAAGTACATATAGAGAAATATGCTATATGCATTCAGAGAAAGATCTAATAAATAGAAGTGTGCGTGTGTGTGTGTGTGTGTGTGTGTGTGTGTGTGTGTGTGTTTGCCTATTTGTGCCTAATAGTAGCCATCTCTAGAGTGAGTATGGAGATAGGGAAAAAATAAAAAGAAATTTACATGATAATTTTGTTCTATATTTGAAAGGAATATCAAATTATACAGAGAGTTTCAGTTTTGTGTGCAATCTTTTTTATTGTACTATTACAATAAGGATTGTTTTGTACCACAAATTAAAATAAAATAAAATAAAGAAAATTAGTAACTCCTAAAAACTTTGTTATTATTAAGATCGTTTGAAGAAATAGGACTTATAGAAGATTAAGAGAGATAAAAATCAGAAGCAAAACACTTTTGAGAAAGGAAGGACATTAGGATATATTGGGTAGAAATAGGATGGAAGGAAATACATAGTATTAATAACTGAAAGAACTAACAGCAAGTTTCTCTAATAAAGGTCTCATTTCTCAAATATGGAAAATGAAGTTAAATTTAAAGAAATAAGATGCATTCCTCAACTGATAGATAAACAGGATTTTTTTCAGGTAAAGTAATCAAAACTATAGATATCAATCAAATCAATAAAACATTATTGATTAGGTAAATGCAAATTAAAACAATTCTAAAGTGCCACCCCAAACCTATCAAATTGCCTAACATAACAGGAAAGGATTGTGACAAATGTAAGAAACAATATGGAAAAAATAAAGCATTAATTTATTGCTGGTAAACTGGTTAACTATTTTGTTTGTATTATTGTTGTAACTATTTTGTATAAGTTGTATATACTTATGACGGAATACTATTGTACCAGAAGAAATGATGAGAAAGATCCTTTAAAGAAAACTTGGAAAAGATTTACATGAACTGATGCAAAGTGAAATGAGTAGAACCACTGTATACATTAACACTAAAACTGTATAATGATTCACAGTGAATACTCTGTAAAAGCAAACAGTTATGAAGAAGTTATGATGAACAATGCTATCCATCTCCAAGGAAAGAACTGATGGGATCTGAATGCAGCATTTTTTTTAAACTTTATCTTTCTTTTTTTTTTTTCTTTTTTTTTTTTTTTTTGGTATTTTCTTTCACAATCTGAATAACAATGAAATTCATTTTGCATGACTGTACATGTATAACAGAGGGAGGGAGGGAGAGAATTTGGAACTCAATTTTAAGCTGAATGTTAAAATTTGTTTTCGTATTATTTGAGGAAAATAAGATGTTATTTTTTTTAAATAAGAAAAACAATTAAACTTGATGTTCAAATGTGTCCAAATGTTGGGTATATGCCCCCCTAATGTAATTGTGCTGATTTCAGGGGTTAGCTGAGTGTAGGCTTAGAGTTGATCACAGGGTAGAACCATCTACTGTGAAAAGAAGTGGTATCACCATGGATTTTTGCAAATAAAAATCTGACCTCTTCTTCTTAGACTGTGTGCAACTTTTTAAATAATCTGTATATATATTTCCTTATTGGTTCACAAAATAATTCTATAAGATGAATAGGACTGTTCCAGACAGAGAACATCAGAAAAGGTAAAGAAACACATCTAAACAGAAATCAAGATAGTGAAAAAGTGGGGACTCACATGTCTAGACTATACTAGACCAATCAGCTTCTAATCATATTAGTCTCATTTACTAAATAATATCCTCAATTCAAGAAGCTTCTTTCCTGGGATCACCATTTGTATCTTTCTTCTTTTTTGTTTTATATACACCAGAGACTTTGTTGATATTAACTAAAGGAATAATGTCAATAGTTAACATGATGAGCTATAGATTGTGGGTAGAAGAATGGACTTGGAGTCAGGAAGAATTGACTTCATATCCTAGCTCTGATATTTACTATATGGATAATCATGATGATTAATTTTCCTGGGGCTCAGTTTGCTCAGCTGTAAAATAAGTATAATAATAACTATAGTGTCTATCTTATAGGGTTATTGTGAAGCACAAATAAGATAATAAATAGGAAGCACTGTAAACCTTATAATTCTACAAATGATGATTTCTATTAGTGAACATGTTACATGCTTGTCATTATCATCTAATATCATGTTGTCAGAGAATTGTAGATTTAAAACTCAAAGGGGACTTAACTAATCCAACCCTCTCATTTTACAGATTAGGAAATTCGGACATTAAAAATGTCATATGACTCATACAGCCAGTAAGTGTCTGAGACAGGGGTTGAACCTGCACCTGCATTTGAACCTGCACCTGCATTTCTGAATTCAAGTCCAGTGCCCTACCAACTAGTCTTTACTATCATTATCCCCCTGAGTGAAAGTTGTCTAAACCTACCAAGTCACTGAAGTCAGTCCTACCAACTAGGTGGTATATGAATAGAGTATTGCTTCTGGGGTAAGAAAAATGTGAGTTCAAATCCAGTTTCAGATACTTAGGAGATATGTTACTCTGACTAAGTCAAAAAAAAAATCTCTGTCTACCTCAGTTTGCTCAATTGTGAAATGAGGGCCACATCTTTGAAAGTTGTTGTGAGGATCAAATGAAATAACATTTAAACACAATGCCTGACACAAAGTAGGTGATATATAAATAATTATCCTCTTCTTCCCTTCCTCGGTGTTGGGAATTCCTGATAAGGAAATATTCCTACTAATGTGAACGGGTGGCTCATCTGTAATCTGAAATCTTAAAAAGTTGTCTGGGAATACTGAGAGTTGAAATCTCTTAGCCATAACTATGCATAGTTGCGTGTGTTAGTGGCATCCCAAGCTCTTCCTAAATATCACATTACCATCCCCTTATCACAATTGAAAAAAAAACTGATGAAAGAAAGGCTAAATGAATTATCCCTAGCAACACAGCCAGATTATGTTTTAAACAGGTTTCAAATTATATAAGTCTTGTCTCAAAATTTAGAGCTCCCATGTACCCATAGGAAGGTCCTTAAATCTCTAGTATAGCATGAAGACCTTGATTGTTCAAAGATTGAAAAAGAGGAAGGGGTAAAGATAAAGGAATAAATTGATCAGAGCTGTGTGTAGATGCTGCCTCACTCAGGATGTGAAGTGAGGACATCTTGAGTCTGATGACTCAAACACCCCCTCTGGAGAAGAAGGCTTGAGTGGGCTGATACACAGGAAATAATGTTTGCCTCCTCCCAGGGTTCTTTGTACATCCCCACTCCAATGTACCTATCGTCAGCCTCTCTATTCATCTCTGAGCAACTTTCCTGAGATAATATCTTTCTGTGCTTAAAAGTTTCTTCTATGACTCATTCAAATATCACCCAATAAAGGGAAATACATATGTCCTTAATTTTTCCTTCCTAAAACTCTCATATTTCTTTAGGAAAAGACTCTCAGGGAAGAAATAATAAGAAGATACTGGGTTTATGGCTAAAGATTACCTAAGGTGATTCACAAGAAAAGAGTTGGCAAGGAAAATCCCAAAACAGAGTTAATGTACTCTACATAGAAAGCATATAAAAAAGTATTCAAAGGTCATTCAGGGTTTTCCCCCGCCCCTGAAAAATCCAGTCAGCCATAAACTAGAGAAGAAAGAAGAGAGAACGCCCATTGTTCAATTTTAGATTCTCTGACAGCAGAGGTCCTCAACCCACATGACTTCAGAGGTAATTTAGTACAACCCAGGAATGTAGTATGATACCCATCCAGAACATTTATTTATTATTTCATTAAATGTAAAAGTGCCTGTTATGTGCAACATAATGGGCTAGATGCTAGGAAAATTTCGATAAAGCAACATAATTGTC
This sequence comes from Antechinus flavipes, assembly GCF_016432865.1. Classification (NCBI taxonomy): domain Eukaryota; kingdom Metazoa; phylum Chordata; class Mammalia; order Dasyuromorphia; family Dasyuridae; genus Antechinus; species Antechinus flavipes. The sequence goes on along the minus strand of NC_067399.1, from coordinate 18,454,531 downwards.
CTCCTAGGATGAACACACTAATAGAGCATAATGGCCATGTATAATTGGCTATCCCTCAAGTTCATTCTTAGTCATTGTGTCCTTTTGGGTACAGGTATCAATGGTATAAGATCCTTCATAAGTCTCTACCTTTAAAGGTATAGCTCAGAAGTCCCATTGCCTTATTTACCTTCAGCAGTCAATTGACTAACATAATTAGCTCAAATCAGTATTGCTAATAATACCTAACATTTCTGTAACAGATTAAGATTTCCAAAGTGCTTTACATCTGTTATCTCATTTGATGTTCAGAACAACATTAGAAATTAAATATTCTGATTGTCCTCATTTTATGGATGAGGAAACCAAGGTAGATAGAGATACATTGGTTTGTTCAAAGTCACACATGTAGTAAAGGCATAAGATAGGATTTAAACCCAGGCTTTCCTGATTCTAGATCAGGTTCTCTAAACACTGCACTTTCTAGATGCCTTGAAGAAGTCATGGACTACGGTCGCATAATAAGAATAATAATAAAAACAAATCTCCCCCTCCCCCAAAAAGCACATTACTGATAAGTTGGGAACGCATGTAAGGTTCACTACCAGAGATGCTTATACATATGGAGCACAGATATATAGAAAATTCACACCCTCTATACCATAAAGCCCCAGTGGAATAAAATTTATGCTCCTCTTTCTAGGTCCAGTTTCTCCACTGAATATTTGCATAAGTTCCATCATTTCATCAGGTGGGCTGAAAGAAAATCAATTAGTCAAAAGTGCCCTTACTACACCACACCACTATAAGAGAAATAAGATAGAAACATACCTGAATATGATGGATCTGTGTGACTTTTTCAGCACAAACAACTTCCATTATGGGAATTCTTTATATCAACAAAGATCATAGACCACCTATAAGTTAGTAAATAGGTTCTAAGATGATATGGAAAATTACTTATGGATATTAAATGATTTTTCCAGGGTCAGACAGTTAGCAAAAGTTAGATTCATTATGGACTCTAAGCTAGGCTATATTCTAGAATTTGAAAAGACACTGTCTAAGAGGCACTTTAGACTTCAAGGAGTTCCAGACTTCAACGAGAATATGATCTCTAATTATATGGATAAGGATAAGATCTGTAATTTTGCTGATTTAGGGAATTCCTGGAGAAAACCTCTCTGTACACATGTTAGAACCTCCCTGGCACTTAGGAAACTTAAATTTTCCTAGAGCACTGATATCAAACTCAAATAGAAAAAGGGGCCACTGCTCAATAGTTAACATGATGAGCTATAGATTGTGGGTAGAAGAATGGACTTGGAGTTATGAAGAAGTTATGATGAACAATGCTATCCATCTCCAAGGAAAGAACTGATGGGATCTGAATACAGCATTTTTTAAAACTTTATCTTTCTTGGTTTTTTTTTTTTTTTTGCTATTTTCTTTCACAATCTGAATAACAATGAAATTTATTTTGCATGACTGTACATGTATAACAGAGGGAGGGAGGGAGAGAATTTGGAACTCAATTTTAAGCTGAATGTTAAAAATTGTTTTCATATTATTTGAGGAAAATAAGATGTTATTTTTTTTAAATAAGAAAAACAATTAAACTTGATGTTCAAATGTGTCCAAATGTTGGGTATATGCCCCCCTAATGTAATTGTGCTGATTTCAGGGGTTAGCTGAGTGTAGGCTTAGAGATGATCACAGGGTAGAACCATCTACTGTGAAAAGAAATGGTATCACCATGGATTTTTGCAAATAAAAATCTGACCTCTTCTGCTTAGACTGTGTGCAATTTTTTAAATAATCTGTACATATATTTCCTTATTGGTTCACAAAACAATTCTATAAGATGGATAGGACTGTTCCAGACAGAGAACATCAGAAAAGGTAAAGAAACACGTCTAAACAGAAATCAAGATAGTGAAAAAGTGGGGACTCACATGTCTAGACTATACTAGACCAATCAGCTTCTAATCATATTAGTCTCATTTACTAAATAATATCCTCAATTCAAGAAGCTTCTTTCCTGGGATCACCATTTGTATCTTTCTTCTTTTGTGTTTTATATACACCAGGGACTTTGTTGATATTAACTAAAGGAATAATGTCAATAGTTAACATGATGAGCTATAGATTGTGGGTAGAAGAATGGACTTGGAGTCAGGAAGAATTGACTTCATATCCTAGCTCTGATATTTACTATATGGATAATCATGATGATTAATTTTCCTGGGGCTCAGTTTGCTCATCTGTAAAATAAGTATAATAATAACTATAGTGTCTATCTTATAGGGTTATTGTGAAGCACAAATAAGATAATAAATAGGAAGCACTGTAAACCTTATAATTCTACAAATGATGATTTCTATTAGTGAACATGTTACATGCTTGTCATTATCATCTAATATCATGTTGTCAGAGAATTGTAGATTTAAAACTCAAAGGGGACTTAACTAATCCAACCCTCTCATTTTACAGATTAGGAAATTCGGACATTAAAAATGTCATATGACTAGCCTAGGACCATACAGCCAGTAAGTGTCTGAGACAGGGGTTCTGAATTCAAGTCCAGTGCCCTACCAACTACTCTTTACTATCATTATCCCCCTGAGTGAAAGTTGTCTAAACCTACCAAGTCACTGAAGCAACTAGGTGGTATATGAATAGAGTATTGTTTCTGGGGTAAGGAAAATGTGAGTTCAAATCCAGTTTCAGATACTTAGGAGATATGTTACTCTGACTAAGTCAAAAAAAAAATCTCTGTCTACCTCAGTTTGCTCAATTGTGAAATGAGGGCCACATCTTTGAAAGTTGTTGTGAGGAACAAATGAAATAACATTTAAACACAATGCCTGACACAAAGTAGGTGATATATAAATAATTATCCTCTTCTTCCCTTCCTCGGTGTTGGGAATTCCTGATAAGGAAATATCCCTACTAATGTGAACGGGTGGCTCATCTGTAATCTGAAATCTTAAAAAGTTGTCTGGGAATACTGAGAGTTGAAATCTCTTAGCCATAACTATGCATAGTTGCGTGTGTTAGTGGCATCCCAAGCTCTTCCTAAATATCACATTACCATCCCCTTATCACAATTGAAAAAAAAAAACTGATGAAAGAAAGGCTAAATGAATTATCCCTAGCAACACAGCCAGATTATGTTTTAAACAGGTTTCAAATTATATAAGTCTTGTCTCAAAATTTAGAGCTCCCATGTACCCATAGGAAGGTCCTTAAATCTCTAGTATAGCATGAAGACCTTGATTGTTCAAAGATGGAGAAAGAGGAAGGGGTAAAGATAAAGGAATAAATTGATCAGAGCTGTGTGTAGATGCTGCCTCACTCAGGATGTGAAGTGAGGACATCTTGAGTCTGATGACTCAAACACCCCCTCTGGAGAAGAAGGCTTGAGTGGGCTGATACACAGGAAATAATGTTTGCCTCCTCCCAGGGTTCTTTGTACATCCCCACTCCAATGTACCTACCGTCAGCCTCTCCATCTCTGAGCAACTTTCCTGAGATAATATCTTTCTGTGCTTAAAAGTTTTTTCTATGACTCATTCAAATATCACCCAATAAAGGGAAATACATATGTCCTTAATTTTTCCTTCCTAAAACTCTCATATTTCTTTAGGAAAAGACTCTCAGGGAAGAAATAATAAGAAGATACTGGGTTTATGGCTAAAGATTACCTAAGGTGATTCACAAGAAAAGAGTTGGCAAGGAAAATCCCAAAACAGAGTTAATGTACTCTACATAGAAAGCATATAAAAAAGTATTCAAAGGTCATTCAGGGTTTTCCCCCGCCCCTGAAAAATCCAGTCAGCCATAAACTAGAGAAGAAAGAAGAGAGAACGCCCATTGTTCAATTTTAGATTCTCTGACAGCAGAGGTCCTCAACCCACATGACTTCAGAGGTAATTTAGTACAACCCAGGAATGTAGTATGATACCCATCCAGAACATTTATTTATTATTTCATTAAATGTAAAAGTGCCTGTTATGTGCAACATAATGGGCTAGATGCTAGGAAAATTTCGATAAAGCAACATAATTGTCCTCCTAGGATGAACACACTAATAGAGCATAATGGCCATGTATAATTGGCTATCCCTCAAGTTCATTCTTAGTCATTGTGTCCTTTTGGGTACAGGTATCAATGGTATAAGATCCTTCATAAGTCTCTACCTTTAAAGGTATAGCTCAGAAGTCCCATTGCCTTATTTACCTTCAGCAGTCAATTGACTAACATAATTAGCTCAAATCAGTATTGCTAATAATACCTAACATTTCTGTAACAGATTAAGATTTCCAAAGTGCTTTACATCTGTTATCTCATTTGATGTTCAGAACAACATTAGAAATTAAATATTCTGATTGTCCTCATTTTATGGATGAGGAAACCAAGGTAGATAGAGATACATTGGTTTGTTCAAAGTCACACATGTAGTAAAGGCATAAGATAGGATTTAAACCCAGGCTTTCCTGATTCTAGATCAGGTTCTCTAAACACTGCACTTTCTAGATGCCTTGAAGAAGTCATGGACTACAGTTGCATAATAAGAACAATAATAAAAACAAATCTCCCCCTCCCCAAAAAAGCACATTACTGATAAGTTGGGAACGCATGTAAGGTTCACTACCAGAGATGCTCATACATATGGAGCACAGATATATAGAAAATTCACACCCTCTATACCATAAAGCCCCAGTGGAATAAAATTTATGCTCCTCTTTCTAGGTCCAGTTTCTCCACTGAATATTTGCATAAGTTCCATCATTTCATCAGGTGGGCTGAAAGAAAATCAATTAGTCAAAAGTGCCCTTACTACACCACACCACTATAAGAGAAATACGATAGAAACATACCTGAATATGATGGATCTGTGTGATTTTTTCAGCACAAACAACTTCCATTATGGGAATTCTTTATATCAACAAAGATCATAGACCACCTATAAGTTAGTAAATAGGTTCTAAGATGATATGGAAAATTACTTATGGACATTAAATGATTTTTCCAGGGTCAGACAGTTAGCAAAAGTTAGATTCATTATGGACTCTAAGCTAGGCTATATTCTAGAATTTGAAAAGACACTGTCTAAGAGGCACTTTAGACCTCAAGGAGTTCCAGACTTCAACGAGAATATGATCTCTAATTATATGGATAAGGATAAGATCTGTAATTTTGCTGATTTAGGGAATTCCTGGAGAAAACCTCTCTGTACACATGTTAGAACCTCCCTGGCACTTTGGAAACTTAAATTTTCCTAGAGCACTGATATCAAACTCAAATAGAAAAAGGGGCCACTGCTCCATATTTAAAATTCCATATAATTTCATATTGACTTAGAAAATTATTAATATTATATTTTATACATAAATATTATTAATTAACATTATATTACATTATATTATTATTAATAACTATTAATTATATAATAATAATTATATAATATATTAATATTATATACATATTAATGTTAAAACATATTTTAACCTGGGCCCTGCAGTACTCAGGAGTGTTGTCAGCCACAAGTTTCTGTATGTCTGAAATCTTTCATCTAGAATGCTGAGATGCTGAGATACTTTATCCTGAATACAGAGCAATCAGGTGTCAGAAATGAGTTTTGATCTCAGGTGTTCTTGATTATTTGGTTAACTCTTCAGCCATTTTACTACCAAAAACTCTACAAAACAATACTTAATAAATGTAATGACTAACATCTTGGCAATGTTTTGTTGGACTAGACGCAGGGGTCCTCAAACTACAGCCTGTGGGCCAGATGTGGCAGCTGAGGATGTTTATCCCCTATATCCAGGGCTATGGAGTTTCTTTATTTAAAGGCCCACAAAACAAAGTTTTTGTTTTTACTATAGTCCGGCCCTCCAACAGTCTGAGGGACAGTGAACTGGCCCCTTATTTAAAAAGTTTGAGGACTCCTCTAGTCACTAGAGGAACATAATGAGATAGATATTTTTTAAGGTGGACAATGTGGATATCTTACACAACTATGCTTATTTGATGTAAGGGAGGGAGGGCTTTTATTTTTCATGAGGATAGGGAAAATTGTCAGAGGATGGTTATATCCTCCCCTAAAAGGAAGAAAATAAAGAAAATTACATCAAGGAAGTACTTTAAATTTTTAAAAACGAGAGAGCAAAAGGAGTTCAGGAAGGGAAACACATATGTATATATTAGAATACATATGCATATAATAATATGAATATAATACATATTAGTAATAATAATGTACATAATATATATGAGTAATACATATGCATAGCATACATATATTAAATGAAACATGTATTTAAAAATCAAATTCATGTATAGAGATTCATAATGTCATATAAACTTACTTTTGATAGTTCTTCATATACAGCAATGCTCCTATATGATGACATGAATCTCATTCCTTTCAAAGCAGTTCATCTTGTTTTATGACATTGCTCATAGGTAAGTTTTTCCTTACACTGAGTTACAACCTGTCTCCCTGTACCTAATTCCTCTTCTACATGACAGCCTTTCAGATACTTAAAGGCAGAGCTTATCTCTCTCCCTAGCCTTCTCTAATGTCTTTAGTTCATTCCGTCACTCAGTCCCATTTGTCATTGCTTCATCCCTTCCTCATCCCAATCTTCCTTTGGACCTGTTTTAGCTTGTCAATGCCTTGCCTAAAATCTATGCCCAAAATGAATGCTATTAAAGTAACTCATAGTAAGAAAATATGGGTGAATGTACGTTTAAACTAAAAAAAAAAAAATCTCATGAAACGTGTTTAAAACTGAAGGCATAGTAAGTATCTTTTGAATGAGGTTGATGACAGACATTCCCTTTGCCTCTATGATCCTCTTATTTTCAGCATGTATTCAAAAATCAAGAAATTAGCTGGTTCTTTTAAAGCGTGTTATCTGCTTGGCATTAATTAATGCTAATTAATATCCAAGCAACACTTTGATAAATATTAGCAAGTGAAGCATAAAACAGGAAGACATAAGCTCTCCAAAAATATTTGCCATTAGCATTGACTGTTGAATCCAGGATCTAAATATATACATATATGTATATGTATGTATGCACACATGCTTCATGGTTATGAGTCATAATTATTATAGCTCAAAGAATTAAAGGTAAAGCTTATTCAAAGGGCAATATAAAAATTCATGATAGATATCTTAGAGATGTCCCTCCCACACAGAGATAGATAGATCCAGATAGAGAGGGATAGTGATAAATTTATTTATTTATGTTCTTTATTATCTTTCTATAAATAATATACACAGGATGCATATGTTTAAAAAGATAGATATATATATGTATATTGATATATACATTTATGTATAGATATGTTTTATACATGTTTATACATACATACCCTCCCATCTGAAATAATGTCACTTACTATCTTTTCCATTCAGGAAGAAGCTCGAACAGACATGAAAAAATTTCTACACTATCCTCTTTGTATAGAGTGATTGTGAACATGGAATTTTTACCAACCCCTATTGTCCATCCCTCCAAACTTTGGGCATCTTTAAACAACCTTTGAGACATTAATTAGCATATCTTTTGACAGATCTGATCCTCCCTCTGAGTTCTGCCTTTACTTCCTTGTTGTATTATCCCCTACAAATGATCTATTTGTGAAGATATTTGCTAAGTTCTTTTCAGGACTAAGCTCACTATGAAATTACCCTCTCTCTCTCCCTCCTCACAGTGCCTTCCTTCTAATGTCATGTTTTTTCCTTACTATAGCTAACTTTGATCAGTCTGCTAAACTCCTCTATGGATCTAATCTGCCAGTCAATGACTTTCTCCCACCTCATGGAATATTTTTCTTTCTCTTAATGAATTGTTAAGTTCCCCTGGGGAACTTGTCTTTCATATGCTCTTCCACTCTATTTCATATTTACCATTGCTTGCACCTATTGCATCCCTTCATTTTGTCTGTAACTTATTCCTCTAAATAAATCTATATTTTGCCGATGAGAATGGCCATTGTAAATTTGTCATGTGTTCATTTTGAAATAGGAATCCCTACCCTGATCTCATCAGAGACATTGCGTTGGCAGCATCAAACAATAAAATATTGTAGTTCCTGTTAAATGAAATCTATAAGTATTGAAAAGAATTTGACTTTCCTATCCAATATACTGTAAGAACCAAACCAATGAAGACCACCTCTTGGCCAGACAATGATGTGCATTTTGATTGACAGACATAAAGTGGTTCTGGTAATTGAATCTTGGTGAGACACTAGATATTATCAATGAGGCTCCATAATCAAATGATAAGGATGAGTATGCTTTTGTGAAATCAAAGAATCAGAAATGAAGAACTGAAAGGCAAACTACTCAGTCCTCCCACTCATTTTTTTTTCAGATGAAGAAACTATTGCTTGGGAAGGCTTAGTAACTTGTCTATGATTTTTTAAATAACCCCCAACTTCATCTCTGAGTAAGGCACATATTTTTAACAGTATTCCAATTATATTTTCATGACTATGAGTCATGAATACTACAGTTCAATAAATTAAAGATGAAGGTTATTCAAAGGGCTATTTAAAGGTTCATGGTGGGTAGATTTAGGAACAACACATCATTAATCACATATAAGATGAAAGAAATTGTATAAAGAAGGGGTATTATTTTCAACATTTATGATTCTATGGAAAGAACAATTCAAGAAAGAATTGATAGAAATCTCACAGGCTCTGTTGTTATCCATGGAATTTCAAGAAATATAGGGGCAGAGACCTGAAATGTTGGGTCGATCCTGAGTGAAAGATCTAAAGGAAATCATGGGCAAGAATCACACAAGATGATTTTTATCATTTGTGATTTGTATCAGTAGACGAAACACGCAATCCAGAGATATAAATTCTTCCATGTATTAATGTACTTTGATTGCAATTTCAGAAGTTTCCACCAGGAGAGCACTAGTGCTTTCATTATGAGTCCAAAAAGCCAGTCCTGAGCCATAAGAGTGGTTAATTTCAATTTATTGGCACACATTTCTCCTAAATTATTTTTAATGAATGGAAAACACAATTCTTTATTAAAATGGTGAAGAATTTCAACCTTAAAGGACTTTGTATTTTACAAAACAGAGACTATTAGATTTGAATGGGACTCCAGTGATCATTAATTCAACTGCATCATTTTGTAGAAAAGGATACTGAGCCCTTAAGTAGGAACTCCATTTGTCCATGGTCAGTTAGTTAATGGCAGATTCTCTTTGAGAATTGACATCCTGAACAAAATCATAGGTTTAGAACTAGAAGGGATAATAGAGCTTGATGAGTATAAACACTTCATTTTATAAATGAAAAAACGAAAGCCCAGAGAGGTCAAAGTTTAGTGCCACACAGGTAGTAAGCAAAAATTGCAGGATTTGAACTGAAGGCCTAGAAAGCCAAATCTAACCAGCTTTCTACCATATAGTAGTGTGTAATGGAACACATATGATGAATTTAAACAAAAAGAAATATATTTCTTCAAGGCATCTACAGAGAGCAGAGTGTGAAGGAAGGATCTACTTTCAGTATCCCCTAAACAGATAATTTTCACAGAAGTACATCCATAAAAACTACTCCAAAATCAAGAATACCCTGAGGGTCAACAGCTCTTTAAAAACTGTTTTTAGTTCTCTATTAATGTTGTTATAAGCTAGATGGCAAACACATTATTTCAAATAAATTAGAGGCATCTGAGTGGCACTGCGATTAAGACACTGATCCTGGAATCAGGAAAGCCTGATTTCAAATCCAAGTTGAGACACTTACTAGCTGTGTGACCTTGGCCAAGTCACCTAACTTCTGTCTACCTCAATTTCTTCAACTATAAAATAAGAGCACCTGTTCCCCTAGGATGTTGTGAGGATCAAATGAGATGAATTTTGTAAAGCACTTAGTCGTATGATAAATGCTTAAGTAAAGCTTCTTTTCTTCTTTCAAATTACATTTCCTCAAACATTATATCCAATGATAAAATTGGATAATGATATATCATTGGATATAATATAATGAGAACTTTGCCCCCAAGATTACCTCATTAACAATAGGACAACGTGGGAACTTAGACAAAACCTAGTACTCGATCATTTTCATAGAAGGTATACACAAAGGAACCCATATAATCTGGGCATACTTGTAGTGGGCACGTGCAATTAGTATGGTTATGTCTCCAGGATAACTCATACCTTTTTAATAAACAAAGATGATGGTGACCTCTGATGATGGAATTATAATACTCTCTTCTAGATGTACTGTGGTTTCTGAAAGCTTCACCTTTTCTGAATAAATTGTTTTTGCTTTAAGTCCTATCCTCTCTCATTTCCTGAGACCCACTCTTAATTCTGGATATCCCCACTGGCTTTCCAGTCATCAGGCTGCTCTGATGCCATTTTCTTGGCTTCTACTTTTCATGGCCACCTTTTGGCCATATCAGCTGCCATTGGATAATTTAAAGTGACTAGAAAGCCATTTACTGATAATGTGAGGAGGCAGCTGATTAGTCATAGTGGTGCCTAATGAGCTACCACAACAAGAGAGACACAATCTTTGTTCCTTTGCCCCCCTAAATTATATGTCACTTTACCAGTCACTTTTAATTCTACTCCAAGTCTCTCTTCTATTGCCATTAGTTCCTTTTGCAGCTTCTTCATTGCAATTCCCCTGTGATCCCTCCAGCAACAATAGTGTAACAAGCTCAATATCTACTTACACCGACTTTCCATGACCCTGCACCAGTACCTACCAGTGGGAGGGGATGGGACCTCAATGTGAGAGTCATGCAAAAGTCTGGAAATTGTCATAAGGGAAATTCTCATCGTCTGCTTTGGATTCCGAGCAATTTAACCCTAGTCAAGAACCACATCAAGATTCCCTTTAACCTGCAGACAAGTGGATCACTCTAGGAAAGCATCAGAGGCATGTAAATCCCCTCCAGAAGCATGATCATTGCACTTGCAACAGAAGGTGACATGTTATATATCAACAAATGGAGAAGGGCCAGGAATACAGAAAGTCCAATTCTTGGAGAACTCATTCTTAGAAAGTCTTAGGTACAAAGAAAATTAGCCCATGCCAAGATACCTCTCAAAGCTTTCTACTTCTTATGGGGACTTTATAATAACAGAAGAATAGCGTTATTGAATGGGTGGTATCCTTCTGCTGAAACAATCAGTGAGGTGAACCCAGTGCTTGTTTATCTGCACAAACGTGAGATTTCCGTTCAGGACTCTGGACAGCAGGCCCCTTGCCCTGGTTGCTTCAGCACCACCGATAGCACCTGGCTGCTGTCAGGAAGAAGACTAAAGAGCTTCGTTACATCACTGGAGGCCTTATGTCACTGGAACCCAGCCAAACACAGCAAACAACAGGGCAGTGGGTCTATGCCAAGCTGGGCCTTCACTTAGCAGAAGTGTATCAGATGTGAGGTGTAAAGTATTGAAGAAGTAAGGGAGCTAAGACCTGAAGTTGTTACACGAAAGGCCAAAGACTCAGTGTCAGATTTATCAATTAGCAGTATCTATAAAATATCTACGATGCTCTAGGCAGTGTGCTAGGAGTTGAGAAGAGAAAGAGAAAAGGGAAAAGGAAAAATGACCTTGCCTTCAAAGTGCTTTTTGGGGGAGATGCCATATACATTTTAAGTATGTACAAAATATATACAATAAAATCGCTAGTCACTGCCATTTATAAGGTACTTTAAGGTTTGTAAAGCCCTTTCTAATATCTCATTTTATGCATTCGACACCCTTGGGAGGCAAGTGCCATTATTATTCCTATTTAGCAGATAAAGAAACTAATGCAAACAGATTAAGTGACTTTCTCTTGAGTCATACAGTCTAAAGTCAGATTTCCACTCAAGCCTCAAAGACTCTAAGAGCAGTGCTTTATTTCCTATATCTCATAGCTGTTATTTATAATAATGTTTAAAATTCATAAAGATAACATTATTCATGCTAGTTATTTGGGGGATAGGAGACATTAGTAGCTGGTGAGAGGGGAAAAAGGGAAGTAAAGTAGTAAATAAGCATTTATTAAACAACTACTATATGCCAGACACTGTGTTAAACACCGTATAAATAATTTAACTGGGAGGGTGTTATTAGGATCCCCATTTTAGTTGAGGAAGCTAAAGCACAAGGGTTAATTGACTTCCCAAATTCATATAACTCATAAGTGACTGTCAAGATAATAAGACAATGAAGCAGGATACAACTTAGAATTCATGACTATATGATGACAATATTGACAGTAAGTATACCAATTTCCCCAAAGATTCTTCCAAACCCTTCGAATCAAAAGATCAAGGATAAGATGCCACTTTGCTATAACACACAGTTATTCAGCCTTCATTTTATTGTCTATAGGAAATGGCCATGATTTAGGTTCTTATAAATCCTCCCTTTAATAAGTAGCACTTCAGTTCCACCACTAATTCACATGCACACATCTTCCTTCCTATCTGTCTCCCCTATAGACATCAAGAAAATCCTCTAATTCTTCATTCTCACTGGTGAAACTGGTTTTTAGTAGCTTAAAATCATAGCCAACCCAGGGGTTCCTGCCATTTTAACAAAGATAAAATCTTTCATATTCTAAAGGAATGAATCATTAAATGGAATTGCAAATATCACCCAGAGGTAGGTTGGAGGGAAGGGGTTGGAGAAGGGTGAAACAGAACATTCCCAGGTACCTAACTTGTTTGTACCACTGCAGGTATCTGGCCACATACATGGAAACAGTAGAATTGAAATCTGATTGCAGTGTATTTTGTTATAGAGCAGAGCAGCATGCATGGAGAGAAAGTGACACTTCAGGAAGGCAGGATTTCTGATTTGCTCTAAAATATCAAGTAAGGTACTTGCCCTTTTAACAGCTCATTGTTCTTCAGCTCCAGACAGAGGTGGTCCTGCGTTCTGGGGGAGTGGCCCTGCTACCCCGAATCTCATAAAACAAAGAGAAGCCCGCAATGCTCAAAGGCACACTGCCAATCATAACAGAATGCAGATCGCCAGTGAGGGCATCTATCTATCTGCTGCAGTTAAATCCAATTCAACAAGCTTTTGTAAGCACCTCCTTCCCCCACTTCACCTGCTAAAGTCCTACCTAAGGATCTAAATGCTTTACTGATGGATCAGCTTGGATAACAGTCTAAGTAGTGTTCAAACAAGACTTTGTCAATTTCTTTTCTTTTTTTTTCTTCTAAACTGTCCTTGGGTCTATAAAAATTATATAGATATATGTGTATGTGTGAATGTATGTATATGCAATACATAAAGAACTGGGGTAGGATCAAACGGTAGTTCTAGCTTCTGATCTGCTTATATTTGAAAGCTATATTCTATTTAGATTTGTGTTGTCAGGGAATAGTTCAGATCGTAGGGGCAGGATTAGGAGAAATGGAAAGAAATTGCAAAGATATAAGTTGAGGCTGGATAACAAGAAAAACTTCAAAATAATCAGAGTTAAACAAAAGTGCAAGAAAGCACCTGGAGAGACCGTGGGATTATCATCATTGGATCTTTGGGGACAGAGGCTGAATAGTCTATTTCAGGGTATGTTATTTGGAGATTACTCTGATTTTGAGTAAATGGGATCAAAACTATAATTATGTGAGTTTATGAAATGTACTTTTAAATTTAGATGCCAATTTAGGATAATTTTCAACAGTTGGGATGATACCCCAACTTCAGTCTTCCCCTGGTACCTCTTTGTGGTGTGAAGGTGACCTTGTGTTCTTGAAGACTGTACCCCAAAAGAGCAAAAATGCCCAGGTTATCCACTGAATCCTGGGCCATTGCCAATCATCTTGAATTTCACCTTACCACTAGGCTTTAATGCCCTTAGAAAAGAGAATGAAGCTGAAGATTTTGCACAACTCTGCCTTACAAAAATCTAATTCACATGCGATTCAAAACATCGTTCCATGATATCATTGGCTTTCTTCAAAAATAAAGGAACAACAACAATAATAACAACAACAACCCCAAAATCCAAGTAGGTGGAATGGTTTGGAGAGAAGCTCTGGTGATTCTGTAAACACATTGTCTGAAGGCCAGCTAGTTAAATTTGAAAAGGCCAGTAAGAAGAGAGCTTGCCTTCATTATTGAGGTGCCACAGTTCACAAAGACTACCTACTTGGGTGTGAAACTATTCCAGTTAACATCACCAGAGGGAGCAGCCACATAGAGGTAGAATAATACAGTAGAAAACAGGATAAATTTGATATGCTGAATTTAGTATCATGGCAACTGGGTTTTAACCCAGCTTTATCACCTAAATCCTGTGTAACCTAAAGCAAGCTACTTCAGATAGTTCAGTCTCAGTTTCACCATTTATAGAATGAGCTATCAGGTTGAATGATCTTTTGGATTACTTTTAGTTCTTTATTTTGATCCTAGCAGAAAATACATTATGTATGAACTAAATTAGGAAACTGGATTAATAGTGAGGACCAGTTTGACTTTGCACTTCTTTTTCTGGAGAAAGATAGTGTCAGATCCCACTTCCAATATAAAAAATATATATATGGCAACACAAAAGGGAACTAAGAGAAAACTCCAATCTTGAGTTTTTACCAGATAATTAGGGAAGCATTGCTCATCTCACAAGACTTTGGTCATAACCATACTTTTTTCACTCTCGTATTTTGTTTTGCGGAAATATGAAATCATTTGCAATGGGTGTTATATATACAGCACTCCTCAAAATGTTATAAATAATAGAAAATAGAAAATCACTGAACTTAAAGAAAAGGATCACTATTTAACCTTAGAGCAGTAACTTCTGCTGGACTCTCTGGATCTCAACTTATTTCTCTATAAAATGGGATGATTTGAAAAGATGATCTCTATGTTCCCTTCTTGCTTTAAGAAAACAGGATTGCATCAGGGCACATTTGACCCCAGAAGACTTGGCAACTTTCGGAGATACCTCTTTAGGTTAGTCATCATATTTAACATTTGATCTCTGGAGGGACAACAGTTCAGAATTCAGAAATAAATAACTGATAAGAGTATAAGGTTCATGCTACAGTTTTATAATACAAGTTGGCAAGAAGCTCATGGCTAATCAGGATAACCAAGTGGATCTTATTATATTATAAGAGCATATCCATCCTCCTGAGTCATCTTTTTAAGCTTCTCTTGTCATATTAAGACTTGGACAATTCCTCTACAATAGAAGCCAATCGAGTGGAATTTATGGAAATGGGAGTACCCATCAATCTGTTTTATTTATGCTTATTAAAAACTCCAAGACATTTGGCAATCAATAAAAAATTGATTCAATTATCATTTTATGCTGTTGCACGTGCTTAGACTGTATTATGAAGCATACCAATATAATGATGTTTTGCATCATTTCAGATAGATTTTAGCTATAATATGGCTAGATAGAACTGGAGGGAAAATCCAACATTACACATATTTGCTTTGGACCCTGGATAATCATGATAATGGCAATGGAAGTGGCGGGAGGAAAACCTGGTACAGTGGAAAGAACACTGCTTCTAGAAGCAGAGAACTCAGGTTCAAATCCCTGTTACTTCATACTTGCATTATCTTGAGCAATAGTCACTCAACCTTATTTGGCTTTTATTTCTTCATCTGTAAACTTACAGATGTTGGAATAAATAGCTTCTAAGTCTCCTTGATGTTGCAGATTTTCTATGATGAAGTCACTTCCTCAGTTTTATTATCTGTTCAAAAAGGGGATTAAACTATGTAGTCTGTAAATTCTCTTTTAGATTTTTGAGCCTATAGAATTGGCAGGACTTTGGCAAAAAGAGGAAGACAGTCATGTGTGACTACTTCTTCACCTGCAGAACAATTGAGTTTATCCAAAATGAAATAATTGTGGGTTTTTTTCAGGAAAGAATTGTTGCAGCTGGAATCCAAAGCACTGTCTCTTCCAAGTTCTTGCTCAGATCTGATTGTCTTTTACATTGTTGAGACTTTTTCTGCTGCATGTGCCACATTCATTCTCTAGCCTTTTTACACAGTTAACCCCATGATTCTCACTCCTATATATGTAGAAATTAATCTTCTCTTCTCTTTTCCTCATCAGTCCCACAACATAATCACATGACATAGCCTGCTCAATTACAACCTTCAATAAACTCCATAGCCTGTCCAAAACCTGGAAAGGATCAAGGGATATAATACATAGAAATCTTAACTCATAAAATCCCATTTAATTAATATATGTAATGGTTATAAAATTGGTAGCTTCTATGATTACAAGAGACTTAGCTGAGAGTATATAATTAGATGCTACCATTCAGAATCCTTTTAAGTAATTCCCTTGGGAAGATAAGAGGTCAAAGGATATGAATCAAGACTTTTCAGAAAGCACTACAGATTATTAAGAAATGTGTGAAAGATTTTTCCAAAACAATAACATTAAGTGTATGTCAAACCTTTGAGTTACTACTTCATATTCAGCAACCTGGCAAAGATGACCCAAAAGGGCAATAATAAATGTGGAAATTTAATTGATGATGATGTGAATTTGTCCACCTACTGTGTAAATTAATTTACAATTTTGTGAAAAATGACTAAACTGTATATGCCCTTTGTCTCAGAGATTCCACGTATAAGTATATGTTCATGAAATAAAATAGAATGAAAGATTGCACTTACATCAAAATAATTATGGAATTTTTTTTTGTACTAGGTAAGAACTGGAAGCAAACTAAATGGATATTGACTGGGGAATGTTTAAATCCATTGGAGTATTATAAATAATGAAATATAATTACATTATGAAAAATGGAACATTAAGATATTAAGGAGTACAAGGATCTTATATGAAATGATACAGAGTAAACTAAGCAAAACCAGGAAAACAATATGTCCAGTTATTACAATGGGAAAGAATACAGTAATTAATAATAACAATAATCATTATCATCCCCACCCCCACTACAATAATCATAGCATTCAAGTTTGTAAAGTTTTAGCCTTGCAATTATCCTGGGAGATATCCTGGGAGTATTGCTATTATTCACATTTCACAGATGAGAAAACTGAAATATATAGACGTCATAACTTGTTTACTCTAGGTTTAATGTTCTTTTCACTGAACTGTTCATTTGCCTCTAAATGGGCAGGGATAGAGGCAAGAGAAAGGAAACATATGTCTATGTAATTATAATATATGAATTATAAAATAATGTGTAATGTGTATGTAAAAATATCATGCATAATAATATGTAATTATAGTGATCAAATGTGGCCCATAGAAGAGATAGAAAATTGCCCTTCTCTCTCTTTTCTGAAGAAATCTGAGAGATTTGGAATGAAAAACATTGCATTTACTGCCAGTATTGGTTGATGGATTAATAAGTTTTGTGAAACTTTTCATCCTCCTTTTTTGGTTAAAAAGAAGATGAGTGTCTAAAGAGAAAAATATATGATGAAATGAAGACAAACTAAAAATATGATTTTAAAATTATATTTTACACATGTATAATCAAGAAGGTTGTTTCCTCATCTGTAAAAAGGGCATGATAATAGTCCCTATTTACCTTCAAAGATTGGTGTGAACATCAAGTAAGATAATAGAAAAAGCACTTAGCAACTCTTGATAAAGGCAAAGGAATATTTCTATAGAAAAGTCAGAATGATCTTGTGGATAAATGCCTTAGCCTTTGAATGTGAAGTTGAATCCAATTTTGCCGCTAATAACTATGTGACATAGGCAAGTCATTTCCCTTTTCTGTACCTCAACTCCGTATCTGTGAAATGAAGAGGAAGTTTCACCTATAAATGCCATGGTGCTATAAAGATGCTTTCTCAGTTATCCCCAATGAGCTAATTATTCAAACCTTTTTTTTTTCCATCCATAGAACAATTTACACTCTAGATCACCTCCTACTTGATCCTCTCTCCATGAAGAGGGTTAGAACTCTAAAAAGGTGTACTTGAATCTAAGACAGCAGAGCAATTATGGCTAATTACCTACTCAATGTGAGATAATGGTTCTATAAACATATACTTAGATGATATGGTGATGTGAGAGCTCTCCTCAAGATTACTGAATATGTTGTGGTGAGGTAATCATAGGGGAGGATTGGAAGGTGGAGGGAGAGAGTCAGAATTTCTCTGCTGCAGCTGCTCAGAAGGGAAGACTTTGGGCTACAGAGTCCAGGATTCATCTTTGATGAGCCATGTGGCAGCTTGCCTGCCTCCTTCACTTCTCCTCTTAAAGACCAAGGACTTTGATTGATCCTGACTCTGACTGATCCTGAGGCCCTCCAGAGAGCTAGCCTGGACATTACATCTCCATCTTATTGACTCTCTCAGTACACCATGACAAGCTTGTTACCTCTCTCTAACTTTATCTTGGTCACTGGCTTCCTCTTTACTTCCCCAAAAGTTAAATGCACATTATGGGTCAATTCTTATTCAAGGAGTATAGATCAAATTTTAGGAACTGTTGGAAAGTTGGAAAAAACCATAGAAATTATCTAATCCAACTTCTCATACTACATATAGACAAATGTCTGGTTGTGAGCATTTCTTCTGGCATGAACTACTTGTGTGGTTCTGGACAAGTCACTCTATTTTCCTAAATGTCAGTTGAAAATCATCTGTAAAATGAAAGGGCAACTGGGTTGCTCGATGGATAGTACCAGGTCTAGAGTCAGGAAAATCTGAATTAAAATCTGATTTCATACACTAACCAGGTGGGTGACCCTAGGCAAGTCACTTAACTTTGCCTCCGTTTCTTCAACTCTTAAATGGAAAGAAATAAATAACATGAATTTGAATAGACTTTGGGAAACAGTGAAGAAGCAAAGGTCTGGCATGGTATGGTCTGTGGAGGTCACAAAGAGTCACAATAACTAAACAACAACAGCAACTATAAAATGAGGGGGTTAGATTAAAAAGTCATTTTTATAAGATTCTATGTGTCTCTTTTTACTTTCATAAAAGCATTGTCACATTTATGAAGATAACTCCCAGATTTATATCCCTCACCCCGATCTTTCTGTCTAGTTTTAAATCTGAGGGGCAACATGGCTCAGTGTCATTGTGTAAATAACACTGGGCTTAGATTTGGGAATAATGAGTGCAACTCATCACACAGAAGTGTGACCCTAAGCAAAACTCTCTCAACCTCAGTTTCTTCATCTGTAAAATAAAAACATTGAACTCAAAGATCTTTTCTGGTTCTCAATCTATGATTATAAAATCTCTCTGATCCACTCAACCGTGCAGCTGCTCTTAGATGGTTCCCAACTGATATTCAGGGAGATACAATGACTTGTCTAGAGCCACACAGATATTTCATGCCAGATGAAATATTGATAACCAGACCCACTAAGTCTACCACATGAGCTTTGTTTATTAAATCACACCGTATTCCACTCTATCTGATAAGGACATTGTGGGGGAAAATGTTCTGTAATACTTAAAGCAACATGAAAATTGGAGCAGTTATCACTATGGTAGGAGTTTAAATTACTTTTCTGGCATCTTTTGAGAGTTTGACAAGAAATTGAAAGAAATACTTTTGGAGTAAAATAGGAAATGGAAGTATGCCCCCTTGTGAATTTTCATTTAGTGACAATAACAAACAACACAAATGATTTCAGTCTAATAAATAAGTAAAAAGAGATGTGATCTCAACTTACTTTTGGCCACACTAAGCCCTGCCAATTCTTCCTTCAAAATGTCTCTAACATGTGCCTTGTTTAATTCATTCAGAGATCACCATCCTGATTAAGATCCTTGGTCCTTTAAGGGGAGGAGCCTTATACAGATTCCAATTTTTCACTATTCTCAACCTGGCCATGTGCACCATATCCAGGGCCATCTCCTGTTGTCCTGATCTATAGCTGACTCCAGGAATCAGATGTTTCTGGAGGAGAAAGTAAAGCTGATCATCTTGCCAAATCATATCTCATTCAAATCCAATTCATTTTCATATCATGACATCACCTCCCTATTGTCATGGTCATCATCAAGGACAAAGGACAAAAACAACATTCTTAATTCACACACCAGAATTTCCTTCATGATAGAAAGTTTTTATGTCATCATCATCCTATTCGTAAAAACCTTTATTACTCTCCTATTAATAGTAAGACAAAATCCAAACTTTGCAACTTAGCATTCTGGACTGTTTATATGCTTGTCTTGATTATGTGTTTTACTCACTTCCCCCTAGCCCCCTATCCCAAAAGTTTAGTCATGTTCCACTGGAGAGACACTTCCTATATACAGGAGATCACAGATCTGTGGAAATAGGCAAATGTTCTCAGTTAAGTTGTTAAATGAGAAATTACTTGAGGATGGCCATTTTGCTGGTTAAGGCTATTGAGCTAAGGCTCATTCTTTGTTGTATCTTCCACACTGAATATTTGTGTTTTTTAGTCATTTTTCATTCATGTCCAGATCTTCATGACTTCATTAGAAATCTCCTCATTCTATGTGATTGCATCAATCTTCATATTCCTACCTCATCAGTACCCTGAGCATCTTCTGTCTTTCTTATTGGAGGGCAAAGAGCTCCTACCCAAAACTCTAAAGAGGGCTCCCCCCAGACATATTTTCATTTCCCAAACAGCTACAGTTCCTTAAACTACATCATGTCCCCATGCTGAGAACCTTTCTCATTTCTTTTCACCTTTCTTTTGCATCTTGTCTTCTTTCATTAATTTGTAAACTTATTGAGCATAGAGATTCTTTACATTTCTATTTATATGTCCAGCATAATGCCTGGCACATAGTAAGTGTCTTAAAAGAGTTTATTGCTTGATCTTACTGTTCTGGAGAGCAATTTGAAAGTATGCCCAAAGCGCTATAAGATTGTGCATACCTTTCAATCTAGCAGTATTTCTGTGGGGTCTATAATCCAAGGAAATCATAAAGGAGGGAAAAGGACTCTTATGTGTAAAAATGTTTGTAACAGCCCTTTTTGCATTGGCAAAGAATTGGAAAATAAGTAGGTATCTATCAACTGGGAAATGACTGAATAAGTTATGGTATATGAAAGAAATAGAATATTATTATTGTATAAAAATTATAAGCAAGTTGATCTTAGAAAGGCCTGGAAAGATTTACATGAACTGATGCTGAGTGAAACAAGCAGACCCAGGAGTACCTTGTACATAGCAACAGCAAGATTGTACATTGATCATCTATGAAAGACTTGGTTCTTCTCAATGGTTCAGTGATCCAAGGCAATCCCAATAAACTTAGGATGGAAAATGCCATCTGCATCCAGAAGGGGAAATATGGTGACTGAATGGAAATGCTATATCACTTCTTTTTTCTTGTTTTTCTTTCTTTCATAGTTTTTTCCCATTTGTTCCGATTTTTCTCTCCCTCCATGATTCATAAGGAAATGTGTTTTAACAAAATAAGTGTACATGTATAACCAGAAAAAAAGTATTTTTATAAAACAATTTATTGCTTTCTATGCAAAAAGAATGCTCCACATGTCTTATAGCTCTCAATTCCTACTTCTATTGGCATTTGATAAGCATGGGTGGTATGGAGCAATAGAATAAATGCTGGATTTGGTGTCAGAAGACCTGCAAGAAAAAATGGCCTGGTCACTTACTACCTAAGTAACTCTGGGCTTTAACTTCTCTGTTTTCTTCTCTGTAAAATTAGTGGTTTGGTTTCCATGGCCTCTGAGAGCTCATTCAGTTCCAGATTTATGACCTTATGTAATCCTACTTCAAAGCCTAACTCAACCACTTACTATTCATCTGATCTTAAGCTAATTGACTAATTTCTCTAGGCCTTTCTTTTCTCATTATAAAATGAAGGCAAAGATGGACTAGGTAACCATTGGTTCTCTCTCAGCTCTGGATCTTAATGTTTTAAAACACCATGCCTTTGCTCTTTCTCGTCTCAGTTTCTCATAGGGAAGGTTCACTTTTTGGTCTGTTTCATTTCGACACATTGAATTGGAAATAGCTGAAAGACGTGACTTAACTGAGCCAGACCCTGGACTGAGGGACTCACTCAGGTGAAGAGTGACCAGGGAAAGTACTATTGAGGACAAATACAAAGTCAGGGTCTTTTGAAGGTTGTATCATATGTATGACTAGTGAGAAGAGCTTAATCAGAGATCAAAATCATAGTTGGGAGGACCAGAAAAGTCTGAATTATATAGAATAATGAAATAAGGTAAAGGGAAAAATAAGATGGGGCTCAGGAGCTATGCAACCAAACTCCCAATTTGAAGGCGCCACCTTCGATCAGAAAAAGGAGTGTTGGCTACTGTCCTGTTCTCCTTATCTCATGACAAGAATAATTTGAGCTTCTGATAATTATTTTATTTGTCTAATACCAGGAGACCTGTCTAATAGGCCACATTAAGTCCATACACATTTTAATATAGTCCAAAATACATTTAAAACAGTATAACCCACTGTGCTGATCAGGGATGAGAAGATTAAGCAAATGGGGTCTGTGTAATTTATAAATAAAATTGATGTTTCTTCTTAGAACTACAATCTCTTTATCTCCATGAGTTTCTTGCCAACTCCCTACAGGAATGCTTCAGTCCCTCACCCTTTCCCCGATTCTTTTGATAGGATTGACAATTTCATCAGAGTTGGGAGCTGCTGATGCAATTCAGAGTTGTTCAAAATATTAGAGATTAAGTAATAGAGGTTCCCCCTTGAAACCAAGTCTTCATTACCCAAGATAAGGCTATTTCTCCACAACTGCATGAGACTAACTCTTTAAAAAGCCTTATTTGCTATGTGTCTTGGCAAATCACTGAATCTCTCCATAATCTAGGCCAGGACTTCTTAATTTTTTTTCCCACTCATGACCCCTTTTCAACTGAGAAATGTTTATGTAACCCCAGGTAAATGGGTATATAAATGAAGTTTACAAATCAAACATTTACTGATAATAAATCATACTTTTATGATCCCATATTCAGTTATGAGACTCCATATGAGGTCATCACTCACAGTTTAAGAAGCTTTGCTTTAGGTAAATCTCTAAAATTAAATTGCAAAAGAGGGTTTGATCTGAAATAATAGATGGATTTTCTTCACCTGAGAGTTCTCTTTACCAATAAGATCAGATGTGGGTAGCTACTCCATGTCAACATCATCACCCTTATCTTACCTTAAGGTCATTTCTAAGGAGATTGCTGCGGGGTCAGAGGAATATAGAAGGGAGGGATGGCAGGCTTGAGATACATAGCAATGTTAGTGTGGCAATTGGAAGACAGAATTTTTGACCATGTTGTAACTTCCTTAAATCCTAGTTTCTATAGTTTTATTATGGAGTATATAGCTCAGTTATTTCTCTGACATAGGAGTACAAATATTTCTGAAATATGAATATAATAAATGTATCAAAGTATAGTGTTAAAAAATCACTTCTCTATTATGAGGGGAGTGTAAAAATGTGCTACCTGGGTCAAGACCCTGTTCACTCCACCATAGTTTCATTTCTGATCAGGTTTTCCTTTTTGAAGACTACCGCAAACTCATAACTCACTGGAAATTTTAGGATTGATGCTCCTGAGTGAGTATCTTATTCTGAATGCATATTATCCAATTTTTATGGTTCAAAACTCTCTAAACTCCCACTTAAAGTAGCATAGGCAGTATTTTCCTTAGGATCACATCACATCCCTTATATTCAATAAGGTGTCACATTGTTCTCGGTCATGACAACCTTTCTCTTGACTGACACGAGAAGGGATTATCTTGATCTCAATGTGATCTGAAGGAACATAAGACTCTCATTCTGTTTCACTGTAAATAAAATAAAAGAGAATTAAGAAATCAGAAATCTTATTTAAGGCCTGAATGGAAACATAATCCTCTCCTTCAGGAAACAACCTTCATATTCGAAAAAGAAAAAAAGAGCCTTATATATTCTGGGGTTTCAAAGATTTAATAGAAATTGTTGAATTCCTCTTTCTCTGTGTGTGTTTATTTGAGGTAATTTCTTTCTCTCCCAACCTCCGCACATTCTAATAAATGCATGGCCATTCCTGGGTTCTCTGAGAGTTTTTCAAAGTTCTTGCCTGTCATTTCTCCACCCACACCTTTCTATTGTGCAGAAACTTTACTTCCTACTGAATCATTGCAGATGTCTTTAATGATATAAGAATACCTAGTATTCTGCATGAAGAATAAGTCAATCTATTCCCAAGGCATAGCTCGTGTATTAATATAAAAACACCATACACGTTACATCACACCTGGGTCTATGGGTCAATGAAAAGGATGTTAGATATGGATTCATTTGAATCTTCAGTGGAAATGCCACTTCTGGAACTTATTCATTGATCTAACTTTTATGAGCCTTCATTATTTCTTCTATGGAAAAGGGGTGAAAGATGTCATGATAAAATAATGAAACCAAGTAATTATATGCAATGGTTTATTTGACAATGCATGTGGTTATCAAATAAATCTGATCCAAGGTTCTCAGGTGCTAAAAGCTTGATTTGTTATATATATATATATGCGTGTGTGTGTGTATATGTTAATATATATTTTGGAGAGAGTAAAAAAGAGGAGATTACCTGTTTTTTTATTGCTGGAGGGAGATCAAGACACACTGATGAGAGGAAGAGGAGTATTTTGTGTAGTTCTTTAAGTCAGGTCATGTGGGAAGAAGTAGTATTCTTGTGATACCTCCTAAATCAGATGCCTTAAATGGAGGTGAAGCTTAATTTCACAAAATGGTGGATAAAAGCAAAATAGAGTCAGTGCCATTATTTTTTTTAAATGTAACAGAGGTGATGTCGCAGTGAAAAGGAAAATATTGATGGAGGTTATTATGTGAGTCTTCTACACCAGAGAAATTACAGGTTTGGAATAAAATAGGCATCTAGGTAGCCCAGTAGATAGAGCACTGGTTCTGGAATTAGAAAACACTTATGTTTAAAACTGGCTTTAGATATTTATTAGTTCTTTAACTCTGGGCAAGTCACTTCACCTTATTTGCCCCAGTTTCCTCATCTGTAAAATAAGCTGAAGCAGAAAATAACAAACCACTTTGATATCTTTGCCCAGAAAACACCAAATGAGGTTGTGAAGAGTTGAACACAATTATTAAGACTGGACAACAACCAACTAGGTATCATAATATTTGCCCTATCTCCCTCATATGATGATTGTAATTGTGATTTGTAAAAGGACTTAATAGTTGTAAAAATATCAATTCCAGCAGACACTTAGATGCCATCAACTTCAAGTCCTCATTTTGCAGATAAGGAAACTTTGGAGTCCCAGAGAGCTTGAGTGACCTTTTTCTAAGGTCTTATGAAGAGTAAACATATCATCTTAAAAAAAAATGTGAAAGTGAAATTTTGAAAGTAAATGGAAATAATATTAGAGGCCACATACTTAACAGACTCACTTTGCACACGAGGTCAAGGAGGACTCAATAATTTGCCTAAGATTGTATTTGTAGCAAGACAGAAAAGCCAGGAATAGGTGGTCACAGAAAGACAGCCAAACTGAGACAAAATAGAAACTGGATCGCATATTTACTGTGCTGACTAGTAGACTAGTTTCTTCTGCTGAGAACTTAGCTGATTGGAGGAAAAACATTGCTTCCGGAGTTAATGGGAGAAAAAAGTGTTCCTATTGAGTAGTGTGTGTGGAGGAAGAAAAATCATTTGCTGCTTAATTTACTTGACTGAGACAGAGCTGTGCAAATTACTCTTATGTGACACAAGAGAGAAGGATCTCAGAGATATGTATACCTTACCTTTTTGCTGCTAATCATGACTTGAAAAGATCTTTGAGTCCTTAGAACCCAGCCAAGAGAACAGACCTGTGTGCCTGTGATGATCTCAGGCTTAAGACACCTGTTTCACTCACAGAATGAATAACCCAACAAGAAGTTATTCAAGTAATAGAAATTTTTCATTCACACTCCTCCTTATGGAGAACAAGGAAAACAAGTACTATATTCTCCAATCATAAGTTGTCCATGAAAGTTTTTACTTGTGTGCTTCCTTGTAGGAATCTCTAAGTCAATGACCACTTTTGCTAACAGATATTATGTGTATTGATGGCAGAGTATGACTCAGATTTAGGAATGGATGAGAATTGTAGATTATTGTTTCTTTGCATTCTGTTTAGTATTATTTAAGAATTGACAGAACAACTTTTTTGATTATTTAACAGAAATCACATAAGCTTCAGGATTCAGGATTCAGGAGCTACAGTTTGAGTTAACAGACATATATGCCTCTTCCATCAAAAACTTGTTCATAGTGAATTTTAAAATCATGGTCATCTTCTCTAGGAATATCATATTTTTAATATGACTAAATATTGGATGAGTGGTCTAGACCAGAGAGAGAAGAAAGAGGAGTTGGAGATTGGATGTTCAAGACCAAAATGGCACACTGATTCCACACTGATGTGTGTGTGTGTGTGATGATATCTAGAATATCTCTCAGTTCCTAGGCAACACTCCAGGACTATGGGTTATAGAAAGTTTATTGACAGAAGGAATTTCCCTACCTGGGATTTCCATTTCTATAGGCACATATATATTCATGTACATATGTAAATAACTATAGAAGCAGATAGATATAGGCTTATAGAGATCACATACCCTATTTTATAAATGGAAATATAATGTTTCTGTGTATTTTGTGCAAAATTAAAGCAAGGGAGGAAATGTTTACAAGTAGAGAGGGAAGAATTAGGAAAGCTCTCATGATGGAGGTAAAATTTGAAGGAAGTAAGAAATTCCACAAAATAAAGGTAAGAAAGGAACATGGTCCTGGCATGTAAGATAGCTTATGTCAAGGCATGGCAGGAGGAAATGGAAAATCCTGTATAAGAAAAAGCAGAGGAAAGCAATGTATTCATAACTAGAATGTAGTATTGGAGTGGCCAGAAAATAATGTTGATAATGGAGGATGGAGTCAGATCTCAAAAGAAGTAAGGAAACAAGCATTAATTAAGTGCTAAGCACCTTATAGACCTCATCTCATTTGAGCCTCACAATTCTTCCTTTTTATTTCCTTCATTTTATAGTTGAGTAAACTGAGGCAGACAGCAATGAAGTGACTTGGCCAGAATCTCACAGCTATTATGGAACTGAAGCTGGATTTTAACCCAAGTCTCTATGAGTCCAGATGCAGCATTGTATCCACTGGACCACTTGGCTATCTAACTACAAAGGAGTTTGCATTTGATTGTGGAAATTGATTGTAGAAATAATAGGGGATCAGAAGTATTTGTTGTGAAGAAGAACGCGGCTCTCAGACCTCTGCTTTTCCACAGCAGGAAGTACGTCTTCTCTAATTGAGCTATTTCCTCCAATTTGTGACATAGAACTCTCCACACACAAAGTATGTAATAAATATTTCCTGAATTCTGAAATTTAAAGAGTAAACAGAAAAAAGAGAGAGCTTTATATCAATTTGGATGGTGTTCTCATTTAGTGGGCAACAAGGAAGCTTGGGAAGACTGGTTCAAATAAATCTGGTATAGCATTCAAGTTGCATTAGCCTGTTTCCCATTAATCCTTATAACCAAGGTTCAGTTTCAGCCATTACCCTTTCCATCTTAGGAAGATTAAACAATAAAGAGCTTTGGGGAACTGAAGCTTGTTTGTTTCTTCCTTAAAGTCATGTAGTAAAGCTAAAGTCTACTGAAGGAGAAAGACTTATTTATCTTTATTGTCCAATGTGCCTATTGACTAAACTTAAGTTAAATATTCAGTGACCACTCAGCATGAGTCAGACCCTTTGCAAATGGTGGGAGCACAAAGGCAACAAAATTTTTAGGATGCAAGCACTATGATCCAGATACTTTGGAGGCTGGGGATTCAAATATAACAAAGAAATAGCCTCTGCTTTAAAAGGACCCTAAAATCTATGAGAGAAAACAGGTAAACAGACCAGCCCAGAGAAGTATTACAATGGACAGAAGACTAGATCAAGAATCAGGATGAGTAGTGCAATTGATAGAGTGCTGTACCTACAATCAGGAAGACCTGAATTCAAATCTGGTTTCAGACATTTACTAATTCTATAATCCTAGGCAAGTCACTTCACCCTGTTTGCCTCAGTTTCCTTATTTGTAAAATGAGCTGGAGAAGGAAATGGCAACCCACCCTGCTATCTTTGTCAAGAAAACCCCAAAAATAGTCATGAAGATTCAGATGTGACTGAAAATAACTCAACAACAAAACAAGGAGTTCAAAATCTGGCAGAAGTTACTTACTAGATGCTGGCTCTGGGTAACCACCCGAAACCCTCTGGATCTCAGTTCCCTCTTTTGTAGGGCACCAGGACTAGATGGCTCCTAAAATCTCTCCTACCCTACTTCAGGGTAATTTAAAGAAAAAATGTGTATCAACAGCTAAGACTGGAGGATCGGAAAATGTTATCTATATTCAGTCTTGATGGATATAAGAATTCTTAAAAGCAAAGCTAAGGCAAGCATGCATTCTAGGCAGGCCCGATGCTTAGGGTAAATTTCTGCAGGTTGGAAATAACCGGTAATTTTATTGGATCAAAAATCCAATTTACCTAGAGCAAGGTGTATGAAAGTGAATATAGGGTTAAAGCCAGATTGGGGAGAACCTTAAATTCCAATTAGGGTTGAAGCCAGACTGGGGAGAACCTTAAATTCCAGATAAGTTGTCTCTATTTAATTTTAGTGGCAATAAGGAACCGCTGAAGACTTTAGAGCAGAAATATAACATGGCCAGATTAAGAAAATTATTTTGCCATTTTTGTACAGGATGCATTTGAGAAGGAAACATAATTAAGGAAACTAATCAGAAGGGTATTAAAGTAGTCCAATAGATAGGTGATGAAGACCTGAATTAGGTCAGTCATGGTACTGCATTAAGGAAGATAGATGGAAGAATTGAAATTATCAAAAAATTGACAGTATTTTTTTTTGGGGGGGAGGTGACAAGTCATGAATGTAGATACTGATGCCTTGAACTTAGCTGACAAGTAGTTATCTTAAAGTTGTTTGATGAGAATATGACATTATTTTCAATAGTAATAGTAAATTTTCAAGAAAAAATAGGTTTATGGGGAGGAAGAAACAGTAGAATCTGTTAGGATGTATGTGTATGTGTGTTTACAAACTGAGTTTTAGGCATTGGAGGGACATCAAGAAGGAGCTATCTACATGTCGGTTGATGTTGGATTGGAGTTCAGAGAGTGATAGGGTTGGATAATTTAGACATTGGAGTCATCTGAAATGAAAATGACATGAAAAACTCAAAATATGAGATCTGACAGGATTACCAAGAGTGAGAGTGAAGAGAGAAAGAAGGGAATGTCAGAGGGTTTTGAAGAGCACCTACATTTAAAGGTTTGGAATTGAGAATGAACTGGTACAGCTTACACAAGAAGGGTGAAAGCACTGTGCTAAGTACATTAATATATCATTTCATTTGATCCCCACAAAATTCTAGAAGGTAGCTGCTGTTATTCTCCCAATTTTACGATTGGGGGGCACTGAAGCAAGTCAAAGTTAAGTGAGTTGTCCAGGGTCACACAGATCGTGTTTGAGTGTAGATTTAAACTCTAAGCCTGTGCTTACCTACAACCTAGCAACCAATTTTAGTTGCATGCCTTCAAATATTTTATTTAAATGCTTTATGCAACTACTTTTACATCTTAAAAAGTGATACATTTTTGTATGATTGTAGGCCCAGCACTCTATCTATTACACTACTCTCCCTGATTCCTGGTCCAGTCTTCTGTCTACCTACTTTATAGGATTCCTGTGAAAAGAAAGCAAACTGAGGCAGTGTATAATACAGTGAGTATAGCAGAAAAGTAACATGGCCAGATTAAGTCAGAGTCATTTAGTAGAGAAGGAAGGAATATAACTTTGATTCTCACATTTCAGTGGTACCAATTGTAATACTAGGTCTATCCCAAAAACATGACAAGAAAAGGATCTATAGAAAAAATATTTAGAGCAAGTGTTTTTATGGTGGCAAAGAATTGGAATTAAAGGGAATCCTCAGCAATTGGAGAACAATTGAACTAGTTTTTGAATTAGTACTATTGTGCTATAAGAAATAGCAAGATAAAATTCTAAGTGTTAAAAAAAAGTTTAAAAAGTTAAGAGAGCTGCAAGAATTATCTAGTAGGGGATCTCAACCTCACTCTCTCAGAACTAGATAAATCAAACCATAAAATAAATAAGAAAGAAGTTGAAGAAGTAAATAAAATTTTAGAAAAGTTAAGTATGATAGACCTTTAGAGAAAATTGAATGGATACAGAAAAGAATATGCCTTTTTCTTGGCAGTACATGGAACCTACACAAAAACTGACCACATATAAGGACATAAAAACCTCAAAATCAAATGCAGAAAAGCAGAAATAGTAAATGCACTTTTTTCAGATCATGATGCAATAAAAATTACATGTAATAAAAGGTTAGGGGAAAAGTTAGGGAAACTAAATAACCTGATCCTAAGAAATGAGTGGATGAAACAACAAATCATAGACAAAATCAATCATTTCACCCAAGAGAATGACCATAATGAGACAACATACCAAAATTTATGGAATGCTGCCAAAATAGTTCCTAGGGGGAGTTTTATATCTCTAGATGCTTATTTGCGTAAAATAGAGAAAGAGAGTATCAATGATTTGGGCATGCAACCAAAAAAATCTAGAAAAAGAATAAACTTTTAAACCCCGATTAAATACCAAATTTGTAATTCTGAAAATAAAAGAGGAGATTAATAAAATTGAAAGTTAAATAAACTCTTGAACTAATAAACAAAATTAGGAGCTGGTTTTATGAAAAAAACAACAAAATAGATAAATCTTTAGTTAATTTGATTTAAAAAAGGAAAGAAAATCAAATTGTTAGTATCAAAAATGAAAAGAGTGAACTTTCCACCAATGAAGAGGAAATTAGAACAAAAAGTCAAAGCTATTTTGACCAACTGTGTGCCATTACATCTGATAATCTAAGTGAAATGGATAAATACTTCCAAAAATATAGATTTCCCAGGTTGACAGAGGAGTAAAAAAATACTTAAATAATCCCATTCAAGAAAAAGAAATTGAACACACTATTAATCCACTCCCTAAGAAAACATCTCCTGGGCCAGATTGGTTTACATGTGAATTCTACCAAACATTTAAAGAACAATTAATTCCAGTACTAAAAGAAATAATAGGATGTTTTCAGGGGGAAAAATAAACATAGCAAAACCTATATGAACTGATACAAAGTGAAATGAGAACAACCAAGAAATCATTGTGAGCAGTAACAACAATGTTGTAATGATTTTCAACAAAGAAAGATCTGGCTTCTCTGATCAATATAATGATGCAAGATGATTCCAAAAGACTAATGATAAAAAAGTGCTATCCACCTCCAGAGAGAAAATTGATTACTTCCCAATGTAAAATTAAATATTTTATTCTGAACTTAAGAAACAAAACAATCTTTCCATAACTATAGAATAGAAAAGATGATTATACATGAAATTTCAAATCTATTATGTAAAACTTCTATTTCTATTAAATATATAATAGCTATTTTCTATCTTTTTGTGATATGACTAATATGGAAATATGTTTTGATATCATATTGTTTGCCTTCTTATTGGGTGAGGTAAGTTTGGAAGAAAGAGAAATCTGGGAGTCATTTTTTTTTAAAAGAAAAGGATGTTAAAGTAAAAGAAAGAATAATTAAGAAAAAATAAAGAAATTGTAGCAGTCATATGAACCAGAGCACACTGCAAATTCCTAGATGTTCACTTTTTCATCTATAAAACCAGGAGAATGATGCTTATAGTGCCTACCTCATAGGAATATTGGGAGGCTCTAATGAGATAAGGTATAGAAAATACATCACAAACTAAACCATTACATATATATGTGTGTGTTTATATGTACATATACACATTATATAGATATGTGTGTATGTACATATATATATATATCAAAATTATTATTATTGTACTAGAATCATTCTAATACATACTAACTTAGTGACTGTGGACAATACATTCAACCTACAAGCAATTCTAAGATTTAAAGTCAAGTGCACATGTGGATCTGCTTTGGAACCAAATCTTTCCTCCTTGTGGGTTCTTCTTACCAATGATATCACCAGTCCATTCCCATTCCCATTATCATAAATGCTAATGTACTATAGTAATGTAAAATAGTATTAATTCAAGGGACCAAAAAACACTAGGATTAAAAGAGGTGCATAAAAATGGAAATCACATGTAGCCATGAGAAATTGTTTTCTTTGCTCCTTTCTTCTCTGAAAGAGCCCTCATGCAGTTTCCTGGGGACCTGGGCTCCTTCACTGTTTCATGGACTGCATTTGCCCATAGCCTAGTCAGATTAACCATGTTTAGATATAAATGCAGGGCTCCTTCATCTGTTCACTGACTAAAATTCCACTCTTCATTAACTTCATGCCTGGTTGACTTTGCAATTTATACAGCATCATTCTAACTCCCACACAGATGGATGATGAAAAAGAAGATGCTAAAAAGGAGAGAAATTACCACCCTATCTTGCTTCCTAATTCATGTGGAATGGCATCATGGGGCCAATAGGGCTTCAGGTGTCATGTGCACCAAGGAGATGTGTCTGTGATATATTCAGGTTCTTATTCTAGAATTTGTTCCTCTTACTCAGCTTAAAATAGCAGATCCCAAGCAAGTGGAGACACTCTCCCAAGAAACACAGAGTTAAAGCCTTGGGATTCTGGCCCCCTGCAGTTGCTCAGAAAAGTGACAGATGGATCAGTGGACAATTCAACAAAAGTTGTTTAATAGTCATACAGCTAAATAAGCCAAGGAGATCTCTCATGCTCCATTCCCCTTAGTTTGTCCTTCATCCAATAGTTGTGAGTATTATGCTTAATAGTTTAAGTGATTCACTCAAGGTCACACAGCGAGCAAGTCCCAGTATTCAAATTCAGGTAGTATGATGTCAAATTCAATGCTTTTTTTCAGTATTCCAGGATAAATCCTGCCTTGCTTCCTGCAAGGTAGGTTTTCTTGGGCACCACAGAAATGAAATTGATATGCTGGAGATAAAACTTTTAAAGTAGGGCAACCAGAATGGTAAAGGGCCTGAGGGCCATGCCATATGAGGATACACTGAAGGAATTGGGGAAGTTTATTCTAGAAAAGGGCATTCTCAGGGGAGACTTGTCTTCATTGACTTTCAGGTCTGTCATAGAGAGGAGGTTAGATATTTTCTGCTTAACCTCAAAGGAGAATAAAAGCAATAGGTAGAAGTTGCAGAGATTATAATAGAGAGTTCATATCAGGGGAAAAACCCTCCTTCCTAATAATTACAGCTATTAAAAAAGCAGAATTTCTTTGGAAATAATGAAATCTAAGAAGCTGGGTAGCACAGTGAATGGGGCCTTAGTTTTGGGGTCAGAAAAACCTGAATTCAAATACAATCTCATATATCTTATAGCTATGTGATCCTTTATGTCTTCCTGAGCTATCTCATATGTCAAATATCATAATACTATCTGATTTGTAGAGTTGTTGAGGATCAAATGAAATAATATTTGATTTAAAACAATTCTTAGTGTAAAGTGAAATAAAACCAGGAAAACATTATATATAGTAATAGCAAGATTCTATGCTCATCAATTCTGACAAATTTTCAATTGAGGGTCATTCAGGCCAATTCCAATGAACTTGTGATGGAGGGAGCCATCTACACTCAGAGAGAGGATTGTGGGAACTGAGTGTGGATTACAACATAATAGTTTCACTTTTTTGTTGCTGTTTGCTTGCATTTTATTTTCTTTCTCATTTTTTTTCCTTTTTGATCTGATTTTCTTGTGCAGCATGATAATTATGGAAATACATATAGAAGAATTGCACATATTTAACATATATTGGATTACTTGCCATCTAGGGAAGGGATGGGATGGAAAGGAAAGGGAGAGGAAAATTGGGAATGCAAGGTTTTTACAAGGGAGAGTGTTGAAAACTATATATATGTTTTGAAAATTAAAAAAAGTTTTAATAAAAATGCTTAGTATATTTTCTGGCACATAGTAAATGCTATAAATATAAATGATGTTTTATTACTGTTGTTATGATTATGATTGTTATCATCTCAATCCTTGAAGGTCTTCAAAAGGAAGCTAGATGTTCACTTACAGTTATGTATATTTGAGACTTCTTTGAGTATAGTTTAGTTGAAATCCTTCCAACTCTCAAACTGTGATTTTCTGATTCATACTTTTTTTAAAGATAGGTTCTATTGGAACCCAGTGCTCTTTGGCTCAGAACTGAGGATCAAGTTGAACTGGATCTCTTTGACTAAACCGCCTTGTAATAACCTTTCCTCTCATATCGCAGAACTACCCTAACCTTTGAAATTATGTTTACATTGGGTGTGTTCTGGAATTGTCTTGCAATATGTTCAGGTCTTAATCCCAATTCCAGGACTGGGTTATATTCACCTCTGGGAATTGGAAAAAGTGCTTGCTGACTCTACTCTCCACCATTCTTCTTCAGACCTTTTATCACAACATCAGACATTTTGAGCCAGAAGAAACCTTAGAGATCATTTTGTCCAACCCTCACACTAAATTTATAAATGAGGACAATTAGGCCCTGAGAGGTGAAGTGACCTGTCCGAGGTGGCATAGCAAGTGTCTGAAGAAGGATTTCAATCCAAGTAATCCTTATTCCAAACACCACTGCTTTCTTCATTATCCAAAGCTTATTCTTAGATTCATTCATTCCTCCATGCAACAGAAATTTTATTAAAAGCTCACTCTGTCCAGAATACTCTGTTCCACAATTCTTATTCTATCACACTAATTTTCTCATGATGACTTAAGTCTTGAAGATAGCTAATTATGCATTTTGTACATATGTGCCATCCATATAGGTTTCATGGTGAACTGTGTTCTCTATATAAATGGCCTCTCCTGGTGCAATACTGCATTGCACAGTTTACTCCATATGGGCACTGTGGGATATTTTTAGTCTCTTTGTCATATGCTGTTGCATTATTTTTTTAGTTAATGCACATTTTGGCTGACTGATTTATAAATATAAAAACATTCATAGGGACTTGGGAGTTTTACTTTTGAATATATCCAGATGCCTTGAACTTGGGGTAAATTTTCATGTATCTATAGGTGTTGGAGGCTGAACCAGGTGCTAGCTATAATAAGAGCAGAAACAGATTATTGCAAACTCCCTGGAGTCAGAAAGAGCCTAATTCCAATGTTTGTGCCTGCAGAATCTGACACAGAGCCTAGTTCATAGAGCACTTAAGGAGTGTTTACTTATTCTCTAATTCATTGCCAAATGGTGAAAATATGGAATATTATTATTTAAAATATGCTTCCTCATATTGTTAGCTACCTTACACCATATGTATGTTTTATTCCTTCAAATAGAACATACACAACTTGAAATAAGGGGTTTTTTTTTCCTTATACTTGAATATTTAAATCCCCACCATGCTTTGTATTTAATGATAATTAGCCACTCATTGTTGTTCACTCATTTTAATCGTGTCCAAATATTTATGACCCCGTTTGGAATTTTCTTGGCAAAGATGCTGCAAGGAAAGTTGTCATTAACTGCCATTTCCTCCTCCAGATAATTATTTCGAGTGAGGAAACTTGAGACAAATAATGAAATGACTTGCCCAGGGTCATACAGCTATTACGTGTCTGAGACCAGATTTGAACTTGGGCCTTCCTGACTCCGGGTGAAGTGCCATTAAACTGCCCAATTAGCCAGTTAAAAAGAATAAATTAAGCACTTGGTATTTGCCAGGCATTATGCTAAGTGCTTAAGAGTGAAATATGGATAGGGAGGGAGGGAGACAGAGAAAGAGAGTGAGAGCCAGAATGAGAAAGAGCGAGAGAGGGGGAGAGAGAGAGAGAGAGAGAGAGAGAGAGAGAGAGAGAGAGAGAGGCAGAGACAGAGACAAAGAAAGAGACAGAGAGAGACAGGGAAAAAGAGAGAGAGAGAGAAATGAAAGATATTTTTTTTAAAAAAATATATAATCCCTGTCCTTAAGGGGCTCACATTCTAATAAGAGAATCAATATGGCAAGTCATACATATATAAAATGGAAGGTTAGCTCAAAGACAAGTTGGATTTGGAGGAGGGGGACTAGAAAAGATCTCCAGAAAATGGCATTTGACATTTGACTGAATCTGATAGAAACTAGAAAAAGTGAGAAAACATTCCAATCATAGGAGTTCAACGAGTCAGTTCAGTGGTATAGTGGTGGGAGATGATGGCAGCAAGGAAACAGTGTACAAAGAGTCATGGAAGAGAATAAAAGTTTAATGATGATTTGCTTGTTTATAGATTTAAAAGGATTTTCCTCATTGTTTATATAATCCCATATATGAAGTTACTATAAGATTTGATAGAAGAAGACATTTTGTAACCATTCAGACAGATGTTGTCACATGCTATGATTCTTAATTTGCACCTTTCATTGCCTATTCCTTATTCGGAGAATATATACTTTCAGAGTGTTATAGCCTTATGATGGTTTTTCACCCAGATGTTTATCATTTTCTGTTTGAAAATCCTCAGGCTAAAACTAGAATAAAAAGGGGAAGAATAGGAGAGGAAAGAGGCAAAGAGGGGGGGGGGGAATGAAGGGGGAAAAAAAAAGATAAGAATGGCTAGAGAGGTGGTTAAGAAAGTCATGAAAGTTGGAAGTAATGGGATAGAAATGCAGAATTTCAGAGGTCAAAATGACTTCAGGGTCAGCTTTTTCACTGCATATCCTAACAGATACTCTTATAAACCAGCCCTTAAAGATTATCATCCACAGCAGTTGCTTTGGAGCTCTCAGGCCACAGACAGCAAGGGAGTTGTACAACAAATCAGAAGGATATTACATTGTTCTCTGTTGCTTTTCCCATACTCAGATCCAGGCCTCAGTCCTTAGTGGCTATCTCAGGGTTAGAAGGAACAATAACAGCTCCTTTCTGGTGGCAAAGAATTGAAAATTGATGGCCCATTCATCAATCAGGGAATGGCTGACTAAATTGTGCTATATGGTTGTGATGGAATATTCTTGTGTTATAAAAAATAGTGAGCAAGATGCTTTCAAAAAACCTGGAAAGATTTACGTGAGCTGATCCAAAGTGAAATGTATTGTGTACAAAATAACAGCAATATTATAAGATGATCAGTTGTGAATGACATAATTATTTTTAGCAATACAATGATCCAAGACAATGCTGAAGGACATATAATGAAAAGTGTTATCCATCCCCAGAGAAAGAACTATTGATGTTTGAGTACATATTGAAGCACATATTTATTTTTACTTTACTTTTGAAGGTCTTTTGTGCATATGTTTTCTTTCACAACATGACTAATATAGAAAAATGTTTTACATGACTACAAAAGTATAGCCTATATCAAATTTCTTGCCTTCTCAATGGGGAGATAAAGGGAGATAATTTGGAACTCAAAGTTTTAAAAGCCAATGTTAAAATTGTTTTTACATGTAATTGGAAAAAAATAAAACACTAAAAAAGAAAAAATCGTCATCATCATCCAGATTCTGTGAAATGACCTTTTTCATTAAGGGTCAAGGGAAGTCCAACTCATGAGTTGGCTCATTTCTCCCCACTGTAAATAGCTGTATTTGTTTTGACGACTATTTACATTAGGATGAAAGTGTGCTCCTCAGAAATTCAAAACATTGCTCCTTGTCCTCCCCTCTCTCAAAGATAGTGGTCATGTCCCACTTAAATCTTTTCTCCAGACTATACCTTTTTAATTTATTTAATCAATTTTGCCCATGTCACAGTTTTCTCATTATCTGACTGTTCTCTTATGGATGCTCTCACCTTGTCAATAGCCTTTCTAAAATTTGATGCCCCAAATTTAAGAGTCTAAATATGCCCTGACCAGGACAGAGTATTATCAAATGAAGTCAAAAAGCATTTATAAATCACCAACTATGTTCCAGGAATGTCTAGGTGGTGCAGTAGATAGAGCACTAAGCTTAGATCAGGGAAGACTCTTCTTCCTGAAATCAAATCCAATTTCAGACACTTATTAGTTATGTGACCTTGGGCAAGTCCCTTAACCCTATTTGCCTATTTCTTCATCTACAAAATGATCTGGAGGAATAAAATGCCAACCACTTCAGTATCCTCTCCAAGAAAACTCGAAAAGGCATCATGAAGAGTTGGCCTTGCCTCAAAAAATTCAATAACAGAAACAACGTACCAGGCATTGTGCTGAGATCTGGGGATTCAGAGCTGGCTTGAAATGAGGAGTATAGTGAAGGGTTAGAATCAGAGACAATTGCTTGGTCCTATGATCTTTTAATTTTAATTAGTTATTTGAATGAAAATTTACAAGGCATGTTTATCTAATTTGCAGGTAACATGAAACTAGAATATTTAACTAATACATTTGTGGCAGTCAAAATAAAAAAGGTATGAGTAAGCTAGAACAATGGTCCAAGTCTAATAAAACAAATTATAAAATGAATTAATGAGTAAAATTTAATACAGGCTCACAAAACAATTCCATAATATAAGTTAAAGAGAGATGGCTAAACAGTAGTTAATATAAAGGAAATCTAGGGGTCTTCATGCATGGCAAAACCAATATGATCCCCACTGTGATGTGGCAACCAAATTCATATATTATATTAAGAGAATGTCTAGAGAAAACAAAGTGATAAAAAGAAAGGTCAATAAAACAAGCCCCTCTCCACGCAAAACTTAGATTTTAATGGGGCGGTGAGAAGAGCAAAATGCAATTATACATAAGTAAGACACAGGCATGATAAATTAGAGATAATCTCAGTGGAAAGTCTGAAGGACCACTTGTTGAATAGATCAGGGTAGAAAACCCCGGGGGTCTGGGTGAGACGAAATGGCTGCAGACCTACTAATGACTATTCTTTTATCTCATGTTTTGATCACTTCCAAATATATTCATCTGCAAAATCTTGTGTTCCACACTTTTCATTTTGCCCTAAAGGATAGCATAAGATAATTTGTTAAATGCTCTGCCAGAATCAAGGCCAATGCTATTTACAGTAACATCCCCTGGGCTAATAGTTTAGTAACTCAGTAAAAAGGAAAAAATTGGAAATGAGCTTAGTCTGGCATGACCTCTTCTTGATGAAGGCCTGCTGGCTTTGAATGAAAATCATTTCCCTAAATGCTCACCAAATCTTCCTTTTAATAATGTCTTTTAGAATTTTGCCAAGAACTAAAATCAAATTCCTCCACCTATAGTTTGCTGATTCCATCATTCCTTTTTAAATTAGGACAATATTTTTTTTCTTTTCTTGTGCTGTGGCTCCTTTATTTTTTTTATTCACTACCATATTTCAAAAATTACTAACAATGGATCAGTAACCATATACAGCCGTTTATTTAGTACCCCCAAAGGACTACAGAGAGATATCAGGTGAGAGAGATCAGAAGAAAGTAAAAAAGAATATGAGAATTCCTTTTTTTCTGAAGTATCAATCTGAGGCAACACCATAAAATGGCTTTGAATTCTTAAAAAAGAAGGCCACTCTTAAAATATATTATTTTTACACAAGTTAAG
This sequence comes from Antechinus flavipes, assembly GCF_016432865.1. Lineage (NCBI taxonomy): Eukaryota > Metazoa > Chordata > Mammalia > Dasyuromorphia > Dasyuridae > Antechinus > Antechinus flavipes. The sequence continues at coordinate 18,414,981 of NC_067399.1, read as the reverse complement.
TCAGTGTTATCTATACTTGTGAGAGCAACTATTAAAATTCAAAGTATCCAGGTATTATTCTTTAATTCTCTTTTGACACAGGTCACGCAGTCCTATTTATCCTATAAGAAGTACAGTGTTTTGAGAGGAGGGGAAAATAGCTGCATATCTTTTTATGGTTTTCATTAGTAAATCACCTATAATTTTCTTTATCCCAATTCATGCTAACATAACTAATATAATCTTGTTTCTTACTTCTTCTTTTACTCAACTATCAGCTCTTTGAGTTCAGAAATAATATATTCTCTCTTTTTTTATTTTTAAATATTTTATTTTATTTTATTTAATAATTACTTTATATTGACAGAATCCATGCCAGGGTAATTTTTTTACAACATTATCCCTTGCACTCGTTTCTGTTCCGATTTTCCCCTCCCTCCCTCCATCCCCTCCCCTAGATGGCAAGCAGTCCTATATATATTAGATATGTTGCAGTATATCCTAGATACAATATATGTTTGCAGAACTGAACAGTTCTCTTGTTGCACAGGGAGAATTGGATTCAGAAGGTAAAAATAACCCAGGAAGAAAAACAAAAATGCAGATAGTTCACATTCATTTCCCAGTGTTCTTTCTTTGGGTATAGCTGCTTCTGTCCATCATTTATCCATTGAAACTCAGTTAGGTCTCTTTGTCAAAGAAATCCACTTCAATCAGAATATGTCCTCATACAATATCGTTGTCGAAGTGTCTAATGATCTCCTGGTTCTGCTCAAGAAATAATATATTCTCAAAACTTTCTATCTCTCCCAAGGATAATACCATCCTGTGCATATGCTAAATATTTAATAAATGTTTGATGAATGAATGAACATCAACCTGCAATTCAGATCATAGAATGGCTATGGACTTTGTGGGAAAGAGCATGCTTCAGAGTTCCATACATATAGCATATGTGCATGAAGAGCACACAAGTGAGGGACCTGTGTGGCCAGGACATATTTCTGGACTCATGGTGAAGGCGTTTCAGCTGTGCCAGTGTCATCTTATACGATCAACAAGTTGTTCTTTGCTTCTTATATCTCCACCACCTTCTCCTCCTCCTCCTTCTCTTCCTCTTTCTACTGGGTGCCTCATCTCTTTGTGTTCATCTCTAAATCTTCTCTACTGAAAGTCTCTAGTCAATGAACAGTTCTCTTCCATGTGGGACTGAATGCTAGATAGATTATAGTTTGTTCTTTAGAGTCTACTAGTTCTCTACCAATATCAGTTAAGATGCAGGGGCCATAACTAATGATCATAGATAGCATTTATCTAGTGCTTATTAAATGCCAGATACTGTGCTAACTACTTCACATTTTATAATCTCTTTGAGTCTCACAACTACCCATGTAGATAGGTATAATTATTATCATTCCTATTTCATAAATTTAAAAAAATGTAGTTAATCATGAAGATTTGCTTGGTCACATAGTTAATAAGTGTTTGACATCAGATTTGAGTTGAGGTATGACTGACTACAGACCTGGAACATCCCAAAAAGCTCTCCCTGGCAAGGGTGGGCTAAGATATTTGAGTACATAGCCATTAAGGGTCTGAGCCACCATTCTTACCTGAGGACAGCTACAAAAACAAACCCTTCAAATTAGATTGTGTCTATTCCCTCAATTTCATATGATCAGTTCTGTGATGAAGCTTATAGTCTCAAACAGCTACTTGATATAAGGCTACTATATTATTATAACTCTATTTTATCCTTGATATGTATATCATATCCAAAGGCCAAACTGGATCCTCAACCATGTACAAAAATATTATCTCTGCAAAGATGCTATCTCTGATCTTTAGTTCTTGATGAACTTCATGAGGTACTAACAAGAGAGGAAGAGAAGTGGATTTTTGTGTATCTTTCTCCAATATATATATATAGTCCTTTTCCTGCAATTGATAGCTCTCTTCCAATGACAAAAAAAATAAGAAAATTTGATCTTTCCAGGTAATGACTGTGCTAGCACCCAGGATACCTTAGAATCAGCCAGAGTCAGAATAAGCAAAAGTCCTTAGTCTTTATTCTTGGTCTTTAGGGGTAGAAGTGAATGGGATAGAAGTAGAATCTCCACAACCTCCTTCTTCCTCTTCCACTGCAAAAAGTGACTCTGGCTCATCTTACTCCACCCCCTAGTCCCTCCTACAATCCTCTGTATACACCAATCATTGAGCCAGCACAGGATAGTGGGAAGGGCCATTTTCCAAGCATATGCTTATAGAGTATTGTCCAATCGGTAGTTAGCCTCAAGTGCTCTGCTGTCTTGACCTCAGTGCATCAACTCAAGAGTTTCAACCCTCTACATTTCCATTGTGTTCTAATTAATGCAAAATTTCACTGATACTTCAAATTTTCAAAGCTCTTTCTTTACCTCCTTTTTTTTCTGAGATAAATTGAGATCAAGTGACTTACTCAGGATCACACATCTAGGAAGTGTTAAGTGTCAGAGGCCAGATTTGAACTTAGGTTCTCCTGACTTCAAGACACTGCACCAACTAGCTGCCCCACATCCTTTTTTTAAAGATAAGAAAATCAAGGCCCAAAGGAGTTAGCATAGTTAACCAAGATTCCATAGGATCAGAATTATCATCAACACCAATCTGTTCTTTTTGACAGTGGGTTTAGATCTCTTTCCACTATTAATAGGGATTGTATACCTTCCAAGGGATACTGGAACTTGAAATGAATCTTGGAAATTATGCAGTAGAGCATACTCAGTCTTGGAGGATGACAGGAAACATATAATTCTATTAGGCAAAATCTTGTCTTGGATGGGCCAAATCTCTAGTTTCCAAGAAAAGTTATGACTTAATTCCATAGGCTTTGGGATTACTAACAAGGAGAGTTGCATATTAAGATTCAGGCCAATTCATCTACACAAAGAATAAAATTATTAAATTATTTTATTGATTCCCATTTCAAGGACATATATGAAAAATACATCACAGTAGAGGCAAATTAGGTTGATGAGGATTTGAAGAGTAATCAGAGCAGCTAGGTAGTACACTGGATAGAGATGCTGACCTGGAATAAGGAAGACCTTAATTCAAATCTAGACTCATAAACATAGTAGTTGTGCGATATTAGGTAAGATACTAAACTCTGTTTGCCTTAGTTTCTTCATCAATTAAATGAGCTGGAGTAGGAAATAGCAAACCATTCAAATATCTTTCTTGAGAAAATCTATGAAGAAAAAAAAATGAGAAAACTCATGAAAAACTGTGCATGACTGAAATGACTGAACAACAAACAAAAATCCATCTATATTTCATATTTCTTTCTCTATATATCTTTATATTTCATATTATCCACAATCCACAATAATTAGTGGATAATTACATGCATTGCTGGTCTTTAGTTCTTTGGTTCTAGTCATATCAGCAGAAGTGGACCCTTCATCAATTAAATTGTGCAGTAGATGGAATGCTAAACTTGTAGTCAAAAATAGCTGGTTCAAATACTATATGAGCATGAATTCTGATGGAAGTGTTTATCTTCAGCAATGAGATGATCCAAGTCTGTTCCAGTTGATGAGTGATGAACAGAACCAGCTACACCCAAAGAAAGAACACTGGGAAATGAGTGTGGACCACAACATAGCATTTATACTCTTTCTATTGTTGTTTGCTTGCATTTTTGTTTTTATTCCCAAGTTATTTTTACCTTTCTAAATCCGATTTTTCTTGTGCAACAAGAGAACTGTATAAATATGTACACATATATTGTATTATATACATACATATGTATACATATATATATATATATACATATATGCTTTTAACATGTATGACTACCTGCCACCTAGAGGAGGGGGAAGGGGGAAGGAGGGGAAAAGTTGAAACAGAAGTGTTTGCAAGGATCAAAGTTTAAAAATTACCCACGCATATGTTCTGAAAATAAAAAAAACTATAATAATAATAATAAAGAATAACTGGTTCAAATTCTTCTTCAAGTGTTTATTATCTATGAAACTCTATGCAAATAACTCAACCACAATATCAAATTGTGAATATAAAATGAAATTGTGTGTTGTAAAAATTTTAAAATGCCATATATACTATGTTTATTATTGTTGTTATATTCATTGTTATTTATTAATATTAATTAACAGTAATTAATTATTATAAACTGTGTAATCATTAAATTATATTTATTATTGATGATGCTAATTATAAGCCCTCCCTAATCTTCCCTGTTCCTCAGGTTCACAAACTGCACTCTTCACTCCATCTCCAAGTTATTGTCAAAATCCACCAATTTTGCCTTTGTAACATCTCTCAAATATATCTTTTCTAACCTCTGGTACTACCATCACTCTCATGCAGACTCCCATCATCTCAAACCTGGATTTTTGTAGTAGCCTGTGGGTAGATCTGTTTGCTACACACTGTTCTTTTCACTCAAATACATCATCCAGCCACTGAAATGGTTTTTCTAAAATACAGGTCTGTATCACATAAAACCCTTACCCAATAAAATCCAGTAACTTCCTTCCTATGGCCTCCAGGAACAGATGCAAAATGCTCTTTTGGCATTCAATGTCACCTGGTCCTCTCCTACCTTTTTCAGTATTCTCACAACTTACTGACCAATGTGTGACACAGGCTGTCTTACTGTTCCTCCACCAAGACATGCCATCTTCTAATGCCAGGTAAATTCTCTGACTGATCCCCTTAACTGGAATCTTCTCCCTCCTTCACTCCAACTATTGCTCTCTCTGACGTTCTTCAAGTCCCAATGAAAATCCCTCCTCCATAGGAAGTTTTCTTTAACCCATCTTAATGCCAATGTTTTACCTCTATTATTTTTTAATTCAAATTATCTATAGTTTGTTTTATATGTATCTTTTTTGCATTTTGTCTTCCCATTGATTGTAAACTCCCTGAGGAGCTGTCTTTTGCCTCTTTTTATATCCCTAGTGCTTATCACATTCATTTATTCATTCAATAAACATTTATTAAGCACCTGCTATGTACCAGGCAGGCAATTCAATAAACAGAACGAATGACAATGACGAAGTTTGGAAAGGGATTCTGGGTCAGTCATAGGATAGACTTGATTCCCTCTGAGGCCCTTCTGAGATTCTGTGATTCTAACAAGAATGCTTTTTTTGGAAATAAATAGGAATGTGTTCAGAAAATAAAAATAAAATAAGTGAAATGCATCGAATGCTTCAAATTTTATAAAGGCAATTTACTGTAACTCCCTTGAGGCTCAAAAAAATTCCATGAGGAGCTACTACAGATATTATAACCTCCATTTTCACTCAATCCAGAGGAGTTTGAAATTTGCCCATGTTCACCCAGGTGGTAAAGACTAAAAGTATGAAGTGAACTTAGATGTTCTTGGTTCCAAGGTCAGAGTTCTCTGCACATCATGAAAAAAATCATGGACTGGTGCTGAATACATCTGAAATATACAGAATATTGGTAACAAGATATTAGACTTCAAAAGTGGTTGAACCAATTATATGGAAAGAGAGACAAGGCTCCATTAAAACTCCTAAAAATGCCAAAAGAGGATTTTGTATCTTCTCCTGGAAGCAATAGAAAGGAAGTTACTGGAGTAATTAGTCAAGATTAGTATGTGGTAGGTAGATACCACTTACTAAAGTCATAAAATAGGAACAAAAATCATTTGAAATGGACTTAAAAGGATCTGCATTGTTTTAAGGAGTAATTTTCTTAGTTACATCAGAGACCATTTGAATTATCAAACAAATTGAACAGCAGACCAACCTCTCAAATACAACATATTCCTTCTTCATTGTCATGGTTCTTTGTTGGAATCCTTACTAACTGCTAAGTAATTAGAGTTGATCTAATCTTACAAGAAGTTGTTTTGGCCAGAACCTGAAACAAGGTACTAAGTAGAACTAATCAAGACAAGGCTTGTGTTCCCACCTTTACTCAAAGTCCACACCTTAAAGCTCTTTGGGCCAGAGAGCACTATGGGAGAAAACCCATAATCCCATTCTCTCAGAAGGTTCAGATATAAGGCGAGACAGCCATTCCAGAATACATTTTTCCTCTTGGCTGGCTGATCGCGCTAGACTCGAGAGAAACGACTCTGCTGCAGAGAACACTTTTGGGATTTCAGTGGAGCTACGCCAGAAGCCCTCTCTCCGCGGCAAGTTGGTGCTGGGCTCCCCAGAAGGAGATAAGAGAGATCTTCCATCTCTGTTGGAGGCAGAAGAAGGCAGAGGCAGAGGCTGAAGGACAGAACCTTTGGATTTGGAGACATCCGAAGGGCTCTAAGCCTCTAAACCGGCTGTCCTCTGAGAACAAACTCCAACATTTGAACTCTTAACATTTGGCGCCTAGGTGTGGTACAAAGAATTGCCACAGCCCAAATAAAATTTGCAGCTTCTAATATATATCAGCTCTTTAAGGAACTTCAAGAGCAAGTGAGAAAGCATCCAGGAAAGATTTATATCCTGCATGTCCATTCACATAGTGGACTTCCAGGTCCTATTTTTGATGGAAATTCAAAGGCAGATAGCCTTTTAACTATGTTGGCCAGTACGCCTTTATTTCAGGAGGCCCAGGAATCCCATTCTAAATACCATCAGGCTGCTCGAGCTTTGCGTTTACAGTTTGGGATTACAAAAGAAGAAGCTAGGAGCATAGTGAAAAGCTGTACAGCTTGCCTTCCCTTCCACGCTCCTACACTGCCTCCAGGGAAGAACCCTCGTGGTTTGAGACCCAATGAAATCTGGCAAATGGATGTGACTCATTATAAATCTTTTGGTCGTCTGTCTTTTATCCACGTTGTGGTAGACACCTTTTCAGGATTCACTTTTGCCATACCAGCAGCAAAAGAGACAGCCCGAGTGGTCACTGAATTCCTCATTCAAGCATTCGCAATTATGGGTGTGCCACAAGAAATAAAAACAGATAATGGACCGGCATATACCTCCAAACATTTTGAACACTTTTGTGCACAGTATAAGATTCTACACACTACTGGCATACCCTTCAATCCTCAAGGTCAAGCAATAGTAGAAAGAAGAAACAGAGACATTAAGACACTCCTCCAAAAACAAAAGAAAGGAGGAGCCACGGGTAACCCTAGAGAACTTCTAAATTTAGTTCTCTATACCATTAATTTTTTAATCTTTGATAAAGATGCACTGGCTCCAGCAGACAGGTTTTATAACCCACCAGAAGAGCAGTGTCCAGTGCGAGCAGCTCCACTATCTTTAGATAATCGCCAGGTGATGTGGAGAGACCCAGAAAGTGGTGAATGGAAGGGACCAGATAGACTAACTGCTTGGGGGAGAGGATTTGCTTGCATCTCTACAGGTGGAGAAGGAATCAGATGGGTGCCTACGAGCCGCATTCGCCTTGTCCATCGCAGAAAGATGGAGCAGACCCTTGAAACAAAGGAGAAGACCCAAGAAATATCGGGTGGTTCTGTTGCTGATTGTGCTCATAAGAATTATTAGATTCCTGGCACATGAACTAATGGACAATGGAATCCTATTGGACTGTTTCTAGGACTTATGGACATGTGTAAATTTTCAGATTGATTCTTGTTATTTGTTACATTACTACTAGCCTGTGTTATATTGCTATGTGCTCATGTAAATTATGTATAATGCCTCCCATATTGATGGATTTATGTATACCATGTATATCTGTTACAAAGTTCTGGCCCATATTGATGGATTTATGTGTACCCCCTCAGAAACCCCCTATGTTTTAAAACAAAAGAAAGGGGGAGATGTTGGAATCCTTACTAACTGCTAAGTAATTAGAGTTGATCTAATCTTACAAGAAGTTGTTTTGGCCAGAACCTGAAACAAGGTACTAAGTAGAACTAATCAAGACAAGGCTTGTGTTCCCACCTTTACTCAAAGTCCACACCTTAAAGCTCTTTGGGCCAGAGAGCACTATGGGAGAAAACCCATAATCCCATTCTCTCAGAAGGTTCAGATATAAGGCGAGACAGCCATTCCAGAATACATTTTTCCTCTTGGCTGGCTGATCGCGCTAGACTCGAGAGAAACGACTCTGCTGCAGAGAACACTTTTGGGATTTCAGTGGAGCTACGCCAGAAGCCCTCTCTCCGCGGCAAGTTGGTGCTGGGCTCCCCAGAAGGAGATAAGAGAGATCTTCCATCTCTGTTGGAGGCAGAAGAAGGCAGAGGCAGAGGCTGAAGGACAGAACCTTTGGATTTGGAGACATCCGAAGGGCTCTAAGCCTCTAAACCGGCTGTCCTCTGAGAACAAACTCCAACATTTGAACTCTTAACAGTTCTTCAGTTATATCTAACTCTTTGTGAGCCCTTTTGAGATTTCCTCAGCAAAAATAGTGGGATTGTTTGTCATTTCCTTTTCCAATTTATTTTACAAATGAGAAAATTGAGAAGAACAGGGTAAAGTAATTTGTCCAGTGTCACACAGCTCAGTAAATGTCTGAGGCCAGATTTGAACTCAGAAAGATGAATCATTCTGATTCTAGGTCATCACTTTATCCATCGCACCACCTAACTGTCATTACTATTTCCCTAAGTATAGAAATAAAAAGAATGTCTTTATTTTTATTGAGAAAACAATTCCTTTGCTATTTTACATTGGGATCTCTGGTACGCTAAGTACTATATTACTATAGTCCAAATGATGTATAACATGGTATCAGATATAGCTGAAAATTTGAAAATCATGAAATGAGTTCTTCCCAAGGGAATCGATTCTTCCCGCACCAATAGCTGAAGATAGTGCCTACCCACAAGCAGAAAAGAAAGGTAGTTTGCCATAGGGTATGATTTTGAGCAGATAAGATTATTTTTTATATAGCTAGTGGTTATTAAAACAGTGCTGAGCCCCAGGAACCCACTTTGGGTTACTGAATATCATCTGTTGCAGAGGAGTAATGAGTTTTGAGAAAACCAAATTTTATGGGTCTAATTAGAATGCAGACTTTTTCTGGCCCCAAGAGTACAGGATCCTCACATTTGCTGGGTGAAATTTTATATAGGAGCAATAAAAATATGGAAAATCATCCTCCAGCATCTAGAATAGTTTTTTTCATAGTGCTTATTTCAACTGATGGTATGGGTTATGTAATGTTTTAAAACTGCTACAATTTCTGCTCTTGTTAGCATTTTTAATACATTCCATAAATCTTTTTTGTCAGAAAATATGACAGAAGGGCTGTCACAGAGAAATATGTGATTTTTTTAAAGTGATTAATTGGCCAGGAGGCAATAAAGGTCAATCAGTGGGGATAGGAACTTTTTCAATCTTTAATCACACACTGTTAAGAAAGTACAAAGAAGTTCTGCAGTATACTGGTTGGATTTACTATGCCAAACTTTTAGAAAGACATGAATCTTGTATCCTCAAAAGCCTTAGCCAGTGACTATTATAGAGCATGGATTTAATAAATACTTGGTTTAAAAAAAGGAAACAAAGAGAGAAGGAAAGGGGGGGAAAACAATGGGAGAAAAGGAAGAAGGAAGGAAGGAAGGAAGGAAGGAAGGAAGGAAGGAAGGAAGGAAGGAAGGAAGGAAGGAAGGAAGGAAGGAAGGAAGGAAGGAAGGAAGGAAGGAAGGAAGGAAGGAAGGAGGGAAGGAAGAAAAGAGAGAGAAAGGGAGGGAAGGAGGAAGGAATAAAGGAAGGAAGGGAATGAGGGAGGGAGAAAAAGAAGGGGGAGGAAGAGGGAGGGAGCACATAGATGCACAAACATGGACAAGGATTACCCAGGACTGACAGAAAAAACAGGCAAATCTATTCTATGGGAAGGATCACACTCACAAATGAGAACACAGATCCACTGGAGTTTTTAATACATTTAATAGAATTTCCTTTTCTCATTCTCTTTTTAATTCTTTGCAGTCTGGCTTCTAATCTCATCATTCAACCAAAATCATTCTCTCCAAAGTTACTAACACCCTCTTAATGTCCAGATATTGGGCCTTTTTTTTTTTCTTTTTTAACGGGATGAGGGAAGATATTGGGATTAGGCTAGTGTTCAGGGTCATCCAGCTGGTAATATCTGAGACCAACATTTGAACTCAGGTCTGAATGAGATGAGGTGAGATGTTTCAAGACAGTTGTGAAAATCGAGTAAAGCTTCATCTACTTCAGAGTTTGAGTAGGCCTGAAGGACTTTAAGCATTGAGTCAAGGGCATACTTAAATCCCCCTCTTATAAGTGAATTTTAAGGCTGCCTCTTCTTTCACACCCACTCATGTCTGATACTCATACTACTGAATTGTACTATCCCTTGTAAGGAAGAAACATTGGTAATCTTAAAACAAACGAGACACAGACCATGTATAATATGCAATATCCAGTCTTGATAGGGAGATGTGTTTATCTCTTTGTTGAGACCAGCAATGTCTCCTCAGTTATTTTTTGTTTGACTTTCTTAATTTCCATTGTTGTTATCACCATGTAGAATATCCTCCAGTCCTTCTTCCTTTATCCTTTATGAATACAAGGAAATCACTGCAGATTTCTCTGAAGACCTCCTAGTCTTTACACTGAACAACAAAAATGTTAATATTTATATGCCAGAATTGACTTCCAGTATTTTGCCTCTATGGCAGCTAGATGGAGCAGTAGATAGAATACTGGGCCAGAAGGAAAATCTAACTTCAAATCTGATCCTAGAATTTCTGAACTCTGACAAATCCTACAGACTGGAAAAAATTAAAAGGGAAAACATAGGGGGAAAAAACACAAAAGAGACATAATAAATTTTGTGTGAACTGTGAAGTTCCATTGCCAATGGAACTCTGTTGGTTCAAACCTTCTGAAATGCTATTTGGAATTTTTTAAGAATAGTGATTGAATTAATAGCATTTAACCTGAAAACCTTATCATTGAGGATTTACCTACAAGTAATCAAAAACAACGATAAGAAAAACAAAAATATCTATAGCAATATAGTAGTAATAGTAGTAGTAGTAGTAGTAGTAGTAGTAGTAATACTACTACTACTACTACTACTACTACTACTTCTGTAGGAGGAGGAGGAAGAGGATCTGGAAACAGCAATATTCATCTTATTGAATTGAAATTGGGCCTCAGATCTTTACTAATTGTGTGAACCTGGGCAAGTCACTTAACCTTGTTTGCCTCAATTTTCTGTCAAATGAGATGGAGAAGGAAATGGCAAACCATTCCTTTTCCTTGCCAAGAAAACCTCAAATGGCATCATGAAGAATTGGACAGGACTGAACAACAATACCACTATGTGCCAAGTCACTGTGCTAAGTGTTTTACAGTTATTATCTCATTTGATCCTCACAATAATGCTAAAAGGCAGGTGCTGTTATTATCTCTATTTTACATTTAGGAAAGGCTTCATCTACTTCAGAGTTTGAGTAGGCCTTAAGGACTTTCAGCATTGAGTCAAGGGCATATTTATTTCCCATTGATTGTAAGGATTAGATTAGAAGGAATTTGTGACCAAAGAACTCACAATTGAACACTAAATAGAAAATTCTGATTATATTAAAACATTTTTGTACAAACAAAACTAATGCAAACAAGATTAGAAGGAAAATAATGAACTGAAAAAACATTTTTACATTTAAGGGTTCTGATAAAAGCCTCATGTCTAAAATATATAGGGAATTGATTCAAATTTATAAGAATTCAAGCCATTCTCTAAGTGATAGTCAAAGGATACGAACAGGATATTTTCAGATGAAGAAATTAAAACCATTTTTAGTCATATGAAAAGGTTCTCTAAATTGCTGTTAATCAGAGAAATGACAATTAAGACAACTCTGAGATACCACTACATACTTCTCAGATTGACTAAGATGATAGGAAAAAATAATGATGAATATTGGAGCATAGTGGGAAAACTGGGAGACTAATACATTGTTGGTGGAACTGTGAACAGATCCAGCCATTCTGGAGAGCAATCTGGAACTATGCTCAAAAAGTTATCAAACTGTGCATACCCTTTGATCCAGCGGTGTTTCTACTGGGCCTGTATCCCAAAGAGATCTTAAAGGATGGAAAGGGACACACATGTGCAAAAATGTTTGTGGCAGCCCTTTTCATGGGGGCAAGAAACTGAAAACTAATTGATGTCATCAGTTGGAGAATGGCTAAATAAATTATGATAAATGAATGTTATGAAATATTATTGTTCTATAAGAAACTATCAGGAGGATGATCTCAGAGAGGTCTGGAGAGACTTATATGAACTGATGCTTAGTGAAATGAGCAGAACCAGAAGATCACTATACATGGAAACAACAAGATCATATGATGATCAATTCTGATGGATGTGGCTCTTTTCAACAATGAGATGATTGAGCCTAGTTCCAATGGTCTTGTGATGAAGAGAGTCATCTACACCAGAGAGAGGACTGTGGGAACTGTGGATCACAGCATAGCATTTTAATTTTTTGTTGTTGTTTGCTTGCATTTTGTTTACTTACTCATTTTCTTTCCTTTTTGACTGATTTTTCTTAAGCAGCAACATAATTGTATAAATATGTTTACATACATTGGATTTTAATATAGATTTTAACACATGTAACATATATTGGATTGCTTGCCATCTAGGGAAGGAAGTGGGATGAAAAGGGGAAAATTTGGAACACAAGGCTATGCAAAGGCCAATATTGAAAAATTATCCATCCATATGTTTTGAAAATGAAAAGCTTTAATAAAAAAATATATATATTGTACATATAAAAAAGAATATTAGAATTAGGCAAGGGAAAGTCAGTGAAACTATAAGAGATCAAGAAATAACTAAATATTGTAAAGAGGGAGAAAATAGAACAGAATGTGAAATATAAAAAAATGACAGATCTGGAGAACCAATTTAAAAAAAAATAAAATATGAGAAATATATATATATATATGAAAATGCCAGAAAGTTGTGACCAAAAATAATAATGCAGGAAACAATCCTAGAAAAATGTCCTGGAGTCTTAGAAAAATGAGAGGAAAACAGAAATAGGAGAAATTCACCGATCACCATCTGACAGAGATCGATCATGAAAAATACACAGGAATATTATTGCCATTTTGAAACACCCTGATCAAAGAGAAAATTTTACAGAAGAAAACAGTTCAAATACACTGGAGCTACAATTACAATTAACAAGACTTATTAGCACACTACAATAAAAGCTTGCAAATCTTGGAATCAAATCTATAGACAAGCAAAAGAAATAGTCCCGTGGCCAAAAATATCATATCCAGCAAAATTATCTATAACTTTTAATGAGAAAAAATGGACATTCAAGAAAGCTATAGATTTTTAGGACTTTTTCTCAACCAAACTTGAACTTAATAGAAAAATTAACATATAAGAACCAATATCAAAGATCAATTTTAAGAAACTCAACATGAAAAAATTGTTTATGTTTTTCCTACATGGGAAATGTACATTTCATGTTTAAGAGTTCTATCAATAATATGGTAAGCCCAAGATAAAGATTGGCAGAGTAAAGGTAAAAATAGTAATCATGTTATACAAATGAGGTGCAGAAGAAAATTAAACACAGAGGCATTAGAAGGGGGAGGAGGGTTCATAGTTCTGAAAACATACTCATATCAGCAATATGTCCAATAGGCAACACTATATATATATATAACATGAAGAGTATAGCACCTTCCAAAATCTATGGGAAATATACATTTTATGTTGAAGATTTACCTCAATAATAGGGTAAGCTCAAAAGAAAGATTGACAGAATAAAAGTAAAAATAGTAATCATGTTATACAAGTGAGGTGCAGAGGAAGAATAGGCACAGAGGCACTAGAAGGGGGAGGAGGGCTCATAGTTCTGAAAACCTACTCACATTGGGAATGATTTCAATAGGCAGCAATACATATATACCACGAAAGGTATAGCAACCTCTAAAATCTTAAAGAAATAAGGGGGGAGGGATGAGTGGATGGGGAAGCAAAGGGTAAAGGAAGAAGACAAGGGAGGAATCACTGGGTGGGAGGAGGTCAAATAATTATAAGTCAAGTTATGGAGCAGAATTTAATGAAAGAACTAGCAGGGATAGGAAAGATGTGTGTAAGAAGAATATGTGTATGTATGTATGTATGTATGTATGTATATGTGTATAAATAAATATATATTTTCCTAACTATAGCTTACTTGTGGGTAGGGGGGATGAAAGGAGATAAGTGTCTGTCTATGTGTGTGGGTAGGTATGTATGTACCTATATATGCATATATAAATACATCCTTTCTTAACTATAGCCTGCTTGAGGATGTGGGGGGTAATGAAAAGAGGACAAAGAATAAAGTAAAAAAAAAAGGCATGCAGCAGAGAACAAAAGAATAATTTACAAGGAAGTTAAAAAATATATACACTCATGAATATAATTTCTTTTACTCAGATGTTTACTTTCTTGTTCCTATATATTTTGAATTCTCCCTGATCTTCTGCTGGGCACACGATACTATTCTCTTTTGTTTTGTATTGCTTTTCTGTTTTTCTTTTTTCTTATTGTTTCTTTAAATTAAAAAAAATGAAAAAAATTAGCCTCTCCCCTCAAGAAGCAGACATTTCAATAGGCAAAACTACATAAATGGAAACAACTGTGGACATCGAAGAGAGGGACAGGGAAAGGCCTTTTGCAGAAGATAGATTTGAGCTAAGAACTTAAAGAGAGAGAAGCCAGCAAGTGGAGATAAGAAAGAACACTGCAGGTCTAAGAGAGAGCTAGTGCAAAAACATAAATCTCTGAAACAGAATGACATATTGAGAAGCAAAGACTGTGTAGAGGGCAGTTAGAGGCAGCTAGATGGCTCAGTAGATAAAGCCCCAGGCTTGGAGTCAGGAAAACATGGATTCAAATCCAACCTTAGACATATAAACTGCATAACTATAATAATATATTATTATATATATGTTATATAATAATATAATATAAACTGTTTCCCTTAATCCGGAGGGAAAAAAATGGCAAATCACTTTTGTATCTTTGCCAAGAAAACCCCATAGACAGTATGATTCGTGGCATCATGAAGAGTCAGACAAAAGGGAACTTAGGTGAAAGATTGGAAAGGTAGGAAGGAGCCAAGTTGTAAACAGCTTTAAAAATAAAACCAGATTTTATAACTGATTCTGCAAATTATAAGGAGCTTTTATAGGTGTGTGGTTCAATCATTTTCCAGTCATGTCTAATTCTTCATGACCTCATTTGTTTTTTGTTTGTTTGTTTTGGCACAGGCACTGGAGTGCTTTGCCATTTCCTTTTCCAGCATTATTTTACAAATGAGGAAACTGAGGCAATCTGGATAAAATGAGTTGTCCAGCTTGTAAGCTTCTGAGGCCAGTGTTGAATTCAAGTTTTTTTCTGACTCTAGGCCCAGCACTCTCTTCTCTGCACAGCACTCTGTGCTGCTACAAAGAGCTACAGAAGCTAATTGAGGAGAGCAGTGAGATGACCAGGCTGGTGCTTTAGGAAGATCACATTGACAGCTGATGGAGTAGAACAAAGAAAGGTTTGAAATAGGGACACCAGGCAGAAGCTGTACTAATAGGAAGATGGTAGGTAGGAGATGCTGCAGGCTTGACACCAGTTCTTCTGATCTCAAATCCAGTTTTCTTTCCACTTTACTATAACTGGCCTCCCAGTGAGTTAGGTTTCATCCTTTATTTCTAATGACATTTAAAATTTTCTACATGAATGATGTCAGTCAAAAATGTTAAAGATGGAAAATTAAATGAGCACATAGATATAAACTTACAATGTATGAAAAATGATTTTGTTTTATTGTTCTGGAAAAGTGATTATACTGTTTAAATACAACCTTCCATCATTAAAGATTCTTCACACCCAGAATTTTATGTGATCCCAATGACTAACTCTCTAGAAATTCTGTAAATGACTACAAGGTATTTTGGGTTCCATTAAGGCCTAAATCCACCAAAATCATTCTTGTTTGTTACACTTATGATGGGGCCACCCAAGCCTGTGTTTTCCTTTACTGTGTTTGTGGGCATGGGCACCCTTGTCTAGATCCTACATAATGCAAACTTTCTAGAATCTGGGAAGAGGGAGTCACACCTTCTTTCTGATTCATTCTCCTTTACAAAATGACCTAATGAAATGCTTTCCAAAATTAATTCAGATTTTGAGGGTTTTTTTTTCCTTTAGGACAGCAAATGCATGCCATCCAATATAGTGAGATGGTATGGAAGGTAGGATGGGGCAGATGGATTGAGCAAGGAAATATGGGAAAATCAAATTTCTATCTGATACAAAATAAGAAAGTAGGTAATACAAGGGATGTAGATCTGATCAGGATGGCACAAGTAGTTGAGTAAGGTTAATTAACAGTACCTCTCATGACATTAAATGGTTCAGTAGAGTCAAATTGGACCTTTGGGAAATTCTAGCTGTGTGACTCTGGACAAATCACTTAGCCCTGATGAAAGAGAGAGAGAGAGAGAGAGAGAGAGAGAGAGAGAGAGGAGGAAGGAAGGAAGGAAGGAAAGAAAGAAAGAAAGAAAGAAAGAAAGAAAGAAAGAAAGAAAGAAAGAAAGAAAGAAAGAAAGAAAGAAAGAAAAGGAGGAGGAAAAAAGAAAGGGAAGAAGGAAGAAAATAAGGAAGGAAGGAAGGGAGGGAGGAAGAAAGAAAGGAAGGAAGAAACAAAAAGAGAGAGGGGGAGGGAGGGAGGGAAGGAAAAAGGAAGGAAGGAAGGAAGGAAGGAAGGAAGGAAGGAAGGAAGGAAGAAGGAAGGAAGGAAGGAAGGAAGGAAGGAAAGAAGAAGGAGCATCATTTAATTACCCTCCCCTCATAGACAAACCCCACTCTTCATGCAAGTGAACAACTTTTCCTAGTTATGTCTCTGAAATATCCTTCTTGGAATCCCCACTATCCTAACTAGGTGAACATTCCATGTGACTCATTCTAAGAAATAGACTAGATCTTCACTTTACTTCCTAGACATTTCCTTGACAATTGCCTTGATGTTCAGACAGAAATCAAATTCTGGAGGATTTAACCTTCAATTTCGAAACATCTATCCTGGATCCTTTACTGTCATGATAGATGAGTTACTCGGACTTAAGTACCCATTACATAGAGGTGGATCAGCCGTGCTTCACTTTATTGCACAGCCTTTCTGTCTATCACACGTCATCCTCCTAAATTCCATTTCCGAAGCCATAGCTAGAATCAAATCCCATTGTCATTGCTTTGTCAATCTATTCTCCAATAACTCCACTAAACCCAGCCTATGTGATTCCAAACTAAAATATGTCTCCCTGGCCATTACAACCTTGGTGACTAGTCTTCTATGATAAAACTACAAATTCCTTGAGGGCTCTCAATGACTTTACTTTTCTATTTTAAAAAATAAATTGTTATGTGTATCATTTTTTTACATAACCAAACTTTCTCCCAATATCTCTCCTCCTTTATCCTCCCTGAGAGCCATCACACATAAAAAAAAAAAAGGAAAAAGTAGAGGAAGATTGAAAAATCAAAAATAAGAGTCAAAACAAAATATAGGAATATATGTTATTATATATAGTATATTATATCATTCTTTACATACAATTATTTATGTGCAACATAATATATTTTGTTATATATTAAATTAATTCTATAATTTTAAATTATGTTTATGTTATATATTGTTGTATATAATCATTTTATATAGTTACACGCATATATTTATGTATATATGTATATGTTCATATATATACATATACATGTAGTTACTTATCTATATCTTTTTATCTAACTCTATCTATCATCTACAGATTTGTATGTCTGAATGTGACTCTCTCACTCCTACAAAGGACTGAGGAGGAAATATCTGCACATATCTTTTTGTTGGTAAGATGCTTATTATTATTATTTTCTAGATGACACGGTGGATAGAGCTCTAGAATTAGAGACCAAAAAACCAGAGTTCAAATTCAGCTTCAGACACTTAATAACTATGTGATCCTAGGCAAGATATTTCATCTCTGTTAGCCTCAGTTTCCTCATCCGTAAAGTGGGATAACAACAGCACCCACATCCAGAGGTTGTTGTAGGAACTCAAATAAAATAGTATTTGTGAAGTGCTTTACAAACCCAAAAATACTATATAAATAATTGTTACTGTTGTTACTGTTGTTTCCAACCTTGTTGTTTCGTAATTGTTTTTTCTTTCCATTTACAATGTTGTCATTTTGTATGTTATTGTCTTGATTCTACTTGTTTTCTTCTGCAACAGTTTATATGAATCTTTCTATATTATTCTCTATTTATTGCATTCATTATTTCTTACAGCACATTAACATTCCATTACTTTCTTGGATCAGAGGTTATTTAGTTGTTTTTTTTTTATTTGATAAATAAAAAAAATACTTTCTTTCTATTTCTTTGATACTACAAGTTGCAAGACGATTTCTTGTTATCATTGATCTCCTTAAAGTATATGTCTAGTAGTGGAATCTCTGGGCCAAGGAGTGTAGTTATTTTAGGCACCATTTGGATAATTCCAAATGCTTTCAAAAAAACACTGAGTCAAAGCTCTATCACCCATGTAGTGACATATCTATCTTCACATAATCCCTCCAACACATTGACTATTCCCTTCTTTTGTCATTTTGTTTATTTGCTTGGTATTTGCTTTAGGATGAATTTAGTATATGTGTGTGTGTGTGTGTGTGTGTGTGTGTGTGTGTGTGTGTGTGTATTTGTATTTGTGACTGAGAATTCATTCACATCATTATTAATATTTTACATTTCTTTCTTTTTTACATCTAAGTGGGACAGGGTTTAAAGAGTGCCAGATATAGAGTAAAAAAGATACAAATTCAAATCTGGCCTCAGATGTTAGCTGTATGATCCTGAGCAAGTCACTTAACCCTGTTTGCCTCAGTTTCCTCATTTGTAAGATGAACAGGAAAAGGGAATGGCAAAAGAACGTTGGTATATTTGTCAAGAAAACCACAAATGGGGTTATAAAGAGTCAAGCATTACTGAACAAGCACAAACAAGTCTTTTTTTTTCTAAAATTGTATGTATCCATCAACCATTTATTTACTGGAGAATGCTAATTTTGTATTTGATCATGTGACATAAACACAGTGCTCAATATAACTAAGCCCTTAAAGTGCTTTTTAATTCATTCATTTACTCATTTGTTTATCAGTCACTTATTTTTTCATTCATTCATCCAATGAAGATAATTATCTTCTAAAAATTCCACTTAGTAAATCTAAAAGTCTTTACTATCTCCCCTCTCATATTGTGGTTTTTCTACATGATCCAGAATTCATTTGTGTGTTTTAATATCATCTCTCTACAGTCTTGCATGCTGACTCATTCTTAGCCCTTTTTATGAATTCTGAATGTACTAAATCGATCAGGTCCTCAGAGGGCCTGTCTTTGAGCTCAGCCAGACAAGAAAAGATAAAAACAGGCACAAAGTGGCACCCTGCAATAGAGGCAACAAACACATGGTCTGTAGGTCACATGTGGCCAAAACACTTTCAAGCATGCTCTAACCAGATTAAAATATAATTGGGATATACTTAACAAAATCAATAAAACATAGATTATGTGTGATTTTTCTAAGTCACTATAGGGCTGGCAAGGATGTTTATGGACATTTTGGTGTCCCTGTTTTTATTTGGGATTGACAACACTGTCCTACAGTGACAAAATTATTGGGTCTTTTTTAATTCCCTTCTCTCACCTCTATTGCTGTCATGCAAATCTCAGTGTCATAGACTCATAGATTTAAATCTGAAAAGGATTTTTTGAAGTGTCTAGTCAAACTCTGTTGTTGGAATCCTTACTAACTGCTAAGTAATTAGAGTTGATCTAATCTTACAAGAAGATGTTTTGGGCAGAACCTGAAACAAGGTACTAAGTAGAACTACCCATAATCCCTCTCTCTGGAAGGAGCATAAATAGGCCAATGGGCCAGTCGGAGAGTTCTAGAGAGGAAGACGCTACAAGTCGAGATTTCACCGGAATGACATGAAGACTGGAGCTGGCTGGAGGCTGAAGAAAGCAGAGGCAGAGGCTGAAGGACCAGACCTTTGGATTTAAAGACATTTGGAGAGAGCTCTTGGAACCAAGCAGAGAGATAGGCCTCTAAGCTAACCGGGCTATATTGGAAATAATAAAAGATCTGAACTTTTATCACCTGACTGTGTTTTGAGAAGAAAAAGCTCACCACATTTTGGCGCCCTGAACGTGGGACAAACAGACCCCTCAGTGGATTTCAGTGGAAAAGCTCCGATCCGGATTCAAGTGGAAAAGCTCCGATCCTGATTCAAGTGGAAAAGCCTCTGATCCTGATCCAGTGGAAAAGACTCTTCAACCCAGAAATTAGGGTGAGTGCAACAAAGAAATTTTGTTAGAAGAGTTAAAGTAGAATTTCAGCTAAGATGGGACAGATATTTAGAAAACAGCCTGTTTCTGTTCAAGGAAAATGTTTAGAGAGCATTGTCAAAGTTATGGAAAGCCAAGGTTTAATTATAAGTTTACAGCAAATCACTGAACTTTTACAAACTGTAAAGAACATATGTCCTTGTTTCTCTCTTGATAAGGAATTAGATCTAAATGAATGGAAATTGGTTGGAGAGGATCTTTGTCAATTCTATGATAAAAATGGGCCTAATTCAATAATTAATACATATAATGTAATACAATTGGCTACAAGAAGTTATTTAAGTGATAGAATGATGAAAAGGAAAGTACAGGAGGAAGAAGTGCCAACTTTACTAGGTGAAAAGGAGGACGAATCAGATGAGAATGGAGTTAATTACAATTCTGAGTATGATACTTCACAGCAGGAGGAATTAGGTGATTCCACATCTCATGACCCTCCCCCTGCAATTAACCCTTCATGGGTGGAACAAGGGGGAGGGAGAGAGACAGAAACACAGTCAGCTTCTCCTGTAAAGCAGAATTTGACAAGATTAGAAAAAGCATTAATTAAAGCAAAAAATGAAGGAGAAGATATATCTGATTTTATAAATGCATATCCTGTGATTGAAGAGCTCAACTCCTCAGGTCAAAAAGAGAGAAAATACACTCCTTTTAATTTGGAAAAAATTAAAGATTTGAAAAAGGATTGCACTCTTTATGGGGCTACATCATCTTATGTGAAGATGTTACTAGATAATTTGTCTTATGAAATCCTAACCCCGAATGACTGGAAATCCATAGCGAAAACTTGTCTAGAACCGGGACAAAATTTATTGTGGCTTTCAGAGTTTCATGAATTATGTAGGATTCAAGCCCAATACAATAGGCAAACAGGAGCTATTGTACAAGTTGCTTTTGACCAACTAGCTGGTGAAGGTCAGTATGCAGAGAGTTCAGAACAGATTTATTATCCCATAACAGTGTATGAGCAAATTTCTAAGGCTGCAATAAAAGCTTGGAATTCTCTCCCTGGACAGAAAGATGGAAATAATGTTTTCACAAAAATAGAGCAAGGTCCCAATGAACCTTTTGCAGATTTTGTGGGACGTTTACAAACAGCTGTAATAAGAACCATTGGAGATAATGCTGCCACAGAAATAATGACTAGACATTTGGCTAAGGAAAATGCCAATGAGGTTTGCAAGAGAATTATATGGGGGCTAGACAAAAATGCTTCTTTAGAGGAAATCATAAGACGCTGTGCCACAGTGGGCACAAATGCTTATTATGCCCAGACTATGGTGAACTTGGAAAGACAAGGTCCTTCTTGGCAGAGGAATTCTAGAGAAACTCGTCGATGTTTTCAGTGTGGAAAAATTGGACATTTGAGAGCTCATTGTAGATATGGAGATAGAGTGAGAAGACAGGGTGAGAGAAAACCCAAAACCCCATGTCCAAAATGTAACCGAGGCTTTCATTGGGCCTCTAAATGTATATTGACCCAGAGGAATGAGAGGCAGGGCCCAGCTCTAAAGTATCAATCAAAGGACAGGTGGGGCATGATAGCAGCTGAGGTTACACCCAGAGAGACTTTAGAAATTCAGAACTCTGATGTCATCAACCAACAGAAAAGCAATCAGGATTACAGTTGGGAAGAATACAGGCCTTTTAAGACAACAAGACAATATCCAATGCAAACAGCTCCAATGTAATTACCAGATGATGAGGAGAAATCCCAAATTTGGTAAATAGAAGGGAATTAGATTAACTGCTTGGGGAAGAGGATCTGCTTATATTTCCACAGATGGAGAAAGAATCAGATGGCTGACTATGAAACTGTTAAAAAGACTTTTAAAAACTTCAGGAATCATTGGATTTCCTAACACAAGATGAAACTGTTTTACTTCTTGAAAAACCAGCAAGAATCATTGGGTTCCCTGAGATGAAAAATTGTTGATGAGACTTTTGCAGTACTTCAGGGCTTACAGGAACTATTGGATTCCTGGCACATGAACTAATGGACAATGGAATCCTATTGGACTGTTTCTAGGACTTATGGACATGTGTAAATTTTTAGGTTGATTCATGTTGTTACATTACTACTAGCCTGTGTTATATTGCTATGTACTTATGTAAATTATGTATAATGCCTCCCATATTGATGGATTTATGTATACCATATATATCTGTTACAAAGTTCTGGCCCATATTGATGGATTTATGTGTACCCCCTCAGAAACCCCCTATGTTTTAAAACAAAAGAAAGGGGGAGATGTTGGAATCCTTACTAACTGCTAAGTAATTAGAGTTGATCTAATTTTACAAGAAGATGTTTTGGGCAGAACCTGAAACAAGGTACTAAGTAGAACTACCCATAATCCCTCTCTCTGGAAGGAGCATAAATAGGCCAATGGGCCAGTCGGAGAGTTCTAGAGAGGAAGACGCTACAAGTCGAGATTTCACCGGAATGACATGAAGACTGGAGCTGGCTGGAGGCTGAAGAAAGCAGAGGCAGAGGCTGAAGGACCAGACCTTTGGATTTAAAGACATTTGGAGAGAGCTCTTGGAACCAAGCAGAGAGATAGGCCTCTAAGCTAACCGGGCTATATTGGAAATAATAAAAGATCTGAACTTTTATCACCTGACTGTGTTTTGAGAAGAAAAAGCTCACCACACTCTGTCATTTTGCAGATTAAGAGATTGATGTGAACTTAATTCATCCAAGATCAGTAAGTGGCTAAATAAGAATTTTAATTATATTCCTCTGACTTCAAATACAAATCTCTTTAAACACAGTAGATAGAATGGTAGGCTTGCAATTGGGAAGTCTTAAGATCATTTTGTATCTCTGATATTTACTGTCACTTGCTTCTCTGATCTTCGGTTTCATCATTGTAGCATGGGGATATTGACGATGGGCTCCCTCAGAAGGTTGTTGTGAGGACAAAATGAGCTAATGTATGTGTGTAGTTATGTAAGCTCTAAAGTGATACACAAATATCTGGCTGTTATTAGTTAATATGATTAATGACAACATTTTAAAACTTTCTACAGGCTGATCATTGCCTCCTCTCACTCACCCCAAGAACCCTACTGCTATAAATTATTTTGATGTGTTAATCATAGTATAAAAGGGGAAATAAGAAATGAAATTGATATGGCAAAAGCTCTCATATTTTCTTCTTGGCCTTAACCTAATATTAAGGCAGAAGGGGAAATATATGTATATAATAATATCTAAACCATTTTGGCAATACACTATTTATAGCTTAGTTTCTCTTAACTAAATTATAACTATAAAGCTCACTATGAGGACACATTTAACTTCATTTTGCCACAGCTACAATCCATAGCAATTGAGGCACTAAATATTGTTCTGGGCTGCAGAAAATCAGACTTTCTATAATTAAGTCTTTCCCCAGCCCCAAACCCAATTCCCAGAAGCCATATTCTGGTTGCCGACTTCCTGGGGAAGACTACTGAGTTACTGATAACAGGATCTTTGTTTTCTTCCCTTTGTTAGTACCAAAATGAACTGCAGTGGCAGCAAGTATCAGATGAGAATCTGAGAAGGTAGTTTGAGTTCTCCCAAATATCACAAGGGATGGAGACATCCTATAAATTTCTGCCAATCAGTATGTGGACTGCTTGAATAAAACTGTCCAACAAAATGGGTGATCGAGCATTCAAACATAAAGAACCTGGAAATAAATGATCAGATATTGAAGGACAAGACAAAATAAATTCTAGTCTTGTCATGGTGGACATCTTTGCTCTCGAATCTTGGAAAATAAGAATGAACCACTACTTTTACCCTTTGACTGATAAGGAAGTATTAGTTGGTTTAGAAGCAACTTGAAAGTAGGAATTGACTTTTACCTCCTTTTGCATCCCCAGCCCTTAGCACTAGTATCTAGTAGATACTTAATAAATGCTGATTGATTGATTGATTGAAAAAGAGTCCAGTACATTTTGAGAATACACCCAAATAGAGCTCATCCTCTCTGATTCCATGGACAGAACATAATGGGAGCCACATAATTCATAGCAATGAAATAAGAGTACAGAAACACATAGTGGTAGGATAGAGACCTCAACCTTGAATGATGAACCAGATGCCCATATACATGAGTTCTTTCTCAGCAGATTCAAAGCTAACCACAGGGTCAATACTAGTTGACACTTTCTCTCTCTCTCTCTCTCTCTCTCTCTCTCTCTCTCTCTCTCTCTCTCTTTCTCTCTCTCTCTCTCTTCCCCCCCCTCTCCGTGTGTGTGTTCATGTTTAATACAAAGCCTATACATCAACCCCTGTGGTTATTTAATTTTCTTTTGCTCGTGTATTTGTTTATTCACATGTAAAGTACTTATGCTAATATGCCCTTGTCTTTCTTTATACCCCCAATAGAATGCTGGGCAAATAGTGTGTCATTTTAAAAAAAATGTTTATTGTCCTGACTATTGTAGTCATAATGACCATACCATGCCCTACATAGCTCTGTAGACTGAAATCACCCTGAAATCTCATAATTGCAAAGAAAGAAAGGAAACAGCAAAACTTTGGTAGAGAAAAGATAGATATGTTTTTATGGAAAGAGATTCTCACGGGAATTTGGTTCAGGAAATTCAGAAAGATTTAAAAATGTAATTTGGTACATTAAATCTAAAATGCCATTGAAAATGTCATTGAAATATAAAATAATATAAAATAATAATGTGGTCATGGCAGTGAACATATATATATGTACATATATATATATATATATATATATATACATATATATACACACACACATATATTTGCATATGATTGTGAAAGATTGAAGAAAGAGGGACTTTAGCAAGAATGAGCACTGAAATACAATGCAAATTCACAGAAATGTGCCACAAAGTTATAAAGGCAGTGTTAGGATGACCAAAACTCAGAAGGGGTCAGCACTTGAAAAAGATCTCAAGAAAATTAGAAGGAATAAAAAAGGGAGGGAGGGAGGGAGGGAGGGAGGAAGAGAGGGAGAAAAGAAAGAAGAGAAAAGCAAGGAAGGAAGGAAGGAAGGAAGGAAGGAAGGAAGGAAGGAAGGAAGGAAGGAAGGAAGGAAGGAAGGAAGGAAGGAAGGAAGGAAGGAAGGAAGGAAGGAAGGAAGGAAGGAAGGAAGGAAGGAAGGAAGGAAGGAAGGAAGGAAGGAAGGAAGGAAGGAAGGAAGGAAGGAAGGAAGGAAGGAAGGAAGGAAGGAAGGAAGGAAGGAAGGAAGGAAGAAGG
The DNA here is from genome assembly GCF_016432865.1 of Antechinus flavipes. NCBI lineage: Eukaryota > Metazoa > Chordata > Mammalia > Dasyuromorphia > Dasyuridae > Antechinus > Antechinus flavipes. Next base: position 18,389,366 of record NC_067399.1, on the reverse strand, counting down.
AAGGAAGGAAGGAAGGAAGGAAGGAAGGAAGGGAGAGAGGGAAGGAAGAAGGGAGGGAGGGAGGGAGGAAGGGAGGAAGAAAGACGGGGGTTGGGAGAGAGGTAAGGAGAAAGGAAAAGAAAGAAAGAAAGGTGCCAATTGATTTGTTATTTGGTTTTTTTTTTTCCTTTTCTTCATCTTCATCCTTTTTCCCTATGTGATTGTGAGTATTGATTCCCTGGGAGGAGAGGAGAGGAATATAGGGGAAAATATAAATTATGTAAAATTCAGTGATATTAATAAAAATCTTTTTTAAATAGATTTTTTAAAATGGAGCAGGTGGTGCTCAGGAGCCAAGATACACTTAGTATTGAGCCAAATTACCCACATTTCTTCTTACCTTTGTCAGTGGAAGGAAAAAAAAAAAAAACATTTGCTTCAGAGTCTCAGAACCTGTTTAAATCCAAGTGCTGCTGCCTACTCCCTACATGACCTTGGCAAGTCACTTCCCCTGATGGGGTCTCCATGATGAAATGAGAAGACTAATTAAGATGATCCATAAAGGCCCTTTAAGCCCTAAATCTCTGATCACTGCTTGATGTGTTTATGATACTGGTAGAAAAGGGGAGTGACAATGACATACTTAAGCTCAGTAAGGACATTGCTTGAGGCTACAGAATCAAGATGAATTTGTGCTCAAGAGTAGCCATCATGGGGTATTTCATCATTCTTCTTTAATCAAGAATATCTGAAATGTTGTGAAAGCATTCTAAATGTTATTAAATACATATATTTTTCCTCTTGCTTTTGTATATTATAGGTAAGAGGAATGATGGGTGAATTTTGTAAAAATGCTCTCCAGATTTTTTTATACTGTGATTAGGACATAGAAATAATTCATAGCAGTGAAGTCTGCTTGGTGAAGATGCAATGACTAATCTCTAGTGTGTTGCCATGCAAATGACACTGATTGATGCTAACAGATCTTACTAAGGGATTTAAGACTTCTCCAAGGTACAGACAGAGGTGATTGGGGAGTGTGCTGCTGTAGTGTTAGGATTGGATGGTCCATGTTGATTCAGTCTCAGTTTTTAGGGTTAGAGATGAGAAGTTCTGTGCCCTACATATAGACAAACTCAGAATTAGGGAATCAGATGGATCTGATGAACTGATTATACTAAAGCACTTTTTGCAAAGAGGCGCATAACAAATCATACAGTCATTAAGCATTTATTAAACACTGTGTTTAAGACTGAGTGCATGTTAAAGATACAAAAAGGGGAAATTAAATAGTTTCTGTCTTTAAGGAGCTTACATTCTATTAGATGGAAAATAATATATACAATAGGTTGTTACAAAATAAATAGAATCTAATTCAGAATAGATGGCACAGTTTGATTCAACACTGGGAATGAAGTCAGAAAGACTTATCTTCCTGAGTCCAAATCTGGCTTTAGACACTTACTAGCTATGTGACTCTAGGGCAATTACTTAACTCTTTTTGCTTTCATCTATGAAATGAATTGGGAAAAGAAATGAAAAATGACTCTAAGGTCTTTGTCAAGAACAACAACAGTTTAGCACATGGGACTGGGAATGAACCCTGAAGAAAACAGATTCCAAGAAGCACAGACTGTTCAAAGACATGGAGGTGAAAGATGGAATATTATGCACAGGGTACAGTAAGTAAGCCAGTTGGGATGGAAGGAAAAATGAAAAAAACGTACTGTGACACATCAGTCCAGGAAGAGACTTGAAGCCTGAATTTGATGGCCTTAAATGCCAGAGTTTTGCTGGTTTTTTAGTTATTGCTGGCTCTTTGTGACCCTATTTGAAGTTTTCTTAGCAGAGATAGTGGAGTGGTTAGCCATTTCCTTCTCCAGTTCAGAGAGTTGTTCTGTGATATGCCCAGAGTCACACAGTTATTAGTGTCTAAGGCCAGATTTGAACTTGCATCTTCTGACTCTGGGCCTGGAGGTCTATCCACTGTGCCACCTAGCGGCCAGGAAGAGCAACTCATGTTTTATCCTAAAAGCAATAGAGTTGTTAAATCTTCCTGAGTAGGGTGGTAATGTGATCAGAACAGAGGTATTCCACTGATGAGCCTCATTAGGCCTACAACACTCCTGAGTGAGACCCAAACAAAATTAAAATCAAATTGGAAAATAAATTAAAAGTTAATAAAACATAAACATTAGATTTTTAAACTGCCATTATGTGGCCCACAGTGATTTTTATATAGCTTTTAACATCCACCCCTCATTATTACTTGAATTTGCCATCACTGCTCTAGCAAAAGCTTTCCCAATACAAGGATTCTCTAAAATAAGTGATCTAAATTCACATTTTAAAATTTGCAAAATGTTTTTACAAACACCATTTCTTTTCTTATGCATAAACATCCCTATGAGAAAAGTATCACTGGTGTTATTAGTCCCATTTTAGGTGGGAAAAATTGAACTTCTAAGATGTTAAACAACTTGCCTGTTGAGATCATATAATTTTTAAGTGTCCTAGGCCAAATGCAAAATGAGGTCTTCCATAACTACAAAGCTAGTGCTCTTTTCACAATATCAGATTCTCAGAGAGTTTCTGCTTAAATAGTGAAAGAATTTAAAGGATAAAATATAAAGTTCACCAATAGAATTTATTCTTCTTGAGAAAAATGATTTCTTTCTTTTTTTTTGGAATATCATCTCCTCAGTGCAGGATATAAGCCAGTGGTTCTCAAAGTATGGTCTAGAGAATCCTGGGGATCTCTGAAACCCTTTTAGAGGGTCTACAAATTCAAAAATAGTTTTTATTTCCAATATGGTAAATGTCTATAAATATAATCCAGATAAACAAAAACTCTTTGGAGAGATCCTCAATCATTTTTAATAGGATAGAGATACTGAAAACAAAAGTTTGAGAACCACTGATATAAGCTTTTAATAAATGTTTGTTACTTGATTGATTAGTTGATGAGCAACACTTTTTTGGAGGTCAATAGCTGTGGGACTCATCTCTTTTACCCTTTAGGCAAAGTGCATTAACATCCCTATGAGTGACCTGGGCACCAGTTTTTCTGATGATATAACAAAAATACTAGTTGTTCATTGTTTTTGCAATTTTATAAATTAATATTGAAGTAGACTAGAGGAGGAGAGATGAAATTGCCTATTTATGTGCAGAAATTTAACTGAGGTCCTGCAGGAGTGAGTAGGAGGAAGTCTTTGTAATGGTGAGAGCTGCAGTGGGATGGAGAGACTAGGGTTTTGTTGAAGATTTACAGAATTCAATCTCCATGTATGAAGGTAATTCTAACCTCTTCTAGCTCACCTCCTATGTGGAAAAAAAACATCGCTAAGGGTACATTATTCCAAGCAAGGAAGAAAAGGAAAAAGGAAGAGAGAGAGAGAGAGAGAGAGAATGAGAGAAGAGAAGAGAAGAGAAGAGAAGAGAAGAGAAGAGAAGAGAAGAGAAGAGAAGAGAAGAAGAGAAGAGAAGAGAAGAGAAGAGAAGAGAAGAGAAGAGAAGAGAAGAGAAGAGAAGAGAAGAGAAGAGAAGAGAAGAGAAGAGAAGAGAAGAGAAGAGAAACAGCAGAGAGGGAGAGAATGAGGGAGGGGGAAGAGACAGAGAGAGAGAGAGAGAGAGAGAGAGAGAGCAGGAGGGAGGTTGATTGGTTGCATGGCACAGCATCAAAAGATAAATGTCATGTTTAGTAACCATGAATATATGAATTATAGCACTTTAAAGTTAACAAAACACGAACTTCCCATCCCCAGTGACATTTGTTAATATTCAGTCAATTTACCTCCTAACAATTACAGCTTCTAATCATAACAAAGGGTTTTTGTTGCTTTGTCTGTTGGTTTTTCTTTATTTTAAACTAAGGAAATGAGAACTATGACTGTTTAGTATTCTGATAAAAGCTTAACTTTCATAATGTAATGACAACATGTAGTTACCTTTCTTTTGGCACTGATAAATGCAAATTCATTTGCAATTATTCCAAGGGCTAATGTATTCACTAGAGTAAGAACAAAAAGTTATCTGGACTCCAGGTTCAGGAGGCTAAAGAAAGACAAACTGAAAATCAAATTCAATTAGGACTATACTGAATCACCATATTCATGACTATCAATTTTAATGATACATAATGGGCTGAAATAATTTACCTGTACTTAGGAAATAATTTTTAAAAGAAAGGGTTACATAGTCCACAGTCTATTTACATACAGTGTGTTATATAAAGTAGTCACGGTGAAACTGTGTCATATAGTCTATCAGTCTTAAAATCCTACATGATATCAGGGAAAGGTCCTAAATTAAGCACGATTTTATGAGGTGTTATGTTTCTATGTAACAGTGTTGCCTGTAGTAACACCTGCCAAATGTCACATACTGCCACATAAAATGTGTCACTTATAATAACACAAAATGTCATAGATAATAATGCAACAGTATGACAGTACTAGATGTAATAATTATATTTCAAAGCATCTCATTTTTCTTTAAATGTAAAACAGTGTTACAAAACATTACACATTTCACAATAATGAATTTCACAATAAAAATAATAATATCAAGGATTTATATAATACTTTGAGATATCCAGTGCTCTTTTCAAGTATTATTACATTTGATCATGAAAACAAGCCTGCAAAGTTGGCACTATTAGTATTGCCATTTTACATATGAGGAAACTGAGTCAAAAAGAAGTTAGGGAACTTGCCCAGCATCTCATACCTAGGAATGGGTGAAATAGGATTAAATTCAAGTTTTTCCCGATTCCACTTCCACAAAATAGGGTTGAATGGGTATGTGCAGGCACACACACACACACACACACACACACACACACACATCACCACAACCACTACCACCACGAGAATCAAACAAAACTCCCCCAAAAATGATTTTTGAAGTCAAAGCCCCTAGGTTTGAATCTTGACAAATCCCTTTACTAGTCCTTTCTGTCTCACTATCTTTAAAATCAATGGATTGTACTGACTGATTTTTAAAGTCTTGCCCAATTCTATGATATTGTAGGAAAACTTCCAAATTACAAGAATTTTCTAACAATGTATGGAAAATCCAAACCAGAAGTGACTTCCCTTTCATTAAAAGTATTCATATAAAGTATTCAAATACACTTTTCCGGGATATCCTGAATTGCATTAATGCTTTAGATTAGGTAACTTCTAATATATCTTCCAATATTCAGGGGTCCTCAAACTTTTTAAATAGGGGGTCAGTTCACTGTCCCTCAGATTGTTGGAGGACTGGACTATAGTAAAAACAAAAACTTTGTTTTGTGGGTCTTTAAATAAAGAAACTTCATAGCCCTGGGTGAGGGGAATAATCGTCCTCAGCTGCCTCATCTGGCCCGCAGCTGTAGTTTGAGGACCCCTGTCGTAGATGATTCTCTTCCTTTTTTTTTTTTTTACAATAAAACTTTTAGTATTTGGTATTTTTATGTTCTTAGATTATTTTTTCCTTTTTGTATTATGTATTTTGTTTTGGAACTGGCCTCAATCAGCTCATTGTTGAAGAGAGCCATGTCCATCAGAATTGATTGATGTATAGTGTTCTTGTTGTCATGAATGATCTCCTGTTCACTTATCTCAGTTAATGTAGGTCTCTCCAAGCCTCTCTGAAATCATGGTGCTGATCATTTCTTATAGAACAATAATATTCCATAACATTCGTATACCATAACTTATTCAGCCATTCCCCAACTGATGGGCACTCCAATTTTTGACTGCTACAAACATTTTTGTACATGTGGGTCTTTCCCCCCTGTTTTATGTCTTCTTTGGGATACAAGCCCAGTAGAGATACTGCTGGCTCAAAGGGTATGCACAGTCTGATAGCCCTTTGGGCGTAATTCCAGATTGTACTCCAGAATGGTTGGATCAATTCACAACTCCACCAACAATGTATTAGTGTCCCAGTTTTCCCACACACTCTCCAACATTCATCATTACCTTTTCCTGTCATCTTAGCCAATGCTTCCCTTTCTTAACTGGCTGAATAGAGGTTAAAATTAGATAAAGGCAGATCAAGGGATATGGATGAATGGGAAGAGGAAAAATAGAAAAAGAAAATGAGAGATCTTGACTAGTCTGAGAAAATGCTATGGAAGCTATCAATAGAATCAAATCTCAGACTTCCTCTTTACTTCTCTCCTTTCTCTCATCCTCCTAGCTAAACTGTCAAGAATTGTCACATCTACTTCCACAATACCTCTCACATTCATCCTTTCTCTCCATTCACATGTCTGCCTTCTTTAAGAGTGCCTTATGATCTCTCATCTGCTCTTATACAATTACCTGCTAATAAGTGGTTTGGTATTTTTTATCAGTCTTCTCTTGAGTACATATCCCATGGAACTATAAAAAGAAAAGAAAATTTTGTAAGGCACTCATGTGGCCAAGTGATTCCCCTGATTAAACTCATTTGGTGGGACCCTATTGTCGCTAAGATAAAATGTAAATGATTTGGTCAACAGCTGAACCCCCTCCAACCTGACACTGACTGTTCCAGTCTTTTCCATTACTAAATTTTCCATATTACTGCTCGATGATGATGATGATGATGATGATGATGGTGATGATGATGAAATCATGGTAATGTACATATTAGAATAATAATAATTACCCTTTGATTAGTATTTATTATAGTCCAGACATGTTATAATTATCTTATTTGATCATTACAATAACCCTGGGAGGTAAGTGCTATTATTATCCCTATTTTGCTAACTGAGGGAATTATAGTAAAACAAGTTTAGGTGAGTTGCCCTAAGTTACACAACCAGTAAGTCTTTGAGGCCATATTTGAACTCAGGACTTCTTAAACTTTAGACCAAACACTCTATTCACTATGCTACCTAAATGGTCTCCTTTCCATTCCTACTTATTTCTACTAGTACAATTCCAGTGTTCCGCCTTTCAAGCAACCTGGACTAGCTGTTTTTAGAGTTTTCATCCAATTTGAGCATTTATACAGATCTCTGAAAGCTCTTAAAATCCTTCTCTTTCTCCAATACTTAACTCAGGTGATACTTATTCTATGAAGCCTCCCCTGATCTCTTTTAATTGATAGTGCTCTTTCTCTTTTCATAAAACTTCCATTTACTTATTGGTTTACATGATATAACTCAACTTAATTCTAGAACATAGAGAAACTTATGGTGAAATTGGAAGTTCTGAAGGTCCTACTGGAATCTCCAAGACTGGGATTCCTGAAGGGGCCCTGGGTCTCAAATGAGTGAAGACTCAATATGGAGTCTCAGAGTAGAGGCCTCTGAGTGTAAGATTGATTTTAGTTTAGTGAAAGGCAAGTCCAGGACTGGCAGTAAAATGTCTGGCAACAGACTCATTATCAAAGGAGATAGAAATGCTCAAGCAAGCTCTCTGAAACTAAAATTATTGATGTAGCTAGAACTCTCTCCTAATGAATACCCTGTCTATTAAAACTCCTGAAAAGGGGAGTATGGCTGAAATACACCAAAGATTCTACTTTGGTTGTTGTTGCTTCTTATGATCTAGAAAAGAACAGGGAAGGTAATTTCCCTTCCTCACCTTTGTCTACATCCAGCAGACACTTTTCTGTATAAATAATGTATACTATTAAATTAAGCTGTTCTTAAATCCTGGAGAATATGTACATACACACACACACACATATATATGTATGCATGTGTATATATATATATATATATATGTGTGTGTGTGTGTGTGTGTGCATGTGTATATATATTATATTGACCCATGATCAATCATCCTCCTAAATTATATAAATAAACAGATGTACAGATTGAAAGAGGTAGACACACCATTATTCTTTGTTATAATCCAAAGGCCTTGAACTGCTCCAGAATAAAGAGTGGAAAGAAAGGTGTGGACCAAGAAAAAGTTTGTCCAAAGTAGTAGGTGATTTTCTTGTTATAATGTTATAATAATAATGTTATAATGTTATAATGTTTTCTCCTTAGAAGAAAGTAAATTCCTGGAAGGCAGGAAGTATTTATTTCCATCTTTGAATCCCAAATACTTAACACAGAGTCATGCATTTGTTAGATATTTAATAAATATATCTTCAATTGAATCAAAAAGTAATTGTCGATCCAATTCCTTCTCCCCTCCTCCATATAAAAGGGGAAAGGAAAGAGAGAGTCAGAGAGATAGACAGACAAACATGCAATGGACAGACACAGGTAGAAACAGAAACACAGATTGAAGAGGACAAATGTTTAATCTGGCCAAAGAGCTCATATCTTGGGGTCTGGCTTTAGCTGCAATTAATTTATCCTCATTGCTATCACTATTGCCGTTTCCCCTGCCTTTCATCTATCTGATGGTTGGTTTTCTCTTTCCAGCTCTGGAAGTTTCGGAAGCACTCAAGGCCTAAGACTGCAGTGTTCCAGCTTTCCCAACCATCAATTTTTCTTGGCAATAATATTCTTCTGGGGTCTGGTTCAAAAACATGAATAGCAGTTGTAAGAGATGGGGATGGTGGTCCTGGGAATAATTTAATTTAATGTCCTCATATGAGGAAATTGAGGTATCGAGGGGTCTTATAACTTGCAGACATTATAAGAACTGGCATTTGAGGCAGGATTTTAATCCAGACTTTCTGATTACAAATATGTAGGATTCCTCATTAATTCCAGATCTACCAACTTCAGAGACAATGCAGTGCAGTGGAGGAATATCAGAAGTGAAATCAGGAAAACTCAGATTTGAATTCCTCTTCAAACCCTGATTAGCTTTTTAATCTATACCAAGGCAATCAACAACTGTGGGTCTCCATTTCCCCTTCTGTAGAATGAAAGAGTTGAAAGGAATCTTATAGGGTATGTGGTCCACAACTCTTTTTTATAGAGGAAAAATGGAGGCCCATGAAGGTCAGATGACTTTCCAAAGAACATGCAGGTAATTAAGTGGCAAAGCAAGGGATCCAAGTCAGAGTCTCTAACTCTTGATTGAGCACACTTCCTTTGTACCATGCTGGATACAGTGTTTTCTAAAGTCATCATCTTCTCCCAAGGAAATGCCTCCTGGGTAGATCTTCAGTTGCCAGGCTATTAAAATGCACAATGCATCATATTTTCTTGTCTCCATTCTGCTAGTTATATTTAGCAAATCCCCCCTCATATTGGATATTTTTGCACCTGGGCCAAAAGGATGCTCAGCTTTCCTATAAATAACATCATGGTACCTAAAAGAAATGGTATTGGATTCAGCCAAGCTCCTTTCTCGGCTAAACTGAACCCCTAACTATTCTAGGATCACAGCAACTGTACCCATAAATAATTTCCATGGGATTATAAAAATGAGGTAATATAAGTTATTTCATATACACCTTAACTGGTCTTCCTTATGAAGCTCTCATTTTTACAAGATCATGTATTTAGAGCAAGAAGCTCTTAGAGCCTTAAAAGTCATCTAACCAAAAAAACAACAACAACAACAACAACAACAACAACAACAACAACAACAACAAAAAACCTCCCTTTTAAGGAGGAGGAAACTAAGGTCCATTGGTTATATATCTCTTGAGGATGAGTTGAACTCCATAACAACTGAAATTCCTCCTAACTCAAAAATATTTTGGTTCCATTCCAACAGAAGTAAGTGATCCTCCAGAACCAAGATTATTTCTACAACACTGTTTTTTTTATGACTGGAGAGGAAACAATCCTAATACCCAGAATAACACAATAAGAACAAAATTTGCTTTCCTATACTATTCACCTTATTCTCTGTAATGTGTATTTACTTTTTTTTTACAGAGTATGACTTTTTTAAACTTATTTTCCTATGCTAGATTTTTTTATAAACATATCTTCAAAGAGAATCCAGCTTCCAGGCTATTAAAGAATTGGCTATTCTTTGTACTTCAAAACCATCTTTCATCTTTTATATTTACCATCTCAGAGACAAAAGGTTCTACTTTGGTTGTTGTTGCTTCTTATGATCTGGAAAAGGACAGGAAAGGTAATTTCCCTTACTCACTTTTGCCTACATTCAGCAGACACTTTTCTACATAATGTTCACTATTACATTAGTAAGAGTGGGTGGGCCACCTGAGGCCTGCAACTTATAGAGGCTCTGACTAGAATATGGCATGAACCTGAGGTCCCCTGAATTTGGTGCCAGAGATCAAACATTGCAGCATAGCAGAATGACCTCAATTAGGGCATATCTTGGAATCTGAGGAGGGAGACAAATTTCCTGGAGAGTCCCTTGGAGAGAGTGATGGTGAAGATCTACTATTACCATTAGGTGGTACAAAAATGGAAACTAGGTGATGCAATGGTTAGAGTACCAGACCTGGAGACAGGAAAATCTGAGTTCCAATTCAGCTTCATGGACTTATTAGCTAGGTGACTCTGAACAAGTCACTTAATCCTTATTTGCTCAGTTCCTCAGTTATAAAATGGGACACACTGGAGAAGGAAAGGCACCTCTTCAGTATCTTTGACAAGAGAACCCCATCATGGGGTCATCTAGAGTCAGGTACGACTGACCGACTCAACAACAACTATGTTCCAGGTACTTTACTAAGTGCTTGAAAAATATCATCACATTTGATTCTCCCAATAACTCTGTAAGGTAGGTGCTGTTATCATTCCCTTTTTTCATTTGAGAAATGAATAGATAGATAGATAAATAGAGGTTGATTGACTTGCCCGGGGTCAGACAGCTTATTAGTGTTTGAGGTTGTATTTGACCTCATATCTTCCTACATTCAGATGCAGGGCTCTGCCCATGATATCACCCAGCTGCCTGAGGGACAGAAGCTAAAGCACTAATGAGGGAGATGTCTTTTCCAATACCTCCTCCAGTAGCAGACACTCTTATGACAAGTCACTTAAGTACAGTGTGCCTTCATTTGCTTACCTGTAATATGAAGGAGTTGCACTCCAGGACTTCCAATGTCCATTCTAGATGAAAGTTGATGATTTCACAGACTACTGAGTTCTGCACAATCCTGTTTCAGACCTTTATAAATTCAGCCTCATGCACATAGAGGGCCCTTGGCTTACTTTCTTGGGAAGAAAAGAAATCATCCTACTTCACTTCCCTCAAATATAATTGTTTTGAAAATCCAATGACTAGAAATGACTTTAAATCATTTCCTATCTGAAAATAAAAGATGTTGAGACTTTTTATTAGTCTAAGCTGCCTATTCATTGTCCTGATTTTTCTCCACAAATCACTCTTTTTGTGTACACACTTCACTTTACCCTTCTTCCTTCTCCTAGATCATTGCATCATCTCTTATCTCCATCTCTGTTTCTCTCCATATATCTCTGTGTCTTGGGCTATCTCTCTGTTTCTCTTTGTCTTGCTCATTATTTCTCTCTGCCTTTTTCTCACTGTCTCTCTGTCTCTGTCTCTTTCTCTGTCTCTCTATGTCTTTCTCTCTGTGCATGTCTGACTGTCCTTTCTCTGTCTTTATTTCTCCTTGACATCTGAGGAAGTATACAGGTTTGGAGGCTCAGAAAGAGAGAAGACAAATAAGCAGTGAGTGTACCAGTGTGAAATGCCATAGTGTACAATTATGGAGACTTTCTGTCTCTGTCTCTGTCTCTCTCTCTCTCTCTCTCTCTCTCTCTCTCTCTCTCTCTCTCTCTCTCTTTCCTTCTGTCTCCCCTACCTCTGTCTCTTTTCCCTTCCCTCTCTCCCTGTCTTCCCACCTCTTCCTAAATCATTTGCTAACTCCCAATGGGAAGTGGAGGAGTTTTTAGTTCATGTCATGTTAGCATGTGCTAAAAGAACTAGAGATGTTTAGCTTAGCCTAGAGGAAAGAATATTCAGTGGGCCTATGACAGCCATCTTTAATATCTGAAGAGCTGTCACATTGAGGATAGATAAAAAATTGTTACATTTATCTCTAGAAGGCAGAAGAAGGAGTTATGGCAGCTGAGTTACAGATACAGATTTAGTCTTGAGGTAAGAAAAAAATCCCATACTGAGAGCTGTCCAAATTTGGAATGGGCTTTTTCTAAAAGTAGTGTTACCTCCTTGGAGATCCTCAACAATCAACTATTACCACTTCTCAAATGGGCTATAGTGTGGATTCTAAGGATGGGTAGGTTCAATCTGCAATTTTCTGAGTTCTCTTCCAATGATCCCATTCTGTGATCCCTTCCTCACTCCACCCAATTCTATAGATTAGCTCCCATTGTCTGTCATCATTCCTTAATTGACTTCTGGCCATGCCACTCTATTGAAATTGTACTCTTGAAGATCATCAATGGCCCTTGAAGGACTAGGTGAAATAGCCTTTTCTCAGTCAATCTACTGAATCCCTCTAAAGAATTTATTCTTCTCTACCTCCTCTTTTTTTTCTCCAAACACTCCCCTTCCATCCAGATAGTTCTTATAATACCTCATAAAACTGTAGACAGAACACAGAACATGTTCAAACCTGCCTGCCACACAACAAGATTATACGATGATCAATTCTGATGGACATGGCTTTCTTCAACAATGAGATGATTCAAATCAGTTCCTATTGTTTAGTGATGAAAACAACTATCTTCATCCAGAGAGAGGACTGTGAGAACTAAAAATGGATCACAACATACCATTTTCACTCTTGCTTGCATTTTATTTTGCTTTTTCTTTACTGGTTTGATTTGATTCTTCTTGTGCGGCACAATAATTGTATAAATATGTATGCTTACATTAGATTTAACATATATTTCTACCATGTTTAACATATATTGGACTACTTACCATCTAGGGGAGGGCGTGGGGGAAAGGAGAGGAACTGGGATACAAGGTTTTGCAAGGGCTAATGTTAAAGAATTGTCCACATGTGTTTTGAAAAATAAAAAGCTTTAATAAAATAAAATAAAATACAGAGAAAAAAAACAACTACCTGTCACACATATGTTCATTCACAGCATCTCCAAAATACCCATGGCACTGAACACTGGTACACCCACTGCTTACTTGGCTTCTCTCTTTCTGAGCCTCCAAACTTGTACACTCCCTCAAATGTCAAACCTTGCATATATACTTCAGTTTTCTGAAATGTAGTAATTCTCACACAAATACTAGAACTAATTCTCTGAACCCCAGCTCATTCTAAACCTCTTTCCATATGTCTGTCTCCATTTCCCCTCCCAATATCTAAAACCAGCATCAAGGATATATAACAGTGCCTCCTGGATAGTCCCATGCAGTATCCAGGACACAGTTCTTCCTGCTTTTAACCTAAAACTACCCAGACGTCAATGTCAGAGAAAAGGTATAGAGGCTATTCTCAACTTTTCAGATGGTTCTTTCTTGATTGTCTGAAGTCCAAGTTCAGTCTTTACTGTGCTTTAAAGTCTCTATTTAGGTCAGGCCAGTTTTCCTTTCAATCTTCCCCAAAGTTGTTATCTAAAACGCTGGAAAATTTTCTTCCTTACATTGATGAAAGAAATTTCTTTTTCAAATCAAATTCAGTCTGCCTACTGGCACAAGGATTATTTGAAACAGTCTGTTTTATTTTATCTTTGTAGCTCTCTCTGAACAGAAGGGTCTGTCAGAGCCACAGTCATTCACTTTGTATCATTCCAGTCTTCACAATCAATGCAAATGACTCATCTATGATTGGGATTTTCCTTGACAGGCTCATTTTTCCTCATTATCTTCACTGAGCTGTCAAGAAATTACAAAATACTTAGTTTATCTGATCTGAATTCACTGTTTGGATTTTAGATGAAGGATAACAATTAACAACAATAAGCACCCCAAACGCTATTGTTTTAATTGTAAGTTGTATTTTTTGTTGTATTTAATTGTATTTTTATATTTGTATTTCTAAATTGTATTTAATTGTAAAAGTTGATTCTCCTCATTTCCCAGAATCATAAAACTTCAGAGTTGAAAGGCATCTCAGTGTCCATTTAGCCCAAGGAATGACTAAAAATGATTCCTCTCTGCAATATAATCAAGAAATTGTCATATAACATTGGCAAAACATTTTCCAGTAAGAGGGGAGCCACCATCTTCCAAGAAAGTCCTTTCTACTTAGGGAGAGCTCTAATTGTTAAGAGTTTTCTTCCTGGAATGAAACCTCAATTCAATTTCCACCTAGTGTTTTTCAGGTTTTTTTTTTTTTTTAACAATGGGAGCAAGTAAATCAAGTCAAATTTTCTTCTTAAAGAAACACATCATATATATAGATATCATCTTTTTTCCTAAGTCTACTTTTTCCTAGGCTAAACATCCCCATATCTATCCCTCCTCCTAAAATAGCATGGTCCCAAACATATTGATCTTTCTATTGATATTCTATAGCTTAGAAATGGCCTCTTTAAGTTGTGGAGCTTAAGGAATGATCTTAGATAGCTGCCATCAAACATCTGATTGAGGCTAAAACTTTTATGGAATTGGTATAGGGTATTTCCCATGAAGAGCCTCCTTACACTAATGTGGTAAAGATTTAGTTTCTCTATCATTTATAGTCTCAGAGAAATGTCTGGGATGGTGAGAGATTAAGTTACTTGTCTGGAGTCATACAATCAATATATACCTGAGACAAGACATGAACCTAGAGCTTCCTGATGCTCCTCTCCACCATGATACACTGATAAACTCACCAAACCCAGACCTTGTCAGTGGTACACCACTAATATCTTCAGGAATATGGAGGAGATCTTGGATAATGCATCAAGTCCTTCTCTGATACATCTTCCTAGTGTCGGGATGACCTTGGATTTTTGAGCCTTTTGCCAACTAAGGAAAATTCCTCTTGGTTTTTGTCACCTCAATTTGGAGAGGAGGAGTGTTGAGAAATTGCTTTTTCTTCCTCTTCAACTAGAGAAATGAAATGCTTCCTATGCATAGAGCACCTCGAGGCTAAGAAAGTGTTAAGAAAAAGCCACTTCTCTCTAACACCTCAATTTGGAAAAGAGGAGCATTGAGAAGGTGCTTTTCTTCCTCTTAGAATAGAGAAATGAAATATTTCCTATGCATTGGACACCTTGAGGCTAACAAAGAGTTTGGGAAAAGCCACTTTTCTGTGGCAATTTAAATAAGAAAAATGATCACTCTGGCAATTCTTGGAGCATTTGTCAAAGATCCTGCTCTTATACTTACTTCAAGAGATGATGGAGCATCTTTCTCTCCTTAGACAATATTTGAAGTGCATTATAGTATTGTGAAAAGTATAGTGTCTTATGAATGAGAGAATTTTGGTTTTAGCTCCAGCCGTATTGATTACTAATTATATGAACTTGAGCAAAAATGATTTCACTTTTCTGAATTGCAGTTTCCTCTTCTAAATAAAAGGAAAGTATGTTGTGTAGCTATCAGTCATGGAATACTAACATCTTTAAAGAATGGGAAATGAAGGTACCTGTATGAATGAAAAATAATTTATTAACTGCTAGGTTCTAAGCACAATTAAAAGTGCTAAAGGGAATAGCTAGTTGGTACAGTGGATACAGTACCAGTCCTGAAGTCAGGAGGACCTGAATTCAAATCTAATCTCAGACACTTAACACTTCCTAGCTGTGTGACCCTGGACAAATCACTTAACCCCAATTGCTTCAGCAAAAAAAAAAAAGTGCTGGAGATTCAAATTCAAAAGTAAGACAATCTTAATATTAAAAAGGTTTGTGTTCTAAAATGTGAAGTCATAACATAGGATGATGATAGTGACAGAGGTTTGGGGAAGGGAATAAGGTTCAGGTTAATCATATTTTTGATGAGTGGAAGAATGGGAAATCAATGGACAAAAATGGACAGGTTCTTTACAGAAACAATAGAAGTATTAATTTGAATTAGCAAATGTCCATGGTAATAGGAGCCTGAGGGAAAATATTATAGTAAAGGAATTAAAAGGAATTGGAATGATAGATGCCATCAAAGAAATATATGGTTGAAAAAAATCATAGGTAGCTCCCACATACTCCATTAGTTATGCTAATAATATTGGGGCAGGGGAAATTAGTCTTTAAGGACACAGAAAGGGATCTTAGTAAGTTTATAGTTGAACATTGACATATGGATGACTTGTGTCCTGCACAACTGGAGAGTTTCCATATTCCATAGATCCACCGACGTTTTTGAACATGTGAATAAAGCGATAGGATTGGACTCTAGAATCATCAATGACTATGCAGTATCTATGTTTCTCCCCCATAAGTGATCATTTGTTTGATAAAATAGCACTTCTAGATGTCAGTAAATTTCAATTTCATTTAATATTTGCGTCAGCATACTTTCAAGTAAAAACACTCCTGTTTTCTCCAATTCGATGCTGAAGGTCACTGATTCACTCTTGTCAAATGCTAATCAAGGCAGTCTCAGCTACTCTTTGTTATGCTTGAATGGTTTTGGAGGCAGCAGGTTGTTGTATCCAAAGAACCCATGGAGATCAGCACAAATTGGGCAAAGGCAGCTGTTGGTGTGCGTGAATATGCTGACCTTGCCAAGTTGTCAATGATGCCAAATGGAAGGTCGATGCTGATGGTGCAGTCTGAAGATGGACAGCACCAATAATCAGATTATACACGAGTACAATTAGGTCCCATCAACCAAGGTCTCCGAAATGAGCAGGGCAGGAAGTCTACCTTACTAGTGACTTGAACATCTTCTAGCTATTTGGTATTGTAGATAGATTTGAAACTAGATAGAACATCAGAGGGCAGATAGTCTGGTCCTTTTACTTTTCAGTCAAAAATTGGGGACCTAGAAAATGGAAGTAAATTCTTTAGGCCAGAACTATTTCTATCATTTTTCATGTATCTGAGAGTTTGAGATCTCCTTGGCATCCTGGGATTGGTAGTTAAGAAAAAAATATTCCCTCCCGAAGTTGATAACAATTTGTACTATTGAGCTCTTTGAGCTGGAAGGCAGACTTGAGTCATACCTGAGGTGTTTCTTTCACACAGAGAGATTCTAAGAAAGCAACCTGGGGAGACAGAGCAGGATCTCCCAAAATTGATAACTGTCAGATTGGAAACATTGAGTCCCCAACCACCAGGGCTTGACAATCAAGATGGAAAGAATCAGTGACATATGGGTAGATAAAAGGAGAAAATGAAATGCTAGTCAAACTCAATTGAGAAGAAAGAGATCATGGCCCCCTGCATCTTGAAAGAAAAAAATTTCAGTTTTTGAATTGAAAGAAAAAAATCTGAAGTTGCTGGTTCTGAACATTTTTTCAAGGAATAAGAAAAATTTTAAAAAGTCTATTCTTTCCTTGATTTTGCCTCCCTGGCCTGTAACAGCCACTCTAATTTATGATTCTCCATTATTTTAGGAGTTTACTGCATACTGATTTGTGTCACATGTAAAGAAACTAGGAATTAACTGGAAATATACAAAGTTTAAATTAAGATATGTAGCAAAAATACTTTGGAAATGTTAGGATTTTCCTAACTACCGGGAGTCAATTATGGTTGTATTTATCACTTATTGTTAGATATAACCTACAAAAGATGATAAAGAAAGGGGTTGTGTGACCTGAAGGATATATTTTCTTCAGATTAAAAATTTAGTAAGCTATCCACCATTATGGGGTACAACCCATTAAACATCCAGTCTCTGATAGGACAAATCCAGAAAGCCATGTAAAGTAAGGAAAAGCCTGTGTTAGATTCCAGAAGGGAAGAAGAACCCAAAAGGGCCTAGTAACTTCCACAGTGCAACCTATCTGTGCTGCATTTAGGCTTCATTATTATTATTTATTATGGATTATACCTAAAATGCTTTCTTACCCAGTTGTTTGTCTTTTTACAAAAGGACCACTGGTATCATGATGGGGAATAATAGTGGGTGATTTATGGTTTATGAACTCGCTGTGAATTGGATTTAAGTGAAGGGGAATTGTGCAGCTATCAGGTCCAGTCTCTCCTCTAGAGTCATCAAAGTCCAGTGGCAAGACAAAGGTCATCCTTACTGGCAATGACCTGGGATGCAGTGTCTGATCTTGGCAACTTTGATATCTGACCGAGCTCTAAGCATCTACTTCCACAGCACCAAGATGCCCTCATGGCTCTTAGAACAAATTTTTTTTTTTTACCTATCCCTTCCACCAAGGGAAGCCTTTCCAGGTTTGAGATAGTATCCCCCACTATGGATCTAAGGACTCTCTATTACTTTCAAATGGATTTAGCCTGCCTTCCGAGACAGTTTTACCAAGGTGTGGTTGCTGCACATGCTACAACTTCTTGGAACCACAAATGAGAGCTGGGTGGCAGGTGGACACGGTGGCTCAGCAGCCCTCAGACCAGAGGTGTCAGGACTCCCAAAATAGCCCAAATACTCATAGTAAGCACTTATTAAATGAAGGCTATTAGATCTATTGGATGACAGCTATATGCTTTCATATAGCAAAAAAAAAAAAAATGGAAATCCCATAGATAAGATTTGTATTTATCTGATTGGTCCATTATCAATCATTGCTACCCAGCAAAAGGCATAGGGCACATTCACATGGCACCAATTTCTCAAAAGCACAGTTGGGAAGAGAGTCAAGTGAGTAGGAATAAATATAAGAGCTTTGAACAGCTTCAGGATGAGAGGGCCAGTATGGGGCAGGGGAGAGAGCTCTGAAGTGTTCTGACATCAAAGAACCTAGATTCAAAGCTGGTCTTTCATAGCACCAGTTTGACATTGAGTGAGATACTTTACCCCCATGAGTCCTTTTGCCGCCTAACATTCGAGCTTCCTTTAGACGCTAAATGTTTGATTCTATAATTTCATATTCAGAAGATCTAGATTCAAATTCCATCTCAGAGACTTATTAGCTATGTGACATTGGCAAAGTCACTTAATCTCCCTGGGCTTCAATCTTCACATCTGTAAAATGAAGGGCCCTATGAGGCCATCTCTGGCCAGCTCTAAGTCTGTGGTCTTCTGCTATACGATTTGTGTTTAATGAGTTACTAAAAAGAGCAGTGAAAGCAAAGATGAAAAGATGCGACTGTATTCAATCTTCCCTAGAATTATTCAGCTATATTAATATCTTTGTAAATATGATTTGCTTTGATATCATTGGAAAACATATTGACAAAAATAGCTCTAGCTTGGTTTGCAGAATGCTTTACGTAGATATCATTTTGTTTTCACAACAGTTTCATGGGAGCAGGTTCTAGTGGAATAATTATCCACATTTTAGAGCTTAGGCAATTGAGACTCATAGATGTCAAGTGATTTGCCTAATATGAGAGTTGGTAAATCCCAGACAGAATCACGCCCACCTCCCTCCTGACTCTACATTCGGATACATTTCTTGCCCATAAAAATAACAAACTTTAAAACCATCTTTGATTTCGTCACCATGGGGAAGTCTTGGTTCAAGAACAGATTCAAAGCTTTTGTTATTTAGTAAATAAATCTAGAATGATAACATCAATGAGCTTGGGAGTATGGTGGACAAATCTGGGCATTTCAAAATCTTTTTTTGTCTGTCATCTATAAATAATTCCTTGTTCTAGTATTGATGCTTGTTGTGGCAGTAGAGACCTGCCCAATGGAACTGTCTCACATGTTCAGCATTTTCCCAGGAGAGCCATTGGAGGAAATGAATGCTGAAGTTGAGATTACAAGTTATGACTACCAGCTACACATTGTCACAAACCATTTCATTCATGTGTGTTGGCTGCAGAAAGAGTGATTGTCTATAAGGAGCCAATCATCAGAGAAATGTCATTTGGGAGGGCAAAGAATCTCTCAGGCTCACTGACATTGATCAACTAACTTAATTGCAATTCCAAAATAGAGCAAATAGACCAGACCCGGCAGGACCTGAGGACAAGCAACATGTCACACACAGTCATCAGTCTAAGCCTGAATCTGAGGGCAGAAATGATACACAAAGTATATGGAAGGAGCAGGTAGGTGGTGCAGTGGATAGAGCGCCAGCCCTGAAGTCAGGAGGATCTGAGTTCAAATTTGACCTCAGACACTTAACACTCCCTAGCTGTATGACTCTGGGCAAGTCACTTAACCCCAATTGCCTCAGATTAAAAAAAAAAAAAAGAAAAGTATATGGCTCTTCCTAGAAAGTGCTACTGGCTACATCATTCCTTATCTGCCTAAGGTGTTTCAAGAGAGGATCATAGTGCATTTATAAACATCCAGACCACGTGTTCCCTGAGATACTTGACAGTTTCAAGCTTCATTACCTATTTGAGCCTTAGAATTTCAGACAAACTATACTACTGGAAAGTCTCTAGGCACATCTTTTTATCTTTAATAATGATGTCCTCTATACCTACAGTGTCCTTTCTCAGTTACTCTATTAATCTATATTCTTAGTATCATTCAAGGCCCAGTTGACTCTGATACTTATTTTTTTTTACAATCAAAGAATTTTAAGCTGGAAGAAACTTTAGGCATCTGCTAGTACACAGTGATGTCAAACTAAAATAGAAATAGGAGTTAATGACTTAGACCTACCAATATATTAGCTTCATTTTAAATGTGATTTTATCTATATTTTATTGTATTTTTATTTATTTTGTTAAATATTTCCCAGTTACATTGTAATTTTGTTTACGACTCATGAAAAGTTGTTGGACTCATTTTTGATCCCCCAATCTATTGTTGTTGTTCATCCTTCATTTTCAAGAGGATCAATAACATCATGGGGTGATGCCCTTTAAGTAAGGCAGAATTATGAAAAGTCATCAGCCACATTCTTCTAGAGTATAGAAGCAAAACAAAAGGCTTAAGATACAATGGATGATCTCAGTGTTTTTGATGTTTGACCACGCCCTAAGCAATCCATGGTGCCAGCTTCAACTGCTTATTGATGTTTCTCATCCACCCATTCTGCTGGAGGAAATCTTCACATGCCTGGGGTAGCTAACTCATTGATGGGTTTTAGGCCTGTCAGTTACCCTTCACCTGTAAAGATGTGGCTGCTGTCCATGCTACAGCTTCTTAGAGCCATCGATGAAAGTTGACAGGTAGATCCCAATGGTATATATGCAGCCCTAAAGGGGGCTCACAAATTTTGATTGGTGCCTAGAAAGTAGAAACAACTTATTCAAAGTTACAAAAACATATACAACAACTTTGTGAGAGAGTCAAGGTGAGATGCATTTCGAATTAGTAGAGACACATTAGTGATACACTAGAAAGAACACTGGGAAGAATACTAGGTTCGGAGTCAGGAAAATCTGAGTTTAAATCTGGATTCTGAAACAACAGCTGTGTGAACCCCAGACAAACCGCTTAGCCTCTGATTGCCTCAGTTTCACAATCTGTAAAATGGGGATAATAATAGCAACTACCTCTTAGAATGTGAGGATAAAAAGAGATTATAATAATAAAGCTCTTAACCCATCAAAAATTGTATATTTGTATTATAAAATGTTAGTTCATATTATTATTTGAGCTGACAATATTCATGTGAGATAAAAGTTATTATTAGTCTCTCTATTAAAAAAAAAAAAACTGAGACTTTAGTAAAGTGAGTTTCCTAGGGTTTTGCAATTAATAAGCCTCTAAGCCCAAGAATCCCTATTTCCAAACCAGTACCCAAACTCCTACTTGGTACTTACTTTAGTAAATCTTTAGTTAAGATTTTAAGTGAGGCACCAGATTACTAATATTAAACAGATTGCTATAGAGACAGTAACAATGGACCTGGAGTCAGAAGACATGGATTCAAAATCTGGCTCAGCAGAACCAAGAGCACATTGTACATAGCAACAACAAGACTATGTACTGGTCAACTGTGATGGACTTGAGTCTTCTAAACAATGTGATGATTCAAGGCAATTCCAACAGACTTAGGATGGGAAATGCCTTCTGCATCCCGAGAGAGGACTATAGAGACTGAATGTGGATCAAAGCATAGTATTTGCACTTTTGTTTGTTTTCTTTCGCATGTTTCCCCCCTTTGGGTCTGATTTTTCTTATGCAACATGACAAATATGAAAAAAATGTGTTTAAAAGGATTGCACATATTGAACTCAGATTACTATCTTGAGAAGAGGGGAGGTAAGAGAAGGAAGAAGAAAAATTTGGGACATAGTCTTACAAAAATGAATATTGATCAATATTTTACATGTATTTGGAAAAATAAAATACTACTGAAAGTTTCTTAATCTAGTTCAGCCAGTGTCCTAGCTGTGAGATGTTATCCGGCCAACCTAAAATCATAAGATCATATATTTAGAATTAGAAAATGATTCTGAAGCTCTGTAATCCAACCACATTATTTATTCAGGAAAACTGACTCTGAAGCAAGTTAAATCCCTTGTTCAAGGTGATCCACTGGCAAAGCCAAGATTTGAACTGGGAATCCTCATTCCTAGTCCTTCATTCCTTTCCAAGGCTCTTTTCCTCTGCTAAACTAAAGTCCCCCATCTGTAAAATGAGAGGTCAATACAGGGGGTGAGCTCTAAGTTCCTTGGGAATTTGACAGCTATCATTCAACAAACAATATGAGATATCTTTCTGGACTGACTGATTTTGCCTGTTTTAAGATGGAATGATAGGCTCATTCTTCCATGGTCCCCGAAACAATCTCCCCAACCTAATTCAAATGTTTTGTCGGTAATTTAATACATTTTATTCCTTCTTAATAACCAACTCAGAAATCCAAATGTAAGATATATATTCCTTTAAATAATGCATCTCCTGTAGAAGTATTGGTTGAAGAAGAAACTCCCTTTGGTAATCAAGAAGAGAGGAGAAGTTGATTTCAGGTTAAAGAAGTAACAAAAACAATGTGAAAAAGATTGATTTTCCACTCTAAGATCTGTAAGAGAATTAATGGATTTCTCCTTCTAACTCATCTTGAATATAGACATATGGATATGTCAGTTACAACCTGTTATGAATGGAAAACACTCATCTCTAAGACAGAAGGTATTTGTCTTTTTACAAACTGGAAGACCCCAGACAGCGGTATTCTTGTTTCATTAGCTATAAGGAAACAATTAATGAGAATGGTAGAATTGGGTAGATAATACTTTCAGAGCAGAATCAATGACATATCTATGTATCTCGGTGGATAAGATAATGAAATAGAATCATCAAAACCCTAAAGTAATTGGGGGAGAGGGAGTCTTTTGTTCAATTCCAATGATTCCAAAGGATGCTTTTCCCAAATCTTTAGGGAAAAGGAGACATTCTATTTGAACCTATTTCTAACAATATCCTATTCCCAGAACTGAGATTTTGTCTCAGCAGAGAGAGAGCAGAGACGTTTGTTTCCATGGCCAAGCAAGGTAATAGGAGGGAAAGAGAGTTGTTTTCATGACAAGGTAAAACAAACACCTGAAAGACCCCCAAAAAAGCTTTGAGAAGTGTTATCAAGACTCTGGAGTTATAAGCTTGACAAATCAATATGCTAAGAAAAAAAAAGGGGTGACTGATGGATCCAAAATCACCTTTTTGGAATTGATCTATTTTTCTGCACCATCCCTAAGTTGCAATTTTTAAAAAGCCTGGTGGATGGAGAACTACCAACCCAAACAACGATAACTCAATACTTATTGTGTCTTGAAGATGTCAGTCAAAAGGAAAAACAGTCCCCTCCCTTAAGGAAGGTAACAAAAAGCCTCAAACCCCATTGGTGAATTACTGTGTGGCTATCCCAAGCATGGGAAGACTTCCCTTGGCAGGATAGAGGGATGAGAACAATTTGTTCCAACGGCCACGAAGACAACTGAAGCTGGTGCTATGGAACACTTAGAGCTTGGTGAAATATCAGAAATGCTAAGGTCCTCTACTTATCCAGGCAACTATCAGTCATCTTGACTTTTGTCTTGCCATGAGATTTTGATGACTTTGGAAGAGAGGGTGGGACTGCAATCTGCCTCATTTAAATTCATTTCACATATAATCGAGGTATTATCCCATGGTGCCTCAATACTCTTCAAAATTGAAGGATGAACAACAACATCCTACTTAGGCAGAGGGAACCCAGAACTACAACATGTAAACAGAAAAGTTTATATGTGTGATGATTTGAGGTAGGGTGCTGCCAATTAAGTGAATCCATGTAAGAGAAGGCATTGAAGCTTTGTCTTGAAGGAAGCTAAGGATCTGAATCTAGTTTGTCCCTAATTTACAGTGTGACCTTAGGTAAGTTAGAGAATCACAGGAGAGTTAGAAGGCCCTTTAGCTGCCATCTGGTCCAATTCTTCTTCATAAAAGATTTTTTTTCTATTCTTGATCATTCAACCTCTACTTGAAGAGTGATGAAATTGTCCTAACAGTTAACCTAAGTTTGTCACTATGCTGGTACTCCCCTTGTCCTTGGTTCATCCTTCTGAAATCAAACACCCTGAGTCTATTCCATCTTCTTTTTTTATTTTTAAAACAAATGCATAGATACTTTTTAACATTCACTCTTTTTTATTTAAATTTTATTTTAGTTAATAATAACTTTGTATTGACAGAATCCATGCCAGGGTAATTTTTTACAACATTATCCCTTGCACTCGCTTATGTTTCGTTTTTTCCCCTCCCTCCCTCCACCCTCCCCCCCGAGATGGCAAGCAGTCCTATATATTAACATTCACTCTTACAAAATCCTGTATTCCATTTTTTTCTCCCTCCCTTCTCTCTACTCCCTTTCCTAGATGGCAAGTAATCCAATACATGTTAAACACCTGCAATTCTTATACAATTTCCACAATTCTCATGCTGCACAAGAAAAAGGAGATCAAAAAGGGAAAATGAGAAAGAAAGCAAAATGCAAGCAAACAACAAAAAAAGTGAAATGACTATGTTGTGATCCACACTCAGTCCCCACAGCCCTCTCTCTGGGTGCAGATGGCTCTCTCCATCATGAGAACATTGCCATCTTCCACAAGAGTTCTTTGCTTTTTCCTCACTTCCATCTCTCAGAAACCTAAGTTTCTTTCAATGATCAGTGTAACACCACTTTGCACAAGAGGAAAGCCTTTCTAGAGCTTTCCCTTCTAGTTTTTAGCCATGTGTTCCTTCAAATTATTTTATATCTATTGCACATTTCACATATAAACATATCCCCCCCCCCGCCAAGGTAGTCTGTAAGTACATAGAAAAACTTTCTTTGTTTCCCTTTTATCAGTTCTTTGGAGGGTATCTGCCACATAGACAATGTTTAGCAAATGCTCATGAATTAACTGATAAATTAATAATCCCTTAGTTGCTTTCTTGATCTAAATTCTATGGTTCTATGATTTTCAGTAGCTTCACTTTATTTTCACAGCTTCTCATTAATCCCCCAGCCGAATGTTATCTTGCTGTAATTGGGAAGGTGATGGTGAAATCTCATAGCTTGACATTTTTAAACACCTGGATAAGAGATGCCTGGTGTGAGAAGAAATAATGCATCACAATCATCAACACCTCATTAGTTTGTCATCCAAAGTTGATGGCTATAAGAGAACACAGTGATTTCAAGGAAATATTAATAGATGTGACATTTTTAATCAGATGTCCTAGGTCATCGCATTATAGACTTAGAACTAGAATGAACCCGAGAAGCCACCAGGCAACGACCCCCATTTTACAAATGGGTAAACTGAGGCCCAGAGAATTGTTGTGATATACCCAAGATCACCCAGATAGTAAGTAGCAAAATAAAGCTTGAAACTCAAAGCCCCTTGACTTCAGCTACAGCATGTGATCTGCCAAACTGAAGCCCTGAGTTCGTACTTCATTTCTGTTACTTTCTGACTCTATGCCAATGGATAAGGGAGCTAATCTTTTAGGATGTCAGTTTCCTCATCTGTCAAATAGGAAGAACTCCTTATTAAAAAGGAACCAAGTTTTCTATGATCCAAGTACATAAAGGATGGGGGAATCCTGGAAGCTTTCAGGAGAGAAATTTGACCTTTATTGTAGAGAACTGGCATCTCCTTGATGGATATTTATACTGTATCTTTGATTTTACAGAAGTAGTAGGAAGACAAGAGGACATTGGTCTACAGGTTATATTCATACAGAATTATGGATCATAACAGTATAAATTAAATTCTGGAAGGGAGACTTAAAGACCATGGAGTCCAACCCCCTCATTTTGTTGATGAGGAAACTGAGTCTGAAATAGTTAGTGATGGGATATGAACATGGTTTACATGATTCCAAATCCAGAATTCTTTCCACTACACCATGTCTCTGCCTTCAGTCTTCCTTTGTCTTCCATTCTTCAGGAGAAGCTCAACTTTTCTCTTCAGGTAATGTGAGATACATACAGCTAATCCTTCCACACTCTGCCCCATTCCCACTACCTTGGCAGGCTTTTTATACTTTACTCACCCTCATGGATTCTACAATTAAGGAACACTAACCTCCTTGCTGTTTCTCACTCTTCATCTTCTAACCCTGGGCCTCTTCGCTTGCTGTTTCCTATGCCTGGAACACTCTCCCTCCTCATTTCTGCCTCCTGGGTTCTCTAGCTTCCTTCAAGATAGACATCTTTTTCAGGATACTTTTCCTGAGTTCCTCCTACCTAGCCACACATGTCACATACTGATAATGTCTTCGTTCTGAGATTACCTCCCACTTGCAATGTGTGTGTGTGTGTGTGTGTGTGTGTGTGTGCGTGCGTGTGTGTGTGTGTGTGTGTGTAGCAGTAAGCAAACAGGTAAAGAATAATCAATGACATAAAAAAGGAGCAAAACTCTGCAAGATGATAAGGACAAAGAAAACTACATTGGATGAAGGAAAGAATTAAAAAGTTCCCAAATAGACTCATTGCCTGAATTCCCTTAGCATGCCTGATTCTTTTGACAGTGTTATCCTGTGAAACAATTTTGGACTCAAGGAAATTATGGGTCTGAATCTCAAGGCTAAAATTTGGTAGTTCATGATGCTGGGCAAATGATTCAATTTTGGGGCAACTAGAGTACTGGCCCTGGAGTCAGGCAGTCCTAAATGCAAATCTGGCCTCAGATACTTATCACTTTCTAACTGTATGACTCTGGGAAAGTCACTTAACCCCAATTACAAACCCCAAAAGCAAAAAATGATTCAACTTCTTGGAATCTCAGGTTATTCATCTCTAAAATGGAGATAATGATACTTGGATCACCAGATCTTGTGTACATGAAACATTTGATGTCTTTAAAGAGTTATAAAAAGATGGGCTACTCTTAGTACATAAATACAAGCTTTAGGGGCAGCTAGGTGGTGCAGTGGATAAAGCATTGGCCCTGGAATCATGACAACTTGAGTACTAATCTGAGGTCAAACACTGACACTTTCAAGCTGGGTGACCCTGGACAAGTCACTTAACCTTTATTGACTTACCACAAAAAAGTAATCTTGTACATGAGATCATTCAAGCATCTATTAATCCATAACTACACAAGCCAGTGATAACTTCTAGAAGCAATTACAGACTCTGACACCTTCTCTGGGCATCACCAGTACTTGACATCATCCAACTCACAATTTTCCAGACTAATTTCTTTGTCTCCAAAGGCTATCGCTTTCTCATCTGTCCTTTTTATTGCTGTGGAGAAAAAGAAATTAAACCTAACTTTGTTATCAAACAGACACATATCCCCTTATGCCAGCTCAGGGCTGCTGTCAGATGACTTTGAACACTCGGAAAACTGAAATATTATGTGACAAACAAAAGTAATTTGAACCGAATGGCCAGCTATCCCTGCTGAGGCAAGCACGTGCTACAAGTACTCCAGAAGCTCCTGAAACAAGAAGCAATGTCAGAAAAGCAGACCTTGAGAAGAGAAAGGAGGATGTTGTCTTGGTCATTTACCCATCAAGTGCCTTTTCAATGGTAATCCAGGTAGTATGTGCTAGAGGTTGAAGCAGAAACCACGTTTTCCTGACTTAAAGACCAGCCACACAGCCACTATTCCTGTTTAGTACATTCATTTTGTTGTCATTTATTTAAATATTGACTTAAAAAAAACACACCAATATTTCTGAATTGGAACTTTTGATCTGGCAATGGCAATATCTATCATGCTTGAACTTTTGAATGAAATATACGTATAATCTTTGAACAAATGAAAATATAATCAGCTTTTCTAAAAAAAAATTATCATGGTGAGGCTCTTAGCTCACCAATCATGAGATGGTGTATTTTGGGCTAGGGGTCATCTCAAGGCCATCAAGTCCAACTACCATATTTTACATCTGGATAATTTCAGAATGGGAAAAATGACTTGCCCAAAGTCACTAAGGAAATAGGTAGAGTAGACATTTCAACCTAGGTACATTGACTTCATAATCAATATTCTCTGACCTTATAATCTCATTAATTTTCTGGGGCATCAACTCTCTGTTATCTATTTTTTATCCTGTTCTTTCTTATCCTGAATAATTTTCATTGTCAGAAAAAAGTGATAAAAAGAAATGGATAGTTTTTTTTTTTCTCACTGAACCCAATTATCATTGTCCCATCCAATCTGAGCACCAATAAGCAGGGCAAGGCAATACTCATTTATTAAGCATTTAGTAATGTGCCAGGCATTAGGAATCCAACAAGTAGAAAGAAATATAATGTGATCAAGGGAGCTTAAAATTTATCTAATAGGGTAAGAAAGAACAACAAAGACAACTGGAAAAGTGTGGAAGGAGTAGGGGGTGTCTGTTGGGAAAACATGGTGTTGAACTTTAAAAAGTCAGAAGCACAGCTTACATTTGGAAGGTCTGAGAGCCTCCCCAAAATGGAGGTCCATGGAAGAACTTTTCGATAGAAGAAAGAGGTCAGCATAATAGAATGATGTTCTGGGGGAGAAAAGTCAGCAAAAGGTAATGGATGTTCTAGGAGCAGGAGTTCCAAGACACTGAGGGAGAAGAATCATGAGATTGAAGTCCACATATCCATAAGCACAGCTGGGAGGAGAATGAAGGTTTGGCAGCCTGAGTGCCTGCCCAAATTAGAGGAGGAATTGACATGGTTTTTGATCTTCCTCTTCAATAGCATTGAAAGGCTGAGGGGACACCATTTTTATTCTCACTTGTTTCCTTTACCCCTCTACTGTGGCTGAATTTTAACATACTTGGCAATATTCTTAAAGCATCATGTGATGGCTGGAGTTTTTTGTTTAATTTTTCTTTGTTGTTTTGTTTTATTTTTGTCTATCATCTGTTGTTATCAACTCTTATTTCTTCCTTCAATATGTGTATCCTTACCCCACACATACACGTACCACATAGTGAATTTCCTGCCTTTCTGTCTTTATCTCTAAATTCCCTTTTTGCTTTCTTATCAAAATTGTTTACTTTTACTTCCTTATCAAATTCATCAATTTTCCTCATCAAAATCAAATTGTAACAAGTTCCCCATCCTTCATGGACTAACTTCCATGTAGCATTTCAATTCCCCATCCTTTCTCTGAAATCCTCTCTCTAAGAATAGAGCACATGACAAACTATGTCCAAATTTTCTCTCCTCTATTACAGACTCTAAAGGGTAACAGTCACTTCCCACAATGCTTCCATCATTTCCATCCCACTAACTATTCAACCTATTAAGAAAAAAACAGGTCAGACTGGATTTTCCCATTGTTTGTTCTTCCCTTTTTGAAACACAAAACTCTTATTGTGACAAGTCAAAAAAGCACCAAATACCTTTGGTATACAGAGCTCTAACTAATGTCTGGATATTTGAAGTTTTCTTCCTTGTGACTCTGTGAAGCTTGTGATGTTTCCTTTGGAGTGAAGGCTGATAGCAGTCTATGCTCAATATCCCAAGTACCACGAACACTAATAGTCAGTCGGATGGTCATCCAAACATTCTTTATCCTGCTCTTTCTTCCTTTCAGGATACTAAGGATAAAATGAAAATTTATGAGACTTTGCTAATCATATAGATCATAAGCTCCATTGATGTATTCTCCCTATTTACATGAACTAGTATATCAGACTAAGCTTTCAGAAACATGTATAGTAAAGCAGTAGACTGAGAATAAATGAGTTGAAACAAGCTCATCTCTCAAAAATCGGGGAACCTAGTCTTCCACCATTAACTAATGAGTCTAAGAGAATTCAGGCTTAGAGAGGAGTTATAGCAAAAGGGGTATCTCACAATTTCCCATGTGGGACCCTTATAAAGTTGCCACTGAAGGCAGCTTATTAATGTACCTTATAGAATCTTATTTCCTTGTAGAATTTTAATTCCTTGCAGAATTCCTCAGTGTACTCAGTTTTTCTTTGGCTCTTGATAAAGATATTGCTGCTAGCTTTTGTTGTTCTGAAGATACTACAAGGATGCTCATGGGAAGTCTGAGTCCTGTGACCCTTTAAAATTAAAAAAGCTCCTCCTTGGGTCAAAGGGACAGGGATGTCAAGGCTCATCTCCTCATCACCACTTCAAAACAAAGTATACTTTCTCAGAGGCTTGGCGGGAACAGATTACACCACTAAATTGGCCAGGTGTTGAAGTGTTCAATTGTTCTGAATTGGTTTCCTATTTCATCCAAAACCCACAGGACTTGATTGAGTCTATTTGATCTCAAATACTGGCACCATTTCATTTCATCCTATGGCTCTTATGACTTTTAAACATAGAAGGATTTTTCATATCTAGTTTAATGTCTTTAATAAATTGATGCACTAAAGGTATTCTCATATGATTAAGTCAGTTTCTTTTATTAGGGTGGAGTGGTTGATTAATTTAATGAACTTCCATCTCTATGCTATCATTTATCATCCATTTTCCTCTCTGTGTACAGGTCATCTAGAACAGTAAAGTCAAACTCAAATAGAAATGGGGATAGTAAATTCTCAGTAAGCATTACTGACATAGTGACTTAGAAAAGCACATACTAAGTGTTCTAGTTCTAGATCTCTAAGATCTATGTTCTATTATATAATTATTTCCCAGTTACATTTAATCTGGTTTGGGCCACACTAAGTTTTATAGGCACAGTGGCTCTCATGTTTGGCATCTCTCATCTGTAGTGTATTCTGATCATGATAATGCTTCTATTTCAGCCTCTGTTGCTAGCCACCCAAATATTTTCCATCAGGTTTCCCCCCTCCCTTGATTTCTAGATTCACCAACCTGAGGATACATTTTAAATACATAAAGAAACCTATCCTTCGGCCTATCCTATTTCTTTGAAATGATATATCTATCCAGAAGCATGAACCCCTTACAAGTCTCATCCACTATATCACAGTGATGTCTATGAGATTAAATTCATTTCCTTGAATAAGGAGCCTACTTGTATTTTGTTCATCACATATTTTCATGTCTTTATGCTTAGACACTTGAAGACCTCGCTTTAAAAGACTGACTTCTTTATTGGATCATTTTGCTAAAGAACTTTTAGGTGAGATCTATAAAACAGAAACAGAAATATAAAGCAATCATCTCTTATATAAATATTCTCTTTGTAACTTGGGTCCTACACAGCATGGAGTGGTGGAAATAGTCCTAGTTCTAGAGTTAGAAGACTTGGGTTCAAAAACTAACTCTGATGCCTAATGTTTGTGTAACCTTAGGTCAATCATTTAATCTCTGAGTTCCATTTTCCTTTCCTAAAAAAAAAAAATAATAAAATAATAAAATAATACTGGAGCAGTTTGTTTTTTTTTCTCTAGCTCATTTTACAGATGAGGAAACTGAGGAAAACAGGATTAAGTGACTTTTCTAGAGTCACACAGTTATTAAGTTTCTGAGGCCGGATTTTAATTCAGGTCTTCTTATTTCAGATCAAGTATTCTAGCCACTGAATGAAGGAGCTGGATTCTCTGTTCTCTCAGCTGCCTTTTAATTTCACTTATAAAAGTTTATGGGATTCCACATCATCTTCAGGGAGTTCACACCTCCTGTTTTAAGCTTCATTTAATATTAACAATTGGAAGTTCACTGAACAAGGTTATCTCTACTGTGATACCTTTCCAGGAATCTGATATAATTTTAAAATATTCACAGTCATGATCTTTAAATCACAGGGAGAGGTTCTTTACAGCAACATTTTACCTTCCTTTATTAAGCACTTTTATCATCAACATGCAATAAACACAGTAGGATCTTAATATTCTCTGTATCTTTCACTCGACTGCATGATGATAAGATGTGGTCTACTGTGGAATATCCACTTATGACATCCTAAATATTCCTTAGCGCTCTCCTGGATCTCATCAATGATGTCCTTGATTTATCCATATATCATTATGATAGAGAAAATAAACAATGTAGTAGTGTGATTATGGAGTTTCTGATAATCTCTCAGTCACTCTTTTTATAGTATTAAGATTTGATGTTTTTTCTACATTTGTAAAGTTGCTCCTCATTATTTTAAGTAACTTAAAAATCAGCCCTTTGAGGGTCTCACCATTGTGTCACCTCCAGCAAAACAGACTCCTCTTTCACTGATATACATTCTAGTCCAACTGTTTCCTTAACTTTGGTGACTATCATTCTGTTTCTTAGATGAACTCATCCTGGGCTACTATATTAGAATCCAAGACTGAAAGCTGAACTATTGCTGATACCAAAAAGAGTTGATCTATTTTGCTGATTGAAGGAAATTACATGATTCAATGGAGTAATAGACCTGGAATTATTAGGAATATCTAAGTTTAAAATCTGACCTCAAACTCTTATTAGCTGGATGAGCCTGGGTGTAATGGGCTGAGGCTTGAGTTGATGCACTGAGGTCTAAGCACATGAGGCTAAATAGTCATTGGACCATACTCTATTAATATATAAGCTTGGATAAAGAATGGCCCCACCCACTCTTTGTGCAAGTCCTGATGTGTTGTATAGAAAATGACGATTTTGGTGGGTGGAGGCAGGGGAGTGGAAAAGAAAGGGGAAGGAAAGACTTTTGGCATTGCTATTGCGACGGTTTGCTCAGCTCAGATCGCTCTCTGTTAGCTGGCTTCCTGTTGCAGCTACCCATATTGCTATAGCAATCTTTCTTGCCCATATTGCTATCGCAATCTTTATTCACCTCTTCACTTCAATAAATATTGAAGATTTTTCCCTTAACCTGAATTCCTGACTCCAGCTGATTTTAAATACGTGGTCATTACACCTGGGTACCTCACTTAACTTCTGCCTTAACCCACTGGAGAAGGAAATATCAAACTATTCCAATAGCTTTGCTAGGGTACAACATTGAACAATTTTCTCACTGTCTGTCTCTCCATGGATCTATCATCTTTCTGTCCTTTCATCTCTTCTCTATCTACAAATCTATATCCATTTATAGATAGATTTATGTATAAATATCTAGAAAAATATGGCTATATTGTTCATGCATATGTATGTATGCATAAACACATACAGATACATATTTATATTCGCTGACTTTTCCTTCTTTCATCTCTTGTTGTCCTTCCAACTTCACCTCCAAATTTTCCTTGGATGAATTTGTTTTTGCTTTAAAACCAGTTTAAGAATTTATTCATAATCATTTCTGTATTGTGAGACAGAATAAACCTCCATCATATTGTCCAGAAGATTTTTTACAAACAAGTTATTATTATAAACTGTCACCATAACTCTCAGTTTAACAAAGGTTTGCTGGTACAGTCCTTAGTCTCTTGGTCGTCTCTTTATAATTCTGGAGAAGGGATGGCAAACCCCAAATGGGGTCATGAAGACTCAAATATGACTAAAATGTCTGAATAAAAACAGCATTATAACTGATGCACATATGTTTAACATTTATGTGAAAACAGTGTGATGAGTATTAATGTCCTGTTCTCTGTTTTTGATTTTTTAAAGAACAACTTATTAAAATGGATCAGTTTGGAGTTGCTTACATTGAACAATTTTTTTTATTTTTACTCTTTCTTTTAGCTTTGTCTTAATTTTTATCTTTACTCATAAATTAGAGCCAGACAGCTACTTTAAGAATGTCTTTAAGTTAAGTAATATCACACACATATGCATGTATGTGTATATATGTATGGGTTTATGCACATGTACATAAACAAACATATACATATTTATACATATATATGATGTATATATTATAAATATATATACTTATATATATATATGTGTATGAGTATATATACATGCATGTTTCTATATATATATAAAATCTATTTTTTCCCAAAATTTTAGTGGCTTATATTATATTATCAGTATACAGGAATAATGATGCAAAATATTCAATAATAAATCAACTACCAGAAAATGAATAAAAATAAAAAAAGAAACTTTGCCACTTTTCCAAACTACGGTAGCCTGTACTGCAGTTCCTAGTTCTGTCACTAATTTATTGTATGACCTTGGACAAGTCCTTCCCCCTCCCTCCAGCCTACTGTTTTCCCTTGTAAAGTGCACATTTTAATCCAGATGGTTCTGAAGGCCTCTTTGATTTCAATTCCATTTGGGTAGAGTGCATGCTGTACTGCTACCACTTTCCAATTCCAGCAATAAAACATTTCATTCTGAGCCAGTTTCAATAGGGGAATGGGGAGGGAGCACTAAAACCAAAATCCATATTGATTTAGGAGCAAGCTTGATATATGATGAATTCATGATTTACAAGCTGTTTTCCTTGGCACTACCGTTAAAGAGAAAAAGAAAACACATGGAGCATTTTAGGTGGGGCAGTTGTTCTTTCAGCTCAGCGCTGCTTGCTTTATGATCAAGGCCATTGTGAAGATACCACCGTCCCCTCTGTTCAGTCCTGGTCTCCATGGGGTTTTAGAAATGGACTATTAAAAATATATATTGAAAGCTGACAGTTGGAAGCCAGACAAGATTTCTCCATTTCTGAAATTAAATGGTGTGACCCCTCTGAGAATGGGACATTAGGGGACAATTGAAAGACTTTGGAGTGATTTTGGTGACTCAAAGCCAGATGGTTTGAAGTTCAATTTTCCATCCATGAGTAAGCCAGTGCTCTAAACCAATGGATTCAGGGACTCTAACATGGAGCTCAGTATGTCCAAAGCATCAGGGTAAAAATGAATGACATTTTACTGTCCTATGATTGGGCAGATTAACCAATTAATCATCTAGCTTATATTGCCAGCTAGGCACTTGGAAATACACTTAATTTGATTACATGTGTACTATATCTAAATAAAAATGGTCAATAATGTTAATAACAACACTCTCCTCGGCATACCATGTTTTCCTGAGCATACGGGTGCAGAACAGCATTCAGATCTTATCTAAAAAACAACCACAGCAGTCACAATGCTGGCGGCTAAGAACAAAGTCAAGTTAAAATATCAGAACCTTTTTCAGTCATGAATGACAGCCATAAGATTGATGTGTAACAATGCAAACAAAGAAGGGGGCGCATTGACTTTGTCTCGCAAGGAGTCTCAGCACTGGGGCTCATTCTCTATCTAATACATGTGTACATTTCAATGTCAGGCCCCAAACCTTGAAGACTTTGCAAAGGACTTGCTGCTGTCAGATTAACGGCCAAAGCTCTCACTGGCTCCTTAATTGCCAGTGCCACTCAGTCAATTAACATTTTCTAAAGGCACAGAAGATTTTTCAAAAGTCCTTTTTTAATGGGAATGGGGATATGTGTTACAAAGATCTGCCTCAGGGACTAAAGAAGGAAAACTTACTTCCTTTCACTGGGTCTCAGTTTCCTTAACTGGAAAAGTTAACAATAATTTCCATGATCCCTCCTGACTCCAAGAGTTTATAAATCTAACTACAAGGTTTAGAAAAATGACTAAAGAGCAGTGAATTTGAGGGGGAAAAGATCCATGAGTTTTAGTGGACCTCAAGTGCAAGATAGATTACAATATGTGATATAGGAGCCCCAAAAGGCTAAGTGACTTTGAGATAGATTAAGAGAGACAAAGCATTGATGACCGGAGAGAAAATTCTAACTATGGTAGGGAGAATGAAACATGTCCTCATGGTTCTTTTTCTTTCTTCCTTTCTTTTTGTCCCTTTCCTTCTTTCTTTCTTCCCTCTATTCCTCCATTTCTTTTTTCTTTACTTCCTCCATCTGTCTAGTCCCTACCTTTCTTGAGGGTAAAGAACAGGTCTCAAATCCATTGATGAGTTAGGGGGCTGTCTACTCCACACATGTGGATTGGTAGATGGGAACAATTTCCTACAATGGCCATGCAGGTGAGGCAAGTTCCGTGGAGCATTTGAAACTTGGTCAGCCATCAAAGATGCCAAGGTCATCCACTGCATCCTGGGCCATTACCAGACATCTTGACTTTTGTCTCTGCCACTGGACTCAATGACTCAAGAAAAGAGAGGTTGACAACTTTGTGCAATTTTGTCTCATTTAAATCCAATCTGTATGAAAAATCAAGACAACCCCCATCATATCATGGGTCCTCTTCAAAAATGGATGAAGAACAACAAGCTTCCTTCCTCTCTGCCTTCCTCCCTTCCTTCCTTCCCTCATTCCTTTTCTTCCTTTCATCTTTCCTTCCTTCTCTCCATCCTTTTCCATAGTTTTGAATAATAAGGTAGTCCCAATGATCTAATTTCATATTCTTATTTTAAGCTTCATGAACAAATCCTCTATTGGTGTTTATAGCTATTGAGCTTTTTGTTCCATGTTATTCTTCCAGGAAATAATGTTACACCTTAAAATGGAATTTAGAGAACTAGTATTGTTGGCCAAAAGAGTAACTCTTGTTCTATATTAGGAGGAAAATTATATTTCAAATGAGTAATTAAGCCAGCCATGAATTCTGATCACAACCATATGATGTGCAAGCAAAGCACATTTTTATACAAGAAGGTTTAATTAATGTCAGGAGAGTTTATATCCAATACACATAGATATATGTTACATTCACATTTAATAGAATATATCATGAAAAATATATAATGCATATACCAAATATCTATATCAACCATAAATATAATATAGATACATGTAAATTACATATAGATTTTAGTTTGTTACATTTCTGCCCTCTGTCCTTCTACCCTAGGCCTAAGTGAATGCAGATGGTGAACAACCATCTGTGAATCCATGTAAAGGAAAAAATATATATGATTGATTTGAGTATTGAGACAATTTGGAACAGTCCCCCCCCTTTTCATTTCCCAACCAATTAAGAAATTCAAGATGCTTGGTTAGAAAATTTAGGAGGCACAAAAGATAGCACCTGTTTCCTACCTAGGAAAAATGCCAGCTTTCAAAAGCGACAACAAGTTTATCCCCAAAGCAGTATAAAGATACAGAGCCTGGCCATTCTGCCCATTGCTTGACCCAATGGTGCTTTATATTTGACATCAGTTGGGATGATATAGGGCCATGAGACATGCCACTGGGAGTTCTGGAAATATGCATGAATAGAAAAATATAAAATAGCCAGGTGTCATCTCTGTCAGGGCCAGCTTCAGCAGTCTGGCTGAATCACTGAATAAAGGTAAAACCAAGGACATATAAGTGGATGCGTGTTGCATTTTATTTTCATGATTAAAGGAGCGTAGCACTTTTCCTGCATACAAACTCCAGAGTTTGGAAGAGACTGATCTAGTCCCTAGGCTAGGTGGGAGCCTAAAGCTCACCAGTCCCTTGCAGTCCAATAGCTTTTTAAAAAACAAGTCTTGGTGCTGGACAGCTCCTTATGCCAGTAGAGATTAAAGCACATTGGATTTAGTTAGAGGGTCCTTACACTGAAGTTTATTAATCTGCATGAGTAAGAATACTGATAGTGGACAAAGGGTGTGAATCTCAGCCCTACTACTTACCTTGTATGAGACTTTGGACAAGTCACTTAGTCTTTCTAAAGATCAGTTGGGGAGTTTTTTATGTGTAAAATGAGGAGGAAGGGGGGAAAGAATAAGAAGGAAAGAAGAAAACCAAGAAGAAAGGGGAGGAAAATGAGGAAGAAGAGGAAGGAGGAGGAGAAGCATTTCTATATCACTTTTAAGATTTGCAAGGCACGCTACAGATATTGGCTGACTATATCTTCACAGAAAACCTGGGGGACAGGTGCTATAATTATATGCATTTTGCAGGTAAGGACACTGAGGCTAAATAGCTCCTCTAATATATAGCTAATATGTATGTGACACAGGATTTGAACTCAAAGCTTCCTGAGTTCAGGTCCAATGCTCTCTAAAATCTCTAGCAGCCTGAATTCTTATATCTCTGTGATCTCTATTAAGTTTCTTCTTCAATCATAGCAGTCAGGATTTTTTTTTCCAGAATACAGATTTTGTCATGTGTAAGTTATCCTTCCCAGCTCTGCATCCCATATACATTCCTTCATCTGATTCTATAATAATTTTATTTATATTATATATATATATATAATTTTTAAATTATGTAATAATTATATAATTTATATAATTATGTAATACTTATATAATTTATACAAATAAATGT
Source organism: Antechinus flavipes (assembly GCF_016432865.1). NCBI lineage: Eukaryota > Metazoa > Chordata > Mammalia > Dasyuromorphia > Dasyuridae > Antechinus > Antechinus flavipes. Next base: position 18,351,199 of record NC_067399.1, on the reverse strand, counting down.
AATTACTGATATAATTGTAAAATAATTTTATTTAGTTACATATATACATATAATTATCAAATTTATATGATTCATGTAATTTGCATATTTATATAATATATAATATATAATTTACATGATAATTTATATAATTGTATAATTGATATAAATCATTCATAATTCATTTATAATATATAATTTATAGTTTATATAATATTATATATAATATAATTTGAATAGAATAATCAGGCAACCAAAAAGAATTTATCATGTCTCTTCTGTGCCAGACATTTTGCTAGCAGTTGGCAATACAAAAACAAAAATGAAGCAGTCATTGCTCTCAAAGAACTTCCATTCTCTCTGGAGGACCCACCATATACACACATCAGTGTGTATCAAATGTCACTAAAAGAGTCATTTAGACCTGGAAAGGATCTTAGAGGTCAATGAATCCAAACTCTTCATTTTACAAGTGAGGAAACTGAGTTATAGGACAGTTAAATTATTAGGGCTTATACATCTCACCTCATCTATATCTCAGGCAGGATTTAAATACTGATATCAAGTCCAAAATAATTTGAGAGAAGTAAAAAGATGTACTAGTGGCTGAGTAATTAGAAAATACTCATATACAGATGATATTTGAGTAGAGCTGTGAGAGAAAATGAGACCTCTTAAGAGTCAGAGCCTAGCACTAAAATGAGACAAAATCAAGGAGAGAGCCAGATTATAGGAGCATAGATTTAGAATTGGCAGAGGATCTAGTAGTCATCCAGTTCAAACCTATTATTTTACGGATGAGGAAAAAGAGGCCCATAGAGAGTTGAAGGAACATTCATGGCACTATTAACTCATGACACTTTCCATAATGACATCAGTTAATCGCTTATTTTTAGATCTGGTCTTTCAACCAATTCTCCCAAACACAATCATCAAGCTTACTTTTCTTGATTCATTTTGAGATATTTTATTACAAACCTTAATATACTATATTTCTGGCCTTCTTTTAAGGCCTAATCTAATAACCCTTATCATAAATGAGTTCAGGTTAAACTGACAAAATCTGTTCTTGAATAATATAATTTAACAATTTATTCTAATTCATCATAATCATCACTTAATTTTTTTTTGTCTGTTTGCTACCAAATTTGCCCTGGATCTTCATAGAGTCCTTATGTGAACTCAACCAGTTTTATTCTGTGGGCTCATCTACTCATAATTGCCTTCCTGTCACCTCCTCTTATTTTGTACAACCTAATCTATTTGATTTATGCTTGACTGGTCTCTCTGAACATGTTTGTTTTCTACCTACGTTGCTTACTAATTACAAATCTGGGTATTAACCATCCCTGATGAGTAGCCACCTTGGAATTCCTCTTTGTTTGGGACATGTTAATTGTTCTGATACAATGGAAGATTTTTTTTTTTTTGAGGACAAAAACTGGCTAATTCTTTGTATTTGTATTCACAGACCTTAGTACGATTCCTACATGTATTGTATGCTTAAAAAACATGTGTTGTATTGACCTGAATTATTGAATTTGCATCTATAATAAATAGAATATGACTGGGAAAATATGAAATCTAATATTAAGGTTGGCTTGAATATCTGTTGCAAAGAAAAAATATGTTATCCATATGTAAGTTATTAAAGAAGTGACATGGACCAAAGAATAGGAGAGCTAATTTTGGAGTCAGGAAAACCTTGATTGAATTAATGTCTCTGACACATAGTAGTTCTATGAAAGTGGGTAAATCTCTTAGCTTCCCAGTACTTCGGTACAGCTCTCTAAATTTTATAGAACGGGGCACAGTGGATAGAGCACTGATCCTAGAATCAGATTAAAATCTGAACTCAGACACCTAACATTTCCTAACTGTGTGACCCTGGGCAAGTCACTTAACCCCAATTACCTTGCAAAAAACCCTAATAAAATTTACAAAACAAGAATAAAATAATAATAGCTAGCATTCAGAGTACTTTAAAATTTGCAAAGAATTTTATTAACAGTATCTTATTTAACCATCACAACAATTCTGCAAGTTAAAGGATATCATTATCCCCAATTTGCAGGTGGCAAAACTGAGGTATATAGAGGTTAAGTGCCTTACTCAGTTAGAAACTTTATAAAACAAGATTTGAATACAGGTCTTTCCCACTGTGAATTCGCACTCCATTCATTATGCTTAATAGTTACTACTTTAGGTCTAATACATGCACCTGAAGAGAAAGACAGAGATAGACAAAGAGACAGGAATAGAAAGAGATAAAGAAATAGACGAAGAGAAAGACAGAGACACACAGAAAGAAGCAATTATCTTTTTAAATAAGAAAATTATAATTATTACAACATTGACTAAAAATTCATTCTATTTAGCAACTCAGTTATCAAAATCCATTTTCCCTATTGAAAAAGTTCATCCTAGGGATTTGTAATCCTTCAATTAATATCTCTGAGCTCAACTTTCATGGTAGAAATACGAAGTGTGTCAAGAAAGCTTGGTCTCTTGTCTAGAATTTTGTGGGGGGGGGTGATGGCTCAAAGGTTTGGACTCATTTTTGTAGATATATAAGCTTTCAAAAACTCACAATATTCCTCATCTATATATTAAGAGCTGAGGCAAATACCACTTGGAGTATTTGAACTGAGAATCCTAAAGGTCATTTGATATTGTTCAGTTGGTTCAGTTGTTCAGTCATGTCCAACTCTTCCTGTCATTATTTGGATTGTGGTTTGATTTGGTTTGGTTTGGTTGGCAAATATACTGGAGTAGTTGGTTTTCTTTTCCAGCTCAATTTACAAATGATAAAACTGAGGCATACAGGCTTAAATGACTTGCCCAGGGTCAAAAAACTAGTAAGTGTCTGGGGCCAAATTTAAACTGAGAAAGAAAAGGCTTTCTGATTTAAGACTCAGCACTTTATCCACGGTACCACCTATCTGCCTCCTAATGTTTAAAAGAACCCTTTAATAATGAGACATATACTCGATTAAAATGTTTAGACCTTTGGTTGCTTTCTAAAAAGACACCGACTCTTTGTATGGAAAAAAAATCATTTTTGAAAATCTGTTGTTTTAAATCCCAACACTACCCTCTTCCCAATCTTAGGATGTTTGAAGAAATGAAACATTTGAAGAAATGTTTCTTCGCTACTTGGCATTTTTATTGAAAATTTTCCAAGCCATGAATCTTTCTATTAGTCAATTAATTACCTAAAACACCCTCCTATCATTTAATGTAATTACATCAATTCCTTCTTAAAGGTCTCATTGATTCACATCAATTCTCACTTATAATCTATGATCATTTGTACAAAAATACCACTAAAGTTTATCTTTGCACTTTTATAGGGGGAGGATAAATAAAGAAAATGATTAATATGAAGATGGGAAAAAATTAATATAAACTATCTGTCTCAGACATCAGAAACCTCCATCTATAAAACATAACAAGTAATGTGCTAGTTATAAATCATACTCATTTTCATTATTTCAAGTCCTAGAATTTTCAATAAAACAGTTTCTGAAGGAAGTAGTGTTAAAGCAGGTCCATGAGGACCTCCTTTAGGTAACATCATTAGCTTTTTTAACGTTACCATCTGTATTTGAAAAATATAAACTTGTATTTCTTTTCAACCAATCTTTCTATATTATTTCCATATTGCTCACCTTTCCGTATTAAAGAGCAGCCTTCCATAAGGTCCATCCATAAATTCAAGGCTCTATCCTGAGTACTGTGGTAAAGAGTAGAGCAAATAGTGATCCTCCATAAGTTTATGATCTAGCTAGGAGATACAAGAACCATGCATTTGAAAAGATAATAAGTATTGCCAGGTGGCCAATAAATTCTAGCTTAGTGACAACACATAAATCTATCAAAACTGACACTTGAAAGTTGAGACAATAATAAAGCTACATTTAAACTTCCCCAAAGAAATTGAAATCTGAGAATCCATGTCCTCAAGAAGTGTTATCTGAGGTCAGAAGAGAAATAACACAACAGCAGCAACAACAATAAGCTGATGATCACATTTAAAGACATAGCCTGGTCAAGTGAATAGAGAGGCAGGAATCAAAGCCAGGTAGACCCGGGTTGTAATGTTCCTTATAATGCATTTAACCTCTCAGTGCCCTTGAAAACTCTCTGAGACTGTGTCAGAAAATGTGCCAACCTGAAATGATTGGTGGAGTTGCCTCTTGGGGGCATTCTCTATGCCAGTGAAATCACATCTTTAAAGTTCATGAAACATTTTTTACATGTCGGATGCTCCCTTCTTCTGTCAAATATGAGTGGTCAGGTAAGGCTTCAAATAGAAGGTCAAATCTAAGCTGAGCCTTTGGTAGGATTTGTGCAGCCAGGGAAAGGGTGAGGGGGATCCTGCTTAGTGATAAACATGAGCAGGAAAGTATAAGACCACTGTGGCCAATAATTAGTGAATCCATTTGGCCAGAACAAAAAGGACATAGAGAAGAAGTGAGGAAAATGAAATTGGAAAGGTCAGTTGGGGTTAAAACACAGGGCACCTCAATGCTAGTCTGGGAAGTTTAGACTTTATCTGGTAGGCAGAAGAGAATCATTAAGATCTTGGGAATATGGTGTGCTTGTAGAACATCCAATTTAATAAGTAATGGTTTGGCTATAAGAGGCTCTCTGATCAATTTTATGCCCTGGCTTCCTTAGCCCACAGAAGAACCAAGGACAAAGGAGTCATTGTCAGCTCCATTTGGCACCGGTGGGAAACCAAGAGAAAAAAAAAGGTTTACTAATTAAAACTGTCTTGCAGTTTACTACAATGCAGAGTACATCCCAGGAAAACTTTCATTTATTTCTCTGTGCTGACAAGGGACAGAGACCATTGTTCACATCTTCTAGAGAAGGAAACTTGCTAATTTCCCTCAGGACAGAAAGCAGATGACTTAGTGTGAGTGTCCTGGGTCAAGGTCAAAGGGGAATTTGATTCTAGAGCCACATCCAGCATTAACTATCTGTGAGCCCATGTGCAGGATGCCTTGGATTTAGGCATTTGTTTGCCTCAAATATGGTTGGTTTGTTTCTTTGGAAGGATTATGTATAAGAAACTTCACCAATGCAAAGCAACCACAAGCAAGAAAAAATCATTTCTAAAGCATTTCTATTATTCTGAATTAAGGATACAAAGACCAAGAAAAGGTCTTGTGTGTGTGTGTGTGTGTGTGTGTGTGTGTGTGTGTGTGTGTGTGTGTAGGAACAGCATGTAAATATCTTATACAAGATAGTTTCCCCTTAGATATTAACAGTAGGATGGAAATAAGGATGGCTTTCCTATAGAGGATGGCACTTGAGCTAAGTTTTGAAGAAAGGAGAAGAAAGAGAGGTTTAGGAGAATGGAAAAGGAAAAGGAAAATAAGAAGAAAGAGGAAGAGGAGGGAGAGGGGAAAGATGAACAAGAGCAGGAGGAAAAGAAGGAAGGAGTAAGAGAGAAAAGAAAAAAGAGAAGCAGGAGAAGGAGGAGCAGAAAAAAAAGAAGGTGGTTAAGAGGAAGAAGAAAGAAGAGGAAAAGGAGGATGAGGTAGAAAGATAGACAATTGACTATAACATAGAAAGTTGTGGGGTATTAAACAATTAATTTAACTCCCAATGATACAGCTACCTTATGTTGTAGATTTAAGCTATGTTCTTCCTAGCTCCAAGGCCAAGCGTGCTTCCACTACCCTATGTTGCCAATTAATTCATAAGGGCCAGAGGTGGCATTTGAAACCAGTTCTCTCCTGAGTCCAAATCCAGTGGACTTTGTATTATATGAAAAGGTTATTAAGAAACTATTATTTAAAAGACCCTGACTTATCTGCTAGGGATATATATAACTATCTTGTATTTATTCTATAAATATTTATTCTATGTACTTATATATGTTCAAGTTGTTTCTCTCAATAAAATGCAAATTTGTTGAGATGTTTCCCAAGCACTTAGCACAGAGTTGGCACATAGTAGACACAAGTAAAATTCTTTTAAAATTTAATGGGGAAAGCAGCTAGGTGATGCCGTGGTTAGAGCACTAGCTTTGGTCAGGAGGACTTGAGATCAAATCTGATCTCAGACATTTAACACTTTCTAACTGTGTGACCCTGGGCAAGTCACTTAACCCCAATCGCTTCAGCAAAAAAAAAATGATATTTCAACGGGGGAAGGGGGAAAGAAGGGCAAGAAGATCATGGCATGATCACAAGTAAATATGACACTAATTAGAATGAGGGATAGTGTAGAGAATTCTGGGCTTAGAATCTGAAAATCTGGTCTTCCCTAGTTCTATTTACAAGGTATTTGACCTTAAGCAAATAAGTTTAATTCTCTGAACCTCAGCTTCTTATTCTATTACACAGATATAATTTAACTTGCCATCCTCACATGGTAATTATAAGGAAATGTCTTTGAAAATACTGATAAGCTTTATTTAAAAAATCAAGACCATTGCTATCAACATAATCACTGATTATTGTAATCTTTATCCTCATCATTTTAATTATTAATATTATTACACAGCATGGCAAAGTCAGTTAAGCACTGGCCATAAATTCAGGAAGACCTGAATTCAAATCATACCTCACATGTTGGCTATGGGATTCTGGACAAATGTCAGAAAACTCTATAAGATTATAAATGAATTCTTTTCTATTTATTTGTAGTTAATATCTTTAAGCTTATTTTGTATTTATATATGAATTGTTTTCCTTGTTAAAATTTAATTTCTTTAATTAAAATCATTTCTAGTCACATGAAAAGGAAAGATTATAAATTAATGAGAAAAACCTGAAGAAGGAACATAAACTGGTAGAAGCATAAAGTAAAGGCCCCTTCATGATCCATGGACCCCTGGTGAAGAGAACAGCAATATGATAGAATTTTCATATTCTCCTGAGATACAACAGCTGTCTTTTCCAGGTGCTAAAAATGAGGGTTCTGGACAGATGGTAACAGCATAAAAGATGCCCCCTAAAGCCTCTGAATGGGGAGACCTTATTCACTTAGTGTTTTTCCCTGGGCCATCCTTCTCCTATTTCTCATTCTCATACAGACACATGAAGTAGGGCCAGCGCAATGGCCTTGGGCTCTGGGGTAGGATAATCAATGCCAGGATTGTCCAACATGATGAAAACGTCCCATCTGGATTTTATGGATCCTTCCCTATCTGAACATCCCCAAGTCTATAGCTCAGAAAGTTCACTTGTGAATATTTTTTTAAAGAGCAAGATGACAGGCAATATGTTAGAGCCTATGAAAGTCAGGACTGTACTCAGAGGGCAAGGGATGGTCCAGAATTGATGCATAGAGTATAAAAGACAAGCTGGTTTGTCCTCGAGACAGATGAATGCACACAAACAAGGACAGGTGCACTGTGAAATTGCTTCCAGCCACCCATCATTCATCTCTCATTAAGCATCCCTAATACATTATTACAGTTACATTTAGAGATGTTTATATAACTGATTGACATCAATAATGCACAGTAATTTCACCTGCTATATAAAGGGGGGTGGAAAGGAAGGGGGGAAACCATTCTTCTTCAGCTGCCTCAGGTGATGTGTACAATATTGCTGAATTACCGGAAGATATTTCACAGAAGGCGTTTGGTTTTACCAACTGGGATTTCCAAGAGGAAGGAGGATCGGGGCTTTATTCAATTTTCCAGATTAAAAAGGATGTGCCATAGGCCAAGGAAGCTGGGAAAAGCGACAATATTCCAGGTCTAGTAGTATATTTATTGACTCTCTGAATACAACATTCAATCTCTCATCTCCCTGCCTCTGCGAAGGCACCCATGCTACAATGAAGCTTAATACACAATCACACACACACACACACACACACACACACATAACACACAATCTTCCTCTTTATACATCTGTCTCTTAACAATTTGTACACCAGTTCTACCACAATCCGGTCTCTAGTATCTTACTCCTCCTCTCTCTCTACCATCATTTTGTAATTACTGTGCCTATTATTCTACACTGACTTATCTTTGTATATGTTATTTCTCCTCAGTAGTCTGTAATATTCTTGAGAAAAGAAAGCATTCCTTTAATGTATTTTTATCTCCAGTTCCTGGTACACAATGGCATCATTACATGTTAGTAATGACTAGTATGGATGTAGCTCTTTAAGATTTGCAAGGCACATTACCACTACTATCTCATTTGATCCTCACAAAAAACCTGTAGGACAAATACTCATCTTACTGATAAGGAAACTAATTTTACAGATTTTACAGTTAGAGAAACTAGGCAAATCTTCACCCAAAGAGGGCACTGTAGGCACTGAGTGTGGATCATAACACAATATTTTTGTTGTACTTTGCTTTCATTTTGTTTTCTTTCTCTTTTTTTTTTCCTTTTTGATCTATTTTTTGTGTAGCATGATAATTGTGGAAATATGTATAGGAAAATTTTATGTTTAACATATGGGATTACTTACTGTCTAAGGGAGAGGTTGGGATAAGGGAGGAAAAATTTGGAACATAAGGTTTTTGCAAGGGGGAATGTCAAAGATTATGCAAATGTTTTGAAAATTAAAAAAAAAAGTTTTAAAATTAAAATTTTTTAAATTTAAAAAAAATTCTAAAACGATACTGGTTAGAGTACAAAAAAGAAAGAAATAGACAAGCACAACTCCAATGACTTGCCCAGAATCACACAGTTGAGAAGTGGGTGAGGTCAGATTTGAATATCAACATTCTATCCACTATACCAGTTAGCTAGCGCTTCAGGTTTATACACCCCCCTAAAAAGTGGTAAGTATTGTTTTCTTAAGTAAGAAAATAAAATCAAAATAAGTCTAGCTTTCTCTAATTAATAAATAAAAAAGTAAAGATTAATAAATTGAAAAAGAATGTGGTACAGTTATACCTAACGTTAGGAACCTAGGTTGAAATGATAAACTTTCCCTTAGCCATTTATGACTTTGGAAAGCTCAAAGTCCTTTCAAGCACCTCGGTTTCTTTCCCACTCCACCTATTTGTACTAAGCCTCAAAGATTGCTCCACTAGAAGGTAGTTGATACTACTATCGGAATTCTAGGGTCATTACCAAGAAATTAGTTGTTTTTAATATGACATGAGCCCCTATTGGTGTACTTTTCACAAGCAATCAGCCAGTGGATTTGTATAAAACCTAATTAATTAGCTTTTGTAAAATTTTTAACTAAGATCTTAGAGTAAGAATGGGTGATAGAAAACATATTACTATCACAACCAAATACTGGGATACATTTCCCCATAACTATTCAATCTAAAGAAAGAGTGAGGTACAACTAGAGGGAACACATATGGAAAGGTTTAGCTCACAAATTTTGGTTACTAGAAATTATTTCTTGAATCCATAGTTGGAATTCTCTATTGCAGGGAATCACACTCCTTGAAGTTGCTGTCTTACTCAATGGACTCTTTCTGCATTTTTATTTTACTGTGTTTCTCTTCAACCTATTTTACCCTACGCCATAGTGCCTCCAGTCTAGTCTCAGTAAGGGTAGGGATAGAAGATGTGAGAAAGAAAAACAATCTCTCTCCTTCCTATAAGTATGAATTTCTTTCAGGGACTTGCCTCCAATCCTCAATTTGCGATCTTCCACTACTAGAAGAATCCATCAATTTAATTTCTCATTGCTAAAATACCCTCAGGTATTTAAAGCCCCAGGGACATGATAGCTTGTTTAGACAACCAAGAGATTCTGTTTCTTTCTTGATCCAAAGGGGATCACACTTCATAAAGGGATGACAGTGTAATAAACCATCTTATTTATTTAAAACACATGAAATGATTTTCAAAATAACTTTACTAGTAATTTAAGAATAACAAATAGAATGAAATAAGTGAGACAACTGTTGAATTCCAAGAGTGTGGGAGTCTTTGTTTAAATTTATTCTAATCTTGTCATTACTATCTGGTTTAAATACCAGGGTATTAAAATATTTAAATAGTCTATTTAAATAATATTATCTATGTACATCTATGTACATACATAGACAGATAGATAGACATATGAATTGGCATGGATTCATGGGTAAAGACCTTGACCTCAAAGTAAAAAATACCTGGTTGAAGTCTCATTTCTGTTGTGTATCAACTGTGTGACCTTGAGTAAGCATTTAATTTCTCAGTATATATAGATAAATAGATAGATAGGTATATAGAAAGGAAGGAAGGAAGGAAGGAAGGAAGGAAGGAAGGAAGGAAGGAAGGAAGGGGGGAGGGAGGGAGGGAGGGAGGGAGGAAAGGAGAGAGGGAGGGAGGGAGGGAGGGAGGAAAGGAGAGAGGGAGGGAGGGAGGGAGGAAGGGAGAGAGGGGGGAGGGAGGGAGGGAGGAAGGGAGAGAGGGGGGAGGGAGGGAGGGAGGGAGGGAGGAAGGGAGAGAGGGGGGAGGGAGGGAGGAAGGAAGGAAGGAAGGGAGGGAGGAAGGAAGGAAGGAAGGAAGGAAGGAAGGAAGGAAGGAAGGAAGGAAGAAGGAAAGAAGGAAGGAAGGAAGAAAGAAAGAAGGAAGGAAGGAAGAAAGAAAGAAAAGAAAAGAAGAAAGAAAAGAAGGGAGGAAGGGAGAAAGAAAAAAAAAGAAATTGTGCTGGTAAATGTTTAACTGTTTACTCTCTGTGAAATAGTGTTCCCATGATATCCTTTTAAATTTAATCTTTGTTATTAACATTTTCTCCATAATTTTATTTTTTCAAATATTTATTTATTTATTTAGAACTTAAAGACAAAATAGGAAAAGAAAAAGCAGAAAAAGAAAAAAAAAAACAAAAACAAAAGGGGAGGAAATTGTTGTACACAGTGAACTTAAGAAAGGATTAAAATGTGAAACAATAGATTTCCATTTCAAAAAAGGCTATATAATAAATTCCACCCATTGTGTTCAGAGCTGTCAATCTTTGTTTCCTTTTAGTTTTTCTTTTGTTCTCTGATGCACATTTTTTAGTTTACTGCTTATTTCCCCTTTCCTCCCTGCCACCTCCCTCAAGAAGGCTACAATTAATGCAGATATATTTGTACATATATATATATATATATACTCATAAATACACAAATACATATATCATAATTTTCTCAAATCTAGGTAATCAACAAAGCAATAAATGAGAATTTATTCAGTTTATTGATTTCAAAATTTTAAATATTCTCATTGAAAATTAACAATCAACTCTTCTGAGTCAAACTCTTATGAGCCATCTCCAATATACCCCTGGAGAAAGAGATAGACTTCTGTATGCATATTCACATATATGGATGCACACATACATTACATACACAGAGGAATACATACATGTATATACATACACAAGTATACATATATCTATACATACATCAAATATGTGCATAACTGTGCCTTGCATTCATGTATATGTATACATATGTATTATTTGTATATATTATATAAATGACATTTAAAATCTGGACACAACACAGACATTAGACCCTGTTAGGGCTTTGGTCCTGTGACAAAGAATAGAGGATTTGGAGTAAGAACTCAAGAGTAGCAAGGGGAATTTGAGGCAAACCAACCCAACCCCTTCATTTTACAACTGAGGATATGGGGAGTTTTTTTAATTAAAACTTTTTTTTCAAAATATATACATAGATAATTTTCAACATTCACTTTTGCAAAACCTTGTGTTCCAAATTTCCTCCCTCCTTTCCCCCCACTCCCTCCCCTAGACAGCAAGTAATCCAATATATGTTAAATGTGCGATTCTTCTATACATATTTCCACAATTATCACGCTGCACACACACACACAAAAAAAAAAAATCAGATAAAAAAGGAAAAAAATGAGAAAGAAAACAAAATGCAAGCAAACCAAAAGTGAAAATACTATCCTGTGAACCACACTCAGTTCCCACAATCCTCTCTCTGGGTACTGGTGCCTCGCTCCATCACAAGACCTTTGGAACTGGCCTGAATCACCTCATTGTTGAAAAGAGCCCCATCTATCAGAATTGATCATCATATAGTCTTACCATCACTGTGGGATACTGAGATTTAAACAGGTTTTGACATGCCAAGGCCATATAGGTCATTGGCAGGATTTGAACCCATACTTCTAGCTTCAGTATCACTATACCTAACTTCTCCCCTTAAAGAATGAAAGCTCTCTGGGGGTAGAGACTGGCTGCTTTATTTTTCCACCCATGTGTCTAGGTGCCACACCAATTAGCACAGTACCCTGTACACAGTAGTTGCTTAATAAATGTTGGTTGTTTGAGAGACTGAATGATTGATGATTCTCTGAGGGAGGAGTCAGGTAGTCCTGGAATGTCAGACTATCCAGAAAAAAACTGAGGGTGGGCAGAAAGTCCATCTCTACCCCCCACCCCAGTTCTACCGATTATAGTTGTGCTTTCTGTTTGATGAACTCATCCGTTCTTTGCTAATTCTTTTGGCTGCAGCCCTTTGGAAGGGATGTGTAGAATGTTCGATGCTAGCAGTGAGCCAGAAATCAAAGCCCTGTGAACTATATAAATGGTCCCTCCACCACCCCCATACCATATTTCATTCCTTTACCTCCCCAAGTTGGCCTTTGCTCGCTTCCTCATTTCCTAGAGATGAATCTATCACCTATTGGTTGAAAATAATTACTTCAACAAATATGTCTAAGGCTCGTGAAAGGCCTGTCCCAGTGGATCCATCCTTTCTCTGACAATTAGAAAGTCAGGTTACTAGCTTCTCTGATTTGGGGGATGACAAGTGACACATTCTTTGTAAAAGCAGACACCCCTGGGGGCTGGGGTGGTTCCATCATGCTCTTTATCACAGCCTGCCAGGCAAACTTGCTGACATCTGGCTCATTTCCTTCAGCTGGCACCTGTTTTGTTAAAAAAAAAAAAATTTAACTCCTATTTCTGACCTCCTAAAGGACCAGTAGGAACCCTGCCCAGGATTTACTTTATTATAACTAGACAGGAACAAGCAGAATTTGCTAATTTTTAAAAGGAAGAAGAAGAAAGACTTGAAGCCAGAATCCCTGATTAAGAGGAACTAGGCAAGTCAATGGTTAAAGCAAATGATTTGAAGTCAAGGTTCTAATGCTATTTTTTAGAGTTGGAGCTGGGTGACTCTGGGTAGGTCACTTCTTAAGTGACTTGTTTACATCATGAATATAGTATGAGTCAGAGGCAGGATGTGTTTGGTAACCAATAAACATTTCTGGTTTAATTATTGCTTATGACTTCTTTGGCCTTGGAAAAAGCACTTGACCTCTGTAGCTCTCAGTTTCCTCATTTGTAAAATGAAAATCTCTTAGGTCACATCTAGGAAATTTTCTTCACCTATAAAGTGAGAGCAAGAATAACACCAGTCTCACACGATCAAATAAAAGCATGTATATAAAACATTTTGCAAGCCTTAAGGCACTATCTAAATGTAAGCAATTATTTCTCTAGTTTCTTTCAAAGTTTGCTTCGAGTCACCTTCTGCATGTCACCCTTTCAGATCTCTCCAGTTATTAGAGAATTGTCCCAGGTAATTATTTTGTGTTTATGTGTTTATTTTATTTTATTTTATTTATATTTGTGCAAGTTGTGTCCTTGAATATACTCAACTTCTTGAGGAGAGAAATCATTTCATTTTTTTAAATGTTTGTATCCTCAGGAGCTAGTAAATAGGACAACATACAATTTCATTAAAATAAAATTACTTCCAATAAGGATCTTCCACCACTATGAAGGTCATCACTTTTTTTTTTCATACTACAATAAACTCCCTTCAGTTATTGATAGGTAAAATAACTTGAGCAACATCATAAAATCAGAAAGTATCAGGTGATTAATAAATATTTAATTGTTTTATTGATTATTACTTACTAATTGTGTGGCTTTGAGAAAAAAAAATCTCTTTGTGCCTCAGTTTCCTAATCTGTAAGTTAGGGAACTGGGCTGAATCATCTGCAAGATCCCATCTAGCTCTCAGTTCCATACTGCTAGGTATGAGTGGCTAACTAAGAGCCAGGCTCCAGATTCAGTTTTCTTGCTTTCTGCAATAAATGCAATTCCTTGTTTTCTGCAATAAATGCAGTAAATGTTCAGAATAAATGTTCACAAAAAACCCAAAGGGAAAAGATTTCCCCATCTCCATTCTCAGATCTTGTCAACAATCCTCTCCACTTTCACTTTCTTCTACTCTCACACACACACTTAGCACCACCCAGAATCCTTCAGGCTGCCACTGCTTTTAGTGAGATGCTGATGAGATAATGTCTGATTACAATCTGGCAGCTTCAGTGAATCATTATTCTGTCCCAGAATGTAGAGTACATGAGTCTGGGCATGTTGAAAAGCTTAAGGCTTCCCCATATTTCCTTTGCCCTCCACCTGCATGGAAACTTCCCTGGATCCCAAGTGGAGAAATATTCTCCATCTGAAGTTGACGGTCTGTCCCATTCACAGAAGCCTAAGTATTGATTTCTTGGGAAAACCCCAGGGAATAACAAAGCAAGGAATCCCTGCCATATTCTTCCAAAATATCTGCTGGAGCTCTTCAGGAGGGCTATTTAGGCAGTAATTTCAAATAATTATCTCATTTAAATCAATCAATTCACTAATATTTATTAAGCTTTTACTGTGTACTAGGCACTAGTCTAAGAGCAGAAGATATAAAACAAAAATAAAACCATTCCTATCCTCAAGTTTGTATTCAAATTGGGGAGGCAATATGGACAATATGGACAGGTACAATAAAAATAAAAGCAATAATAAAAGTGATGATAGCATTTATATAGTACTTTAACACTTTGGTAAAATACTTTACAAATATTTTATATTCACAGCGATCTTCAAAAGTAGATGTTTTAATTATCCCCATTTTATAGATGAGGAAAATTAGGCAAGCAGAAATCAAATGACTATTTCAGGATCACACAGCTTGTAAGTGTGTAAGGCTGGATTTGAAATCAGGTTTTTCTGATACTAGATTTAAGACTCTATCCTCTTAATCATTTAGTTGCCCCTATAAAAATAAATATGTAAGTATATACAATATAATATGTTGGCTCAGAGGATAGAGTGCTGCATCTGCAGTCAGGAGGATTCTTTTTCCTGAGTTCAAATCTGGCCTCAGCAAACACTTACTAGCTCTGAAATCCAAGGTAAACCATTTAACCCCATGTGCCTCAGTTTCCTCATCTATCAAATGAATTGGACAAGGAAATGATAAACCTCCCCAGTATTTTTGCCAAGAGAACCCCAATGGAGTCACAGAGAGTCCAAATGACTGAAAAATGGAATAGCAACAATAGGGAAAAGGTATTGCTAGGAGCTGATGAAACAACCCAACCAATCACAAATAATCCAGATGCTAACAGTACCTCACTTTTACAGATGAGGCAAATGAAACTCAAGACAGGAAAGCTACTGTGATCGTATAAATAACCAGACGAAGTCAGATCTTTCCTAACAATAGACATAAACAATTTTATATATAACAATAGATTTTTCATCACAGCACTTGAAGCTAGAAAGGATGTCTTGGAGATGTTGCTCAAAGTCCACAACAGAGTCACACAAATACTAAGCAGCAATGCCAGCATTTGAATACAAATCAAATATTCTTTCTCTTATTCAGTATTCACTTAGATGGCAGCTATCATATCATAAACTATTTGTGTAGTGATAATAATAATAACATAATAATGGTAATAACGATATTGGTCAAACTAAATTACTTCTAAGGCTTTTAAACTGAGTCTGTGATTGGAAATGTCAATTCTGATAATTATATATTGGATGCCGTTGGGCAAGTCCCTTCTTTGTTCACGGCAATTCTCAAATATTGTAATATGAAGGAAAGGGATTTTGCTAGAGATAGTTCTTCAGAAGGAGATCTCCATCCCAATGAATCCATAGATCTAGTAACCCAATGGATCCAAACCTGAATGCAACATTGTTTTTCCCAAACCCTCCACATCTAATTTCCTTATTACTGTAGAAGGTATCACCATCTTCCAGTCCCTAAGTGTAGCAATTTGATGTCACCATTTGATATCTCATTCTTTCTCATCCTTCCCATCCAAGATTTAGTTAGCCAAGTTGTGTGATTTCCATCTTGCTACATCTCTTGAACATATTACGTCTCTCCTTGGATACTGCCATTACTAGTGTGGGTTCTCATCATCTCAGACCTGAATTATTGTGTTATCCTCCTGGTGAGTCTGTCTGCCTCAAGTCTCTCTACACTCCAGTTCTTCCTCTAGTCAGCTACCCTAGTGATTTTCCTAAAGTTCCAGTCTGGCCATGTCACCCACTCAAAATCCTTTTTGACATGCAAAATCCTCTATAGCCAACCCCACTTCCAATCCCACTCCACCTTTCAATTCTTTTTTGCACTTATTTTTAATATAAAATACTTTATAAATATTTACAAATATAAATATACTTTTTAGAATAAATATACTTTACTTACTTATTTACTTCCCCACCATATACTCTTCAATCCAGAAACACCAGTCCCCTTGCCATTCCAAATACAATACATTCCATCTTTTGGCTTTGGGTGTTTTCTGGCTGACCACAATGCCTAGAATACTCTCTCTTCTCATCTCTACTTCCTGACTTCCCTGACTTATTTTAAAGACCTAACTAAATAGCCACCTTCTACTGGAAGCCTTTCCCAGCCCTTGATTCCAGTGCTTTTCCTCCACTAATTGTTTTCTATTTATCCAGAAGATAACTTTTTTGTATTTATTTGTTTATTCCTTATCTCTCTTATTTGATTGTGAGCTTATTCCAGGGATAGTCTTTTGCTATTTTTTGTATTCCCAGTGTTTAGCACAATCCCTGACACTTTATAAATGCTCTTGACTGCCTAGTAAATAATAATGTTATTAATGATAATGACTGATATTTACATTTAATTAGAATACAAAACTCCCAGATGAATTTCTTCTCTTCATCAATGCAAGTTGCCATCTTCTCTATAGCTTATAGTCTTAGAGTTACTAAGTGCATTGAGATACTAAGTGACTATCCAAGGTCATAGAAACAACATGTGTCACAGGTGGGACTTGAACTCCATTCCTCCTAGTTCCAAGATGACCTCTTTAGCAAATATGCAGCAGTGTTTTGCTATAACAACCACCAAATTAATAAATCAGATCATATCTCTTAAATGCCTTAGAACTGAGACAGAGAAAGAATAAGTAAATGAAGCAGTAACAGTTGAAGAGTTATGAGTGTGTTTATAGATTTTGACTAATGTGTATGTGCACATATACTCCCACATTTATAATCAATGGAATTTATTTTTTTGTTTGCATATCTATTTTATTTTTTTCTAATTAAAGCTTTTTTTTTCTATATATATATACACGGATTTTTTTGACATTCACATACGAAACCCTGTGTTCTAATTTTTTTTCCCTCTCCTCTTCCCATTCTCCCCCAGTGGGCAAGTGATCCAATATATGTTAAACATGTGCAATTCCTCTATACATATTTTCACAAATATCTTGCTGCACAAGAAAAATCAGATCAAAAAAGAAAAGAAAATGAGAAAGAAACAAAACATAAGTAAATAACAACAAAAAGAGTGAAAATGCTATGTTGTATACCACACAGTTTCCACAGACCTTTCTCTGGATATGGATGGCTCTCTTCATCACAAGACCATTGGAACTGGTCTGAATCACTTCCTTGTTTACTAGAGCTACGTCCATCAGAATTGATCATCATATAATCTTGCTGTTGCTGTGTGTAATGATTTCCTGGTTCTGCTCACTTCCCTCAGTATCAGTTCATGTAAGTTCTTCAGGTCTCTCTGAAATCATCCTGCTGATTGTTTCTTATAGAACAATAACATTCCATAACATTCAAGTGTCATAATTTATTCAGCCATTTCCCAATTGATGAGCATCCACTAAGTCTCCAGTTCCTTGTCACTACAAACAGGGCTGCCACAAACATTTTTGCATATGTGGGTCCTTTCCCTTCTTTTTGACCTCTTTGGGATACAGACACTACTAGATCAAAGGCTATGCACAGTTTGATAGCTCTTTGGGCTGATCTATGAAATTAGTGTTGATGACCTAGGTGACAATGAGTTTTTGTTCCATGCTATGATGTTCATTAGACACCACATCAATCCTTCCCTCTCTCTTACTTCTACTGACTCATTTTCCTATTTGTTTTCTACCCTAGTTCTCGGACAATCAAGAGATATAACTTAATATCATTATCACTATCATCATCATCATTGTCATTGTCCTTGTTATTGTTATTGTTATGAGTCAGAGTCTACAATTTCACTGGTAAGGAATTCCCATGAGGATTCTTCCTCCATCAATATGTGTTCCAGATGCTCTGCATAAAATAATCCTAGAGGATTGTTATTGAAAATCTAAGTAGAATACCTAGGAGGACATAGCCAGGATGAGTCAGAGGCAAGATCTGAACCCATCTCTCCTTCATTCTAATATCAGCCTATTATCCAGGACAATATGCTGCCTAATGATAATAAAGGAATAAGCATAATCATAATACAATTATAACTATTTTATAATGACTCCATATGAGCTCCATTCCCCCATTTGATTGATGAGAAAAAGGAAGCTCAGAGATGTGAAGTCACTTGGTCAGGATCACATTGCTTAGAAATTGAAGAGCTGCCATTTTTGATCCCAGGCTACTAGAGTAAGAAGGAACAGTAACAGTTTTACAAAATGCTTTCAGCCCAACCCTTGGAATAAAGTAGTGTAAGAACTGTTATTTTTATCGGATATCCTGAGGATTATCAAGGTCAAGTAGCTCAGTCAAGGTCATACAATTAATAAACCCCTCAGAGCTTGGATCTTCCAAAGTCTGGGCTAATTTCTTTCCCCTACATAGTGATGTCCCCTGCCCCTTCCCCAGCCCTCAGTCATTCAGGTTTAACTCTATTCCTATTCGGGAGGTCTAGAAAGGCTTCTCAGCCCATCCCTGATAGACAACAATGGGTAAATGATCTTTCATAGAGGAAGAATTTCACTGAGAGCTGAGCTGACTCATTTTAATCAGCTCTAAAAGCCTGATGAGGTGAAGAGAGAGCAAGACTGATGTAAAGGAGGCCAGAAGGTTAATGCACGAGCATCCCAGAATTAGGTCATCTTCTGAAAAGAGAAAGGATTTTTTTTTCTTTTTCTAAGTATGTATATATGTATGTGTAGGTGTGGGTGTGGGGGAGACAAGAAAAGATAATGAATTAAAAATCAAATGGGAGCCTGCTTCCAAGTAATGCATCCTTTGATCTAAGCCACATGTCTCTGCCCTTCCTGCAGTGTCCTTGACCCTGAGACCAACTGATAGATTTCCTGGAGGGGACCGGGCTGACTCAGCACTTTGTTGAGATTCCCTCTCTCCTGCCCTCCCTCCCTCCATTCTCCCAAGCTGCACTCAGAGGATCTCAGATTGCCCAGAGTAGACCAAAAGCCCCAAGGCAGGGCTACCTCCCCTGCCTAGCCCCGGGCCCTGCCTCCTCCCTACAAACACACACAGTCCCTGGAGAAAAAGAGATCTTGCACACTAAGCTCTTAACCAAGGCAAAGAGGAAGGAATATTGAGTTATTGTGATTAATGACAGCAGAGTCCAGCCCAGCCCCCTCTGAGGAGTATAAAAAAGAACTCTCAACCCTGAACAGCTCGGTGAAATCAGAGACATGACTGAGATAGAAAAGGTTGCTTAGGAAGGGGCAAAGGGAGGGGGAGCATCTTGATGGCTTTGTAGAAATACACATGCAACTCCTGGCGGAACATTTTATTTTGCATGGAATGTAGAAATCAGCAACGAAGATGATATACACATCATTGTGGACCAATGAATAACACAAACTCAGGGGAGTGAGGAGGACCTGGACACAAATCCCACCTCTGACATAGAAGATCAGAGAATGATGCATTTAGAATTGGAAGGTCCTTTTGAAGTGATGCAGGGTTGAGAACAACAGTGGGGAAGGAACCTCCAAACCCTAATAATATTGCCTTGTCCCTCTATCCCTGATTAAAGATTTAGGAAGAACTGGGGGAAAGAGGGTCCATGGAACGCCACTCCTTAAGTCAGCACCCTCTTTCTCTGGACAGCTCTAATGATTAAGACAGTTTCCCTGACTTCAAAAATGAATCTATTCTTTTGCAAATCGAACTTACTGCTTCTAGTCTTGCCTTCCAGGACAAATAATACAAATCTAACCCCCTTTTACATTTCAGATATTGGATTACAAATATCATAACATCTCCTGACTTCCATTGTCTTCTCTTCTATAATCTAAACAGGGTCCAGCTTCCTTATAATGCTCTATGATAACAATGTGCTAGTCAATGCTTGACAACCAGCTCTCTGCGTGGAGGAATAAGTATCCATGACACAATTTAAAGTTCAGTTTGCATAATTAACATTTTCTCCATCATCTTCTCATATTTAGACAATGAACAAAACAAACAAAAAAAATCAAACCCCATTTTTTTAGTGTTCACTGATTTCTGAGATGTAAATGCCTATGCTGAAAATTTAACCATCGAGTTCAGTGACCCAGCTCAAGATGGCTTCTGAAAGAATTTGTCCTCCACTGAGCACTCTTTATATTTATCAATTTCCTTCTTCAGCCTTGGTTGCTATGACTGGATATAGTCCTCCAGATGAGGTCTGACAAGTGCCAAGGAAAATGGAACTGTTCCATCTTTATTCCCTGAAGCTTTATCTCCTCTGAGTGCTGTCCAAGATTAGATGAGCTTTGCTGACTTCCCACTTAATCCAACCCCCTAATCAATCCCCTAATTTTATAGATGAAGAAACTGAAGTCCAGAAAATGTAAGTAATTTGACCAGGATTATAAAGATGGTATGTGAAATAGTTAGGATTTGAACCTAAATCCTTTGATTCCAAACCCAAAGTTCCTTACCTCATGCCATTGTCTGACAATGAGCAGGTTTGATCCTTAAGCAACTCTTGCAGAATATATTCTGAATAGGTGCACTACACAGATATCAATAGAATGAAATGCTGTATACATTGTAGTTCAGGCTCAAGACCTCTGGTGGCAGTGTAGGCTAAGAATGATGACCTGATAGGATTGAAAAGAAATTGAATTAGGCAACAAATGACCTGGGTTCAAATTCTCTATTTTTAACAGTGTGATGCTGGACAAATCATTGACTTCTCTGGGCCTCAGTTGTAAAAGGAAGAGGATCATGGGATTCATGGAAGCTTGAAGGGACGAGAAAGATTATCCAGTACAAGCCTTTTCTGGAATGGAAAGTCAAAGGGAATCAGAAGATTTGATCCCAAGCTCTGCCATTTACTATGTGTGTGACTGTTTCAGAGATTCACTTTCCTTTTATGTAAAATTAAAGATTAGACTAGATGACCATTCTGGGTGATTTCAGCTCTCTCTCTATTACTATATGATCTCCTGTACAAAGAAGGAAACTGAATCCCAGAAAAACTAGACTAGCTGGTGGAACCCTAAGTTCTAGAGCCTCCAGTGATAGTGATGCACACAGAAGGCCTGGGCATGGTATTTATATTTCAACTCCTATGTAAACAATGCATCCACTCTACAGGAATATGGAGGAGAAAGGGATAACTATTTAGAGAACAATCCTGATTCAGGAACAAAGGTGTGCTTCCTATCCCTTCCCCCTCCCACAAGGGTCTTAAACACATGGGACACCAAACCCCAGGAAAAGGATGAAGCCAAGGGCTCCCCAGCTGGGCAGGCATGGTGAGAAAGAAAGAGTTCTGCTAGAGAGCATGTGCCAGGAATCCCCTTGGGAGCCTGGCCCAGCATATGTACATATGTGCAGTGAGCAGCTGCATGGCTTGGTCATTAATTAGTTCCAGGCACGACAGCAGCAGCTTGCCAGTATTCCTCTCTTGTGCCTATTACCAGGGGACTATGACTGGTTAGTAAGCACCTGCCGACCTTCTTGGAGAGAAGAAACAATGGACACAGGGAGAAGGTAAGTACTTTGTCCAGGTTCTTAATAAGACAAGATTGGAGGGGACATCAAAGGCAATCTCGTCGAAGCTCCTTATTTTAAGATGAGAAAACTGAAGCTCAGATTGGTTAAGTGACCTGCCCAGGGTGACCTAGCTAATTAAAGTCAAAGAAAGGATTGAACCTAAGTTTTTCTCTCTCATTGTACCAAAGATATCAAATAAATAGGAATTCATAGGCTCACTAAGAGATAACTCTAGAGCTAAAAAAAGAAAAGAGCAAATGCTTCAGAAATCATCTAGTCTAAGCGCCTCATTTTTCAATGGGAAAACTCAAACCCTAAGAAATTATTGATTTGCTCAACATCACATAGGTAGTAAATAGCAGAGGCAGAATGTGAATCTAGGACATCCACTACCTGAGCCCATACCCTGTGTATACTGGGATAAACTTCAAGAACTTTAAAGTTATGGGCTTGTTGGGAGATTGGACTAAAAGACCAATGTCAGTCAGAAAGTTATGTACGATGATAACTGACCTGGTAATGAATCTCTCTGAACTAGCTGGTGTGGTCCACATGTGACTGAAATAGAACAATAGGTACCCATATTCATAGATTTTTCAACTTGGGAGGTCCTGCAGGAGTGGATGCTCTGCTGAAAGAGCCTCTGAGAGCCCAGGATCACCTGCACACTTCTTACAAAACACCAGAAGGAAAGTTAGTGGAGAAGACAATGATAGGGTTGTTGCTAAGTTGGGAAACAGATACAGAAAGTGCTCCTTGGGATTTCACTCTATCTCTTCATCTAGCCTTCTCCTTTGCCCCATGATATACTACCTTGAACTATGTTTATTCATGGTCTTTTGTACCTTTCACATCAGACTGGAAACTGGGTTTAAATGGCCTGTGTTACGTACATACATTTGTATGTAACCATAGACTCAAATCCCACTGAGATGGGTCTCTCTCCTTGTTGGTGGAGATGAAGGCCCTACTCTGTGTGAAGGGCGAGGGTTGATAAGAGATGCTTAGAGACTCACCAAAGAGACATGGCTGAGAACTGAAGGAATCCTTCCTAGTTCCTAAGATAAGGCAGGATCTGCCTCTCTACCAATTAGGAAAGAGCTCCATGCCAATAGACTTTGGGAGGGAGGTTAGATGTAAATCCAAGTGCTTAACACTCACACATAAGCAAACACCCAAGTGAATGAGTGATCTCAGCAGTTTGAGAGTTCTCTCCCTTCTCTCCAATGACACAGATTGTAACTTATCCACTCCTGCCTTCAATGTGACCCTTGTCTATGTTCTCCCTGAACTCATCACAAGAATTGGTTCTATAGTAGAGATCTTTGTCTTGACATTGAGAGAGTTGCTGTGACTGTCCATTTGTCTCTTTCATACTTGCCATGTGACCAGCTGTCTTCTTTTCCTGTCATGTCATGTTAGATCCTAGTCAGAGCTAGTATTCTTCTCCAAAGTCCCTCATTAATAATGAGTCACTTTTTGTCATTTCCCCCCTTTTTATCTGATTTTTCATGTTTACCATAATAATTCTGGAAATATTATAGAAGAATTGTACATGTTTAACCTATATTGAATTTTTATTGTCTAGTAGAGAGGGGAGGTGGGGAAGGGAGGAAGAAAAATTTGGAGCACAAGGTTTTGCAAAGGTGAATATTGAAAACTATTTTTGCATGTATCTTGAAAATAAAAAGCTGTTAAAATAACAATATTTTGATAGGACATAAGAAGTACAAAGTGCTTTTCATAGTACAAGAGCTGTGAAGTTAGAAGGGGACTTGGAGATTATCTATCAATCACCACTTACTTTATGGATAAGGAAACTAAAATCCACAAATGGCAGTGACTTGCTCAAGGTAACATAAGCTGTCATTGGCAGCCATGATTCAAATTCAGACAATTTTACTTCAAATCTAGAGCACCACACTGGAATATGCTATTTGTCTCTACTTGGAATCTGTGTGTCCAAGATTAGTCTCATGCACAAGCAGAGTCATTTAGTTTTTGTTGCTTAGTTGTTTCAGTCATATCCAAATCCATGACCACATTTGAAGGGTTTTTGTTTTTGTTTTTGTTTTTTGTTTTTTTTGTTTTTTTGCAAAGATACTAAAGAGTTTTGACATTTCTCTATCTCATTTTACAGATAAGGAAACTGAGGCAAAAAGGATTAAGTGGCTTGACTAGAGCCGGATGTGTCTGAGGCCAAATTTGAATTCAAACCTCACTGACTCAACTGCACCACCTATCTGTTCTAGGTAGTCAATTAGGGATGATTTTTTAAAAAAATCTTCCTATCAAATGTTTCACCTACCCAGGTGTCATAAGACCTAAAATTTCTCCATTATTGAATTCTTCCTCTAAATAGGTAAGCCTTATCTAGGTATTCCATGGGGCTAATATTTGGATACTTAGAAGAATCAATGATCACTTTAAGAAACATATTCCTGTGGTAAATATCATTGCCTGCCTGCCAACCCCTTCCTTATCCAGTCCAACTTTTCCCCTTCCTGTAAATTTTTCTTATGGCATCCATCTAGCACATGATAGACTTTACTGTAATTATTTTTATATTGCCAAAATGACTGTGGAATATACCATCTTTCTCTTTCCTTCCTTGAGGTGTTTCTCATCCTTCTATTACATAATTGACCCAGCTCTGTTTTTGGTCATATATCTCTCTGATTATATCATTCACACCAGGGATATCAAACTCAAATAGAAATGGAGACCACTTAAATAAACATAATGGAATATTATTACATAATGAGAGATAATGAGCAGGCAGATTTTTTAAAAAAACAGAAAGACTGTTATGAACTGATGCAAAGTGAAATGAGCAAAATCATACAGAATAACAACAATATCATGGGATAATCAACTGAATGATTTATCTCTTCTCAGCAATACAATGATCTAAGACAATAACAAAGAACTCATGATGGAAAATGCTGGACACATCAGGAGAAAAAAATGATGGATTCTGAATTGTGGAGGGACATAGATAATAGAGAAAGATCCCTGGAAAAGATAGAAGACTCTTTTGTCCTTGGAGAACTTTGCTAATCAAGTCTGGTTCAGCTTCTCCATTCCCCCTGCAGGGAGCAAGCCTTTTGAGAAGTCAGGAGATGTGTCTAACTTTGCTGATTATTAGTACCAAGAATCTTTGGAAAAAAGCATGATTAATGAATTCTAAGAATCGTGTCTGAAGGACATCTGCCAGACATTCTATTATCTGTTATCTTCTATCTGAATATGTTTGTGCATGATATATTGGCTAATATTACTAGTAACCTAACTGAGAACTTAAGCATTTGTAACCTATTGTTTAAACTTTAAATACATGTATATTAGCACTGGTGTAATCCTGAATAAATCATACTCCTGTAACCACTCCTCCTGAGTCTTGCCTCTTCACTCCTTATCCATGAATCAGGTACAGGGCTGGCCCCGGTAGCTCTCCCATGAGCGGATCTGGATACAAATCAAAACCTACTATTTTCACTTACTTTATTTTGTTAATTTTTTTTTCCTTTTGATTTGTTTCTTCTTTCACAACTGTAATTAATAAGGAAATTCATTTTACATGATTGCACATATATAATATATCAAATTGCCTATGATTTTAGGAAAGAAAGGAAGGAGAAGAAGAGAGGGGAAAAATTGGAACTTAAAATCTTGTAAAATGAATGCTAAAAAAGTGTATAAATATAGAACAAGTAGTCCATAATATTCCTGAATACAGCCTGAATCAGATTTAAATTAGAGGTGAACACAATTCTAGGATTTAGGTTCAGTCATTTTTCGGTCATGTCAATTCTTCATGATCCTATTTGATGTTTTCTTCTCAAAGATACTGGAATGATTTGTCATTTCTTTTCCTAGCTCATTTTGTAAATGAAAAAAACTGAGATAAATAGAGTAAAGTGAGTTGTCCAGGGTTATATA
This sequence comes from Antechinus flavipes, assembly GCF_016432865.1. Classification (NCBI taxonomy): domain Eukaryota; kingdom Metazoa; phylum Chordata; class Mammalia; order Dasyuromorphia; family Dasyuridae; genus Antechinus; species Antechinus flavipes. The sequence continues at coordinate 18,325,333 of NC_067399.1, read as the reverse complement.
GCTAGTAAATGGCTGAAGCTAGATTTGAAGTCAGGAAGATGGCTCTTCCTGATTCCAAACCCAGTCTTCTATCTGCTGTACTCAATAATAATGATTATTAGCATTTTTATGCTTACAAAACACTCCACAAATATTATTTCATTGTATTCTCACAACAATTCTAAGAAATATTATAATTGTTCCCATTTTATAAATGAAGAAACTGAGGCACACAAAGACTAGGTGACTTGCTCAGATTCACAAAGGTAATAAGTATTTGAGGCAAGATTTGAATCCTTTAGAGTCCAAGTTTTACACTTTATCCTCTGCCATTTCTTGGTTAATGTATTTGAGACAATTTGCGACTTGCCCTTATTCTTAGGGTGATTTCTTCAGAATCTGTAAAATGAATATAACTTAATTTTTCAAAATTGTGAAATGCTTGCAAATTATCAAGAAGAGTGTTAAGCACTCTTGATACTAATTGAAAAAAAGAAAAAATTAGTCAAAATTCAGAATCTTGGTTCGAGGAGCTTATGCTATAATTAAAATGTGTACAGTGAGGATGCATAAGAAAATTTAGCTGCAAGATTTAAAGTCCCAAAAATCCTAATGGTGCAATAGCAGTGTAGATGTAGCAAGGACCAAGGTGGCAGGTCAGAAGAGAGTATCTGGTGGCCTGTGAGGTTTGCCAGATGCCAATATCCTAGGGAGCATTAGACGCTAAGACCTGGAGGATCCCAGAAATCCCAGAATTGCCGTTTGCCAAAGCAAATGGGAAAGTAGGGTTGTCTTCCATCTCATCTAAAGATTTCTATTCAGTGACTCAGCTCATAAAAGCAATCAGAGTTGCTATTTTAGTCTTTCCTCCAAGCTTCCATTAGAAGAATGTTTGGGGCAACCCTGGGTCATAGAAGATTGTTTGGGGGAGGAAGTTCCATCACTTTTAAAACTAGGGCATCAGTGAAAAACTATTAACCTTAAAGAAAAGATAAGCCTTTATTTCAAAAAGATATTTGAGGTTAAGGGAACCCTTGTATGATTTCCTCTGGGCTAAATATCACCTTACCTGTGACTCTTGAGTAAAACACTTAAATTAATTCATAGCATATTTCTATCTCTTTATCATATCACTTTCCTTCTAATAAAGAGAGACCAGGGCAATCACAAGAAGCTGAGCCTTTAGAGGGGAATGGAAGTAGGGAAAGAACAATTCAAAGGGAAAGGGCCTAAAAGAAAAAAAAAAAAACTTGGGAGCACAAGGTTAAACATTATTTACCTCTTAGAGAAGATTTGTCATGGGTTTGTCCCATTCTTGACACATTTTGACAATGTAACAAATAATTCATTGATCCATCAACACAACTAGGAGAAGAGCTATTTGATTTTCTCCTCATCTCAGGCCATGTTAGACATGTCAACATGGTCATTGAAATTAAAACAAAAAAGACAAAATCAACCTTTGGATGCAGTGTGGTACAGTGGTGAGAGCACTTGGTCCTGGAGTCACCAGAGCTAACCAGAGTCAAATCCTTCCTCTCACACTTACCACAAGTGCAAACTTGGAAAAACCACTTAAAGTTTCTAGACCTGAATTTCCTCAGCTATAAGGTGAAGGCTTTTAGACTAGATGTTTTTCCTCCTCACCATCTTTAAATCTATGATCTTCTGATGTGGATTCAAATTAAAACTCTACTCCTTACTCCCTTTGTGATCTTCAGATCCGTAGTTTTTCTTATCTTCAAATGATTGGGGATTTTATTAATGACCTCACACATTCTAGCATCACATTTCTGATTCTATGAGCTCCAGAATGATTCTCAGTATCATGACCTAGAACTAAGTCATAAGTCTAGAGTTAACAACTCTGTTTACCATTACCTACATAGATGCCAGGGAGATGGACAGGAAAAATCATTTTACTTGTTCCCCCCACCTCCTCTTGAGAGTTTCTTAAGTTCACTATAGAGTCATCTCTGATCAACTGAGAATCTCAGGATAACTTTAAAACTCTTTGAATTATAATGAAAAAACTAATCAAAGGAGAGATTTCAAATGACTCAGAAAGAGTTGACCTTTCTAGTCATGTCTAAATAGCAGCTAACATTTCCATAAAATTTTAAGCTTTGAAAAGTACTTTACAAATATTATCTCACTTGATTTTTACAACAAGCCTGAGAGGTGAGTGCTATTACCCTCATATTACTGATGAAGAAACAGAACTTGACAGTGATTAAGGGATTTTCCCAGGTCACACAGCTATTAAGTTTTTGATACTAGATTTTAATTTAGGTCTTCCTGATTCCAAGTACAATGATCTTACCCAATGTGCCTCTGAATCATAATCATTAGAAGTTTCAAAGACCAGAAAATACAATCTACACTAGCTTCAGTTAAAAAAGCAATGTTTCTCCCAAGAGAGATCAGACCATAGGATATCAAAGCTGGGAAAGACATGAAATTTCATTTAGAACCATCTCCTTGTTCTACCAATGAGATCCAGAAAGAGAGGGAATGTGATACAGGTTCCCTGATGTTTTTTGTCCTTGATTTCAAAGAGGCCGATGACATCATGGAGTGATGTCTTTGATTCACATGTGAATTGAATTTAAGTAAGGCAGAATTGAGCAAAGTCAATGGTCTCACTTTCTTTTCCAGAGTCATCAAAGGCCAGTAGCAAGACAAAAATCAGGAGGACTAGTTTTATGGCCCGGGGTGAAGCGGATGACCTTGGCATCTTTGATGGCTGACTAAGTTCTTCAGCTGACTTCATGGTCTCTGAAAGAAATTGTCTCATCTGCCTATTTCTCCAGAGGAAGTCTTCCTATGGTGGAAGTGTATATCCCCATCTCACTTATAAGTTTGTTTGTGGCTTTTTGGTTATCTTCAACATGGTTTAGCCTTCAGTCTACATCGCTCACCATCTAGCCACTGCTTCTTGGAGCCATGGGTGAGAGTTGGGCAAAAGTAGACACCCAAGGTGGTTGAGCAACTCTGAAAAGACCTGGACAGACCTTCATACCTGACATGCTAGTCCTCCCTGAACACCTCATATACTACAATTCCATAAGAAATAAAAGTGCAAAGAACTCTGCTTCACATGCCTTTGCCACCATCACATCCCATGGTGTAATATACTTTTAATTTCCTGTCCATCTCTTGTGTTCCCTGCCCACTGTGCCCCGAGAAAAATGTAAACTTCAAAGAAGCAGCCTGTTGTGGGCAAACGGATGCCGGATTCATGATTGTAAAAACTCAACTTCCAATTCTTCCTCTAATACTTGCTGATTGTATGAACTAAGGTAAGAATCATAATTTCTCTGAGCCTCAGTTTATTCATAAGAAAATTGAGGAGGTCTAAGTAATCTCTGAGATCTCTAAAAGTATCACACCTATGACCTTGTGCTTTATGATCCTATTATTCTATTTATGTGATTCTGGGGAAATCCCTTCAGCTTCCCAGGTTTTCGTTTCTTTACCAATAAAATTAAATGATTCAACTAGATGATTTCCATAATCCTTTCCAGTTCTAAATCTATACTTCTAGTTATTATAACTCTGTAAATGTCACTCTGAACCTCAATGGTTTCATTTATAAAATGGAGATAATAAGAGCATCTTCCACATAGAGTATATTAAAATGAGTAGAAATATGATCACCATCTGTTCACTTGTCCCATTATACATAGTAGAAGAGACTAGGACCCAAGCCATTCTGCTTCCCAGTGGAATGTTTATCTTTTCCACCATACAAGCGGCCTTTGTATTTAGTGACATTTCAGATCCCCAAATGCCCAATTAGGCAGCCCAAGTGTTGAGGAATCAGAGAAATCTGGTATCTGGAATGATGGCGCAAGGCCTTCTGTTTGACATTAAGAAAAAGAATCTCATTCATTTCTATATTTGATTACATCCAGCCTGTGCAGAGAATATCCAAAGAGATGACACTATGTTTCACTGGATGGCATTTTCTAGCTTATTTCTTGGTGACAGCCATGGATGCGTGCACATACATGGACACACACATGTATATATACAAACTAACCCATTTTGATTGTCTTTAAAATTCACAGATATCAAGGTCAAGTTCTATTCTATTTGTATTGACTCTGACAATAATCCTTGATAAAATATCATTCCTCATTTTAGCAAACTTTCCAAATAGCTTGCAATTCTTCATATTGGTCACTTCCTAATACTATCCCAAAAGAGACCTTAAATCTCCCTAATCTGACATGCAAATACCATCCAAGGATACCATCCACTGGTCGTTTAGTCCTTGATAAGATCCGTGAATTAAATAATCATAAGATAATACACTATAGCTGGAAGGGTTACCAGGGAACATCTACATCCATCCCCTATTTGATTTGACAGACCACCACTAAAGCATAAAGAGATGGCTCATGGGACATAGATGCAGTGCCAGAAAAAGAGCTCAAAGACATTCTAATCCAATCTCCTTATTTTTACAAATGATGAAAATGAACCTGGGTTCAAAGGAAGTTAAAATATTTGTTCCAATAATACAGCTATTATTTATCCAAAGAGGAATAAGATCCTCGACTTTCTTTCTCTAGGACTAACATTCTATTCACTACATCTCAAAATGGTGTGGATTTCTTCTATATTTCATTCCAACAGTAAGTACTTTCCCCCTTTTATGTTTAGCTATCCACAGATGCTTCTGCTACCATCTAAAACCTCCATCGATGACATGGGCAGCCACATGGTACAATGGACAGTGTTGTCCTGGAGTCAAACAGACTCAGCTTGCAGAGTTCAAATCTGCCCTTAGACACTTCCTAGTGTGGAACCCTGGGCATTTAACCCAGTTTATCTCATTTTCCATATCTGTAAAATAAGCTGGAGAAGGCAATGGGAAACCACTCCCATATCTTTGCCAAGAAAAAGGGATCATGAAAAGTTGAACATAAGTGAAACTACTCAACAACAAAATGACCTTCTAGGGATTCTTTACTTGGGATTTTTAAAATAAAAAACATTCCAACATAATTGGTTTCCTTTGTAATCTTATGTCATTTGTTTTATGTATTCAAAAACTTTACTATGAGTCATCCATAGATATCACCATATAATTGATTTTTTGATAAGAACAAAAAAGACTAATGACCTATCTCATAGGATGATCCAGTCAAAGAAAAGGACAAAGAAAACACATAATATAATCATTTGAGGAAAGAAAGCATTAATTAAGAAACATCAATTTTATATCAGACATTCAGAATATATAAAAAATGAGATATCCCTTTCCCTCAGGGGACTTAAAATTTAACAGAGAAAAACAATAAAAGTTGAGCAGTGATGACCAAAGAATGATGTTTAATCCCAGCAGCCTATGAAAGAGTGAATCGAGTTGGGGTTATTGCTAGCATGCCCTTCTCAGAAGTAATGATTACGCTCATTTTACAAGATCATATATTTAATAATTTAATAATAAATTTAATATCTTAATAACAAAGAATTCCAGTATTTTGAAGATGTGATGATTGAATCACAGATTGTTGTTTGTTCTTTGTTCTTTAAGAGGATCAATGATATCAGGAAGGTAATGTCTTGATTTGCAAGTGACTTGGACTTAAGTTAGATAGAGTTCTGTAGTAGCAGCAGCCTCACTCTCTCCTCCAGAGTTATCAAAGTCCAGTGGTAAGACATAGGTCAAATGATTAGTGATGGTCCAAGATACATTGGGAGACCAGCCTTTTTAAGTTAGGTCTTTCCCATGTGTCAGTTTTTCTGAGGCAACACTCATTCAGTAATTAAAAGCTAAGTAAGGATGGAGATTAAAGATAACCTGGTTTGCTTTCACAAAAGAACCAGCTGGAAGGGAGATACCCTCAATTCCTGGTCAGAAAGGAAACACTTGCTATTTACATTCTCTCTGAGCCATCAAAACTCAAAAAAATGAGCAAGTGATGCTTGGACTAAAAACCAGGCTTTGATAAAGTCACTGGGATTTAAAAAGAGCTACTTGACAGTGACTCAAATCACTCTAGTTCTCACTGTTGAAGGATAAGCGGAAAGAGACAAAAGTAGGATTCAACACTGTATCATCTGACCCCAAACCCAGAACCCATTCCATTTGGAACATTTTTTCAATTTGATTGGACTATGATTCCTCTAGAACCCTTCCTCTTAAATTTCTTCTCCTTTATCCCGAATATTTTGTGCATGTACATAATTGTTCTCCTTTTATCTCCTCCATTAGAATGTGAGCTCCTTAAGGGCAGGGACTATCATATTTTTCTTTGTTCACCCCAGTGTTGATCATGACTGGCTCATAGAAACAATTAATAAATGTTTGTTGACTGACTGAAGAGATAGAAATCAATCTTTTTTTTTTTTAATTTGGGGGTATATGTCAGGAGAGAGGTAAATCATATTGGCAAGACATATGAAAAGATGTCCATAATGGCTGGAATATGAATCTGAGGCTGCTTGGACATAACTGAGACTGTACTCAACTATTCATCAATTAGGGCAACTCAACCTTAGGACGGCCTTCAAAAGTAAAGTGGATTAACTGAGGATGAGCTATCTGGACTAGAATCTGCTTTTACAGAGGGAGAGAATGGGAGCAATTTGCAGAAGAAAGAATACTGGATTGAGTCACATGATAGGTACAAAGCCTGGCTCTGGTATACACTACCTGTACAATCTTTGATGATATCACTCAGGCTCTAGGAACCTCAATTTCCTCATCCCTTTAATGGAGCTAATAATTTTTGTATTACCAAACTCACAATTATAATTCCTCACTGTTTGATCACAAGTGTTCTAGGACTCATAATTGTACATTATCATTAGGAGAATGTGGGTTAAATAAAAGAGAGGCTCAAACTCTGATCTTTGGGTCAAAAGTTCCTAAAGAAGGCAAATCAGATTAAAATGAAATTGGAAAATGTTTAACAAAATAAATACAAATATAATTTAACATGCTAATTTCTTTTTTGTTTTCTAAGATAAGATGTAGCCTATAGGAATCCATTTCTATTTGAGTTTGCTAACATTGACAGAAGTTTGTCAGAGGCTAACATAAGACCTGCCAAAGTTCCCAACAATCATGTGTGATTCTGGACCCATATCATTTTTCATCTGCAGAGTTCTATGTGCTTATCTTCTAACTCTGTGGCTTGGCTAGCCACCTGTATGTCACCGTGTGGACATTAGGCATTCTTCATCCATCTGGTTTATCCTGTGTAGATGGAAAGGCTTAATTTTTTTTGAATTAATGGTTCTTACTAAAGAAACACTATAATGGTGACAAATGGGAACATCTGGGACCCTTTACCATTGATATTAGTTTTTTTTTTCTTCCATTTAGACTGCTAGAAGATTTTTCCTCCTCTCACATTTAGTGATGTTGAGATGAGTAGCTGGCATTATCTGGCTATTGAAAATGGTGTGAAGGTAATAAAATAGCCAAGCCCTCCCTCTATCAATATTTTCAATATAGTAGGTTGCTCACCAGGGGGATCTGTGAAGGCCTTTTGAAAGAGGTGGCACTAGAATTGAACTGATGAAGGGAATAGGGATTCCAAGAGATAAGGTAAATAGGGATGGTATTTCAGACAAAGGGAACTACAGATGCAAAGGCATGGAGGTAAGAGATAAATTGTCATGTATTGCAAGGAGATCCATTTTTCTGGATCATAGAATACAAGAAGGTGTATGACTAGACTATGATATTACTAAGATGAGGAAACTCCCTTGAGCAGGCAGATGTATTTGGATAGTTATTGGGTCCTAAGTCAATGAGAAGTTAAATAGCTCTGTGAGTCACCCAGGAGAGAACAAGTCAGGGAGTAACCAGCCTATATGGATTGACTGTAGGCAAATTATAAAGAGCCTTAAATGACACACAGAATTCTGGGTTTTTGCCCAAAGGCAATAAAGAGCCATTGAAACTGCTTGAGCTGTAGAGTGACAAGATGAAAGCCAAGTATGCAGTCTGTAAAAATCTATAGAAGAGGACAGAACTGAATCTTGTGGGAAAAAAAAAAAACGGAGCAGGGGCTGCTATCAGCACTGAGAAAAGGTGACCTTGTATCAGGGAAGAGTCATTGAAATCATATCTAAGGATTTGTTTCTGTGGAAAGGGCTTCATAAAGCTATAGAAACACTGGTTATTATTCTCTTTTAATAACCTTCTGCTGCCCTTCCTTCCTGTTTTTGAAGAGTCTCATTCATCCTCCCCAGCCTTCCTCTCTTCCTCCTTTTCTCTAGCTCTGGGGATTAAAGGTTTGATTAATAGCTGAAAGCCTTGACCTTTGAAGTGTGTGTCACTCCATCCTGATGGCGTCTTGCCTTATCTCCTGTGATTAGATAGACATGAACAATTAATCCTCCTTCCTCCACTCTGATGCTTGGGTAGGTGCTCTCATGCTCTCTCTCTCTCTCTCTCTCTCTCTCTCTCTCTCTCTCTCTCTCTCTCTCTCTCTCTCTCTCTCTCTCTCTCTCTCTCTCTCTCTCTCTCTCTCTCTCCTCTTCCCTTTTCCCATCTTTCTATCTCTCCTCCCACCAACTTTCAGAATTGGAAAGAACCTCAGAAGACATCCAAGTCAACCTAAACCTGGACCAGAATCCCTTATAAAACATCTCCTTTGAGCATTCATCCAGACTTTCCTGGGGATGAAGGAGAGTGCAGGTATTTTCAGACAAACTGCTACCTAATTTTCTACTTCTGCCATTTTCTATATGTAGTGTGTTTTTTTTTATATTCTGATCTGTTGATGATTAGAAATACTGGAAAGAAAAAAATAAGCACTTACTATTAAAACCTGTCATGTCAGTCTAAATAATTGAATATCCTGAATTAGAAAGTCTTTTTTTTTTAATGTAGTTTGGTTATTTTAAAATATATACAACTTCCCACCAAAGCTATCTGGAGGTAATACTATATAATGGATCTGGAGTCAAAAGCCTAGGTTTGAATTCCAGCTCTGTCACTTAAAACTGATAATCATGGAAAACTCACAACCTTAGTGAACCCCAGTTTCTTCATCTGAAAAAGGAGGTGGTAATTGGATCAGATCAAAGCTACTTAATTTAGAGTCAGTGAATCTATTTTTAAAATATGTTTTGATATTATCATTTAAAAATAGATAATTTCCCTCTAGCCTCTGTTTTATTTTATGAATTTAAGTATATTATTCTACAGAGGGCCCCACTGTCTTCAGGGCCTATGACAAAAGGGATAAAGGATTCCCACTCATGATCATTCAACCTTAAGTCTAAGATACTGTGGACATTTAATTTTTTTTGGCTTCAGTTGTTTACATATAAAATGAGGTACTTGGACTAGATTGCCTCTAAGGTCCCTTTTAGTCCTGTGTTTCTAGTCCTATAAGTGGTACCTGAGCTAAGGCCTGAAATAAGTTATGAGTTTTAGGAGATGACTATGGGCTCTCATCCAAGAACGGAACTAGGTAAGTTGGAACAATATGACCAGGTGAGCTACAAGGTGATGGATTTTTTTTTCAGTGACAGCACATCTCTTAATTCAAATCTCTTCCATTCCATTAATTAAAAAAAAATTATCATGTGACTTCTATGTCTATGGCTTTGAACAAAGTATAGCAGATAGAAAGAAAAGGAAAGGAAAGGAAAGAAATGAAAAGAAAAAGAAATTTTTAAAAAGGGAAAGGGAAAAGAGAAAAAGAAAAGGGGAAAGTGAAAAGGAGAAAGAGGAAAGGAAAAAAAAGGGAAAAATTCTTAGGCCTTGCATTCAATAATTTATATTTCACTGGAGAAGGGTAATGGAATTTGGGTTCAGAGAGCAAGAAAAAACAACATGAGTGTTGGTAAGTGAATAGAAAGAATGTAAAAATAACACAAAATATAGGTGAGAGAAAGAGAGAGAAAGAAACTAATAATGTGGAGGAAAGATGGGAGGCAGCAGAACTGTGTGCTAAGACTAGTGGTTGCAATTTACATTTATGGAGTATCACCCTAAATAAATGGCTGATCTTGAAGTATCCAAGAATTGAATAAATACCCACTGGGGCACTGGAGACAATTGACTTAGTAGTGAGATAAATACCTTTGAAAATCTCATAAGAGCTCAAGTAAATAGATAAATCATTTGTAATTGGCACATAAATCATTTGACTAAAGAAGGCAATTGGTAAAGTGAAGGTTGAAGTTGCTTGACCTTCTCTTTAAGAGGACAAAGCATTACTTTCAACTATATATAGGCACAAGGTAATCTTCAGTCTATAGCAGTGACTAGGTGACACAGTGGATAGAATATCAGGCCAGGAGACATCTTCCTGAGTTCAAATCTAACCTGCGTGACCCTGGGCAAGACACCTTCCCTGATTTGCCTCAACTGTCTTCATTTGTAAATTGAGATGGAGAACAAAATTGCAGACCACTGATATCTCTACCAATAAAATCCCAAATGTGTTCATGAAGAGTCAAAAATGACTGAAAATTACTTCAGGACACAGACACAAATTCATGAGACGACTTACTTTCCATCAATCAACAAGCATTTATTAAATACCTATTATGTGCTAGTCACAGTCATCCAGATGTCATTAGGTCCACATGATCATGAAAGAATGACAAGAAACTAGTTAGTTTTTCTCTCCAAATAATCCTAGTGCCTGATCCCCTTTCTTCTGCCTTGACTGCAAGCATAGCAAAATTTTTATGATGCAAATCTTACCATGAGCACTTGGAGAATTCATTTAATTCAACCCAGCCACAATGCCAAAAGCACAAAATGAGTATCTATAACAAAGAAGTGGGAGGAAAAGAACGAAATAAAGAAAAAGAGAAAGGAAAAAAGAGAGAAAGAGAGAGGGAGAGGAGGGAGGAAGAAAGAAAGAAAGAAAGAAAGAAAGAAAGAAAGAAAGAAAGAAAGAAAGAAAGAAAGAAAGAAAGAAAGAAAGAAAGAAAGAAAGAAGAAAGAAAGAAAAAAGAAGGAAGGAAGGAAGGAGGAAGGAAGGAAGAAGGAAGGAAGAAGGAAGGAAGGAAGGAAGGAAGGAAGGAAGGAAGGAAGGAAGGAAGGAAGGAAGGAAGGAAAAAGGAAGGAAGGAAGGAAGGAAAAAGGAAGGAAGGAAGAGAAGAGAGAGAAAGAAACAAAAAAAGGAAGAAAGATAATGATGATGATGGAGAAATGGTTATTGGATTTGTTAGTCTAGAGTAATAGGGCACTAGCTTTAGTGTTAGAAGAAATGAGTTCAACTTTGGACAATTAACTTGACCTCCCTGGCCTTTAATAGGAATTAGATTGGATAACCTTTGAGATCCTTTTCAGTTCCATGATCCTGGAGCATTGTTAGCCTTGGAGAAAATGTCTTTTGAGTGGTTTAGTTGTAAGCAAGATTTTGAGAAACTAGAAGTGAGAGGTAAAGAAATGGACACACGAGTGCAGAAAGCTTCTATTTTTAGTCATTTGAAGACAGAAGTAGTAGGAGACAGCTTAAGGTGTTGTCAGCATTAAAATGACCTATGTGAGCTTGCTTTCTTGTTTGTTTGTTGTTGTTGTTGTTGTTGTTTTAAGATGGGATGACTATGTCTACAAGCATTAGGGAAAGGATTCATGGGTACATAAATTATGGATTATAAATGGAGAGAGAATGACTCAATTTCATGGAGGTTATAAAAGGAAATGAAATCAAAGTAATAGGTTAGCCATTGGAAATAGGAAGTGAGAAGTAAGAAAATGGACACAAGAGAGTAGACAGAGACAGGTCTCTTTGTAATAACGCCAAGGTCTGTCTACACAATTACTTTCTCTTTTTATCCTCATAAAAATCCTGGGAGGTAGATGCTATTATTTTCCCCATATTACAAGTAAAGAGACTGAGGGAAACAGAACCCTGACTTGCCCATGATCAAACAGCCAGAAAGCTTCTGAGACCAAATTCAAATTCAGATCTTCCTGACTCTAGGTCCACTATTTCAGGGTTGGAAACAATCTTAAAGATCACCTGGCCCATTCTACAAATAAGAAAACTGAAGCTTGGGGGTTATAAAATTTCTTTTCCAAAGCCACACAGTTACAAAGTGTCAAGGGAAGAACTAGATCCTCTTAAATTACAAGCAGCAAATGTGTCTCTCTCCATAATGTCATTATATACATTTAATATTTGATAATAGCATCATATTCCAATTTAATACAGGTAATTTACACAATTAAATTAATATGCTCAATTTTGTGCCCACTGCAGCAGAAAATTCAGCACAGTCGGGAACCCAGACCAAATGCAATTAGCTGCAGAGGTACCTTATCAACCCACCCCTTTTCTTGCCAAGGCCCAGTCTTTACCAACAGAAGTTAAGCTCTCTTTAAAGCCAGCATTCTTTACCTCGAATCCCCTGGACTCCGAGGCATCTAAGGATGTGGTTAGGAAAAGTATCTTTATTTCAATAAATTGTTTAATTTGTAATTCTTTTTTTTTTACTTTATTTTTATTCATTGTACATTACTCATGTACTTTATTTTGTTCATTGAAAAATGTTCTTCTGCAAAGGACTCTTTTGCTTCACTAGACTACTGTGTGTGTGTGTGTGTGTGTGTGTGTGTGTGTGTGAGAGAGAGAGAGAGAGAGAGAGAGAGAGAAGAGAGAGAGAGAGAGAGAAAGTAGTCCCAATCTACAGAAAAGAAAGGTTCAGCATCTTTGTGTTTGAGGATGCCATCCACTGGTAAATGGACCATCTCAGGGCTTATATAGAGTCCTCCAGCTCCATAGAAAACCCATGCAGGGAAATAGATCTGCTGAAAATGTGAGCATTTCTTGGCACCTCCAGGCAACCAGATTTATCTGTCCAAGTTACAATATAATGCTGTGACCCAGAAAGAAAAAATGGGGAGCACTGAATACTGCTCGGTAGAGTTCCCCATTAATGGTCTCAAGCAAGAGTTCTCTTTCCCAAATGATGATTCCTAGCATCTCTCCAGCACAGAGCTTCTTAGCCTGGATCCACTGAAAATTTCAAGGACCAATGAATTTGAATGGCATACCATTATATCTTGATTTCAACATAATTAGTTTCCTTTGTACTAGAATTTATGTATTTAAGGACATTTTTTTCTGAGAAAGGCTCTGTAAGTTTCATCAGCCTGCCAATGGGTCCAAGACACAAAAGAGATTAAGAATCCCTTGTGGTGAGGACTAGAAAGGAGACCAGATTTTTATTAAGTATCACTGGGAACATTTTGGGTTGCCTTGGTAGTCACTAACTCCACAATGTCCTGAGATTGTCCTGATTCTCCGAGCTCAAGATATAGTAAGGGGAACATAATCCCATGAAGATTCTGAGGAAGATTGCTGTGCTGCTATATGATGAGGTTCCCTATAACCATGGGGCTCAACAGCATTTGGATCAGTTTACCAGAAGGTACAATCTCTCCACTCATGAAGGCAGTTGTTGCTGTTTGTCCTTTGTTCTCAAAAAGAATCATGACATAGCATTTCTATTCTTTCTGTTATTGTTTGCTTGCATTTTTGTTTTCCTTCTCTGGTTTTTTTTCTTTCTTTCTAGATCTGATTTTTCTTGTGCAGCAAGATGACTGTATAAATATCTATACATATACTGTATTTAACAAATACTTTATTTATTTAACATATTTATGTTATTTACATAATATATAATATTATTATTTACATATTATATATATATATTATTACATAATATATACATAACATAATTTGCATGCATAATACATAAATACATATTTACTATATACTTTAACATATTTCACATATATTGGACTATCTGCCAGCTAGGGGAGGGGGTGGGGAGAAGGAGGGGAAAAGTTGGAGCAGCAGGTTTTGCAAAGGTGAGAGTTGAACAATTACCCGTGCATATGTTTTGTAAATAAAAAGATATAATGATAATTTTTTAAAATTCTGTTCTGAAAAATAAACTTGGAGTGATAAAAAAAAAAAATCATGACATCAGGGAGGGAATAGCATGACATGCGAGTTGGATTTAAATGAGAGAGAACTGAGCAAAGTCACCAGTCTCATTTTTTCCTCCAAAGCCACCTGGATCTAGTGGAAGGCTATAGATCAGAACAGTTGGATACCAAGTGCCTCATGAAGGCAGCACACATGAAGGAGTGAAATGTGTGCTGACTTCAGAGTTAGGGAATATTTGGGTTCCCATCATGCATTTATCGCTCATTATTTAGATGATCTTAGACAAGTCATTTAACTCCTATTCATCTCAAAATCTTCATTGTAAAAGGTGAGTTTTGGATTAGCTGCCTCTCTTTCAGCACTCCATTGCAGTTTTGCATTTGAGGTTTAGAACTTGATGGAAACTTGGAGGCAATGTAAATCAAAGTCCTTTGATCAGAAAAAAACAACTAAAATTCAGGAAGAAGGGATGAGTTCAAGATCTCCCAAGAGAGGGTAGCGGAGCCAGATTCTGTCCTTCCCACTGCACCATACTTGGAAACTTAACATCTGGTGACAATGAAATCTTTTGTAAACAGGAAAAAGGAGCAATAGATTGAAACAAGGATGATCAAGAAAGAGCATGAGCAGAGGGAGAACAGGTAGACAAATGGAACTGTCCACTTGTTCCTGGTTCTCAGACTAGCTCTAAGTAGATATCTCATCTATAGCACACATCTCATTGTTCATTGCCAGGGCACATCTCTACTTCTAATGCTTGACTCTCCAAAGTCTAAGCACCAAGCGGCTTCCTCTCCCTATAAAAACGTGCCAGAAAACATGATCAGGTAAATTCATTAAGGTAGAAATGATGAATACATCTAGAAAGATTAGCGGAAGATTTCTGTTCCTATCTTTTGTTCCATTATTGATTAGGTGAATCAGCCAACATTTATTAGGCACCTACTATGTTCCAGAATTTGTGCTAAGCTCTGGGGATGAGATAATGCTAGAGAGGAAAAATCTGAAAAAAAAAATCAAGAAAAGGCAATAGAAGGAAGAGGGATCTGGAAAGGTTTTCAATGGAATAGGGTTTTAGCTCAAGCTTGAATGAAGCCAAAGAAGCCAGGACATGAAGATGAGGCAAGAGAACATGGAGGAGCTCCAACATCTGGTGAGAATGCCTGCAGCCAAGAGATAAATTATCTTGTTCGAGGAACAGTCAAGAGTCCTGAATTGCCAAATATGTGTTGGGGTCAGTGACTGATTCCACCTCTCTGGTCTTCTGTTCCAGGATCTATAAAAAGAGACTGTAGAATTGGATGACCTCAGGCATCCAAGGTCCCTAAGGATATGCATATTGTGAGCCAGAGTCTCTGAATTGGAAGGGATCACAGACCATCAAGGTCTACTTCTACCTCTACAAAAATCCTCTCTGAATCAGATTAAACAAGGAATAAGGCCCTGCCATGACATATGTACATATATCAGAAGTCATAATGTCTATTTATTTCCCACATTTATAAAGCAAAATTTAATATTGAAAAAATGGGCTGAGAATAGGGGAGGACAAACAGGAATTTTAAAAGCTCCCATCATCCTTCAATCCAAACAGGTAAATGTTTATGAAATTTAGGCAGGAAATCAGTTTTAGTTTTGCTGATTATCTAATGACTTATAAATCCCATTTATTGTCCAAATATTCATTCCCAAGAGCTGCACTCTTATGATTTATCCCTTCAAGGGGAGCCTGACAACCAAGCTCAATCCTTTATCTATTCTGAATAATGCAGGTCCTGTTCTTCTCCCCAGACAATGAGGAGCAATGGAAGGGTGAAGGATTTAGGGGTCAGAGGAAAACAGGCTCAAATTCAGCCTCTGGCTTATACTAGCTGTATAGTTCCTCTGGACCTCAGTTTTCCATTTATTCTGCAGGTAGCTAGATGCACAAGGGATAAAGCATTGGACCTCTAGTTTGGAAGACCATTTTAAATCCTACCTCAAACGCTTACTGACTGAGTGATTCTGGGCAAGTCACCCAACATCTGTTCATTACTATTATCAAAGGACTCCATGAAATTCAGCAGGATTGGGGAGTGAGCCCAAAACAAACTACCACTGCCCACTATTTTCCCAGTTGCAAGCCGGCCTAGGAGTAGTGTTTCAGTCAATGTTCCTTAAAATGAGAGAAGGATTCTTTATTCAGTGATTCTCAAGAGAAGTGGGTGTATTGACAGGTGAGACACATAGAATATTTCCAGGGAACAAACTTTTTGATTTTCTTTATCCCAGTTCAAGATTTAGCTTGGTCAGGCTAGTTACAAGTGATCAGAATTAGTCTGAATGGAAATTAGGTTAGATCACAAAAGCAAAATTGGTCGGATTCCCCATCCAAATGGAAATTAGGTTGGATTACAATCCCCTCGAAATGTTTTAGGCCTTGTCACTGACCATACCTGGGTTAGGTTTAACCCTAAATTCCCTTTGTTAGGAACTTAGTTATTTAACCAGTTTCTTAATCTGCAGGTAATTGGAGATATCTTAACAAGATAGTTCACCTACCCCCTCTTATCCTGTTCTAACAATATGTATAGAAAACCATTTTCTTATACTTCTCACATCATCCTCAGTTTTCTCATCTGCCATCAAGGATGATGGGAGCAGGAAAGAGCATCATCTTCACTCACCTTATTGTGAGAATCAAATGAAATAATACACATAAAATGTTTTAACAACTTTATAAATGTTAATTTATAATATATATTTGTTAATTATACATAAATGTTATATTACTATATGAATGTTAATTACTATTATTTTTAAAGTATTTATTAAAGACTTACTGTATTGATTGCACATATATAACCTGTATTAAATTGCTTACTATTTGGGGGAAGAGGTGGTGAAGGATGGAGAGAGAAAATTTAGAACTCAATTTTTAAAAAAAAACTGGGTTAAAGATAATTTTCAGATGAAGAAATTAAAACCATTTCTAGTCATATGAAAAAGGTGCTCTAAATCACTACTGATCAGAAAAATGCAAATTAAGATAACTCTTAGATACCACTGCATACTTTTTCTGATTGGCTAAGATAACAGGAAAAGATAATGATGAATGTTGAAAAGGATGTGGGAAAACTGGGACATTAACACTTTGTTAGTGGAATCGTGAATGGATCCAGCCATTCTGGAGAGCAATTTATAAATATGCTCAAAAAGTTATCAAACTGTGCATATCCTTTGATCCAGCAATGTTACTACTGGACTTATATCTCCCAAAGAGATCTTAAAGAGGGAAAGGGACCCACATGTGCAAAAATGTTTGTGCGGCCCTCTTTGTAGTAGCAAGGAACTGGAAACTGAGTGGATGCCCATCAGTGGGAGAATAAATTGTGGTTTATGAATGTGATGGAATATTATTGTTCTGTAAGAAACAATCAGCAGGATGATTTCAGAGAGGCCTGGAGAGACTTACAGGAACCGATGCTGAGTGAAGTCAGAAGAACCAGGAGATCATTGAACACAGCAATAACAAGATTATACGATGGTCAATTTTGATGGACGTGACTCTTTCCCACAATGAGATGATTGAGGCCAATTCCAATGATCTTGTGATGAAGAGAGCCATCTACACGCAGAGAGAGGCCTGTGGGAACTGAGTGTGTATCACAACATAGCATTTTTACTCTTTTTGTTGTCTGCTTGCATTGTGTTTTCTTTCTCATTTTCCCCCTTTTTGATCTGATTTTTCTTGTGCAGCAAGAGAATTGTATAAAATGTATGCAAATATTGGATTTAACATATATTTTAATTACCTGCCATCTAGGGGAGATCGTGGGGTGAAAGAGGAGAAAATTTAGAACACAAAGTTTTACAAGGGTCAAGGTTGAACAATTATCCATGCATGTGTTTTGAAAATAAAAAGCTTTAATAAAAAAATGTTCAAATTTGTCCTTATATGTAATTGGAAAAAAATACTATTAAAACACTTTGGTGAATGCTAAGCATGAGGACCTAGGGATATAAAGAGAAAAAATTTAAAAGTCCCTGTCCTCAAGGATCTTACATTCTTAAATACTGATGGGGGGCACTAGATGATCTTGAGATTCTCACAATCCTGGGATTCTCATGCTCCTCTGAACCTTCTCATCCTACCACCATAATAACTTATGAAGTGCAAGCTGTACCGGCCATACTTCCTAAGGAGATCCTACATTCTGCAGCAGCTGCTTCTAATCCTGCCTCTAACCCCATCAAGAGCAACTTTCCCCAGAATTAGCTGCTCTCTGTGCTCTCCTTTGGCTTGGCTTCATTGATTACTCTGCAGCTGTTGGAGGGGGTGATGCAGTTTGCCTGTTTTCTTCATCATCTTGGATCAGATTGCAAAGATTTTACAAACATTTTGAAAAGATCAAGGTGATAAACTTGCCAGTGTGCACCGGGCAGGTGGGCTCCCCATCAGGAAGATGGAGTTATCAGTGGATGCACATGACTAAGATTTATCTTTTAGGGAATCCACATAGAATTAGATGTTCATAAGTAACTCTATCTCCCACCTGGGGCCCTGAGAGAAAGTGGTTGGCAGATAACAGGGAAGCTCACAATAAATTGAGCAGAGTAAAGAATATCCGAGAAGGCTTAAAATGTAGCAAAGGAGGGGATTATCCAACCAGAGGGTTTGGCTTCTTTGCTAAAGCAAAGACCTTTGGGAAATGTTGACCAACCATGATTCCAGCGGATGGATAATGATATCTTACCTCCTTTCTGACCTAGAGCTGATGCAGAATGGAAAATACATTTTGAGGATGGATGATGAGGGATTTTCCTTTTCTTGGCTGTAAATATCTGTTGTGAGAATTTTGGGTTTTTTTCACTTCTTTTTCTGTATGTATGAGGGAGTTGGAGGAGGAGGAGAGAAATGTGTATTCATTTTTAACAAATAAACTAGGTGGGGCAGTGGATAGAGAGCTGGTCCTAAAGTCAGGAGGACCTGAGTTCAAATGTGATCTCAGATACTTAACAAGTGCTAGCTATGTGATCCTAGGAAAATTACTTAACCCCAATTGACTCAGAAAAAAAAAAGATACCCTTTTCCAAAAGGTCCTGCTCTAAGATGACATTGATCACAAGACATTTGAGTAGAGCAAGCTTTCCCCTTCATCTTGCCCTCTATCTTAGAAACTCTGTCTTCTTTCATAGCTCATTCAAGTAATTTCTTCCTATAGGGAGATCAACTTGATCTCCTAGTTCTTAGTTTTCTCTCTTTGAATTATTATTAGTTATTAAATTATGTTTATCTATTCCTTCATATCAACCTCTCAGAATATAAGTTTCTTGAAGGCAGGGACTGATTTTTCCCCATTTTTCCATTTGTTTTTGCATCTCCACCACTCGTTAAATTTTAAATGGATGCCTTTTTAGAGGGATGAAGAGATGATAAATGATAGATACATACATATACATCTATAATATATATTATATATTTATTAATATATAATACAGTAATAGTGACAGGTAGTGATTAGGTAGCAATTTGAAATTTTATTTTATATTTTATTATATATATATATATATATATATATATATATATATATAATATATATATATATATATATAAATGTAATAAAGCTCTGTAGCCACAGAGCGTTTCTTATTCCCTGCCATGGGGCTCACCAACAGTAGCATCTCTACCTGTGTCCCCTGTGGTGGGAGACATATTTGGGGCATAAATCCTCTCCAAGGCCTCAGCACTCATACCATTTCCACCATTCATGCAGCTGCTGAGTTATCAGGGCAGCCCTCCTTAAAGAATCAAACTGCTTCACCTGGACAGAAGACAATTCTCCAAATGAAACTATTCATCTCCTCCCGCTCTGACAGGGTTTTCTTTTTGCTGAATAGGAAAGATGTAGGCATATTTCCAGCATTCATCTCTCAGACTGATTTCTTTAGCGTTCTGAAACCACTATTTAAAAAACCCTGTCAGTTCCATCGTCCCTCTCGCTACAGGCGGCTGCCTGAGTTATTATCTGTCTGTACCCACCTGACTTTCCCGTGGAAGTGCAAGGCCCTAGGGGAGAAGCCCAGCAGGAGCAATCACAGATGCACACCACTGGCTCCTCCATCATCAAGCCGCCTCAGCAATGGCCCGGGCAGCCCAGACCCCTGCTTTCTAGGGCTTGCCTTTCTGTAAGACACCCAAAAATCAGTTGTGGTCAGAGGGGAATCAGAGAAGCTTGGTTCAGATCTAAGTTTTGCTATTTGCTGCCTCAAGTCACTTCATCTCCCCGGGCCTTGGTTTCCTAGTCTATAAATGAACACAATTGGATTAGATGAGCATTATTTCTAGAGGCAAGGGGACTTGGACTCAAATACCTGCTATACTGTTTGTTTTTTGTATCATCTTGGTCAAGCCATCTTGCCCACTTTTCTGGGACTTGTTTTCCTCGACCTTAAAATATGGAGATTTGGAAAAGGTAATCTTTGATAGACCAACAATCCTAAATCTTCTATTTTTCTTCTTAATTTGATATCCAGCACTCCCTGTACAAAACCACATTGATCTCTTTATGAAAAGGTGATGATTGGAGTAATTATTGTTATTATCAACATCATTTCTTTTTGGACCAGTTCTCTGATTTCAGTTGGGTAGACATAAATACTTCCATAATCTTCCCTGTTCCTACCATTCCAGTCTCTTTATATGTTCACACACATACACACACACACACACACACACACACACACTTTATGATTCAGTGACAATGATCTTTCTGTTTATTGCACACAAAGCTCTCCCTCCCCACTCCAGAAGTTTCACTGCTATCCTCCATACCTGGAACTCTCTCCCTTCTCAACCCTTCTCTTCCCTACTTGCCAAACTTCTTCCAAGACTCAGCTAAAGTCTTACCAGCTACAAGACACCTTCTCTGATTCTCCTCCTCTTACAAGAGTAACTTCTCGTTGATTCTCTCCAAATAATCCTGCATATATCTCATCTGTACATAGTTGTTCACATTTTCTTTCCCATAAGAAGGATCTTCACCTCCTAGAGAAGACACCGTCTTTTGACTTATAACATGTATACAGTGCTTTGTGTATGTCAAGTATTATACTATAGTTACCACAACCCTGGGAGGTAGGGGCTATTATCACCACATTTTACAGATGAGGAAACTAAGGCTAACAGAGGCAAAGTGATTTGCCAAAAGGTCACACAGCTAGCAAATGCTTGAGTCTGGATTTTAACTTATGTCAGGGGTCCTCAAACTATGGCCCTTGGGCCAGATGCAGCAGCTGAGGATGTTTATCCCCTTCACCCAGGGCTATGAAGTTTCTTTATTTAAAGGCCTACAAAACAAAGTTTTGGTTTTTACTATAGTCCGGCCCTCCAACAGTCTGAGGGACAGTGAACTGGCCCCCTATTTAAAAAGTTTGAGGACCCCCGATTATGTTATCCTAAGTGTTGTCCAAGCTTAGTCAAAGAGAATTGAGAAAAGGTCAACAGATTTAGCAATTAAGATGTCATTGGGAACTTTGGAAAGAACATTTTAAAATTGAGATATAAAGTAAGAATCCAAATGACTAAAGTCTGAGATACAAGTAAGAAGAGGAGACATTGAAGCAATATGAATTCAGGATAGTCTTTTCAGGAGTTTAAGGGAGGGAAAATTTAGGAAGCTAGCTTGAAGGGTAGTGTCAAGGAAGGGATTTTAAGGATAAGGAGAGATGGATTCATAGAGTCATTCAATAAATAAACCAGATAACAGAAACTGAGGACTAGAAAAAGTAAGGGGAGTGGTAGGTAAAATTCATTAGAGAAGGCAGGGGAGGGGGGGTGAAATCAATGTAGAAGGTTTGAACCAGGTGAGAAGAAAGGTCACTTCTCAATTGAGATTTGAATAAAAGGAAGCAAGGAAAATGATGTCAAGAAGTTTTTAGCTGCAGACAAGAGGAGAAAAAGGGACTTAAGAGCCATAGTCTTGATTTTCTCAGTGAAGTGTGATGAGATCAGTATGAATTAGCAAAACAATGTGGCTGCCCAAACTGCTAATGTAATAAGCTAATGTGATTCTATTAATGTAATGTGACTAATGTAAGTTTATTAATGTCAGGCCACATTAATATAAGTAGTATTTGGAACAAGGAAGGAAGGTGATATCCTCATAGTACTCTGGCCTGTTTATAAAGTGTCTGGGGCTACATGTCCAGTTCTGGGGCTCACATATAAGGAGGGACATTCACAAACTGAGTCATGACTAAATAATGATGATGATTCCTGAAAAATCACATGATCCTATGTTTCCTTTCCTATAGAGATACCTTTCCCAATGTCTCAATTCTAGTGCTTCCTTCTTTTTATTATTTCCCATTTGTTCTGTATGTATCCTGTTTGTACAATGTCTTTTCATGTGTCTCCTTCAGCAGATTGAGTCCCTCAAATATAAGGCTTATAGTTTACCTTTCTTTGTATCCCAGCACGTAACATGGTGACTGTCATATAGCATATAGTTTATTAAGTGTCTTTCTCTGTGTGTCTCTGTCTCTGTCTCTGTCTCTCTCTCTCTCTCTCTCTCATGTATACATATGCTTATTATATAAATGAAACATACATACAAACATAAATGTCTATGTAGACACATACAAATTTTGGGGGTATCTCATCTGAGGAATGCCAAGGACTTGTACTTTAATAGTTTTCTTCAAATTATAGTTTTGGGTTTTTTTAATAATAATAGCTTTTTATTTTTCAAAATATATTCAAAGATCGTTTTCAACATTCACACTTACAAAACCTTGTGTTCCAATTTTTTCTCCCTCCCTCCCTGCCTACTTCTTCCCCTAGACAGCAAATAATCCACTAAAGGTTAAACATGTGCAATTCTTCTAAACAAATTTCCACATATATCATGCTGTGCAAGAAAAATCAGTCCAAAGGCGGGGGGAATGAGAAAGAAAAGAAAACAAGGAAATAAATAACAACAAAATCGAAAATGCTGTGATGTGTCCCACATTCAGTCTCCATATTCTCCTTTGGATGCAGATGGCTCTCTACATCGCAAGTCTACTGGAACTGTCTTGAATCACTTCATTGTTGAAAAGTGCCAAGTCTATTATAGAGTCTTCACCCCTCTGCATCTCAACTTGCATATCCTTAAAATGAATGGGGTTGACTCAATGACATCTAAGTTCCCTTTCATCTTTAAATCTACAATACAGAGATATTACAAGAAGACAGATTTTTTTGTCTCACTCTAAAGATTAACTCTCTTGTAATGAGGGTAGTATAGTCAATGGTGTATGTAGCCTAATAAAGTGCTGAGCTCTCTGTTGTTTGAAGTATCCAACACAAGTTTAATGGCCAGATCTCAGACCAGCTGTCCAGGGGACAAGTTGATGAGAAAGAGGGGAAAAGGGATTGGATGCTATGAAAGCCCTTCCAGGAATCTGTAATCCCATTATAAGAAAGCTCACAGCAGATCCAAGTCGGTAGCCATCCATGTCACTGATTTCAGGGAATGAAGGAAATACCCACTTTAACTCATTTCCAAGTCCCTTGCTGTGAGCACTAATTATCTGGTGTTTATGTCACTGCCTGTGCATTTTAAGAGCTGCTCACTGATCCAGGCTGGCCTCCCACTTGATTATTCTGAGTGCTCAGCAGGAGATATAAACTGTATCCAGGCAGAGGGCATTATGTAAAATTCTGGGGGGGGCGGAATTATATGGGATAGAAGGGCTTCCAATGCAGCACAAGGCAAATGGAAATCATATGGACTAAAGACTTCCTTTTAATTGGAACAGGGAATCAGAGATTACTTCTGGTGGGGGAGGAAGGAGGAGACATAAGATTGGAAATCAAAACCCCTTTGTCACGTTCTCATCACCCTTCCTGGGATCACCGGGGGGGGGGGGGGACTTGACCCCATTTACCAGGAAGCATCTAAACAAACTGAAATGCAGATCTTTTCTAAATAAATGAAAAAGGCAGGGAGGAAAAGATGGCATAGAGCAAAGCTTCTTAAATTAGGAGTCATGAACCCATATAGAATGTGGGAGTCACAAAATTATGGCTTATTATCAGTATGCGTATTTTCCCATGTACCCAGGGTTACATAAAAATTTCTCAGGTGAAAAGGGGCTCATGAATGGAGAAAGTTTAAGAAGCCCTGGCTTTGGGCAGCTCGGTGGGGCAGTGGATAGAGCACCAGCCCTAAAGTCAGGAGGACCTAAGTTTAAATCTGGCCTCAGACACTTAACACTTCCTGGCTGTGTGACCCAGGCAAGTCACTTAACCCCAATGGTTAAGCAACAAAAAAAAATAAGAAGAAGAAGAAGAAACCCTGGCATAGAGCACTGGATTGGCAGTTTAGAAGAGCCCAGTTCAAATCCTACCTCAAACATTTACTATCAGTGTGACCTTATATAAATCACTTAACCTTGGTCGGCATTAATTTCTCAATTTGTAACACTGAAATAATGATAACACTTACCTCAAAGAGTTTTTGTGGAGATGAAATGAGGTAAGCTACATAAAATTTTAAAATCTTAAAAAGTACGTATTAGTAAGGATGTAGACAATTTTCTGAAACATAGTGTCTTGCACACAGTAGGCACTTACATTATATATGTGCCCCACCATACAGCTGTGAGTAGAAACTGTCTAGGACCCAGTATGCCACAGGATCTTCCACTGTGGCCCTAGATTGTGAACGCAGGGATTTTTCAGAAAATTGTCACTTCCTACAGAGAGCCAGACCTGCTGAATCCCATAATCTATTCCCAGTGCCATGCTCTGTGGCACATCATGAGAACTCCACAAAGGGAAACACCATGAAGTAGCCAGGATTCCCCCTTGTGTGGGCTTCACTGCCATTGAGTCTTACGTTAATGCCCACCTTCCACATGAACGCCATATATTTTTGGCAGTGTACCCCAGGGTTTTGAACCAGCTATTCTTCCTATACTCTCCTCTTACTGAAGTCCTTTCTGAGTCAAAAACTCATGATGGTTGATTCATGATGGGGAGCAGACAAGTAGGATTCAGGAACCAGCATGCTAGAACTCCAGAGTCTCAAAGTTAGTCCTAGAACTCTGGGGCTAGAAGTCAGCTGTCCTCTGTGAATTGGTCCTGCCAGTGTGAGAACAGCTTGAAGAAGTGACTTCAGACTTTTTTTTGTGGCAAAGACAAAAGAAAGGCAAAAACAAGCAACCAATTAATAATTATTTCTTAAGTACCTACTATGTGCCCCTAACTTTGAAGATCTTAGGGTCTAATGGTGGAGAAAACATATGCATAAATTGACATATGTTAAATTATTATTAATCAATAAAAAAACATCATTCAGGGAAAAAAAAACCATTATCAGGCAAAAGGTGCTTGGTCAAATGATCAGACAGGAGGCTACTACTCCATTCCTCATCTTCCTTTCAAAGGCTGGAGATTGAGCAGGAAACTGCAGTGGGCAATGGACACCCTGCTCCTCCCACCAACTATCCTCTTTCTCTTCCCTCAAGGTACAGTTACAGTAGGAGATGAAAGGCCTGAGGTCAAAGGGAGAGGTTTTCTTCTTCACAATGAGTTGGGGATAGAAAGGATAGCAAGAGGTCCAAGATGCCTTGTGTTGGCACAGAAGGAATTTTCTGCCCCATCTCCTTTTCCTTTTCCTCCTCCTCCTCCTTCTCTTCTTCTTCTTCCTTCTTCTTCTTCTTCTTCTTCTTCTTCTTCTTCTTCTTCTTCTTCTTCTTCTTCCTCTTCTTCCTTCTTCCTTCCTTCTTCCTTCTTCCTTCCTTCTTCCTTCTTTTTCCTTCTTCCTTCTTCTTCCTTCTTCCTTCTTCTTCCTTCTTCCTTCTTCTTCCTTCTTTTTCCTTCTTCCTTCTTCTTCCTTCTTCCTTCTTCTTTCTTGTCTTCCTCTTCTTTCTCCTCTTCCTCTTCCTTCTCTTCCTCCTTACCCTCCCCCTTCTTCTCCTCCTCATTCTCTTCTTTCTCCTTCTCTTCCTCCTTTTCTTTCTTTTCCTCCTCCTTCTTTTCATCTTCCCTCTTCTTCTCCTTCTCTTTCTCCTTTTCCTTCTTCTCCTCCTCATTCTCTTCTTTCTCCTTCTCTTCCTCCTTTTCTTTCTTTTCCTCCTCCTTCTTTTCATCTTCCCTCTTCTTCTCCTTCTCTTTCTCCTTCTCCTTCTTCTCCTCCTACTACTATCATCATCATAATCCCTACTACTGCCATTACTACAAGTAGTATTTATACCGCTCTTTAAGGTTTGTAAAGCAATTTACACATATCATTTGATCTTCTCAATCACTCTATTATTTGGTGGTCCTATTATTCCCATTTTACATATGAAGAAACTTAGGCTAAGAGAAATTAAGTTACTTGTCCAGGGTTCATTGTTAGTAAATGTCTTCCTATAGCTTTGTCTAGTATTCCATCCACTAAAGCCATATAGAGATATATACATAATAAATACATATTGACCTTAGAGGTGAAAACACTAGAAATCAGAATGATGAGGAAAGACTTCTTAAAGAAGGTATCATTTGAGCTGAGTCTTTTTTTTTAAGTGTGTTTATTTAAAATTTCAATACAAAATAGAAAAAGAAGACAAAAAATTGTCATGTGCCTAGAAGAACATGAGAGGATTCAAAATATGTAGCAATAAATTTTCATCTCAAGAAAAGCTATATCATAAACACAAGACATTGTATTCAGAACTGGCCCTCTTTTTTGCTCCTTTGTAAGTTTCTTTTGTTTTCTGCTGTATAGTTTTTTACTTTATTCTTTTTCCCCTTTCTTTCCCCCAAGATGCCTCAAGCAGACTATATTTAAGTATGGGTATATTTGTGTGTGTATATGTGGGTGAATATTTATTTATTCATTCATTCAATTATATTTTATATATTTATAGATATATATTATATATGTATATATTTACATATAATTTATATTATTTATTTATTTACATATCATATATTTCTTTATATATTTATATGTTTAGGTAGATACAAATATTCACTTGTGTACATGCACATAATTGAATATAATATTAATATGGCTAAGATATTGAGCTGAATCTTGAAGGAAGTCAGGGATTCTAAAGAGGCAGAGATGAGGAAACAGAGCCTTTCAGGTATAGGGCCAGTCCATAATGTGCGATGTGGGGAGATGAGATACACTAATAAAATCCCAGAGACTTGTGACTTGCCCATGCTGATAAATGAGTCCCTACACTTTGTCACCATGTTCCCTTATAACCATTTTTGAGGTGATCCAACCAAAATAAGGCACGTGACCTCTGAAACTCTTACCAAGGAATAACATTTCTTTTTGTAGCAAAGTACCCAGCCTCAATTGGAGTTGAACTAACATCCTTGACCTCATTATTGTCCCGCTCTGCCCAGCTGAGTTTGCAGCCCTTCCGGCTCACAAGATGCTGGTTGTTTGGCACAAGACGCCCCAGATCCTGAGCTCCTCGCCCTTGATGATCAAAGATGACTTCCATGAACTGACTGGACGGAGGGACATGTGCTATATGCTATATCTTGCCCCCACTTGCTCATTCAGCCTCCTGCTCTTGAGAAGTACAGGTAGGGAGACAGATGGTCAGCCTGGAGGGAAAGAAGCATAAAAGGCAACAAAGAGAGAAAGAAACAAAAAGTATTTAACAAGGATAAAATTAGAGTCTTGGCAAAGACTTCAAAGTGTTGGACACTTTGAAATACTTGACAAACCATGTGTTACTGTTAACATTAAATTGAATGGCCAAAAGGAAATAATTTTCTTTCAAAGAGAAAGCATCGCTTCTACTATCAGAGAAACAGAAAATTTACATTGGCTTTGTAAACATACATTTAATTCACCAAGTATTTATTGAGCACCTACTATGTGCCTACTAGCATTGTTAGTCATTGGAGAGATAAAGAAAAAGTAAAAGAGCCTCTGTTCTCAAGGAATTTGCATCTTCAATATTCAGGGAAATTTCTGATCCAAGAAATTTTTGCTGAAGTGGGAGAAAATCCAGCAAGCCTTGACTTAGAAGGACAGTGTGGTGACATGGACAGGGTCACTCAGCTCTTTTGAGACACTCACTATCTCTGACAAAATTATTTCCCATCTCTGAGTTTCATTATCTGTAAAGAGAAGTAATTAGGCTAGATGGCTGTTAAACTTCCATCTGAGTCTAATTCTATGATTCTCTGATTATGGCCCATCCTATGAGAAGGATGTCACCTCCTACAGTTGTTAGTGTACCTACTCCCCATCTCTAAATCTGGAGGAGAGAGGAGGCTGATGAATTTGTGCAGCTCTGCCTCGCTTAAGTACAATTTACATCCAGATCACCCTTGGAATATCACTGATCTCTTCAAGAATGAAAGACAAGCAGAGGCAGTTTATTAGTGTAATGACTAGAGCACCAGCCCTGAAGTCAGGAGGACTTGAGTTCAAATATAGTCTCAGACACTTAACACTTTCTGGATGTGTGACCCTGGGCAAGTCATTTAATCCCAATTGTCTCAGAAAAAAAAAAGAATGAAGGATAAACAACAATCTCCTCTGGTTACCAAATTATGTTGCTTCCTTGTTTGGAATGAAATCTCCTTGAAAGCAGGATCATTCCCTTTTTATATTCTATCCCTCTCACCTACAGAAGCATCATGAAATACTGGAAAAAGAAGGTAGCATCAGAGTTCCTTTACTAGGACCTCAGAGTTCCTTTACTAGGACCCTGGGAAAGTCACATGATCTCTAAGTGTCCCAGGGAATTTCCTAAGCCTTTACCAAGATAGTGTGAATCTACATTAACAGAGTGAGTCTTCTTAGGAAATCCCTAGAACTCTTCAAATCATAGATCCCTTCCTATATCCTCAATAATTTCTAAAAAAAATAATAATTTTGCTTATTATTGCAAATAAAATTGCAATAATAAGCAAAATTAGAAATTTGCATATAATAATTGCTTAATAAATGCTTGTTGGATAAAGTTAGACTGGTACTACTTGTATTTGTAAAACAATTTGAAGTTTACAAAATACTTCCTCATACCAACTTTAAAAGGTAAGGAGTACAAATATTAACACCCCCATTTTACAGATGAAGGGATCAAGACTCTGAGAGATAAAGCGATTAAAAATCATAGATCTGAGTGATAACTTAAAGAAAACAAAGTCACATTTTAAAGCTGAAAGAAAACTCCATGGTTATTTGGTAAAAACCCCTTCACTTTCTAGATGAGGTGTCTGAAGCCAAAAAAAAAAAAAAATCAGTTCTTTGCCAAGGTCACACAGGCTATAGGATCATATTTTGAGAAATGGAAGCTATCTCAGAGGCTCTCTAATGATTCACAGAAGACATTGGGACCATAAAAGTAAAGTTACTTGTCTAAGGTAACCAGATAGAGTATAACATCATAGATTTCTAGCTCCATTTTACAGGGGAGGGGGACAGCTAGATATCCCAGTACATAGAGCACTGGACTTGGAATCAAAAATATTCATCTTCCTGAGTTCAAATTCAGCCTCAGATACTTACTACCCATGTGACCATAAGCAAATCCTTTAACCTTGTTTGCCTCAGTTTCCTCATCTCTAAAATGAACTAATGAAGGAAATGTCAAATCATTACTGAGAAAAACCCAAATGGCGTCACCAAGTCAGACACAATTGGAACTACTCATTAGCCCTGATACCAACAACACTAACAATCATTTTTTTTTACAGTTGAGGAAATAAAGATCCAGAAAATCTCAGTGTCTTGCCTGAGACTAAAAGGCATAGGTCATATAGACAAAGCATTAGGCCATTAGAGATCATCCAGTCCAACCAGCCGAACCCCCTTCATTATTCAGCCAGGTTGCATGACATACAAAGTAACCCAGATACTAATTTGCAGAGATACTATTTGAACCTTGGCATTCTAATGGATAAGCATGATTCATGGGTCTTTTTACAGCATCGTTTGACTCCCTATGGATACGCACCTGGCCACTAAGTGACCCGGCAGGTATTTGTGTCTCCTTTTGTGTTCTTGTTTTATGAGAGCCCCGCTTTCTAAAGTGAGGCTGAAGTTAATGGTCCTTAGCACTGTACTAAGTTCTGAAGATGTAAGTTGATGGACCATGCTGAAATGATGTCTGCTAAATAGAGCTTCTATATAAATACAGCTTCAATGTAAATATAGAAGTGGATTCTCCTTCGTGGAACCAACTCAGAATTGTTACAACAGAGGAGTTTCAGGTGATCTAAAAATAACTCCTAGGCAGTAAACCAACATGGAGAGAGATGACAGAGCAGACTGAAAGCTTAGAGACCCCTAGGGAGTATATAACATTGATGTTTTCCATTAAAAAAGAGGCTGTAGCATTATACTTTTCCTGAGAAGAAAGTCAAAAATGATGAATAGATATTGTAAATACTATTTAAATGGCCCTGTTTTTACAAGAGAAACTTCTTGTATAAGTTCTACAACTCAGGTAACTATATGAGTGTTGTTAGATGACTTTAAAAAATCAGAGGTTCATATAGTCATCAAACCTGACTTTAAAAGGATGGGAGTGACTAAGACCTCCAGCCTGTAAATCCCCTCTGCTACATGGCAAACCAGAACTGTAGCTAGCACAGAAAGAATGGGGCTTTGACTCCTGGAACCAACATATGGAAGGTCACCTTCCTCCCAAAGCCAGATATTTCCTCCCCATGGAAACCATTATCACTTCCCACTCCCAAATTCGAGACTTCCATTATCACAAGTTATTAACCTGGGGTCTATTTTCTTAGCAAAGATTTTCTTTCATCTCCTTCTACTGTAACATCACAGCAGGTTCTAACTTATGGGAATCCACATGAATAATACTTTCAGATATGGTCTTTGTAAGTTGGAAAGGCCATTTTGAAAAAAAATAGTTATTTGCTTTCTTTCAATTATCACTGAGCAATATTGGGTTATCACTGTTTTCATACCAAGTGTCTACACTATAGTTGGGTATGGCCCATATGCCAGAAACTGATGTTGGATACAAAGTGAAATGGTGAGGAAAAACAAGTAGAACAAAGAAAAAGTTGAGACAAGTTGTAGTACTAGATTTGACTAGTTTATTCAAGCAAGTTAAGGCCCTTATACCACAGAGAAAACTTGCTCTTTCACATGGGAAGAACAGCAATGCAAAGATAGCATGTTTTCTTGTTAACATTTCATATTATTATTTTGACTGGTTCCCATGCTTTCCCAGTACTGGCAGTCAAAATGAAGGTGTTCCTTTCTTTGCTTCACATCTGGGAAAGAGTGCAAGGACTTGTCTCTGTGGGAAGAGACCTTGCATCTTCCTTGTATCCAAGCTGAACTCAAGGATTTTCAGAAATGGTTCTGTACACCCATGGGAGCCATTGATAAGCAGAAGTCACAGGGGGAGGGAAAAACAAAAGTGAAAAGGCATAGAATATGATGGAAAAGAAAGGTCATAGTGTTACATAGTCAGACTTAACGATAACACTAGCTCATCACTTAATAAACTCTGTGTCTTTGGGCAAATAGCTCATTTTCTCTAAACTTCATGAGGTGTTTGGATTAAGTTCCTTCTATGTGCCAGTCATTGTATTAGACAAAATAATAAGCAAAAGACTTCCTGTCCTCAAGGATCTTAGATTCCACTGCTTAGAAGCACAAATAGCTCAATAGAAAGTGTATAAAGTAAATAATAATTTCCTAGGGTGAAGATCACAAGAGGTTCTGGGGGAATCAGGAAAGATGATATCTAATCATCTGACTCTGACTTTCTATGACTCCAAAATAATGAAGAAATTGCAAAAGGACTGTCTAGGACTGGAAGGAAAGGAAGAGAAAAGTGGAGAAGGGAAGGAAAAATAAAAATATAGAAAAGGAGCAGAGAGAAAGGGGTAAAAGAGCAGTGGAAGGAAAGGGAAAAGAGAAGAAAAATATGGATATAGAAGGGAATGGAGAAGAATTTAGAACCAAAGACTAAGTAGTGTAGGATTTATAGTTGAAATAGTACTTCAAGATTATCTTGTCATCTTTCCAGGATTAGTCCTTCTCCTAAGGAAGCATCCATCTTCTGTCCAGTTTGATCACATATTAAGAAACTGATGTCACCAAGAAGAGTTCCAGGGTTCACTTCAGGACACCTGGACAATGTCCCTCTTTTAAAATATGAGAGATCTGCTGGTTTCTCCCTTTTCCACAGTAAAATATGACCCTGATATTGATGAATCTTTAGCTGAAATGATGTCTGCTAAATATAGCTTACATCTTAGATGTGAGTCCCCATGGCCTGAAGAATAAAACCTAAAGTTCAGGTAGGGGCATGGGAACGTATGCCAGGGGAAGACTGAAACAATTCAAGGCAATAGGGAGGTAACCTTAAATTTCCCCTAAAATGGTGACAATGGCTTTTCATGGTTAATATTATAAGTTTAAAAAAAACACAACTGATCAGGATTCTAATGGTATAATTATAAATCAGTTCATTCAAAAGCATTTATTAAGAAGCTACTATGAGTCAGGTACTGTGTTAAGTTATGGTCCCTGATATTGAGGTCACAGTTTAATGAGAGAAACAACATACAAACAATTATGTATAAACAAACAAGCTGTTTGAAATGGGTAATTTAGAGATAATCAACAGATGAAAGGCCTTATTATACATTGTAGTTGAAAAAGGCTTCTTGGGGAAGATGAAATTTTATCTGTGGTCTGATGAAATCCAGGAAAATCAGGAGCTGGAGAAGAGAAGAAAGAATATACCAGACATGAGAGAAGCCAAAGAAAATGTCAAGAACTGTTCATAGAACAGCTAAGAAGCTAGTGTCACTGGATGGAAGAGTATAAGATAAGGAACAAGATGTATGAAGCTCCAAAAGGTAGGAAGGATCCACGTTAAAAAAAAAAAAGAAAAGAAAAAAAGAAACCTGTGAATGAAAAAAAGAGCATCTTATATTTTATTTAGGAGGTGATAAGAATCTACTAGAGTTTATTGAGGCAGGAGTTGATATGTGCTTTTACAAGATCAATTTGATAGCTGTATACAGGATGGACTATAATGGGGAGAGACATGAGGGGAGAGATTTGAGAAAAAACTTTCAACTCAAAGACATTTTCTCCCCTTAGAATTTTACTTCAAGCTAAGAGTTTTCCTTGAAACCTCAACTGAAGTAAGATGTTTGCTGCAGCAAGCCAAGGTATCACTCTATAATGTCATTGGTCCTCTCTGAAAACAAAGGAAGAACAACAAATAAACAATGCAATGTTTAAAGGACGTTCATAAGATAACCCTCAAAAAAGGGCAACCAATATAGTAAAAGATAATAGATTCATGGATTTAGATCTTAAAAGGAAGCTTAAAACTTCCTTTTCAGTTGAGAAAATTAAGGAACAAAGAGATGTGCCCTTCTTTCCTCTTTTTTGCTACTTTCTTTTTTAAAATAGTATTTTTCCAATTACACTTAAAGACAATTTTTAACATTCATTTTTTCTTTTTTTAAAAGCTTTTTATTTTCAAAACATATATACGGATAATTTTTCAATATTGACCTTTGCATAGTCTTGTGTTTCAGATTTCCCCTTCCTTCCCCCCACCTCCTCCCTTAGATGACAAGCAACCCAATATATGTTATACATGTTTAAATATATGTTAAATTTAATATGTGTAAATATATTTATACAATTCTCTTGTTGCACAAGAAAAATCAGATCAAAAGAAAAGAAAATGAGTAAAAAAAAACCCAAAATGCAAGCAAACAACAACAAAAAGAGTGAGAGTGTTATTTATGATCCACATTCAGATCCCACAGTCTTCTCTATGGATGTAGATGGCTCTCTTCATCACAAAATCTTTGGAACTGGTCTCAATTATCTCCTTGTTGGAAAGAGTCACATTCATCAGAATTGAGCATCTTATAATATTAATGTTGCCATGAACAATGATATCCTGGTTCTGCTCATTTCACTTTGCATCATTAATATTCACTTTTCAAAAAAAAAATAATGGTAATTTTTTCCTTTCCTCCTTCTCTTCCCCCCTCCCTAAAAAGGCTATATTTGTGCAATCATATAAAACATATCACCAGATTAGTCATGCTATGAGAGAAGAAATAGATTAAAAGGAAAAATGCACAGAGAGAGAGAGAGAGAGAGAGAGAGAGAGAGAGAGAGAGAGAGAGAGAAAATGTAAAGTGCAAACAGATGCTTCAATCTGCATTCAGACTCCACCAGATCTTTCTCTGGATGTGGATAGTATCAAGAGCCCTTTGGAATTGTCATGAATCATTTATGTTACTGAAAAGAGCTAAGTTATTCATAGCTCACCATCACACAATATTGCTGTTACTATATACAATGTTCTCCTGGTTGTGCTCTTGTCACTTTGCATCAGATGATGTAAGTTTTCCTGTTTTCATTTTGTTTTATTTCTGAAATCCTCTTGCTGTCATTTCTTATTACACGGTAGCCTTCCATTACCATCATATACCACTTGTTTAGCCATTCCTCAGCTGTTGGAGAATTTTCCAATTGGTTGCCAGCACAAAAAGAACTGCTATAAATACTTTTGTGCAGGTAGGCACTTTTCCCTTTCTACGATCTCAATAAATGTCTTTCTTGGAGTCGCATAAATAATAAATTTCTGAGGCATGATTTGAACTCAGGAGAGTCAAGAGAGATGATTTATTTCTAATTCCAAGTCTTGGAATAGTGATATTCACGATATCACAGTGTCCTATGAGGCTTAATGATTCCATATCACAAGAAAATCATTTAAAATAGGATCTGGAGAAGAAAAGATTTAGGATTGGCGTGGGAAGTGGAGATTAAGGCTATTTTCAATTATTGAAAAGCTGTTACTTAGAAGAAAAAGTGGATTTCCTAGATTTAGCTCCAAATGGCAAATCTAGGAAGAATGGATGGGAACTTCAAAGAAAGGAAATCTTTTCTTTAATCTTAAAGGTAAAAGGGAGCCCCTAGAGTTTATTGAGCAGGATAGTGGAATAGTCAGAATGGTGTTTTAGGAAAAATCCTTTGGCTTCTGTATGGAAGATAAACATAGCCTCAATATAAGGAAAATTTCACTAATCATTAAAGGTATACAATAGAGGAGTGGGTTGATTCAGCAGGTAGGGAAAGCATCATTGATGATTTTTAAGCAAAAATTGAACTTGTTGGGTAATATCATATCTTGCTCAGATTAGCGATTGGGCCATTTATACTCTGAAGTTTCTTTAAATTCTGAGACTTGGTGATTATTACAGATTCAGTGAAAATCACAGTGTGACATGTCAGCTAAAATAGCTAACACAATCTTTCTTTAGGGGGATGGGAGAAAGGGTCTGCTCATCAATGAAATATTTGTTTCATTGGTATAATTCACTTTTGCTGTGGTGATCATTAAGTTCCCGGTAACATACAGTTTTGGAGAGTTGTCTGGGGGAGGCCAAAATCCAGACAAGTGAAATTATGTACCATGATTGAGGGCACATCATACTATATTTGTGATGTGACCGGGCTGATTGTCAGACAACACACAGACTGCTCTCTATTCAAAGCCATTTCTGATTTTGTAGGGCCAGTCATGGCTTAATTTCTCTGGCCTGGTCTTCAAAAATTCAGGGACACTCATATACTCGAATGCTATCTGGACCAAATAAGACCTCTAGCCCCATGAGAAATGTGTTTGCTAAAATGCCTCTCCTGCCTGTGTGCTTTAAGTATCTGCTGATTTGTTTGGAATATAGCCAAGAGAGCACGCTCTCCTTTGAGAGCCGCCATTGGAGATTTCTGTAATTCCCGAGTAGGATTAGAATTCTGTGGCACTTTACTTGAGATTGAATTACTTTGAAATATCAAAAGATAATTGGTTTAGAACCCCAGATCCTTATTTTAGACACACTTTGATTTGCCTCTCTTTCTAAACTCTATAGATTTAGAAATAGGAAAAAAGCAAAAAAAAAAAAAAAAAAACCTTTGGTGGTAGAAAACTCAGATGGAAGCTGTAGTTGCAACATCACTCAGAAATCATGAAAAAAAAAAAAAGAGTAAACTGTAAGAAACCAGTAAAGGTAAAAAGGGACCAAATTATGAAAGGCTTTGGATGCCAAAGGATTTTATATTGATCTTAAAGGTAAAAGGGAGCCTCTAGAGTTTATTGAGCAGAGTAATATAATAGTCAGAACTGCGTTTTAAGAAAAATCGCTTTGGCTTCTGTATGGAAGATAGCATTTAATGGGAAAATGCTTAAAGCAGTGAGATTGAAATAGTGACAAAAAGGGGAGATAGAATATAAGAGATACTAGTGAGTGTAACTGTGTTGTGAGGGGAGGAATCATCAGATATTAAAGATTGTATATAATAACATAGCTAGAACTTATGTAGCACATTAAGGTTTGCAAAGCTCTTTTCAAATATTGCCTCATTTGGTCTTCATATCCTGTGATGATAGGTGCTATTATCATGTATAATTTATTTATAAAAAAACTGAGACCCCAAGAAATTAAGTGACTTGGACATGCTTATGCAACTGGAGAATATCTGAAGGCAGCTTTGACTCAAATCTTTGCAATTTCAATTTCAACACTTTGTCATCTGTACCACCTATGAATCAATAAGACATAGGTCATCCTGGCTTTGTGAACCTGCCCAATTCATTTTACCTTGATTTTCCTCAGTTTCCTCAACTGTGAAATGAGGATACTAATAGCACCTTCCTTCTAGCATTGTTATGAAGATCAAATGATGCAATTGTAAAAAACAAAAAGTGCTTAGCCCAGTGAATATAGTAAGCACTATATAAATGCTAATTCCCTTCCCACTTAGCAAAAATTTTGCTCTGTGAGAGAGATTGAGTAGTTTAATATGATCTTGAAGTTATAAGCGAGGGTGACTGGAAATGTGGGGGAAAACTTGGAAGAAATAGGGCAATTCATTAGAGGAATCTCAGTGAGATCAGTTGGGGATATGCTGAGCTTTGGATTATTGCTGTTGTTCAGTCACGTCTGACTCTTCATGATCCTATTGGGGGTTTTCTTGGAAAAGATACAGGAGTGGTTTGCTATTTCCTTCTCCAGCTCATTTAATAGATGAGGAAATTGAGATAAACAAGGTCAAATAACTTGTCCAGCCTCACATGTCAAATTGGAACTCAGGACTTGCTGACTAATCCAGGTATTTTATCCACTGTTCCACCTAGCTACGGGAGATTTGGATTGGAGATTCAAATGTAAGGAAGTCACTCTTGCTAAAAATCAGCCGATTTCCTTCCTGGACAGCTCCTGTTGTTAGACTTGGCCTTTGAGCCTTAAACTGCATATTCATCTCTTCCACCTATTATTCCTAATTCTAACCTGTAAAACAAGCAAAATAAAGCTAAAACTCCATCTTTGCTTTCTTTTCTTCCATTATCTAAAATATCTCTCATTGAAGAGATTTATTATGTCTTTCTTTGATTCTTTTTCTTAAATTATTATTTCGTGCTAACCCTTTCTTCCCATAACTTCAACTAATCCTCATAGGATGGGACCTCCAGGCCCATTACTGTTGTTACTTCCTTCCATGGGATGCTCTCCAGGTTAAAGCTATAAACTCAAATGGGGCTCCCAGAATTGAGGAAATAGTCCACGGTGATGGAAACAGGGCAGCAGAGGTCAGCAGAGCTATCACCTCTTTGTTCTTTTGCGGGATCCTGAGTGTGATCGCCAGTCTCTGGGACTTGGCTTCCTCCTGAATAGGATGGGGATTTTGGATGAACTCTCTGATGTCTCTTCCAGCTCTCTCACTGTCCGATTCTATGTCCTTCACCTCAGAAGACAGGAACTACGTGGAATGATATTTGTTATGCAAAAACAATAAATGTGGCTCATAACTTCAGTGCCTTAAAAAAATAGATGAAAATAATGGGAGAAAAAAAGCTCTCTAGACTAATTGCAGGGCCATCACATAAATTATTGGCAAATGTCATTTCTTGCAGGGAGCTAATGCAATTCTCCCAACTCCCCCCTGAGTTGATGTGATTACACCTCAGTGCACATTAACCAGGGGTCAGCCTGGGCCAAGCCGCCGCACCTGACCCTCTATAGATGGCTGTCGATAAAGGAGGAAGAAGCTGCAGCTGCTCAATAATGAAAAGTAGCCACATCATCAGATGGGAGACAAGGGGACAAAGTTGCCATGTGCTGAAATCCCATTATTGATACAGTCTAGACAATAGATATAATGAACCTAAAGAGAGAATAGACCCCATAGGATATTTTAGTAGAAAAGAGATTTTTTAGGAATCAAGATTTCCATCATACTGAATCTGACAGTCTTTTAGACCATGAGAGAATATTTAAAAAGCACTTAACACTGTGCCAGGCACATAATAGGAGGCTTAACAAATGGTTAAATAAACATGAATAGATGCTGAGTGAAGTGAACAGAACCAGAAGAACATCATGCACAGTATCAGCAAGATTATGGGATGATCAAATGTGATGGACTTAAGCTTTTCTTAGCAATGTGGTGATTCAAGGCAACTTCAATAGACTTGGGATGGAAAATACTATCTGCATCCAGAGAGAGAACTATGGAGACTGAATGTGAATCAAAGCATAGTATTTGCACCTTTTTGTTTGTTTGTTAGTTTTTCTTTCTCATAATTTTTCTCCTTTTTTGATATGATTTTTCTTGTACAACATGAGAAATATGGAAATATGTTTGAAAGGACTGCACATACTTAACCTATATCAGATTGTTTGCTGTCAAGGTGGGGAGGTGTAGGAGGGACGGAGAAAAACTTAGAATACAAAGTCTTACAAAAATGAATATTGAAAAGTAAATGTATATGTATATAGAAAAAATATAATGGTATTGAGAAAAATAAATGATTAAAAAATAAGGTAGTGGTTATACTATCTTTCTGAACAAGGCAGAGAGTATAGCTAGGTGGATTCAGGACTGATTTATAGATTGTTGTTATTCACAGGTCTCTATCATCTTCCTAGAAACTGAGGCATTTATTTAGGCTTCTAAGTTCTTAAAATTGCTTTAAATGAATTATCTCATTTGATCCTGTTAGGTAGGTATTATTATTGTTTCCATTTCACACATGAGGAAAAATGTGGCCATTTTCTATTATTGAGTAAGGTTAAATAATTTATCCCATGTATCACAAGTAAAATAGTACCTGAGATCATGCCTTCCTGACTTTTAAGACCACCCTTCTATCAATTGGACTTTCAGGAAGATTTGGGTTAAATAATATTTGACTTTCCTCATGATCCTGGAATCAGAAGACCTGGTTTCAGATCTGATTGTACCTGCAGGAAAAAACATTTAAAGCTATGGGCCTCAGTTTCCTGATCTATAAGATGAAAAAGCTGGATTCAAAGGCTTCTGAGATCCTTCATAATTCCAAAACTATGTTCCTATGATCTGTTCTTGACCTGAAACAGGAAATATTTCTTTTTAATTATACAGATTTGAGATAAAGGCATAAATAGTCTGTACGTCCATTCATCATAGGACACAAAGCAGGAAGAGCAGTATAATAAGTTGAATCATAGAATCCTTATGCAAATTTATTTTAGCAGACTGAACTACAATCGACTCTTTTATCTGGAATAAAACTTGGTGGATTTCAAATGGGACAGGTGTAATAACATGACAATTTGTCTTTAAAAAATAGCAAGGCTTAAGTCAGTGGTTCTCAAAGTATGGTCTAGAGAATCCTGGGGATCTAGAGGGTCTACAAATTCAAAAATAGTTTTATTTCCAATATGGTAAACATCTATAAATATAACCCTGATAAACAAAAACACTTTGGAGAAATCCTCAATCATTTTTAATAGGATAAAGATACTGAAAACAAAAGTTTGAGAACCACTGGCTTAAGGGATGACAAATCCAAATAGTGACCAGCTGCATGTTTAATCGTGTCTTGTCTTCTTCTTTGTTTTTTTTTTTTTGTCTTCTTTGTTTAATAGAAAACAATGCAACTGGTAGAGCTTTAGTAAATGCTCTCACTTTGTAGTTCTTTTTCTCTCTTTATATTAGCTTGGTTTTGGAGGGGGAACCAAGATGGTGGAGATGGTAGGGCAGAGACTTTACTGAGCTCTCCCCCAAATCTCTCAAAATACTTTTAAATAATAACTCTAAAAAAATTTCTAGAGCAGCAGACCTCACAAAAAGATATAGTAAAATAATTTTCCAGCCCAAGACAACTTAAAATATTGGCAGGAAAAATCTGTTGCACCAGGGTTTGAAAGGACCATAGTCCAATACAAGCTGCAACACCTAGATATGATAGACAAATGATATGTAGATATATGACAAATAGATTGAGAGGTAATAAGTGATGATAGATACATAGATGATAGATTGATAGGTAGATAAAAATAGATGATAGATTTATTTAGAGAGATAATAAAAAGATGATAGAAAATGATAGGATGATACATATGAAAGAGAGATTATAAATGGATGAGAGATTGATAGACAAAAATATAAAAATGATAGATTGAGCAAATGAGAATTTATTTTTATTCAAGCTTTTTATTTTCAAAACACATAGATGGATAATTTTTAAACATTAACCCTTGCAAAACCTTGTGTTCCAATTTTCTCCCCTTTCTCCCATCCCCTCCTCTAGACGGGCAAGTAATATAATATATGTTAAACATGGTAGAAATATGTTAAATCCAATATATGCATATATGTGTATACAATTATCTTGCTGCACAAGAAAAATCAAATGAAATCAGGAAAAAAAACAAGAAAGAAAATAAAGTTCAGAAAATAAACAACAACAAAAAGAGTGAAAATGCCATGTTGTAACTCACCCTTGGTTCCCACAGTTTCCTCTTTGGGTATCGATGGCTTATCACAACATCATTGGAACTGGCCTCAATCATCTTCAAATGAAAATTTATTAAGCCCCATCTGTATACCAAACACTGCCTTAAGCACCGGGGATACAATTGCAAGAAAACAAGATAATCTTGCCTTCAAGAAACTTACCTGCCTAAGGGAAAAGAACAAACAGAGGGCTTTCTGGGAAAGGAAGATGCTGGAGGAAACTCAGGGAGTAGAAATGATGTAGAAGCCCTCATATAAGCAAGACAAGGAGTCCTCACTGTCTCCTTATGAAGATGTGTTCAGGGAACTGTGAGTATTTGTCCTAAAGCCTAGAGACTTAATAAGAGTAGGTGAAACACATTTTCTTAGCAATTAGAGCTTTCTGAAAATCAAGGAAACCACCTTTGGAAAGAGTGAGGCTTTGATTAGTAGACAAGTTGAAGCAGTCCAAACAGTCATTTATCAAATACATTAAAGAAGTGATTCATGCGTCAAGAAGGTATTGAATGGAAGATCGCTACCAAATGACTCTTCTTCTAAGATCATGATTCTCTAATTCTTCACAATTAGTCATCTAGCTTTCTCTTAAAATTTCTAGAGAGAGGGAATCATGATATATTATTTTTGTAGAGGACTAATTCTACATAATGTGACAGAAGATAAAGGGCTAACCTTCTGAGCAAGTGTGAATTTTATCTCTGGCACATACTGGCTATATGATCCTGGAGAAACCACGTAATTTCTAAGTATATTTGTTGGTGGTGGTCAGTCATGTCTGATCTCCCCCATGATCCCATTTGTTTTTTTTTTTTTTTTTGGCAAAGATACTAAGTGGTTTCCCAATTCCTTCTTCAGCTCATTTTAAAGATGAGGAAACTGAAGCAAACAGGGAAGTGACTTGCCATGGGTCATAGACCTTAGCTAGTAAGTGTCTGAAGTTGGATTTGCACATGACACTTTTGGCTCTTTGCCTTTCCACTGAGTAACTGTGACTCTTAGCATGATCTCCCTCTTCACCTCTACCTCCTAGCTTTTCACAATTCCTTCAAAACTCAGCTCAAATACCACTTTCTACACAAAGCTTTTTCTAACTCAAATTTCCATCCTGGGGTCATCCCTCTGCAATTACTGCCAATTTACTGTATTTCTACATTGATGTGTATATGTGTGTATACACATGTGTATATGTATACAAGTATAAATATGTGTGTATGTGCATATGCATGTGTTTTACACATACACACAAATGTGTGTGTGCAATCCAAAATAATAGTTATATATTATATAATTCCTAAGTTGTGCCAAATGCTTTATAGATAAATGTCATCTTGTTTGCTCTTTACACCTTTACAAGACAGATGCTATTTTTAATCATTGTTTTATAGTTGAGGAAACTAAGGCAGGCAATAATTAAGTGACTTGCCCAGAGTTACACAGTTAAGCAGTGTCTGAAACTGGATTTGAATTCAGGTCTTTTTGACTCCAAACCCAGAATTCTATCCACCTAGTTCTTGAGGACAAGGACTGTTTTAGGCTTTCTTTGTATTATTAATAACCAATGAGTTGGGGAGATTCAGATTTTCTCCCTTTTATGCTCATTTTAAAACCTCAATCCCTGAAGAATGAATTTAGCTTCTCCTCTATCCATACCCTACCAGATGAGGAAACCATTATGTTCTACTCAAGTATAGATGGGGATGGATCCTTTGAGTAAATTGGCCAAGGCTGGCAGTAACAACTTCTCATCATAATATTTATTTTCTCATTAATTGTTAACCAATCAGAATTGATTGACAACCATGGGAATACCCCCTCTTTCAATAAACAAATAAGCCTGAACCAGCTACTGTGATTGTCTTTGTTCTAAGAGAGAGACAGCAAGATGCTTATATTACCCAGAAATTAGGTCTCTTGAACATTTTTTTAAATCCCATAGTTAGTTTGCCAGATAAATTTATCCTTAAAAAGATCTAAGAAGAGTGAATAGACTATAAACTCAATGAGTCAATATTGTGATATAAAAATAAAATATTGGGATATATTGAGAAAAATAAGTTACAAAAAAGAATTTTGAGTTAATATAGTACTTAGGATTTAAAAGGTGACCATCCTATTGTTTTCTACTGTGGACAGACCACACTTATAACGTTGTGTTCAGTACTAGTTTTGAATGACATCGATAACTTAGAGTTCATCCCAAAGGTCAGTATCCAAAAGACAAAATTAAGCCTTCAGTTATTCCTTAAAATTATTTTATGACAGAATCAATTGAAGAAACTAGAAACATTTAACCCAAAGAAGGTAAAGCATAGCAGGAAACATGCTAGCCATCTTTAAGTATGCAAAGAGCTGTCACTGTAGGAAACATATGCTTGGCCCAAGATGGCAGAATCAGGAGTGAGGTTGCAAGGATCCTCATTAAGGCTTGATGTATTGGAACACTTCCCCATATTTAGAGCTATTCCAGTGTGAAACAGACTGCCTAAGGAGATAATAGGTTTCCTGTCATTGAAAGTTTTCAGACCAGGGTTAAATGACCCTTCATTCAGTATGCCATATAGGGAGTTCACATTTTAGGTACCAGTTAGATTAAATGGCCTCTACATTTCTTTATAGTCTGAGTAAAGGTTAAAACATATTTATTTGGAGACTGGTGGGGGGGACAATTTTGTTTTGAGAATAAGATTGGTTGTAAAAATGTACGATTTTAAAATGACACAAGACATATGTTTCAGATGGCAAGTCCACCTCCCTGACTCTCTACGAGGTAATCAAAGGAGGCTTTCCAGTTTTTGTTCAGGCTGAAGTCTTCTGTGTCCATTTCAATTTCCAATTAGCACAGATGTCCAGACATGGGTAATTGAATTCTGTGGATCTAGAAATTTCTAGTTCTGGCTAATAAAATTAATTTATTATGCAAATTCTCCCTATTCTACCAGGAACTCCCATTTACTAATCTTTCTAATAAGAAAGCTGCTCAACTATCTTGGGAACAGTCAAGCTAGTGTGACTGATCTTTTTTAAACTGTTACTAATAATACACCCTTACATATATCTAGAGAGGCAGCTGAGGAAAGTGTTTTCTGACCTGCTTTCAAGTCCCCTGCTTTTAAGTTCCACTTCTGGCACATCTTGGCTCTGTATCCCCGAGCAATCCCTGGGCACTGACACTTCCCTCAGATAACTCACTCAAAACTACATGTTGCCCAACAGATGCCGAACTACATGGAAAAAGGAAGTTTCCTCAGCAGGGGTGTCTGATACCAAGTGTTCACATTCCAGTTTAAGACAAAGTAAATGTTCTTTTATTAATCTCCTCATTTTATACTGTCTTAAAATTGGTTTCATTGATATATTTTGTTTTCTACAATGCACAGATT
This sequence comes from Antechinus flavipes, assembly GCF_016432865.1. NCBI lineage: Eukaryota > Metazoa > Chordata > Mammalia > Dasyuromorphia > Dasyuridae > Antechinus > Antechinus flavipes. The sequence goes on along the minus strand of NC_067399.1, from coordinate 18,281,272 downwards.
TCCCCCCATGTCTCTCATAACCAATCCAGATAACAAAGCATTTTTAAAGAAACAGAGGGAGGAGAAAACTTTTTTTTTTAATTCAGTAAAACCAATTACATAAAAAGAAAGAAAGAGAAAAAAAGTAAAGGAGGAAAGAAGGAAGGAAGGAAAGAAAGGAGGAAGAAAGGAAGGAAGGGAGGAAGGAAGGAAGGGAGGAAGGAAGGAAGGAAGGAAGGAAGGAAGGAAGGAAGGAAGGAAGTGAGGGAGGGAGGGAGGGAGGAAAAAAGGAAGGGAGGGAGGGAGGGAGGAAGGAAGGGAGGGAGGGAGGGAGGAAGGAAGGAAGAGAGGGGAAGGAAGGAAGGAGGAAGGGAGGGAGGGAGGGAGAGAAGGAAGGAACGTAGGAAAAAAGACATTTATCATTCTATGCAAGTTCTAAACCTATATATGTGCCTACCTCCATCTCTTTAAGGAAGTGGGGGAAGCTGTCTTCTCATATGTTTTCTTTGAAAACAACCTTGGTATTTTTTAATCATTTTACAACATTTATTTTTAAATGTTTATGGTGAGTTATTTTTTCATTTTTATTTTTGTCCTCGTTGCTTATATTGGTTTTTTTTGCTCTGTTTACTTCATATTGCATCCATTCATGTAAGACTATATTTATCACATACATTGTTTCTTATGACACAGTAATATTCCATAGCTTTCACGTACATTTGTTTAGTTCTCCAGTTGATGAGCAATAACTTTGCTCCCAAAAATGCTTAATTTTTCCACATGGAAGCAACAAAGGTTGTTTTTTTTTTCCTTTTTTGAGTAGTTCAGTGACATAGACATGTGTGTGGGTTAGGATGTTATATTGATGATTTTGTGATCAATGATTAGGGCAATGGAGAACAGTTTGTTTTATATAACCTCTCAAATGGATCCTTAAAACTATACTCCTCACATGAAGATGATCTTAAGATATGACTGGGGATGTCTGTCTCCAAAAGATCTTATCTAGACCTAAGTCACAAGGGGAAAACAGCTCTTATTACTTGTAAATAGCTTCATGGGTTGCCATTAGACATTGCACCCTGAGAGAAAGTGGGCTCTTTTTCCCAATTCGGTCATATTTACCCCACTGCTGGTCTGTACACTGGGAAAGAGGAGCCAAGATAGGACCAAGAGAAGGGGTTGACTCAACAGAGGTGTCCTTCTCAAGACCCAAAAAATGTGTCTAAGTCCGAATTTTGTTGTTGTTGAGTCATTTCAGTCATGTTCACCTCTTCATGATCCCATTTGAGATTGTCTTTGCAAAAAGGCTGGCGTGTTTTGTCATTTCCTTCCCCAGTTCATTTTACAGATGTACAAACTGAGACAAACAAACAGATTGCAGTGCCTTGCCCAGGCTCACATAGCTATTAAATATCTGAGTCTGGAGGAAGCTGAATCTTTCTGACCCCAGATCCAGCATGCTATCCACTTCCTAATCTTAGTTCTGAAAAGTATCAGCCAACAATCTATATAAAATATATCCAGTATACCTAAATCAATAGTCTTTTCACTTCTTTAAATATGTACAGTACTTTAATGATAGCACAAAGCCTCCCAAATCACTACTTTTCTCATCCGTGACTTGGGCTACCTCCCTGGCCATCACAAAAACAGTTACTCAAGAACAAGACTAACTATCATCAATCCTCAATTGCTCTGAAAGTCTTTATAGATACCAAGACCTACATTGTCTCCCTGCTACAAATTGCCTCAGATTTCTCTTGATTTAATTCACATGTGCACATATTTGCATGGGATAATTCCTCCAATGAAATGTAAGCTCCTTGTCAGGAAGGGGGCACAAGCTTTAATTAGGTTCCAGATGTTTAGCTAAGAACTTTACAAATATTATCTCGACCTTCACAATAATTCTGAAGAAGCAGGTATTAATATGATGCAGATTTTATAGTTCAAGTTCAGACCTGTTCCTGCTTCAGTACGGAATGTCCAGATCACTTCACAAAGGATTGCTGTTGTTGGGGAGCAGCTAGGTGGTGCAGTGGATAGAGCACCCTGAAATCAAGAGGACCTGAGTTCATATCTGGCCTCAGACACGTAACACTTCCTAGCTGTGTGACCCAGGATAAGTCACTTAACCCCAATTGCCTCAGGAAAAAAAATTGCTATTGTTATTGGTCATGGCATTTGTAAATCTAATAATCCATCGATAAGTATTTATTAAGCATCTTCCCTCAATCTGGTTTAGCCCATCTGCCAAAACAGCTTACCAGGATGTAGCCACTGTGCCTGCTATAGCTTCTTGGAGCTACTGGTAAGAATTAGGTGGATCTATAAAGGGTTTGGCAGCCCTTACACCAGAGATATGAATCTTCCCTGAACACATTCTCTACCCTTCACTGCACAGCATGATATGCTATCATCAGAGAAGGGCTGTGCTCTATGAGCAGATCAGAAGAAACATGAGATGCACAAAGTTAGAGTCCATCCTAAATGTTCGGAAGGATTCTTTGTTCCCATCTGTGGCAGAGCATTCTGAGCTCACATTGGTCTGATCAATGTGAATTTACTGCAGTGATTCTGACATTGTGATGCCATTTGGGGAAATGGAGAACAGTTTCTTTTGTCTAGGACAGTGGTTCTCTAAGTATGGTCTGGAGACTCCTGGGGATCTCTGAAACCCTTTTAGAAGGCCTACAAATTCAAAAATAGTTTTTATTTCCAATATGGTCAATGTCTATAAATATAACCCAGATAAACAAAAACGCTTTGGAGAGATCCTCAATCATTTTTAATAGAATAAAGATACTGAAAACAAAAGTTTGAGAACCACTGGCCTAGGATCTCAAATGGATCCTTGGAGAAGCACGAAGGACAGCAATTAACCATTAAACACCTGCTATGTGCTGGAGCTGTGCCAAGTTTGGGGGACATGAAAGAAGGCAAAATTCAGTCCCTGTCCTTGAGAAGATACAATCTAATTGGGAAGATAATATAATAACGAATATATACAAATATGCATCAAATAAATAGGAAATCATTAACAGGGGAAGACACTTGAAAGAAGAGGAATTGGGAAAATCTTCCTTCCTGTAAAAATGGCATTTCAGTTAGGATTTAAAGGAAGCCAAGCAAGTCAGTAAGCAGAATTGAGGAAGGAGAGCATTCCAGGTATGGAGGATAATTGGAGAAAATTCAAAGAGCAGAAAAATTGAGTGTCTTGTATATGGAACTTTTGGAAGACCTGTGTCTCTAGATTAAAATGTCAGGGAGGAAGCTATATGAAGACTAGAAATGTAGGAGGAAGCCAAGTAATGATGGACTTTGAATGCCAAGCAGAATACCTTGGATTTGCTCCTATGGGTATTGGGGAGTCAGTAGAATTTATTGAAAATGGATAGAGAGATGACATGATTAGATCTACCCTTTAGGAAAATTACTTCAATGGACAAATGGAGGATGAATTGGAGTGGGGAGAGATCTGAGGCAGGTCCTCTCACCAGCAGGCTAAATAGCAAGGTAATCTGGTCATGGGTATGAGGACTTCCTCTTCTAGGGGACATCCACAATACTTCATTCTCTGCAATTGCTAGCCATATATTCTTCTCCTAGATCTCATGCATTTATCCAACATGTTGAATGCCTTTTTTGCGTATCCCTCCATGTCTTAAGAGTACCCATACACCACTCAAGCTGTCCAAGTGTAAGCTATCATATTTTTCTTACCAACTTTTCTGCTCATATAGATCCTTGATGACATTGTTCATATAAATGAATGAATAAGTAAAACATGAAAAAATGTATTAAGAAACTACATGTATAAACACACACACATATCCACACAATATACATATGTATGTGTATATATTCCACTATTTACATATATGCATACACATGTGTATGTTGTACACATGCATGTATTGTACATGTACATTGTGTACATGTATGTGAGTGTGTGTATGTATTTATGGAGTAGTGGAGTAGTAGCTAAGTAGGTTTGAATTCAAGGAGTCTTAAGCACGATGATTGTAACAATAAGAAAGCCAGCTAACATGGCCTTTGCAATAATGGTATTGACTGGAATCCAGAATAAGAGATAGAGTGTGTGTTTGTGTGTGTGTGTGTATGTGTGTGTAAGTGTGTGTGTGTGTGTGTGTGTGTGTGTGTGTGTGTGGTTATGTGGGAGCAGGATAAATAAGATGGATCACCAAAATGGATTGATAAGCTCTCATGTACACTCATATACAACCATGTACACTCATGTACTCCCACATACACCACAGAACTGTTAAGAAATCTATCTGATCTTGTTGAATATTGCTTTCAATTTTGTCTCAACGGGAATACTTAATTTTTCTCATACAAGATATTCAATTTCCCATTGCTGTGCTTTTGCTCAGGCTGTACCAGATGCCTGAGATGCCATCCTTCACGTCTATCTTATAGAATTCTTTCAAACCTCTGTTCAATGAGGTGTTTTCTACTAGGCTTTTCTTGATTCCTACAGGTGCTAATTCCAACCCTTACATTAGAAGTTTATTTGAATTTACTTTGTATGCATTTCAATTGTCATCTCATCTGTGCATACATTATTTCCCACTAATAGATGATTGCTGCTCACTGAGAGCAGTTACTTCCTTCTTGTCTTTGTACCCAGTTCCTGGCACATTATCTGCCACAGAGCAGACACCTGATGAATGCCAGTTCAATAGATTTAATCAACAAATTCCCTGGGAAAATTTTTCAGCTCACTGCCCAAAATCATCAAAATTCAAATTAATTCAAGGAACAGCTACCTCCAATGGTCAAGTCTGGTCTCTGCTCTTGTGAGCTGGGTGACCTAGAAAATGTCACGTGATTTTGCAAAGATGCAGTTTATTCACCTGCAAAATGGAGGTAATAAACCCTCTCTCCAAAAGTTATTGTGAAGATCAAATGAGCAGGTTGATTTCTATTGTTGCTTTTCTATACCTAGTGTCTACCACCCTTTCTATCTCATTGTCAGTAATGAGCAAATTTTGTTGAATTAATGGATAGATGTTTATTATTACTGTTTCTCAGTCATATCTTATTTTTCATGACTTCATATATATCTTGGCAAAAATACAGGCATAGTTTGCCTTTTTTTTTTCTGGTGGATTAAGGCAAACAAAGATTAAGTTGTTTGGCCAGGGTCACACAGTTAGTGAAGCCAGATTTGAACTTATCTTTCTGACTGCAGTGCAGTGTTCTAACCATTTAACCACTTAACTTCCTCCTAGGTAAATGGAGACTAAGTTATTTGCCCAAGATCACATAGCTAGTAATTATCTGAGCCTGAATTTGAACTCAGGATTCTTGATCCCAACAAAGTGTTTAAATACTGAACATATTATATCATTGGTAGTTGGCATTTACTACTGCTGTTGTAATCATGTTTTTGTCACTCTGGTGGTTGCTTTTGGTGATGTTAGAGTTTGTATCCCCTATGAGTTTCTATTTTTAAAGCCTAACCAGAAATGTGGGGGTGTGGCAAGGGGAGACTACATGTAAAAGTAAATATAAAGTATTTGGGGATGGGAGTTAGAGAGAATGGGAATTTCCTTTTGTAGAATGTACTGCAGTGAGTTAAACATTGTATTGAGAGAGCTAGAGAGAGATTTCATTGATTCAAGGGAACATTTTCTGCCAGTGTACTGACTCAGGTGCACACAATCCATATGGCTTAACTCAAAATTCAGGTCCTCTCCTTGACTCCTAGGCTGACTCTATTCATTCCATCTTGCTACTGCTTGTTTGATTGAAACAAGCCCAATGGCCTTTTTCAGACTGGATTTGAAAAACCAATCTATTGATCACATTCCCACGTGGAAAAAGATACAACTAGATCCCAATTCAAGCAAATAATGAATCTCATGAAACAGCCACATTGATCAAATTCATGCTGTATTTCATCGAGCTAGAGCCAATAACAATCTTTTATATTATTATAACTTTGAATCATGCTGTAGATGATAGCATCAGAAGTTCTTTTTTCCAAAATTGACTTGTGAAATAAGATTCTTTAGAGTCCTAACTCATTCACAAATGCCTACAGGCATATTGCTTAGCTTGTGAATTAGCCATGCCCAAGTTTTAATTCTGAAGAAGTTAAGTTTTAACCAAGACCAGAAAAACACTCGGCCCATTTTCCTATTTGGGTGCCCTGCATTAGAAACTAATTTTCATCTTATTCCAAGCAAAACAATTTAAAAAGTAAATCTCCTGCTGAAATTGGAAAAGAAATTCTCTTCAAATCTAATTATATGTATTTTTTAATTGTGTGAGTGTTTAATTATCTATAGCATGGTTTTGCCTATTAGTTTAGATAATTGAGAATTGATTGTGTTATTTGTTATATTAAATATTAAGCAGTACAATGAGCAAGCAAATCTTAAAATGCAAAAAAAGAAATAGAGCATTTACTGGGATAATCACCATTATTCTAAATATTGTGCTTCTCCATATAGTCAAAAATTACTTTTTTTGTCTATCCTATCACACGATTGATTCACAATAAGTTTGTGATCTTTGTAGTAGACCAATGATTTTATGGACCAGAGAAAATGTTCATGTTTAGTCGACCAAACTAAAGTGTTTATTGAAGAATTTGCAACAATCCATAATCAGGCTCATTGATCTAAGAAATATACAAAAAGATCCCAGCACATCCTCTTGGAGCATGTCTTTGTATGGATCAAGAAAATGAAGTTTTCCATGAAACTACTCTCTTTTAATCATATCCTAAGGGATATCCTATCTATCCTAAGGAATAGATGACCCAAAGATGTTAGGGGCTGTGCACCTCTTTAGTGAAGAAGACAAAAGGTGCCCTGGAGACTTTTTTAAATGAATGAGTCTAATCAGCTGAGACCAGGCTAAGAAGTTGATAGGATACCTTACTAGTTGAAGGATGCATTCATGTATATTCATCAGACACTTTAGCTGTCTCTATCTAAATGGCCCCTTTTTGTCTGGGTGAAGGATCCTAAGGAAATTATTCTGCTGCAGCCTGTTGGGATAGAATTATGATGGCATTTGTTACCCAAAAGCTTTTTAATGGAGTAGTGGTCAAAATGTATAAAAAGCACAATCTAATGCTAAGAACCATGTATAATAAGTATTATACATGGATTGACTGGAAATTGCATCTTTATAAAGGAATTTGACTTTTGATTTTCCATGAAGAAAGTGGTTATAGCCTAGGATGGGAGTAATAGAGATACAGGGGATAGAACACAGGAAACAATGAAGGAATAGCTATATGGGATGTTGCATTGTACATTGTAGACACATATTTGCTGGATTGAATGTGTGTGTGTGTGTGGTGTGTGTGTGTGTGTGAGAGAGAGAGAGAGAGAGAGAGAGACAGAGAGACAGAGAGAGAGACAGACAGAGAGAGAGAGAGAGAGAGAGAGAGAGAGAGAGCTGAAAGTCTAAGTAAAATTTAATTTAATTCAAGAAATAATTTGCTAGGCACAAAGACCAAACAAAACATTCTGCTTTTCTCTAAAGGAAATTACCTTTCTGGGATAGAGCCTCTATAATTATAAATAAAAACATGATAATCTGAGGAGGGAGAGACCACTAAGTTCTGAGATGGTAGGAAAAGGTTTACTCTAGGAGGTAATACACTAACTGAATATTGAAAAAAGGGAGGTATTCAGGGTTGAAATAGGAAGGAAGCACTTTCCAAAAAATCATAGAGGAAGACAGACAAAGGCTTAGAGGTAACAACAAACAAGTCTAGTCAAAGGCACAACTACAAACGATCCAGTTTGACTGGAACAGCATAAAAAGTCTGGATGTGTAGACTGAGTCATGTGCTGAAAGCATGTCACTAATCTTAATGTAGTCTACAAAATGACAGATAAGATTTCAACTGAGCCTTGTTTTGGAGTTGGCAAATTCACACCTTGTATAATCCCAGTCCTTCCTTCCTTTTATCTTTGTATTAATTACTTATATTACTTGTTACATGGGTGATGCATGTATGCACACATATACAAATATGCACATATACACGTCATGCACATGATTCCACATGTGTGTGCTCTGTGTATAGAAATACGTATGTACACGCATGCAGTGTGCCTGTGTGTGCACTATTGTGTGTGTTATTGTGTGCATGTGTGCATAGGGATGCATTGTGTGGGTGTACATGTATTACTGTATGTGATCACTGACATGCCCACGAGTGAGCACGCACATGTGACATGCATAATTGTGTTGTACATGTATGCATATGTATGTGTGTGTGTGTGTGGTTGATAAAATCCAACTTCTACAAATCTGTTAGGAATTTTCCTAACTAGGGACTCAGAGCAATTGTCATACAATTGTCATTCAAGTTAGGGATTTTCGACTAAAATGAACTCCTTAAGTCTAAGGAAGAAAAATCCAACTGGGACAAATGTTCCCCAAATGTTCCCTGGGACTTGCTTAGGAAAATGTTCTTTAAGCTTAAAAAAAAACCACAATAATCATAACAGAGTGTTATATTTTCCAGGCCTTTTTTTTTCAATGCAGGCTTGATAATGGGATGGAAACTGAGTTTTGATTTCAATCAAGAAAATCTAAAGAGAATCAAAATTAGTAAGTGTAGGTACAATACAAGGAAAAATGTTGACTTCCTACTCAGACATTGAGATGGTTGACCTGTTCACAAGTTCTAGAATAAGCCTTGAAATAAAAGTGGCCACAGATAGAAGTTTGGCTTCTTGGAATATTACCAGGTATCATTTTCTTAACCAACTTATTTTCTTCATGAATCGGCTTCTCTTACCTGAATCACCGACATTCATTCAGAAGCTGTATGACTTCAGAAAAATTCACTGTGGAGTTTTCACTCTCACATCTATGATAAGGAGGTTGGACTAAATGATTTCTGAGCATCCTCCCGGGTCTAGATTATCAATACTATAATCCTGAATAGTGATTAAGCTGCTAGGTGACATCATAGTGCCCAAAGCACTGACTCGCAAGTCAGGAAGACTCATTTTCTTGAGTTCAAATCCTCTACCATTTATTAATTTTTTTATGTGACTGAGCAAGTCACTTCACCCTGTTTGCCTCAGTTTCCTCACTTGTAAAATGAGCTGGAAAAGGAAATGGCAAACCAATTCAATATCTTTGTCAAGAAAATACTAAATGAGCCATAGAGATTCAAACATGATAGAAAAACAGGTAATGTTTACAAAAATAGGTCATGCCAGAGTAAGATCAGTTCCTTTTTCTGACAGGATTCTCAGTAGAAGAGGAGAATGTTTAGGATAGAATTTGTCTTGATTTTAGCAAAGTTTTTGATAAAACATCTCAAGCTGTTCTTGTGAAAAAGATAGAGAGAAATGGATTAGAGTCTCCCACATTCAGATCAATTCAAAACTGTTCAGAAGGCCAGGATCAAAAAGTAGGTACTAATAATTCAATGTCAACATAACAGAAGGTCTTCAGTGGAATACCTCAGGGAATCTGTACTTAGCCACAGGCCTTTTCACATTTTTATATTAGTGATCCGGGTAAAGGAAAAGATGACATTCTCATCATATTTGGAGCTAGCACAAAACTGGGAATGATAGTAACAGAGAGGATGACAAAGTCAGAATCCACAAGCATTGGGACATTCTATAACATAGGAATGAATCTAACAAGATGAAGTTCAATAGAGATAATTTTAATTGGGCACAAAACAATTAACTTCACAGGTACAAGACAAGGAAGGCAAAGTTAGACAGTAATTACCCTGAAAAAGCCTATTTTAGTGGATTGCAAAGTCCATGAGTCAGCAGGGTAGTGCAGTGTTCATTAAAGCTAACATGACCCTGGATTTCTTGAGAAGAACTTCTAGAAATATGGAGGTGATGCTCCACTGTAATCTTCCTTATTGGTATTCATTTGGGATATAGAGTTCACTTCTGGGAATCATAATTTAAGAGTAGCATTGAAAATCTGGAGAATGATACCCAGAGAGAGAACCGAGGGAACAGAGTGTGGAACACAACATAGCGTTCTCACTCTCTCTGTTGTTATTTGCTTACATTTTGTTTTCTTTCTCAGTTTTTCTTCTCCTTCCTTCTTGATCTGATTTTTCTTGTGCAGCAAGATAACTGTAGAAATATGTAAACATATATTGGATTTAACATGTATTTCAACATATGTAACATGTATTGGACTACCTGTCAGCTGGGGAGGGGGGAGGGGAAAGGTGGGGAAAATTTAGAACAAAAAGTTTTGCAAGGGTCAATATTGGAAAAATTACCCATGCATATGCTTTGTAAACAAACAAACAAAAGAATGAATGAAGAAAGAAAGAAAGAAAGAAAGAAAGAAAGAAAGAAAGAAAGAAAGAAAGAAAGAAAGAAAGAAAGAAAGAAAGAAAAAGAAAATCTGGAGAATGTCCCAAGCAAGTCAACAAAGATACTGAAGGGTCATGAGTCAATGCCATATAACAATTGGTTAAATCAACTAGGTGTGTTCTGCAAGGAAGAGAGAAAGTTCAATATGACAAAATATATGTCTTCAAGCATTTGAAAGACTGAAATATAGAAGAGAGATTAGACCTATTCTTTTGGTCCCAAAGGCCAGAACTCAAGAAAGTGGATAGAGTGGTAGAGAGGCTAATTGAGGTTCAACATCAGACAAAAGCCTTCTAATAATGACAACTGTCCAAAGGTGTAATGACCTCCCCATAGAGGTATTAGGTTCATCCTTACTGGAGTTCTTCAAGTCAAGGGTGGGTGACTACTTGGAGAGTGGCTCCCTTTCATGTATGGTTGAATTGAAGGGATGCTGTATTACCTTCTAACATCTGAATTAGAGGATTGTGCAACTAAAACATTACCTATGCTTTCAAGGCATTATTATAGTATGTCTTTTGGTCCTTTGAGGGATGGAAAAGGGATTTTTGTCCTTTGCTAAAGAGTGTGTACACCACAGGTCTCTTCTAGGAACCATGAGAAGGTATTACATCAAATAGAATTAGTCACTGATCCAAGAAAAGAAACTCACTGAATGAATCCTAGAAGTGACTTGGCCCTCTGGGACTCTCTATTCTCCCCACTCTGTAGTATAGAGACTCCATAGCTATCCTTTGAACTTCCTGAGAGGGGGCATAGTTGGAGGGGGAAGAGTTTTAGTCTTCTTCCCTCACCCCCAACAGCTATGGTAATTCATCACATATAGTAAGGAGTCCAGATTGGGACAAGCCTGATCTGGGACTTCAAGCTCCTAGCTGTTTTCTGGACTCTTTGTTTCTTTTCTTTAGCAGAGGTTCCTCAATAGTGTTCCTGAGATGAAAGTTTTTAGCCTCATGAGCCTAATTCAAAAATTTGGGATTTCCCAGATTCCTCAGCTGGAGCTGAATGGCACAAATGAGTCATTTCTATATCTACATGTCTCAAAAAAAAATAATTACTATGACTATTCATCTAGCTTACCAGTACACTGAGGTTTTAAGGGATTTAACTGGATATTGCAGAGTCAAGGACATAGGTGAAATGGCTATTCAGACATCCCACTATGCATCTCATCACTTAATAATGTACCAGTCTCCCAGGCAACAGAAATTCGAGGTTACTTTTATATTTGTCAGTCTCTGACAGAGTGTACTTAGGAGTGTGTGTGTGTGTGTGTGTGTGTGTGTGAGAGAGAGAGAGAAAGTGAGTGTTAAGTACTTCTTTTGTGTAAAAGAAACACATGTTCAATATCAAATTCACCATGTATTTTAAACTATATATACACATATGCATATATACATATGTGTATGTGTATATATATACACATATGTGTGCATATGTATGTATGCGTGTGTGTATGTGTGTGTGTGTGTGTGTGTGTACCATACTCAACTTTCAATGATTTTTTCCCCAGGGCTCTGGATGAGAATCTACAAATCCTGAATATATGGAAAATGTGACACACTACTCTCTTTAGAAGCCAGGGTCTCCCCAGTTTGAATCCAATTACTTTGATAAAGAAAATACAAAAACGGGAATTAAATAGATCTACCTTGTTACCAGCAATAGCTATCAACAATCCCATTTACCAGAAGACAAGGGCACGTTAGACCTAGCTCATGCTTGCTTGGGAGATCTCATGGTTAAATTTTCAGTATGAGCATTATACAACTCAGAAATTGTCAAATGCCATAAATCAGGTCTTAAGTTACTGTTCTATTGATTGCTTAGACTTGGGAAAGAGATGAAGAAAATGCTGATAATGTAGGTTAAACTTAGTCATACAAACATACATATATATGCAAGCTCCTGTCACCTGCCATGGATGTATCTTGGACTAGAGGACTCATGTTTTGTAACTCTGAAAATCACTGGCCAAAAACTAGGATATGTCAGTGTAATTGTTCTCAAACTTTTGTTTTCAGTATATTTATCCTATTAAAAACTCTCCAAAGAGTTTTTGTTTATCTGGATTATATTTATAGACATTTACCATATTGGAAATAAAAACTATTTTTGAATGTGTAGACCCTCTAAAAGGGTTTCAGAGATCCCAGGATTCTCTAGACCATACTTTGAGAACCACTGATTTAGAGTATACCTCTATTTGAATATACCATTATTTGCTGTGAATTCTAAGATGAAATAATCATTACTACACAAGGTTCCGGTTTTTTTCGGCTTTAGTTGAGTTCTTTCTTATTGATCAGAACCAGGTACAAGCCAGTAGTTTCCTAAGCTATTTTTTCCTAAGCTACTTTAAACACTATTTTTAAAGGTTTATTGATGTATTTTGTTTTTACATTACATACATTTAAAGACTTCCCCTATTCCATGAAAGGTTTCTTATAACATATTAGTAAATTTATAGCGAGAGGTCTCTCGTAACAATTAAGTAAAATGAACGATGCAGTGAACACATCTGAAAGTACCCACAACATTACAGACCTGTAGCTTCCCCTTTCTATTTTTTAATTAGGAGAAATCTATTTTTCTCCTTCCAACCCATTGATCAATAGAAAAGAAAAGAAAATTTCTTGTGCTTAATATGTTTGATGAAAGTAAATGCCTCATAGTGTGTTTATAAAAATCTGTATTGCTATTTTGCAGTCTGCATTTATCACCTATCTAGCAGGAAGTGGAGAGGACGTTTCATTTTTGTTCGTACAAAATGATGAATGGTCATTTAATTGATGATGGTTCTTTACACTTCTAAAGTTTTGTCTCTATAGTATTGTTGTTCTTGTGTAAATTGCACTCCTACTTCTGCTCATTTTATTCTTCATCGCTTACAAATTTTTTTTCAAAAATCATTCCTTGTGTATAATACTGATAATGTAGTAAAAAATGATTTTTATACAGGTCTTTCCATGTCTGTTTGAAATCCCTTATTTTCTCCTTTCTTGTAGCACAATAATATTCTATCACATCGTGATGCCATTTTCTCAAGAACAAAATTCTTAGCTAGGCAATTCAAGGATGACTCGTTTGGTGGACCTTTGACAGAAAACAGTCAACAGAGGGGAGTTGAATACCATCATCCATCACTGAGCACTACAGAATTAATTGAACTGGTGAAGTATTTACTGAAGCCAAACAGCATCTACTTTGAATTTTGCTAAGACAGTTTCATCTTGAAGAGACATATTGCCAGGATAGCTTCATTCTAAAGGATATTTCTGATTGTGCCGTTGCCATGCTTGAGAAGTGTTAGTGGCTAATTATTGTCTGGATGGGTAAAGGAGGGAATGGGGGAGGAAAAAAACTGGACTATGATTTAATTGGTATGGGGAATTACCCAGATGAGGAAACACCACCTACTAATGTAGGTCAGCACCTTCTCATCAACTCACAATTTCAAATAGTTGCCTAGAACATGGAGAGGCTAATTGACTTACCCAGGGTCACATAGATAACATTTCCCCTAGGATAAAATCTAACCTATTGTGCCAATTTACATGTTTTCCAGTCTGATTCCAGTCTACCTTTCTGAGATCATTTTTCTCTGCATTCAGTCAAAGTAGCCTGCCTGCTGTTCTCCATACCCAATATTTCATCTTCCTCTTCCATGACATTGCACACTCATAGATTGCTGGTCCTCTGAATATTGTCTTCTGGAAATCTTTCATTCCTTTCAAGGCCCACTTCAGGTGTGAGCTTCTCCATGAGGCTTTTCTGAATCCTCCGTTGTTCAAACTGCCCTTAATTCCCAAATTATTCTTCATGTACCTACTACTTATCACTTTGCCTTTTGATCCACAGATCTTGGCATGGTGACTGTGATATATACATGCTTGTTTAATTAATTGAATTGGTTGAATTAAATTAAATCAAATCAAATCTTGATTAAAAAGAGGAAGATAAATGGTTTAAATCACTAAGGCTTAGGGAAATGCAAATTAAAATAATTCTAATAATATCTTCAAATCTATGAGATTAACTAACATGTCAGAAAAGGAAAATGACAAGTTCGGCAAGGGATACAGAAAAACATGGATACTAATGTCTTGTTGGAGTTATTGAGAATGGGAAGATACTGCAAAACTATGTATAACAATACCTCCACTAGATGTGTATCCCAAAGAAATCAAAGAAAAAAGAAAATGTACATATGTACTATATGTACAGATATAGTTATACGTTTTGTGTGGCAAATACTGCAAATTGAGGGGATGCCCTTAAATGAAGGAAAGACTGAACAAGTCAAGGTATATGATTTTGATGGAAAATTAGTGTGCCCTAAGAAATGATGAAAAACCTGGGAAGACTTAAATAAACTGAAACAAAATGAACAGAGTCAGTAGAACATTGTAACAGTAAGAATACTGTAATGTAATGGTAAGCAGTATTATAATGATGATCAATTGTGTCTCTTTTAGCTACAATAATCTAAGAAGGACCCATAATTAGAAATGCTATCTACCTCAGAAAGAAAACTGATGGATTCTGAATGCAGATTGAAGCATATTTTTAATCATTTTATTTTTCTTGCACTTTGCAACATGACTAATATGGAAATACTTTGCATGATTTCATATGTATAGTGAGTATCATACTGCTTGCCTTTTCAATAGGTGAGAGAAAAGCTTGCAAAAGGAAAATGATTTGCTATTCAAAATTTTAAATGGATATTAATTTTTTTAAGGAAAAAAGTAGTAATGAGGAAAAAACATAGAAGAAGAAAAAGAGAAACAGAAGAAGAAGAAGAAGAAGAAGAGAAGAAGAAGAAGAAGAAGAAGAAGAAGAAGAAGAAGAGAAGAAGAAGAAGAGAAGAAGAAGAAGAAGAAGAAGAAGAAGAAAGAAAGAAAGAAGAAAGAAAGAAGAAGAAGAAAGAAAGAAAGAAAGAAAGAAAGAGAAGAAGAAAGAAAAGAAGGAAGAAAAGAAAGAAAGAAAGAAAGAAAGAAAGAAAGAAGAAGAAGAAGAAGAAGAAAAAAGAGAGAGAAGAAGAAGAAAAAGAGAGAAGGAAGAAGAAAAAAAAGAAGAAAAAGAGAGAAGAAAGAAGGAAGGAAGGAAAAAAGAAGAAGGAAGGAAGAAGGAAGAAGAACAAGAAGGAAAAAAGAACAAGAAGAAAAAAGAAAAAAGAAAGAAGGAAGAAAAAACAAAGAAGAAGAAGAACAAGAAGGAAAAAAGAACAAGAACAAAAGGAAAAAGAAGAAGAAAAAAGAAAGAAGGAATAAGAAGAAAAAAGAAAGAAGGAAGAACAAGAAAAAAAGGAATAAGAACAAAAGAAGAAGAAGAAAAATAAAAGGAGGAAGAGGTAGTGGAGGCATTGGCAGTGGCTGAAGCTATGTTTCCAGGTAGGAAAGAACAAAGCCTTTTTTAGAGCAATGACTTCTTGGCAGAGACTTGAGTTTGACTCAGTCACTGAACTCATTGTCTTGGGAAGCCAGGTTAGAAGTTAAATTTCACCAAGTCAGGGCTGGTTTTTTGAACCAACAAATTCATGAAATGCTGAGCGACAGACAGCAGAATGATCACTGACCTGGGAGTGGGTTCACAAGATGTCCAAGGGCACCTTCTTCCTGCTTTTCCAGATGACCATCTGTCCTATGTCTAACAGAGACAAGTTTCAAATTGTAATGGCAACCCAGTTCACTCATAAAGTGAATAATTCATCAAGATGATCGTATCTGGACATACATTTTAAGTATCACCTGTGCTTCCAAAGGACATCATTTTCCCCATCAAGGATAAAAGCTTATTTAGAAAATGCTACCTTGTCAGAGTAGGGACAGCTCCCTTCACCAATCACAGAAATAGAATGGTCTTTCATGAGAAAATATGATCTAAACCTAATGTAAAGGAGAGACTGAAATAAATGGAAGTAGATGATAAGTGGAAATTCCCTGGACATCCATCCATAGCACTTTGAAAAACAAATGCCTTGCAGTTAGTTTTTAATTATCATGGTAAGGAATTTCATCCCAGTGCCTTATTAATTATTCAGGAAGCCACCAATGCCACAGAGGTCACCTGATGCTTTCATAAGAGACAAAAGCAACATCCAGAACTCCCAGGCCCAGTGAAGAAAATCATCAGATCAGGAGAGGACATACTGTTTTTGGTGTAGACTCCAGGTAACAGTCCTAAAGGAGATCTACAGGAGGACAATGGCCTTAGAGTAGAGAAATCTAACACACAGTCAGTGGGCCATCCACAACACATCAAAGTGTAACCTGAACAATATTTAAATGTAAATGGGAAACAAGTAACAAAATAAACCGATACATATTAAAGCATAGACAATATCAAAATATAGTTTCCTATGTTAATCTGCTAGGACAACAAAGTGGTACAGTGAATAAAACATGAGGCCTGGAGTTGGGAAAACCTGAATTCAGATCTAGTCTGAGACATTTATTAGCTGTGTGATCATGGTCAAGTCACTTACTCTTGTTTGCCTCAGTGCCCTCATCTATAAAATGAAATGGAGAAAGAAATGACAAACTACTCCAATATATCTGCCATGAAAACCTCAAATGGGGTTTTCAGATACAACAGAAAATGACTAAAAAAAGGTGATTTGTGGTCTTGTGGCACACTTACATATTGTTTTGTGGCTCCTGTTTCTATATGAGTTTGACATCAGTGCTTTACAGAACAGGATGTTAGCCCTGAAACAATGGGACTCTAGAGAGAACAACTGACTTTAAGTCTGGAGAATTGATTTTGAATCTTTCCTCAGATGCTGACAAACTGATTCTCTCTGAGTCTCATGTGAGGTATGGGAAGGACATTATTTGAACCCCTCTATTGAAAGTTTGGTGTGAGGAGGAAAATTGATTTGCCCTAGAAATGTGAGTGTTTATTATAATGAAGGGAATCTTAATTTGAAATATGGAAAGATCAAAACTGAAGAGAAACTTGGAATAGTTGAAAGAAACTAAAATGGATTATCAGAACTGAGCTGAAAGGGAGAGAAGCAGCAAAGCATTTCTCTGGGAATACAGAAGAGGTAACATGGGACAGCACAGCATGGGGCTCATGGGATAGCAGGAGAAGCAATGTGGCATGGGGAGTAAATCATGAAGTGAGTTAAAGTCCTATCTGCCTCTCAACACATACTGGCAGTGTGACCTGGGTAAATCATTGAACTTCTTAATGCTCCAAGATGATGCTTCTACAAGAGGTGAGAAATTGCTGAGTAACAGCCAATCAGCATCCATAGTAGAATTTTCCTGCATTTTTTCTGGTAGGCAAGTTATACAATGGAGAGGTACAGAGTGGGGAGGGTGGCAAAAGGCAACAAAGGGGAAGCATAGAGAGAACCAGTCTCTAAGCCGGGAAAGGCCATAGTCGGGTGTTTCCTGTTCCAAATAATATTCTCTCAGGGATCTATGCAGTTCTCTAAGACTTTCAGTTGCTATTGAGAGAGAGGGGAGAAAGGGAAGAGGAGATAGGGAAGAGAAGGGAGAGAGAGAAAATGATAGGCAGACAGAAACAGAGAGAGAGAGAGAGAAAGAGAGAGAGAGAGAGAGAGAGAGAGAGAGAGAGAGAGAGAGAGAGAGAGAGAAAAGAGGAACACAGACAGAGACAGAGATAGATAGAGGGGAAAGGGAGAAAAGAGAGAGATGAGCAGAGGAGTAGAGAGTGATGAAAAGTGGAAAGGAAAGGAGGAGAAGAGAGATACACAGAGAGAAATACAGAAAAGAAGAGGAATGACATAAAGAAAATGAATTTCCAAGTCTACCTTTGTGAGTCATAGTCACTTAAACTTTGGTTTTACCCATCAGTTAAACAGTTAATATTTACCATACCTATTTCAAAGCCTTGTCAAGAGACTGAAATAGGATAATGTCTAAAACATTCTGCAAACTGGGAATACTTTAGAGAGTGCTTTAAAAAGCGCATTATTATTATCATGCCCAGTTGTCAAGAGCAATACTGAGGCTTCTGCCATTGTTAAAGTCCCACCCAACTTTTTCTTCATAAAAGACCTTTAATCCTGGCCACCAAAGATGTTAATCATCTTTCCTGACAGAAGCCAGAATCAAACCCACATTTTTAAAAGAAATTTAGGAACTAACCGTATTGTATTCTACATTGACAAGGAACTCAGAGCCACTGCTACATGGACCTTTATTTTTTGCTCTGATGCTGGCTCTGAAGCTTCATCATTCTAACTGATTTTTTTCCTGCCCACTCCTGATCCCTAGAATGTTGCTACCTAATATATGTTCCTATTTCTCTCACAAATCTGCCCTTTTCTTATAGAGTGTCTTCAGGAAAAGAGGATAGCATCAGTCAGAGGCATCAGACAAGTACTGCACAGTTGACCCAAAGGACAATTAATTTCAACACTGACCTTTCCTTCTACTCAATGAGTGTATTGTCTCATTTTCTCCTTGACCACTCTCCAGAAAGATCCCCAAAGTGGCAACTCTAGAGACTATTTCCCCAGAGAATACAAGCATGAGGCATATTCTTTGGTGTCAAATTTGATGAAACTAACTCAATCTCATATTGAACCACAAAAGACACACACACACACACACACACACACACACACACGAGAAATCAAGAATCATTAATATCAGTTTGACTCCATTGGTATATCATGTCAAAGGTTATTCCAAAATCTTATTTAAGTTTTGACTAATTTACCCCAATAGGATGATGATAGGTTAATTTCTAAATGACTAGTAATTTTATGCTTGCAATCTATATCCATAGTGATTAATTCATATCCATATATCCATCAGTGATTGATCTTCTCTCTTCTGGAATGAAGTCCCACAGGTATCTCTAGAAAGTCAATAACTAAAGTCCCCCTCATTCATGCTGTGTGCATTGTATTTGTGTGCCTCAGAAGATTGTAGATTTAGGAGGAGACCTTTGTTTTCATCTATAGACCTCATTTTACAAATGAGAAAATTTAGAGTCAGAGTTGTGATTTGCCCAAGGTCACAAAGATTACAAATAACAGAATCAGGAATGGAATGTAGGTACTCTAATTGAAAATAGTACACTGTTTCTGCTTTTCATTCTCTTCTTCCATCTATGTATTTGCAATGGTCCTCATACCTACTTCCACCTTACCTGACTTGTATCTCCTTAATTTCCTGGCAACCATATTTGCAGTGCTTTATTGTCCTCATTTCTTCCTCATCTTATCCATTTTATGACCTTTGGTTTAAATAAACTCAGATTATACATGAACCTTAATATTTTATATCTATATACCTATGCTTTGATTTTTTTTTTTATTTTCTGCTCTTATAATTGATGATTCTGGAGTCTGGGCATCTGTATGGAAAATCTGCTTTTTGTGCCTCTATAAGCTGGGGAACCCAAATTCTCTGAGCTCAACTTCCTTTATTGGTTAAAATGAGGAAGCTGGCCTAGATTGATTTCTGAAGTTTCTTTTAGTCTAATCATGATCTTGTAATTCACTGCTTCAGTATTAGCTGTTCCTTATGGAAGCTTCTCCTCTCTTCAATGTACTTCTAACTAAAGTTTCAATAGCTGATGTATTTTTATAATCAATAGCAAATTACTGAAGAAAAATGTCAAAAGATTGCATTAATCAGATAAGATATGAATAAACCAATCTAGATGATCAGAGGGACATAATAATTCTAAGGGCTAAACATAATGGCCTTTTCCCAAGTATTCCTCTTCTTGACCTCTATAACATGTGACATTATTGACCAACCTTTCTGCCTGGATACCATCTCCAGGAACAACCATTCTTCGTTTTTGTCACCCAAGTTCCCAACTGTCATGTCATCTTTCACTTATCACCATCTCTCACCACACATATGCAATGTGTTGCCAAGTAGTGGTAATTCTACAATGCAATGGTCCTGGATTCAGAAAGATCTGAGTTCACATGTATCCTCAGAGCTTTACTAGTTATGTGAAGCTGGGCAAGTCACTTAAACCATCAGCTTCACTTCCCAATCCGGAAAATCAGGATAATAACATCACCCTCCTCCCAGGTTTATTGTGAGGATAAAATGAGATGAAAATTCAAAATCCTTTGTAAGTCTTAAAGCACTATATCAATTCTAGCTGTTGTTGTCCCTTACATCTCTCACTCTTTGCCTACTCATAATACTGAACTACTATAAGAGTCACCTGATTAATTTTCCTTTCTCTTTCTCCCTCCAATCCAATTTGTGCAATATGATGCCAAAGTGAGTTTCCCAAAACCCACATCTGAATATGTGATTACTTTGCCCCATAATAAGCAGTAGTTTCTTATTTTCTCCTATACAACACACATACACCATTGCCTTTTAGTCTTCTGCAACTTGTCTCCAAGCTGTTCTTCCATCATTTTAAAACATTGCTCTCCTTCATACACTTGTCAGTCCAGAAAAATGGTCTTTATATTGTTCTTTACACATCACATTATCTCCCAATGCTGTGCTTTTCTTAAGGTCTCTTTTTTACAATACTCATTTCCTCTTGTGGCTTTTAACTAAACCATCAGTGTTTAGTTCAAGTGACACCTCCTGCATGAAGTTTTATCTGTTCCCTTAGCTGTTATCTATAATTAAATGTGCATGTGTATGTTACTTCCCAGATATTCCATGGAGAATAAAAGAACCTGAGGCCTGGTTCTTTTTCATCTTGACTTTTTATCTCCAGGGCTTTAAAAAAAATGCCTGATACATCAAATTGTATGTGTTTTTTTAATGTTGTTGACTGATTGGAGACTTAGCCGCTGTAGTACCCAAGTCACATGATAAATTAATGGACAAGACAGGTTTGGCCTTTATAATTCTGATAAGCTTTACTAGTGCTTGGGTCACCTACTGTGAGGCCATCATTTGGATCTATAGTAGAAAGAATATCATCTGTTTCTCAGACAAAAGATTGACTGAAGCAGCTGGCCCACGAGTACTTCCTGCTGCTGGTTATAAGGGATGCACACTGTTTTGTAGGGATCGGTTCAACACATTCCCAAAATCATAGCTTATTACTTCAAGAAATATGGGATTTCTTAAGTATCGGCATTCAGCAATTGTGGTTGCATATCACAGCCCACCCATACCACTTCATTGTATGCAATTTTCTTTCTTTCTGTAAATTCTCCATAAAGTACCCATTGAACCTTTTATGTTACTTTTAATATTTCAGGGAAACAATGTAGGGTTCAGATTATTATTATTATTTCCTTCTTCTAAATTCATAATACTAGCATTTACATTTTATTTAAGATGTGTAAAAACAATGAACATGTGGGATTTCATTTAACACTGATAATAATCCAGAAGGTAAATATTATTATTATTATCCCCATTTTACAGATGAAAAAACTGTAGATCCAAAGGAAGTCAGTGCCTAATACAAGATAGAACTCAAATCTTCCAATCTCTAAACCTAGTAGAACTAAACCTAATTCTACTCACTACACCAACTCACTGCCTTCCCAATTGGGGTTACCTATTATCCAATCAATCAATAAACATTATTAAGTTCTTACTGTATGCTAGTCACTGTGTCATGCATTTAGAATATAAAAAGAGGCAAAAAACAATATAAATAAGTTTATATAAAGTAAGATTGTTAAATCTTTTTAACCAATAACAACTAGTCTTTTTAAAAATTAACTCATTTTATTCATATAGTTGCTTTTTGGGGAATGCTGACAGTATACAAATTTAATTTAGCTTAACGGTTTCTTAAGTTGCCCTCAATGAGAATACAATCAAAAGGAGGAGACATGCAAAGAAATATATATGGAGAAAAGTACATGCAGAGTAATTAGGAGAAAAATTAAGAGAAGAAAGGTGCTAAGAGTTTGGGCAAAGCTTCCTGAAAAGGGGAATTTCTGTTGGAACTTAAAATAATCCAGGGAGATCAGTAGTCACAGAGAAGAATGGAAAATCTTTCATCACGGGGTACAAAAGAGTGCCCAAAAC
This sequence comes from Antechinus flavipes, assembly GCF_016432865.1. Classification (NCBI taxonomy): domain Eukaryota; kingdom Metazoa; phylum Chordata; class Mammalia; order Dasyuromorphia; family Dasyuridae; genus Antechinus; species Antechinus flavipes. Next base: position 18,258,948 of record NC_067399.1, on the reverse strand, counting down.
CAAGAGATGAAGTATCTTGTTGACAGCCAGGAGGTCTGTGTCACTGTATTAAACAGTACATGTCAAGGGAGTAACATGAAAGAAGACTGGAAAGGGAAAAGGGGACTAGATTATGAAAAATTTGGAATGTCAAATTGAGCATTTTGCTCATGAAGGTAATTTAAAAGTCACTAAAATTTATTGAGTGATGGGGATGGTGTGTTTGGACCTGTACCTTAGGGAAATCTCTTTAGTGACTAAAAGAAGGATTTATTGGAGTAGGGCAGACTACCATCAGGATATTGCAATAATCCAGGTGTGAGATGATGAGGTCCTTCACTAGAAAGGTAATGTCAGAAAAGAGAAGAGGGCACATTTAGGAAATGATGCAAAAGTAAAATTAACAGGGCTAAGAAATATCTCAGGTGAGAGATAGTGAGGAATCCAGGATGCTTCTAGATCTTTTAAGTTCCAACTAAGACAAAGTCAAAAACTATATGAATACAATTACAAAACAAAACATTGTGTGGAAAACAATTTCCACAAAAAAATAGATCTAAACAATTGGAGGAATATCAAGTGCTCGTGGATAGACTGAGCTAATATAATAAAAATGACAATTCTACCTAAAATAATCTACTTATTCAGTGTCATATCAATCAAACTGCCAATAAATTACTTTACAGAGCTAGAAAAAAAATAATAGCAAGGTTCATCTGAAAGAACAAAAGGTTCCTTTTCAAGTGAATTAATGAAAAAATGAAATAAATGTGGTCTAGCTGTATCAGACCTAAAACTGTATTAGGAAACAGTGGTCATCAAAACCATTTGGTAGTGGCTAAGAAATAGAGTAGTAGAATAGGTTAGGCTCATAAAACACAATAATCAATGACTATAATAATGTTTGATAAATCCAAAGATCACAGCTTTTGGGATAAGAACTCACAATTTGACAAAAAATTGCTGGGAAAATTGGAAAGTAATATGGCAGAAATTCAGTATTGGTCAATACCTAACACCCTATGCAAAGATAAGCCCGAAATAGGTTCATCATTTAGACATAAAGGGTGATACTATAAGCAAATTAGAACAAGGAATAGTCTATCTCTCAGATTTGTGGAGAAGGAAGGAATTTATGGTCAAAGAAAACCTAGAGAACATTATGAAATGTAAAATGGATAATTTTGATTATATTAAATTAAAAAGTGTTGTACAAACAAAACCAATGTTTTTGGTTTACATGAGATTAGAAGAGAAGCAGTAAACTGGAAAAAAATTACATCCAAATGTTCTGATAAAGGCCTCATTTATAAAATATATAGAAATTTACTCAAATTTATAAGAATACAATCCATTACCCAATTAATAGTGAAAGGATATGAACAGACAATTTTCAGATGAATTTAAAACAATTTCTAGTCATATGAAAAAATTTTAAATCACTATTGATCAGAAAAATACAAATTAAGACAGTACTAAGGTACCACTACACATCTCTAAGATTTACTAAGATGATAGGATAAGATAATGATAAATCTTGACAGGGGTGTGGTAAAACTGGAATAGTAATACATTGTTGGTGGAGTTGTGAACTTATTCAATCATTCTGAAAAGCTGTGCCCAAAGGGCTATCAAACTGTGCATACTCTTTGATTCAACAATGTTTCTACTAGTCTTATATCCCAAAGAGATCATAAAAAAGGAACGAGACCCACATGTACAAAAATATTTGTGGCAGCCCCTTTTGTGATGGCAAGAAACTAGAAACTGAGTACCCATCAGTGGGGGAATGACTGAATAAGTCATGGCATATGAATGTTATGGAATATTATTGTTCTATAAGAAACAATCAGCAGGATGATTTCAGAAAGGCCTGGAGAGACTTATGTAAATTGATGCTAAGTGAAATGAATAGAACTAAGAGAACATTGTCCACAGCAACAAGATTATGCAGTGATCAATTGGATATAGGGAGCTCTTTTCAACAGTGAGGTGAGCCAGGCCAATTCCAATAGACTTTTCATGGAAAGAGTCATCTGTGTCCACAAAGAGAACTATGGGAACTGAATGTGGATCACAACACAATATTTTTGCCTTTTGTTGTTGTTGTTGTTGTTGTTGTTGTTGTTTTTTACTTTTTTCTTTCTCATTTTTCCTTTTGATGTATTTTTTCTTGTACAGCATAATAAATGTGTAAATATGTATAGAAGAATTGCACATGTTGAACATATATTGGATTACTTGTTTAAGGGAGGTATAGGAGAAAGAAGAGAGAAAAAAATTGGATCACAAGCTTTGTAAGGGTAATTGTTGAAAATTATATTTGCATATATTTTGAAAATTAAAAAGTTATTAAAAATAAATAAAGAGATGGAAATATAAAAAAGAAAAGAGAGATGAGAGAAAATTGAAGCACCTAATATAACTGTGTTTTTAATTGTTTTGCTACAAAGGACAGAAGGGATATCAGATGATAGTTAACAGGGATGGAAGGATCAATTGAAACTTTTTTCAGATTAGGGGAAACTTAGGCAAGTTTGTGGCAGTAGGTAATGAGCCAATAGATAGTGAAAGAAAATGAATGAAAGAATGAGGATGGCAGAAGGGGCAACCTGTTGAAGAAAATCAGATGGAATGGGATCACTCGACTAAGGTAGCAGGGTTACCCTTGGTAAAGAGTAAGGCTGCTTCATCCTGTGAGAGATGTTCTAGTCGTATCAGTCCTTGTTGCCGTGAAATAAGAGAACAAAGGCAGATCATGGAAAATTGCTGGATTTGAAGTTATAAGTGGGCTTACTTTGAGTCTGCTGACCATGGTCAAGTCACATCGAATTTCAGTTTTCCCAGTTGCAAATGAAGCTAATAATATGAGCATCATCTAATTTACAGATATTATGGTTGTTAGTATTTTATTATTTTCAATGAATCTATTATTCCAAAGTTCATTGGGAGGAATTCTTTCTACCAAGTTAGAGTGGTGCTTTCTCTAAACTTGCTTTCTATAGCACAGTTCTTAAACTTTTTTGAGCTCAGCGCCTTTGTATATTGTTAAAAATTATGGAAAATTCCAAATAACTTTAGTTGATGTGATGTAGGTTATATTCAGCAATATTGCCATATTATAAATTAAAACAAATAAATGTTAAAATTTGTGTACATTCATTTAAGAATAACAATAATAAAGCTGTCACATATTATGTAGGTTAATTTATGTATTATTATGTATACATATTATATATATATGTGTATATATATATTAAGCTTATATAATATTCATTTTTAAACTTTTTTAAAACAAAAATTAGTAAGGAGAGTAGAATTGTTTATTATTCTTTTTGAAAATTTCTTTAATGTCTCACTAAATAAAAGATAAATAAAAGAGCTTCTTTTTGTTTCTGTATTAAATCTCTTGTTGAAGTTGGAGGGGGAGGGGAAGACAGCTATGTGGTGCTATAGTAGATAGAATACCAGGTTGGAAATCAAGATTTATCTTTCTGAATTCAAATCTAGTCTCAATCACTTACTAGCTATGAAACTCTGAGTAAGTCACTTCATCCTGTTTACTCCAATTTCCTCATCTGTAAAATGAGCTGGAGAGGGAAATGGAAAACCATTCCAGTATCTTTGCCAAGGAAAACCTAAATAGGATCACAGAGTTGGACACAGCTAAGAAATGATGGGACAACAACATATAAAGAAAATCTGACCTTACATAGATATTTAGTTGAAAAAGGGAGATGTATTTTATTAGGTAAATACAGTCTAAGTAGAAGTATGAAAATAGATTTGACCTTCCAAATGCACTGAAAGTAACTTTCAAACTTCCAGAGATATATGGATCCCATTTTGAGAACCACTGTCTTAGAGAATGGTCTCTGGCAATGACAACTGAAGTGATCTCCCAGGGTCAAATAGTATCAGAGATGGGGATTGAATTCAATTCTTTCTAATTACAAAGTCATCTCTCTATCTAGTACATGCTGCTTCTCTCAGAAGGTGGTGATGTTTTCCCAAGCTTCAAAGATCATGTCTTAAGATAATTTATAACATTAAAAATACTCTTAAATTTCCAATTATTAGTACTCTGTCCTTTTTTATCACTTCTTATGTGATGCTATTGGGTTGAGAGTTGGATTGATGTCAGGAAGACTTGAGTTCCTCAGGTACTTATGAGCTATGTGATACTGAACAAGCCATGTAATCTGTATATGCATCCAATTTCTTCCTCTGTAAAATGAAGTCAATAATAGTTCCTACATCCCAGGGCTGTTAGGAGAACTAAATGAAATAATATCTGTAAATTGCTTTGTAAATCTAAAAGTGCTACATAAATGCTAGCTATTATTATTATTACAATACATTTATTTCTACTATGGCTATATCTTTCCATTATTCTTCGAGACATTACTAATTTGGGGAAGAAAGAGAATTAAGAAAATACATTTTATTGCTAGTGAATCAGCAACTGTATATGTGTACAGATTTGTGTGCATATCAATTATATATAGGAGAAAAAGGAAAGTGAGAATTAAAGATGCTCTAAGGCTGAGAACCTAATTATTAGTATTGATGTGTACAAACACACACACACTATGTACATATGTTTAGGCATATGAGCAAAATAGGTATAATAAATGGAAGCTGCAAAAAGGCATATGCAATCTGTAAACCAGTAAAAATTCATGAAGACTCCTTTTATGCATGAATATGATTACATAAATGCTGAGAATCCCCCTTAAACTTTACATATATACATATGTGTGCACATAAACTTATATACACAAATTTGAGTATATATATACATAGGGATATGAATATGTACACTTATCTATATTTGTATTGCATATATATGTAGATACACACATATTAATATAAACAGATTGCATACATGTGTATAAAAAGGTATACATACACATAAACCACAATTTGAAATAAACCTCTGTCCATGGTGCTGATGTGGCCAACCCTTCACAAAAATATATTACTAAATCACTGATTCATGACTGCTTTGGTACTCTGAGGTTGCTTCTAACCTTTTTTTCCAAGGGCTCAATGACTCATCTCTTCTAATAGCTTAAAACCTGACTCACAAGTTTGATGCCTCTCTTAGGACTTCTTCCTGTACTTTTTGACAGTTATTCTATTTTACTGAATTTAGATAATTAAATGGTACTCATTACACAATGCACCAGACATGAAATGTTTAAAGAGAAATTCTTTAGTCCAGGGTCATTAATCTGCAATAATAGCATGGCTCTTCCCTTCAATACAAGTATAAAGTATGAGTGACATACATCAAAATTGTCATTTACCTTGCACTTTGGTGTTTACTTAAGATATTTTACAAACATTATTATAAGTGTGCTTGAGAACAAACTTGTTGGGTAAGTGCTAGCATTAGCCTTGATTTAAAGAAAGGGAAACTGTTGTTTAAAGAATTTGAGAGCATTATTCGTGTTCATATCACATAGGTGGTATTTTAAATTAGTTTTTCCTGACTACATATTCTTCAACAACTCCTCTTTTGGATAATAACATTAACTGTGCACATTATGCTTTACTCTAGGGTTTGCAAACTTGGTGACAATCCATAATCTTATCTGATCTTCATCTGACTTCTATAAGTTATTAGTGTTTCTGGTGTACACTTAAGAGAGGCTCAAAGCTATGACTAGCCCAATCAAAAACTCTGGTAAGTAAGGCATGATCTGGTTCTGTCTTCTTCACTCAAAGTCTAGTATTCTTTCCTACTTTTTATTAAATAGATTTTGTATTTCAAAGCATATATACTTATTTCTGTTTAGGATCCCCAATTAAAATTTAAGCAATGACTGAATGCAGGGATTAGTGGCTTATTGATAGTTTGGTGTTGGTCAGCCAATAAGCATTTATACCTACTTTGTGCTCTTCACTATGCTGAGTACTAGTAATACAAAGAAAGACCAATGACAGTGACCACTTTCAAAAATATTGAAATCTAATGAAGGAGATAATATATAAACAACAATATATAAAGTATATACAGTATATATATATATATATATATAATACAAATATATATAGTATATACCTATATATTGTATATATACATATGTGGGTATATATTTTGTATATATATAAAGTATATACAGGATTAATTGGAAACAACCAACACAGAGGAAAGAAACTAAAATTAAGGATGATTGGGAAACTCTTTCTTTAGGAAATGGTATTTTAACCAAGAGTTCAAGAAGTCCAGGAAGCCAGGAAATCCAGGAGATAGATATGAATAGGGAAATAATCACAGGCAAAGCGACAACTTGTGAAAATGTAGAGTGGAGATGAAGTATCCTGTGTGACGAGCAGCAAGGAGGATGGTGTCATTGTATCACAGAGTCCATGGGAGTGATTAATATGTAAAAAGAGTGAAAAATCAGAAGAGATCAGGATATCAAGAATCTAAAAGCAAAGTGAGGTTTTATATTTGATTTTGCAAGATATGAGGAATCAATGAAATTAAATGAATGGGCTAGGGGTGACATGGTCAGATCTGCACTTTAGAGAAATTGTTTTGGTAGCTGAGTAGAAGAGAGACTAGAGTAGGAAGAACTTAAAATAGGGGAACCAAACAAAAACGTATTGCAGTACTCCATTTAATTCATGAGGTAATGAAAGTGTACACCAAGTAAGTGGTAGTATCAGCAAATAGAGATGAAGAGTTAAGAAGCATACTAGTTTTGGATCAAAGGTGACTAGAAGGATAGTGTTGTCATCAACAGTTTTAGGAAAGTTGGGAAGGGGGAGATTTGGAAAGGAAGGATTAGTTCTATTTTTGAACATATTGGATTTAAGATGTCTATGGGACATCCAGTATTGTCTAATGGGCAGTCAGAGATGTGAAACTTGAAGAAGAGACTTCAAGGTTGCATAAACAGGCATGAAGATCTTATGAGTGATGATAGTAATGAATTTAAAATCCATGGGAGATGATCAGATCAAAAGCAAACCGATACAGAGGAAGATGGGAATGACTAGAACCTTGTGGGATATCCATGGTCAGTGGGAATGACCTGGATCAAGATTGATTGAAAGAGGTTGAAAAAGAGCAGTCAGACAGGTAGCAGTAGAACCAAAAAAGAGAAGTGTGGTAGTACAGACATAGTGTATATTATACGGAAAAATAAATTTGAAAGATTTTTCCATTATAAACCACATGTCCAAAAGGTGAAAATAAAATATGTTACTTACTTCCTGACAGAAAAGTTATGAGTTTAAAATGGAGAAAGAAATATATTTTTGGACTTTGCTAATGTGGGAATTTCTTTTGCTGAAAAGCAGCTTTGTTTTGAGGGCTCTTTTTTCTCTCTCAATAGGGGAGAGGGATTTGTGGGAGAGAAAGATTATTTTTCAAAATGCTTGTTACTTGAAAAATAATAAATTACATGGGGTACATGGTAATTACTAAAATCAGTAAATATCCTTTTGTAAATGCTAATTCATGTTAATTGATTAAATGGAAATGCCGTTCAGTCCCTGGTAACTGAAAGGGGAAGCTACACTAGAATACAGTCTCAAACTAATAGCCATAGAGAAATCTCTTGGGAATACCCACACAACATTTAGGGGAAAATGTATTCAGCCTTGCTCTAAAAGAGGAAGATGAGATTTGTGCTATCCAATAGTCCAATGACCATTGCAAAAAAAAAATCTGATTAGTGGGCAAATTTGCTATAACTATACCAAGCAAGAATGAGCATTTTTTGAAACTATTTAGAATGAAAGAAAATTAATCTAAAGAAAATAAAAGCTGACAGAGAGCATAATGCACCATTACTGGAAAATCCCTATCATTGAGTCTCCAGATAAGAGTCAAACAGCCAATTAGGGATGTTGTAGTGGGGATTCTTGAGTAGATATTTCTTTGACCTTTGACATCACTTCCAGTTCTGAGTTACTTTGATTTTCTAAGCAATTTGACTGTAGGAATGGAATCATCTAATGCTCTGGATAACCCCAGAAAGTTGGGATCATTTTGATTGCCACACACTTGAGTCTATAACCCAGCATCTTACAAAGAGAAAAGTGAGTTTAAAAGCAAATTCCTCAATCCAGCTTCCTGCGGAGAAGAAATTGAGTCATATATTTTCCAATCCTTCTCTGAACCATTCCATCCATGGAGGCCTAGTCTACAGGTCTTCCCTATCAAAAAAATTCAAAATACGGAATAGGTGATGGGGGATGGACATTGAAGTTAAATTAAATGGAATTTTCTAGAGGAGAAGAATAATTCTGCTGGCCTTTTGTACCCTTTTGTGTTATTTGAGCCTTTTGCAATATGAAATGTTCGAAAGTTATTATGAGCTATGTGCTTTGTTGTTGTTTGTCCATAGTTTTCCAAGAGGACCAATGGCATCAGGAGGATGACATCTTGACTTGCAATTGAATTCGATTTATATTATGCAAAGTCATCAGCCCTACTCTATCCTTTAAAATCATCAGGCCCCAGTGGCAAGATAAAGGTCAGGATAACTGGAGTTGGCCCAGGATCCAGTGGGAGACCTTAGCCTTTTTAAGTTAAACTTTTCCAGGTCTCAGTTTGTCTCAAGCAATACCCACTCAGCAGTAAAGGCTAGGAAATAATTGAGTGGTTGAAGGCCATTTTATTCACATATATAGAGACAAAGGCACAAACTATATTATGAGAATCCCAGAAGAAACTGAGACAAAAAGCAAAACCAACCATAGAGAGGAATTTTTGCACATGACAAATTCGCACCTGATCTAGTAAATTACAGGGTTAAAGGTGCTGGGCCATATATACTTAACTGTGCCTCTCTCCCTCCCATATTGGGACATAGCCAATAGGTTTTTTCTTCATATCCTTAATTCCCATTGTGCCTGACATATAGCTGGAATTTAATAACTTGAACTGAAGAAAATTTAAAATCTGCATCAAGTGAATTTAATGTGTACAAGGTACTTAATAATGAGGCTGTACATACTGATGTTTTCCTCCCAGATATGTGAATTCAGTCATGTAGGAAGCTTAGGGTATAGAACCTTGTTTTCTCCATGAATTTTGGAAAGTAACCTGTAATTTATAGTCAAAGAGCTGTTCAAACCAGAGGGCAAATCATACACAATCATACAGCTAGGATGGGTCAGAAGCAGAACTTGTTTCTAGGTCTTTCTGAATCCAAGGTTGATGATGTGTTCATTCTACCAAACCATCTCTAAATAGGCAAATAGCCCATTCTATTTCTGCATCTCATAAAAATTGAACTCCTACTCATTTTCTCAGAGGTTTACAAAGTCAGCACACCATAGTGGACAATGGACATTAGCTGCCATCTGGTCTACAATGAAAATGCAAGATGATCAGAATCTAATTATCAATTTGTACAGAGTAAACAAATGTTGTTGCTTGAATAGCTTCAGCAGCATCATTAGCAATAGCATTTTTGTGTAGTAGCTTGAATACAAAACGAATGAATAAAAAATATCCCCGGATACTTTCTTCTTCAGAAAATCCATACTCTAATAGAGAACAATGAGTCACTTCTTCATTCCCAGACAAGGAAGGAATAGTGTTGATTCCCTAATCGTGTTACTGGGAGATAGGGTTATCTCTAGGGAGTATGCAGGTTTTGGGAAAATTAGACTGTGTGACCATCCAATTAACACGTGCAAGAAGGTAGACCAACCGAGCAGTGGGAATAGAAAAGGAGTAGCAGAAACTAACAAGCTTGGAAAGTACACCATACTCTCTCATACAATAGGGCGTTTATTGTATAAACTAGAAAATCAAAGAACAGAGAAGTAGAGTTTCATAAGATTATAGATTTAGAGATAGAAGGAAGTATGGAGATTATCTAGTGAAACTTTCTTATCTTGCAATTGAGGAAAATGAGGCCCAAAGGAATAATATCACAGGTAGTTTTAGAGACAGGATTTGAAGCCATGTCTTTAAGATTAGCCTGGGAACCATTTCATTACAGGTTTAGAGCTGTAATGGATTTTAGAGGTCATATAGTTTAACATCTTCATTTTGAAGATGAAGTAGAAACTGAGGTTTTATGAATTAGGCCCCTTTCCAAGGTCACAATGCTTTACATGCTTAATGGACTTCATCTCCTTCCAGTCCTTCAAGGATGGAAGATCGCGATACAATCCATACGATGAGAAATGAGAATGTGGAACTTCTATATATTAACAGTCAGAGTAGTAGTAAGCAGCAGAGCCAAAATGTAAAATCCACATTTCTGTAACTCCAAATTCAACTTTCTTTCCACTCTAACAAGTTATTTCATTTCTATTTGAACAAAATTTCATGATAGTGAATATAGGTAAGAGAAGAAGAAGAGATGCATAGTCCAACAGAGCAACTCAAGGTTCAGCTTGTCCCTAAATTTTTCCTGTGCTCTAAAATCTGTCCCTCCTATTTAATTTCCAAGGTCAGTGTTGTGGGAAAGGTTGTGTTGCATAGAGAGCATGAATAAGATCCAGTGCCCAAAACATCTTCTGCCATTTCTCTCTTTTTGGGTGTAACCTTTCTCAAAGGATTTGAAGATCTTTAAAGATCAAGGGTTTGCTCTGACGTAGTTCTCAGAGTTCCAAAGTCTAGAATATTGTTGTCAGCCAATGGAAGGAATGCCAGCGCCAATACAGAACCAGGAATAAGTGTTACAGATAGCAAAGCTGAGTGGAAAGATTCACAGGAGTCTTCTGGGATATGATATACAGTGTACAAGACAAACTCAGCTACCTAGAGAGAAAAATTAAGTAGACACTGATAGCCAGAGGATAAGACAAACTATATGGCTTGGTTACCCATGTTCTCTCTGATTATTTTTTTAAATTAGTTTCCAAAGAAATTCATAGTTTAATCTACAGACTCAAGGTTATTGACAGAATGAAAACTTGATCCACATTGAAAAGAAGCTGTTATAGTATCTTGGAAGCATAATTACCTCCATGTTTGATCCTATGAACAGAGAAAGGTCCTAGGGGTGTGTTGTTTGTATAATTTGTCCTAAAATAGATTTCTCTTCCCCCCCAAGAAATAGTAGTGGGTTTAGTGGGGAGGAGGGTTCAGTTTCTAACACTTTCATGCTTAGACACTCTCTTTTGCTCATTTTTTACTCCACCCTCTGGCAACTAATTTTTTCTAAACTAAGAAATTGCTAAAATACTGAAAAATGAATATCAAACAGAAGGCAACATAAGAAGTACAGGGTGGGTGGGAGCAGCTGCAGCATATAATTAATGAGGCATTTGGAGCAATGGGAAAAAGAACGTCATCGAGTAATTGTATTCAATGTAGAGAAAATGGGTTGGTTGTGTGGCAATATTGAGAGCTGACAAGCATATAGCCAGAGGATTCACTGCTATGCTTTCAAAGTCAGAAAAAAATCAAGAAAGGGCTACAGATCATTGGGTGGACACTGGCAGTTTGGGGGAATGGTAATGGAAAATCACATGGGATGGGCCCGCCTGAAAGAATTGCTACCACCATCATTGGCGAGGACTCCCAAAATGATTAGATGAGAGATCCATTTGGACAAGCAATTGGTAACAAATCATCAGATTTCACCTCAGGAAGAAAAATGAAAGAATTTAAATATATTTAACATAATAAAGATTATGAAGTCAGGAAGAAAACATCAGTAGCAAGTACTCCCAATGCATCTGTGGGTCGTGGAAACTACATTTCTTCCCAATACTCCAAGGATGAAAGATTATGACCTAGGATATTTGATCACCAAGGTGAATAATAAAAATATGAAAATATCACTACAGAAATTTGCCCATCACCACCAAATAATGAGTCTTTGGATCTCCCTGAATGGAAAATTGGCCAAATGCAAGCACTCTGCTCTCATATACAAGTGTTTTTTTTTTTCCTCAGTGTATGAAAGATCTGTGTGAGCCCTTTGTCTCTTTTTCCCCTCCATCCTAATGTTCTTATTTTTTGTCTCCAAAGCACTTTTCTTTATATTGTCACATTTGAGTCTCATAATAACCCTAAAAATAGCTGCTATGGGCATTATTATTATTATCTACACATTCTTCCAGATAGCTAATATCTTTTAGTAAAGACATTTAACAATTCTCAAACTTCACAAGACTCAAAGATCCCAATTTGATAGTCTCACAATTCATAGCTTATATTTTCTTCTCTTATATCTAATGGCTCATATTTTATATGGCAGCAGAGAGTTCCTTAACATATTTTTCCTTTCAGAGTAGCATTACTAGAGTCATGTTTTCATGTAGAAAAAATATGAAAAGCATTTCCTACAAACTTAACTGTTAACATGACAAAGGTATAGGGCATTATTGCTAGAAACTGAATCAGATCCAAGAAGATCTAAATTCAAGACCCAATTCTAATGCACATTGGCTGTTTGATCTTGGCAAATCACTTCATTTCACAATCACCCCCAAGAAAACTTTTTTTTTAAATATAAGATCAAATTACCTGAACTTCTCTTCCAACCAGCATGTAAGTACCATTGTATAATTTAGCCATGAGTTACCACATGAGCTTAACTAGATACCACTATTTCTATTTGTGTTTCCCTCTTTCCTTTTGCTATTGTCTCAGACACTTAGTACCAATTATGCATTCCTTTAATTATATTTCCCAATAGCAAAAAGGAATAATTTGTGTATATTTTTAAAGTTTTCTCCAATCTTCTTTTAATGAAAAAAAAATAACATTTTAATTTAGTTTTGGCATGAGAATCTCTAAGCTGAGGGGGATGATGTTGTAATAGGTTTTGGATACAGCTGTCCCAAAATTGTAAGGATCCCTTCATGCCCTGCTGTCAGACTCAGTGCTGAGACAATATCTTGATAACTGATTTTTTTTTTAATTTTCATTATTGATTCCGTAACTGCAAGATAACGTCAAATCTTGTGACACCATCAGCATAAAGAAAAGTCAGCAATTAAAAGTGAAATAGCTTTGAATGAAAGATTGCTTAGGAAAACCCCACAGACCTTGCAAAAATATAGGGCAGATTTTGTGCCAGGAGTTTTTTAACTTTTGTGAGTGAGTGTGTGTGTGTGTGTGTGTGTGTGTGTGTGTGTATGATGTTTTTGGAAGTCATGTTAATCCTAAGGGTCCCAGGATAAAATAGTATTTTAAATCTCTAAAAATATATAGGTTTACAAAACCAAACAAACAAACAAAAAATCACAAAATATCTCCCAGATAGGGTCAGACACTAAAAAGTTTGACAGGTTCTATAGGCCTGTTCATGGAATACCGAGAAACAAAATGATGATAATAATAAACCTCTATAGGTCCCTACATATTTACACTTAAATGTATGTGAAATAATATTTTTACACCTTACAAAGTGGTTTACATGCACTATCTGTCCAAAAGTATATCAAATACATGTAAATATACATGAAATGATATTTTTGCATCTTACAATGTGATTTATATGCAATATCTGCCCCAAAAGTATATCAAATACATTTTAACATATGTAAAATGTTTTTACACTTTACAAAGTGGTTTACATGCAATATCTGCCCAAAAAGTATATGAAATATATTTAAATATGTATGAAATAATATTTTATACCTTACAAAGTGGTTTACATGCAATATCTGCCCAAAAATATGATGACTGTGCACAACTATATCTTACTTAACTCCAATCTCATTCAAAAGTCAAGACACCATACTGTATTATTAATCCTCTTTAAAAATGTAGGACAAAATGCCACCAGCAGTGACAAAAACAGTGACTAGAAGAAAGCACTTGAAGACTTGAGTTCAAATCTTGCCTCAAAAATTTAGTGGCTATGTATCTCTAAATAAGTAATATAACCTCCCTCTAGGCTCAATTTAGTCATCTGGAAAATTAACAAAATAATAACATCCACTTTATTGGGTTGTTGTGAAGATTAATAACAATGTATATGAAGTCCTTTTTTAAATCTTAAAGTTAAATATGTATATTGCATACATATATGTGTTTGTGTGTACAGCATGCTATTTATTATTGTTGTTGTTCCCCATATAATGTAAATGCTTGTGTTTTGATTTTTGTATCCCCAGCACGTATTAATGTGTATGACCCATCATATGCACTTAATATAGTCTTGTTAATTGATCGATTTATTGATTCTTTTATTCCCTGATGTTGTATGAATGCACTCAAGGGCTTGGTTTTGTTCCATTCTGTAGCACCAGCTGCCAGCACTACCTCTTTCTCACGTCTCATTGCCCTGACTCACGCCAGCCTTGCTGCCCAAAATAAAGGACCCAGATGAACACTCCGATACGCTAAACCCCAGAAGCGGCATTGTCGAGAGACACAGCAACATTCAAGGTGCCTTTTCCAAAAGCCCAACACGGTGACAGAGTCACATAAAGGTTCCAGAGAACAGCAGATGTTTGTTTCTTTCCCAAGGTCTTGAAGCTAAGATTCAATATCTGCTCTGAGATGGGCTCACCTTGTTGAACTTCTAAAATTAAATAATGCCCTTGGTCTGAAGTGTGTGGAGACCTATACTCAGTGCAAAAAGAGTCTGCAATACATTAGAGTGAAATTTAATACTGGACATGAACCAAACTTGATCTTTTCTCTAAGAGAAAAAAAAAAAAAAACATTCTTTTGTCCCTATTGAATCATTGGGCATTGTCCAGGCATTTGAGCAAAAGGAAGAATTTATTTAGAAAGGGTTTAAACAAGAAAAGTTCAGTTCACTTCTAATTTAGTTTATTTTCATCCCATAAGCATGCTCTAAATATCTGTCTTTTATGGAGGGGGAAAAAGTGAGTTACAGCATTTAGCACTAACTCTTTCCCTGCCTTCAAGGGATTTACACTCTAACAAGGGATATGACACAAACACCAACATATAGAAAGGTGCCTTTAAAACAGTCAAGTAATAGTAACAGAATGGAAAGGAAGGAAAGAGAAAGGAAGGCAAGGGAAGGCAAGGCAAGGCAAGGCAAGGCAAAAGTAAACAAGGAAAGAGAAAAAAAAGGAAAGTGAAGAAAAGACAAAAGAAGGCAAGGGATAGGAAGGCAAGGGAAGGGACAGCAAGGAAGAAAAGTTGGGGGGAAGGCAAGGAAGAAAAGGGGAGGGAATGGAAGGGAAGGCAAAACAAGACTTAATAAATGAGTTTTGCTTATGTGCTCTCATTCTCAGGCCAAACAGAACAAATTTGATCTCTCTTCCACCTAACAGCCCTTCATTTTTGAGCAAAAACCCCTTGCACCTATTTAAGTTATATGTTCATCAAGATAAGCTTCCCTCTTTTATTCAACCAATTCTTGTATCCTCTGTTAGGGATACCTTTCATTGGACACTCCAGCTTCTCAGTGTTCTTCCAAAATATTGTGCTCAAAACTGAACAAAATCATACAGATATAATTTGACCTGGATGGAGAATAGAAGGAATATCAGCTCTCTATTTATGAGCACTAATTGTCTCTCTATTCTTTTCTGAGTTCCAAGCAATGTGAATTCATTAAAGATTATACCACAGAATATAATTCCAACTATGGCAGCAGAAGAATATTGTTAATATAGATCTGGACTTCATTTTCAGGGAGCAGTTTGAAATTGCTAAAAATGCTAATCAAGTCCCTAATTCAATGAAGCATGTGTACTTCCTTCCATAAAACCCTGGTCCCAGAAAACTGTCCATCTGGCAGAGTCTGCCCAAGTTTTATCCAATGATGTACTAGTACTATTCATCCAATTGTACTTCATGGGCAATAATCATTATAGAATCACAATACTATGGAATCCCAACTCTTCAGAAATAGCAAGAGTCTGATACTTGACAAACGATCCCCAGTATGTCATGTCCAACAACTAGTCAGCCAGCTTTTAAATGAAAACATCTAGGGCTACCCTATTTTCTTTGGAATAACTCTAAATGTCAAGAAATATTGTTTTTACTTTAAGCTTAAACCTGCCATTTATCAATGCCCACCCAATTCTTTTGCTTCTGCTCTCTGGTACCAATAAAATAAGTTTAATCTCTGTCCCTTGTGAGACCACTTTTTGAATCTGAAAGAGATAAATCTTGTACTCTCTAAGGCTTCTGTTTTCCCAAATGAACTAATTTTTTTTTGTTTTCCTTATTTTTCATCATGTGTATTAGAAAGTTTGTTTGACTTTGAGTCAGAGGACTTTACTTCAAAATTGATGCCTGCCTCCTGAGTGACTTTGGTCATGTCATCTTGTTTCTATACAGCTCAAACTATTCATGTGTAAATGAAAGGAATGAAATTATACTATATCTCCTCTAAGTTCCCTTCCAACTTTAAATAAATTATTCCATCATATCATAATTCACAGATCCTGGAATTGCTTTGCTTAGGCCCTTAAGATATTTCCCTCGGGGGTTGGAGCCAAGACCGTAGAGAGGCAAGATATTTCCCTTCGGTATGGTCTAGTTTTTTGCTTGACTCCTTGGAAAGATCTGAAGCTGTGTTTTGTTTGTCCTTGACTTCCAATATAGATATGGTCTCCAATCACTGTTGTTCTTTTTCATATGTGCTAGAATTTTGTTGAAATTAAGGTCAAGTTCATTAACATATAGTTGAAAATTTTAATGTCCTTGGTTTGATGCTAGGATGCCAATGACAAGTCCAAATTCTCCAACTCTTATGAAGTTCACAGGGTCATTCTTTGGTCAAAGGCAAGGGTGGATGAAGATCAAATTTTGTCTCCCCCACATCCAAGTTATTACTTCTCAGTGTTCTATTTCTCCTCTCTCCTCTCTCCTCTCCAATTCCAAAAATGTAAAATCTACATTTTGAACTAGCTTATTTCATTAAAAGAAAAAATATTGCCTGAATGTGTATTGATTTAAATCAGATGTTCTTATTTGACTAGATTATCAAGGCTACAGTATTTTTAGTAATATATATTATATATCATCAATATATATTTATTACTAGTCACTAATAAAATTAGTGCTTCACTAAGCACAGTGAAGGGACTGATTGACTCAATGACCCCATGCTTTCAAAAGTGTAAGATTTTATGGTTATCTTGAATAGAATATATATTAGATTTCTCTCTAGTGTTCCACACCAATCTTTCTGGATTCTGACTCTGTCATCCAACCTGTTAGCTTCAGTGTTGCAGTATATTATCTACAAATAAGATAGTGTCAGCAACTATTCCTCTCTATCCACCTCTATACCCACACTGATTTTTTAAAAATCTCAATGAGAAAAGAACTGAGCATAAATCCCTGCACTAAAAGACTAATTCCAGGTAAATATCAAAACCAGTCTGTCACTCTTTGGTAGGACCATTCAACTAGTTACAAATTCACTTACCTGCACTATCATCTAGCCTATCATTATCTTTTCACAAGAGCAATATGAAATTTTGTCAATTGCTTTATTAATATCTAACTAGCTCTATTGTGTATCTCTCATCCAATAGCCTAGTACTGTCCGAAAGTAGTCAGGTTACTCTAGAATGATCTGTTCTTGATGATGATTTCCTGAATCATTTTTTTTTCTTTTTCTAGGTATTCACTTTTTTTTCATTATATGTGCTAGAATTCTGCTGGGATTAAGGTCAAATTCATTAACATATAGTTGAAAATTTTAATTCTCTTTTCTGTTTACAAAATCAGACCACCATTTGTGCTGATCCAGTCTATAGTACTTATCCCATTCTCAATGATCTTTTAAGGATCACTGACAGTGGTTCCACAATCAAGTCTCCCAGGTATTTTGTTACATTTTGATATAGCTCATCTGTAACTTGAACTCATCAAGGGTGTAAAATGATTTCTTCCTCGCTGAATACTTCACTTAGGTATCAAGTTTCTATTAGACATTGTGTGTTCTGCCCTTTCTAGATCAGAGATCATTCTTGGCAGAGAAACTAGAATGAAAATAAATTTTGAATACTTTTGCCACCTTCCCATCTTTCTCATAAGTTATTATCATCCCATCTTCCCCAAAGAGCAGCCCTGTGCCTTCAATAGAGATTTTGCTTTTCTCCAATATAGATTTTTTAAAATCCCAAAACGTTTTGTTGTTCTTGTTTCCTAAATTCACTTCAAGTTCATTCTATGTTTTAACAATCTTGATGTTAATCATATAGGACAGTGCCAGACTTTAATGTTCATCCTGTTACATGTCTTTGATGCTATTTTCTGAACATATCTTTTAAAAATCTCTGTTAGCAGTTTCATTTTCTATGCATTTATATTGCTCCTCAGAGACAGTGTGAAGTAATGAACAGTTCTGAATTTAGAATCAGAAATACTTGGATTCAAATAATGTTTCATGTGCTTACTAGTTGTGACTATTGCCAAGTCAGTTAGCCTATCTGTTCCTCTGTTTCTTCATCTTTAAAAAGAGGGGAATGAACCCAACATTTCTTCCAGCTCTAAATCTTTTGGACAACTTTTCATTCTTAACATAATTGTTCTCCTTTAGGTATTTTTCTTTGTGGTTCCTAGTCGGATGGTACAATAGATAGACCTGAAGTCAGGAAGATCTGAATTCAAATTCAACCTCAGACATTTAGTAGCTGAGTAATCCTTGGAAAGTCATTTAATCTCTGCCCTCCTTAGTTTTCTTAATTATAAAATGGAAGCAAGAATAGCACATATGTTCCAAGGATTTTGTGAGGAGCAAATGAGATATGTATAAAGCTTTTAGTACATGTTACATGTAAAGGCTTCTTTCTTTCCTTATTTATCCAGAATTTCATTCTTGAGACATTCCTCTTCCTTTCTCACTGACACACCCCATAGAATTCTAGTCTCTGAGACCCTTACTAAACTTCTGATGAACTTCCCAATGAGAAATCTGCCCTATCAAGGGTCCATGCCAGATTATGATTGGATTTTCTTTCTTTCTTCATCACATATCTTAGGAGTGAGAGATCACTTCTCCTCTACAATTCTAATATTTTCACTCTAGTAAGGATTTCTTCCCTACCGAGAAGAATCAGATCCAGAATACAATTTCCTTTAGTTGGTTCTTCTACATTTTTAATAATGAAATTTGTATAAAGACAAATCAAGAAATTTTAGCAGTTTTGCTTTTTTGCCAAGAAAGACCTTCAACAGATGCCAGGATGAATAAGGTCCCCCCATCAATGCGTTGTGATCCCTTCCCAGAAGATTAGTGATTTGTTTCCCAATTTCTCATCTATTTCCTCTTTCTGTTCAGGTGGTCTGTAGAATAATCAAACATAATATTACATCTATTTCAGTCTCTTATCATTTTCACCTACATGTTTTCCACCATGACATCACCCTCTGTTTCTGTATTTCTTTGCAGAAATATACCTCCTTACTATAGGGTGTCCCAAACATCTTAGTGCAATTTTCAACTATTGAAGGTAATGAAGCTTAAAACTACATTGAGATATTGGAGACCCCATCATTCTTGTGTGCATGCTGTATCCATCTGGTAAAATGCATATTTCTTTTTTTTTTAATAGCTTTTTATTTACAAGTTATATGTATGGGTAATTTTACAGCATTGATAATTTTGTTCCAATTTTTCCCCTCCTTCCTCCCACCCCCTCCCCCAGATGGCAGGATAACCAGTAAATGTTAAATACATTAAAGTATAAATTAGATACACAATAAGTATACATGACCAAACCGTTATTTTGCTGTACAAAAAGAATCAGACTCTGAAATATTATACAATTAGCCTGTGAAGGAAATCCAAAATGCAGGCAGGCAAAAATATAGGGATTGGGAATTCAATGTAATGGTTCTTAGTCATCTCCCAGAGTTCTTTTGCTGGGCATAGCTGGTTCAGTTCATTCCTGCTCTATTGTAACTGATTTGGTTCATCTCATTGTTGAAGAGGGCCACATCCATCAGAATTGATCATCATATAGTATTGTTGTTGAAGTATATAATGATCTCCTGGCCCTGCTCATTTCACTTAGCATCAGTTCGTGTAAGTCTCTCCAGGCCTTTCTGAAATTGTCCTGTTGGTCATTTCTTACCGAACAATAATATTCCATAATATTCATATACTACAATTTATTCAGCCATTCTCCAATGGATGGACATCTGCTCAGTTTCCAAAATGCAGATTTCTTGAGTGCAAGGATGATTTTATTTCTGTCTTTGTCTTTCTAATGACTGCATGATACCTGGTACTCAATAAAGGCTCTTGTGAAGGTATGAAATGATTTTGCTTTGTTTAATATTGGTAATTATAGGATTTTTTAAAGAATATCTTTTTATGTCTATTAAGGAGTCTTATGTGATCTTCATGCAATTACAAGCCTAGAAGGTATATCAGAAGTTATTCAGTCTATCTATTCAACACCTTCCTTTTATATATGAAAAAACAGAAGTTAAAGCAAGTTCAGGGACTTATCCAGGATCACACAGAGAGAATGAATCTGAGGAAGTATTTGAACTCAAGACTTTCTGACTTTAAGTCCCATGACCTATTCACTGTAACATGTTGTTATATTCATAGGAGACTTCTTGCTAGAAAAGAGGCATAAGGTATATCTCTATAGGACAGAAGAACTAAACTATAATATATACATGCACTAGTCAGGGGTCCTCAAACTTTTTAAATAGGGGGCCAGTTCACTGTCCCTCAGACTGTTGGAGGGCCAGACTATAGTAAAAACAAAAACTTTGTTTTGTGCACCTTTAAATAAAGAAACTTCATAGCCCTGGGTGAGGGGATAATCGTCCTCAGCTGCCGAATCTGGCCCACGGGCTGTAGTTTGAGGACCCCTGAGATCAAAAGGGGAAATCTATCTTTTCCAATTTTTCTACAGATTCTTGATTCAAGGTTAACCCAAAACAATAATAATGATAAGTCATTCTCTCTGCTAGTAAGTTAAATAGTTTCTCACTTCATAAAGTCCTCTATCTCTTTAAGACATGAACACAGAATTTCTGAACTCAATGACTATTCCAATATGTGTTGCTAGAGACGATCCATAAGATTCTAGAATCTTTTAAATTCTAGAAGTTGTGTGCTTTCCTACTAAGTTAGACAAAGTGAGCTGGTACCTCTTACAAATAAATGTGCCAGTCTTGATTTGAATGAGTTTAAACTCAAAGGTTAGGTTAGTAGAATTTCTTTACATCCAGATCTGAACTCATGCCTATTCAAGAATCACTTATTGTTTCAGTCTATAGGCCATTCCCTAATATTCCTTTTTAAAAGGCTTTGTTCTATCAGTGATGAACAGAACCAGCTACACCCAGTGAAAGAACACTGGGAATGAGTGTGGAGCACACCATAGCATTTGCACTCTTTCTGTTGTTGTTTGCTTACATTTTTTGTTTTTCTTCCCAGGTAATTTTTACCTTTCTAAACCCGATTTTTCTTGTGCGACAAGAGAACTGTATAAATATGTATACATATAGAGTATTTAACACATACTTTAACATGTTTAACATGTATGAAACAGCCGGAGATCTAGAGGAGGGGATGGAGGGAAGGAGGGGAAAAGTTGGAACAGAAGTGTTTGCAAGGGTCAGTTTTGAAAAATTACCCATGCGTATGTTTTCTCAATAAAAAGCTGTAATCATAAAAAAGGTTTTGTTCTTATGGTCTTTATCAAACATGAAATGATTTTTAAGATAGAAAGTATGCAAAAAATCACCTAGTTCCACTATATGTGGTACAGATAAGAAAACTGAAGCTGGCCCATTTGGTACGTGGCAAAGCTAGAACTAGATCAAAGTCTTCTGCTTCTCATCTTAGTGTAGATTTTTCTCCCCCCACCTTTTTAACCTCCCAATAAGCCAGAGGAAAATGCTTTCAAGCACACATGAATGAGGAAAACTAGATTACCTGGGGCACGCCCTGTGTGAATTCAATGACTTCTAAAAATATGCCCTATAAAATACTCAATAGGAACATTTCTAATCTGAACAGGAGAGTTTATGCAGGTCATGGGGACCAGTGCTGAGACTATGAAGGTTCCTAAACACAATTAGTATGTGAAAAGTCCATTTCCTATTCAATCAAAGCCATCCTTCATTGCTTTATTGCTCAGGCAGGTAGTGTCATGTGGGATCATTCATAAACTCACAGAAGACATGAGAGTTGGAGCTAACATAATGTCATATACTATAAGACACTATATGTCCTGCTGAAATTTTCACAGAACTTAAAGTGTGATGTTCTAGGTTCAAGTCTCACTTTGATACACTGGCTAACTAGGTGATACCTCTCTGAACTTTAGTTTTTCACCCTAAAATATAAATGGTCACACTTGGATCAGTTATCTCACAGAATCATGAGGAAGAACTTGAGAATTTAACATTAAAGTTACCTTCAAAAAGAGAATGAGAATCATAGAAAAAGAAGATTTTTAGAGTAAAAGTCTATCTCAGAAACCAAATAGTCCAATTCTTATCTGAACATGAATACTCTTTGCTTTATAACCATCCAATGGTGAATCAACCTCCTTTAAATACTTATAGTATTTAAACTATACTCCAGAGTCACTCAAAATAGCCTTTTGTATTTGTGGTCAACTCTAGTCATTTTTTCTAATATAAGTCTATTATTTTCTTTTTTATGCTTCTATCTATTGTTCCTGGTTCTTGGGCCAAGCAGAATGAAATTAATGTCTGTTCCTTTTGACATAAGACACACACAGAGAGAGAGAGAGAGAGAGAGAGAAAGAGAAAGAGAGAGAGAGATACCAGATTTCTACTGTCTTCCACTGCTGTGCTTACTATACTTTCTTAATAAATATCCCTTCAATTAAAAGCTAATTGAAATTTCTGTGTCACATAAATGACAAAATGGTAGACCAGATATTTTCTCTAATCCTATGACCTTTGAAACTTCTCTAAAAAGAAATTATGCATCAATAATAAAAAAAATATGCATCTATGGTCTAGGACACCAAAAATCCAAAAGAAGGTTCTTTTAAAAGCCATGAACAATTGCTTCTGGATAATGAATTCATTCAATATCCCAACTTCACCTCCCATGCTGACAGTAGTGAGATTACACAAGAAGACCTCAATCCTTTAGGAGCAAAAGCCTATCTGTACTACCAAAAAAACTCCTGGTGCCAGAGAAATAGGCACTAAAAGGCCAATGCCAGTATATGAGAACTGAGGAACCAAGGAAGTGAGACTGATCACCAGAACAAGACACCATGTATGTCTGTGTTTGGGAGGGGGGTGCTATGCAGCATTCTACTTAGCATGTGGGAAAGAGCTTATCACACAACCAGGGACAGTTCTGACCACCCAAAAGTTAGTTAAATCAAATCTTAGGTTGGTGAATCAAGAATTTCTCAGTATGGAAGGAATCCAACATGCTTTGAGATCCAATCCCCCAAGGAAACCACAATAAGAGAAAAGGGAGTGAAAAAGTTAGTGAAAAGGAAATAAAGGGTGAAACAAGATTGAAATAATTAAAGGTCTCAAGAAGAAAACATGAAGACCTTGAACACAACTAAATAAATCAATAGGAAAACTGTAACAAGAGAAGGAAATATAACCTCCAGATCTAGGATTACATTCAGATATCTTTGAATAAATACTGAAAAACAAAGGAAAATGATCCAACCTTTAATGAGAAAGAAGACTCTGGAATTTGAGAATATAGAACCAGAATGTTCTGTACCTAGGTGATTTAAAAGAGAAATGGGAGTTATGAGAGCAGAATTTATGTCCTGCACAACAAGAGTACTCAGGATAAAAAACTGGAATCATCATTAAAGTGAGAGGGGAGAGGGAAGGAGGGAAGGAGGGAGAAAGGAACAAACAGAGGGAGGGAGGGAGAGGGGAAAAGGAAAGAGGGAGGGAGCGAGAGGGAGGAAGAGAGAGAGAGAACAAATTAGGAATGCAAATATATAAAAGTAAAGAACAATCTAGAAGGTAATGCAAAAACAATATTAAAACAAAGTAAGGTCTACTGAAGTAAATTATAATGATCTCAAAGACAGAATAAATAGAGTCAACCAAAGTATTATAAGACTCTCGGAACATGAAAGGACAAAAAAACTTTAATGAAGGAAATAATGAAGGACAAATAGGAGAGAATTGCCCAGAATTTTTGAATGCTATGTATACACACACACACACACACACGCACACATACACACACACACACACACACAAATATATTTGTGTCTGATCTCTAGGGTGGGAAGAAAGAGGAAAGGAAAAAAATTACATAATAACTATCGTACATTTAAAAAGAATAGCAAATTGTACATAATAGATTTAAAGTCTCATGTACAGTTATCTTTTCTACTGTGTTATAAAAATGTGTTGGCTTTCATAATTTCAGAATAAAATAAATAACATTTTTTAAAAAGAAAATTACCTTCAGAAAAAATCTCAAGGCTTCCCCAAATTCCAAAAGATATGATAGTTAAATTTAGAAATTCATTTCAGAAATAACAAATTCAGCAAGCCATCAGTAGAAAAACCTTCAAATACAAAAGAAAAGATATTTGAATAAATCAAGACTTTTCTGCATCCACTGGAAAAAAGCAAAAGGAAATGGAATAATGTGTTCCAAAGAACACTGGAGATCAAGATGCAGCCCAGGGGGACCCATCCTGAAAAAACTATACAGGGCAAAAGATGGTTTTGTTATTAAAAAAACAACTTGAAACATTTTTTGAAAAGAAAATGATAAGAGAAGAGATTATTTGCTTCTCAAACACCCCCAAACAATGGAAATGCAGGAGAGGTAAATAAACACAGCAGGCTCTGGCAGCAGCAATATCAGAGTGACAATGGAAAGACTAGTAAGAGATGTCTGTCTAAATGTACAGAAAGAAAGAGGGATGTAAGCAGAAATCTGGTAGAGGTAACAATGAAGAGGCAGGAAGTATGATGGACAGAGCTTGGCAACACTCTGCCTACAGATGAATCAAAGCTTTTTTTTGCAGGACTATATACAATATAAGAAGGTAACTAAAAGGAGGGAAGGAGGAAGATAGAGAAGAATATGTGATGAGCTGTGATCAAATCAAACGTTAGCAATGAGGAAAAGATGACCTTTATGGTCTTAAAAGAAAAAATTCTACAAGCAAGTGACTGAGGAAAAAGAGGGAAAGATTAGAAAGTAGTGCAGAAAGGGAAAAGGCCTTACTTTGGTGGTAGAAGGAGGTTCTTCTGGGAAATCGTCTATAGATGAAGACAAATTGTCAGTAAAGAGAGAAGGGACTTGTAAACTAGATGGGTCCTGTAGGATTTGGCGTTTGAAAATTCTACCTGTCCTATATTGGGGGCAAAGGAATTGGAAGCCCTGAGGGGGGAGTGGGACAGTATGGAAACAGGGAGATTTCTAAATAAATGTAAGGGGAGGGATGGTCAATAAGGAACATATAAATCAGTGGCAGGCTGAACGATCAAGGATATAAAAAGGGGGCTCACTATGCTAAGTCAGTGTCCTCTGACACCATAATAATTGGCACAAGAGAGAAGGGGAATCCAGGGGGTAAGGCTTAAAAGACAATGGGAAAAACGCCTAAAGGAGAGAGCCTAAATTGGATACATTGAATGCTTTGATTGCATGAAGAATGCAAATAAGAGAGAGACCAGATAATTCTAGGAACCATGAATCAGAGACTAAAGGTCTAGAGTAAATACAGGATGTAGATAATGAAAAGAGGGAGAGAAATTTGTTTTGGAAAGCCGCACAAAAATGAAAATTTTAAAAGCAGAGAGTGCACTGCCAAGGAATGGCCCAGATGTATTTGCCTGCATTTTTGTACAAATCATAACAGGAAGGGAGCACTAACCAATGCCACATCTCTCTCTTCACAGATAGAATCATGGGTATCATGTAAAAAGAACAAAGGTAAGAGATCCACAAATTTTGAAAGGGACACATCAAAAAATGGAAGCAGTAGTAAAATCCAAGGCTTCAGATGGCTCTGTTCAAAAGCAAAAAGAGGGACAGTGAGATGGTACAATAGATAAAGAACCAGCCTTAGAGTCAGGAGACCTGAGTACATATCCAGCTTTAGACACCAACTACTTCCTAGCTGTATGATCGTGAATACTTAATCCAAATTGCTTCATAAAAGGAAAATAATGAGGAAAACAAAAGCCAAAAAGTCAAGTGATCATAGGGCATAATGCAAAGATCATACTTAATCTCACAAATATCACAGAGACTAGGTGAGATGGGATTGATGGCTGGATTTTCTTGTTCCAAAAGAATAGTACAAATATAAAAAGCAGAGATAGGGCTAGGCAGGGGAGCAATGTGTGTGTGTGTGTGTGTGTGTGTGTGTGTGTCCATGTGCATTTTATTCTTCTCAATTACATGCAAAAAAAATCTTAGCATTCATTTATAAAATTGTGAGTTCCAAATTATCTATATCCTTTCCTCCTCTCCCCCCTGAGAAGACAAGCAATTTTTTTTTGTTTTTGTTTATTTTTTTTTTTTTTTGCTGAGGCAATTGGAGTTAAGTGTCTTGCCCAAGGTCACACAGCTAGGAAGAATTGAGTGTCTGAGACAGGATTTGAACTCAGGTCCTCCTGACTTCAGGACTAGCACTCTATCCACTGTGCCATCTAGCTGCCTCAATACAAGCAATTTGTTACAGATTATACGGTCATACAATATATATTTCCATATCAATATGTTACAAAAGAAAAACATGTAAAAAGAAAAAAAAATCGAGTTTTTATAAATATACTTCATTGCATTCAATGCCATTGATTTATTCTTTGGAGGTAGCATTTTTCATAAGATTTAATTCCAAACATATTCTGTGCCTCTGATAACACAAAAGAGATATTCACAAATATATCGTCCCCTCAAATGCTCTGCTCTCAAGTCTGCCCACGCTGATGGCTCTAGTGGCAGAGGTTAGCTTCTACATAGAGGGGGAGATCAAGGAACGTGGAAAATGTCAGCACTGGAACACAAAGCATGAGCCAAGGGTCAGAAGTCATGGACATCACTGGGCTAAATTTTGTTTCATTCATTGGCAGGAATGACTCTGTCCATTTGATTTTGGGATTCTCCCTATCCTTTGTTGTTTCCTTTCTCTGAGGCATTCTCATACATCCAAAGCTGATTGAAGAGTTGAAATACACTCTCAGCCTAATAACCTCATTGTACATTTCACAGTCTTTCTCCTCGCTTAATTTGATCTTCATGCAAGAAAAATGTTATAAATGATGAAAAGATTCAAACCCGCCGGGGC
The DNA here is from genome assembly GCF_016432865.1 of Antechinus flavipes. Taxonomy (NCBI): domain Eukaryota; kingdom Metazoa; phylum Chordata; class Mammalia; order Dasyuromorphia; family Dasyuridae; genus Antechinus; species Antechinus flavipes. The sequence continues at coordinate 18,231,828 of NC_067399.1, read as the reverse complement.
TTCAGAGCGAGAATTTGAACCCAAGTTTTATACTTCTTTGTCTAAAGTCCTTTCCACCGCATGTCACCATTTTAATTGATTCCCCAAATATTAAGATTAAGCCTGAAAAGACCTCCCTTCTCTTTCCCAAAAGAGAGAATCTTCAGAGTGTATGTCCACAAAGGGGTTAGCTGAAAAAAAAAAGGTTCCAAAGACCAAAGAGAGTCTATCTTATTAAGCATATTGTAATCACTCATTGTCCACTCAGAACTTTGAGGTCAAAATCAATAAGTGAATTATAGTCTTTGACAAATAAAGATCCTTGTCCCCACTGCCAATCCCCAGCACTACTGTGTTTAGATGCTTCAGATCCCCATGGGTTTTCCTTTAAGGAAACAAAAAACTGAGAACAAAGAAAGCTATCTTGTCCAACGGAACTGAAAAGAGGGCACAAGGTAGTTTTCACCAGAGACATGGTCCCACTTGCTAGTAATTATTGAGACATAAATCTAGGTCTCTTCAAAATCTCTGAATCTTTGCTCTATTTTCATTTGGTTCATTTGGTGTTGTAAAACAGAATAAGATGACTACTGAATCTATAAAAACTACCACAAGGCTACTGCTGTTTATGCCATCATCAGTAGAAGGAAGAAGGCAGAACCAGACATGGGAGGAACACATCTAAGTGTGTGAAAAAGTGATCCATCTGGTACAATCATTGTTACTACTTGCTAAGCTCATCTGTGTTTTTGTTTTTTAATTGTTGGATCATGCATCATATCAGAGCCTTATAAATTTCAGCACCCTAGAGCGTAATCCCAGTCATGTCACCCTAGTTACAGCTCTGCTTCTGAGTTCCCATTCCATACCTGTGGTTCTGCAGTTCTGCAACTTATATCCCATCCCAGGTAAATAAGTAATATCTATGTTAAAGCCACAGGATAATAGATCCAGAAGTAGAATGGATTTTGGAGGACACTAGTCCATCCCCCTCAGTTTGATTATTGTTGTTATTCCTCAACAAGAGTTTTCTTTATTGATGAAATCATAAATCTGTTCCAAAGTAAAACCAAATGAAAACTTCCACATGCAGAACTACAACTGGTAAAGTTTTCAGTTGTTGAAAGACGATGCTTAGAACACCACATAGATATAGAGGGTCTAGTTCTTGCCCCCTTAGAAGTTGTGGAGAATGGTGTGTCACCAAAGAGAAATACTACTTGATAGGACCTGGCAGCCCAAAAAGGGAAATCTGGGAATTATCATCATCAAACGGAAAGAGTAAGCTCTTAAGTATTGAGACTCTTGGACAAAGCATCATTCTTCTAGGGTTAGTTATGCTTCTGCCTTTATGCTGAAACAGGTAAAGTTTTTGTAGATTGAGTAGCCAGCTTAATCTGTGTTATAAAATCAAATGAACAACTGAAAGTCTAGCCAGGATTCAGAGATTTTGGAGATTCCCAGTCTGTCCCAATAGTTGCAAGTAGAACCATGTTTCTAGTAAAAACATCTTGTAGCTTCTTTTCTACTCCATTGGGCAAGCCATCTTTTCTTGTACTCAGTTTTTATTTCCTTAAAGAAAATGCCATGGGGTCTTGCAAACATTTGAGAAGCAGTCATTTTCAGTCATGTTTAATTCTTTCTGACCCCATTGGGAATTTTCTTGGTAAAGATAATGGGAGACTTGTCATTTCCTTCTCCAGTTCATTGTACAAATGAGGAAACTGAGGCAAACAGGGTGAAGTGACTTGCCCTCAGGATCATACAAATTGTTTATGAAGTCAGCTTTGACCTCAAAATAAAGCATTTTTCTGACCAGGCCTATGCCACCTGGCTGCCCAGAGATACTCAATTTAAATAGGAACAAATTGAGATGCAAGGTGGTTAAGTTACATTTGTCCAAGATCAAACAAGAATAAGAGCCAAAGTCCTCTGACACAAGAATCAATACTAAACCTATTGGGCTATTCTACCATCTTTTCCCAACATTTGTATCTTAAAAGATTTCAGGGAGAATACAATACATATTTAGCCCAAAGGATTACATAGTTAACAGGAGGAGTTCAGGTATTCCAGAGAGATATTTTCAGACTCTGGTATGTCTTCCCTGTGTCTCCAACAACCCATCATATTCCATGCTAGAGTGTGATTTATCCAGCACATGACCCCCACAGAAAGGTATTTCTTGACTTTTCTTTAAGGATTTTCAAGTCCTTTTTTTTTCAAGAATTTAGACATGGGGGCAGCTCGACGGGGCAGTGGATAGAGCACCAGCCCTAAAGTCAGGTGGGCAAAAGTTCAAATCTGGTCTCAGACACTTAACACTTCTCAGCTGTGTGACCCTGGGCAAGTCACTTAACCCCAATTGCCTCAACAACAACAAAAAAAATTAATTTAGACATGGCAGTGTCTGTTTGATATACTTTGCCTCACATGAGCAAAATTCCAGACCTTTTTCTAGTCCTCAAAGGGTATTCTCAAGCTGTATAAATTTTGCTCCTCAGTAAGGATAATCAGAAAGAAGAGTTAATAAAAGATTTAATAGCTTTGCTAAATTAGCAAAGAGTGGGCTTGGGAGGCAATTTTCAAGATACTGATAAAATCAGCAAAGCTAACTCCCCAGGGAATCAACTCCAGACAGGGAAAACTCCTTCACCTGACAAGTAGATAGCAAAAGCAACAAAGAAAAGAAAAGAAGAGAAGAGAAGAGAAAAAAAGAAAAGAAGAAAAAATTCTCAGATCAAAATAAAACTTCTTAATGGTGTTTTCTCCCAACTTTTTTTTTTCCTTTTCCAAATAAAGCACCATGTTTAACATTTAAATGTAATGTTTTAATATTGGCCATAAAATATAATCTTATGCTGTTTCCACTTATAATAGAAAAATATTGCATCAGAGAAGGAGCAGAATTGGGACTTGAGATGACAAAAGAAGTGGAAGAGTAGAAGGAAGAAGAGGAGGAGGAATTGTGAAGAGGGATTTTTGAGTTATAAATAATGCTAGATTTTGAACTAGGGAGAAAATTATTAGAATATAAGGAGAGAGAGAAGAATGGAAACTGAAGGAGAAAGACTCTAGTAGAAAGGTTTGAAGAGGTTAAGAGAGAGAACAAAAGTAGCTGGAGAGACTTACATGAACTGATACTGAGTGAAGTGAGTAGAACCAGGAGAACATTATACACAGCAACAACAAAATTATAGGAAGGTTTCAAAGGAAAACAAGAAAAAGAAGGGAAAAAATTAATCCTTGCCCTCAAGGAGCCTTTCTTCTAGTGAAATTGGATAATAGGATAAAAATAATGAGAAACTTAGTGGGAAAGTTAGGTTGACTTGCTCAAAGTTTGTAATGGAGGAGGGGAACAAAAAGCCTAATTTAATATGCATTCTAGATATAACAAGAACAGATTTCCAAGTGTTTAAATAAAGGATAGGTAGGATCCCATAAAATTCTGGGTCTGTCTGATTTTATTTTATTTTAAACATAAATACACAATAAGCAAAGAAAGAGAAAAATGTTGCCATGTGCACAGCAGAACATAAGAGAAGATGCAAAATATAAAGAAATAAATTTCCTTTTGAAGAAAACCTGTATAGTAAATAATTACACATTGTTTCCAGAGCCATGCATCTCTTCTTTGCTTCCTTGAAGGTTTTCTTTTGTTTTTGTTTGGTTTTTTGGTTTTGGTTTTTTGCTGTGCACTTTTTACTTTATTTTTCCTCTTCCTCCTCCCCCCAAGAAGACAACAATTAAATATGAATGTATAGATATACATACATACATAAACACATACAAATTTATAATACACATACACATTATATATATACATACATAACATAGACATATAATCATAAATATATATATTTGTATGCATATATGTAAAACCATACTATGTTCTTTTGCTCTATAAAATATAGTATTCCAAAACTTATGGTTCTTCAACAAGGCAGCTACTAGATCATGTATAATCCTTATTTAATGACATGATATTTAATTTTGTTTCTTGTTGCTTCCAATATTTTCTCTTTAACCTGGGAGTTTTGAAACTTGGCCATGATATTCTCAGAAGTTTTCCTCCTGGGATCTCTTTTGGGTGGTGGCTAATATATATTTTTTCTATTTCTGCCATGCCCCATTCTAGAATTTTGGAATAATTTTCCTTATTTCCTGTAATAATGTGTCAAGATTCTTTTTTTAATCATAATTTTCAGTCAATCCAATTATTCTTATACTATTTTTCCTCCAACCATTTTCCAAATTAGTTGTTTCACATTTGTTTCTATTTTTCATTCTATTGATTTTGTTTTATTATTTCTTTGTGTTTTAAAATGTTATTCATTTCCCTTTGCCTAATTCTAGTTTTAAAGATTTCTTTTTCTTCCTTATACTTCTGATTCTCTATTTCGAATCGGTTGACTTCCTTTTCATAATTTTCTTGATTTCCTTGGATTGCTCTATTTTTTTCCAATTTTTCCTTGATGTCTCTTATGTGATTTTAAAGTACTTTTTAAGTTCTTCTAAGAAATCTTTGGGGATGATTTGACATTTCCCAAACAATCATTATTGGTCAGAGAAATGCGAATTAAGATAACTCTGAGGTACCACTACATAATCTCAGACTAGTTAAGATGACAGAAAACGATAATGATAAATGTTGGAGGGGATGTAGGATGGAGGGGACACAAATACATTTTTGGTTGAGTTGTGAACTGATCCAACCATTTTGGAGAGCTATAATGGGCTGAAGCTGAGCAGGTGCACTGAGGTCTGGTCCGAGCACTTATGGCTAATTAGCAATTGGACAATACTCTATTAATATATGCTTGGAGAAAGAATGGCCCTGCCCACTCTCTGTGCAAGTTTGATGTGTTGTATAGGAGATTGGATCGAGGATTAGGTGGGTGGAGTGTGAGAGCCAGAGGCACTGTTGGCTGGATTCGTGTCTCCATTGCTCTCACTTTGTATCTCCACTCCCTTTCACCTCCACAAAGAATAAAGACCAAGGATTTTCACTTATCCTGACTCCAGCTGATTTTAAAATACCCTGAGTGCTAAACGGTCATCACAGAGAGCAATTTGGAACTATGCCCAAAGGGCTATCGAACTGTGCATATGATTTGATCCAGCAGTCTGTGTACTGGGCCTGTATCCAAAAGAGATCATAAAAACGGGAAAAGGGACCCACATGTGCAACAATATTTGTACCAGCCCTTTTTGTAGTGGCAAGGAACTGGAAACTGAGCTAATGCCCATCAGTTGGGAAATGGCTAAATAAATGATGGTATATGAATGTTGTGGAATTTTATTGTTTTATGAGAAATGATAAGCAAGATGATTTCAGAAAGGCCTGGAGAGACTTATATGAACTGATTCTTTTTGAAGTGAGTAGAACCAGGAGAACATTGTACACAGCAACAACAAAATTATATAATGATCAATGCTGATGGATGTGACTCTTTTAAACAATGAGGTGATTCAGGCCAATTGCATAGAGTTATGATGGAAAGAGCTATCTACATCTAGAAGGAGGAGTATAGAAACTGAATGTACTTCAATAGTTTTTTTTTTTACTATCTTTGTTGTTTACTTACTTTTTTATCTTTTTTTTTCCTTTTTTGCTCTGATTTTTCTTGTGCAGCATGATAAATGTGGAAATATGTATAGAAGAATTGCATGTGTTTAACATATGTTGAATTACTTGTTATCTAGGGAGATGTGGGAGAAGGAAGGGAGAAAAATTTGTAGCTAGGGTGAATGTTGAAAACTATCTTTGCCTACATTTTGAAAATGAAAAGCTATTATGTAAAAAAGAAAAAAGGAGTGTCTTTTTTAGCTTCATTATCTTCTTCTGAATATGAATCCTGATCTTCTCTATCCCCTATGGTGGGGTTCTTTCTCCTTTACTTGCTTATTTTCATTAATTTATTTTTTGTTTTATTTTATTTTTATCAATTATTAGTGTGGTTAAGTTCTATATCAAGACACAGGGATAATGCCTAATGCTTCAGGTCCTTGTGAATGTTATTTTCTGAGGTCTATACCTGGACTCAGTCTTGGGCTCTCCTCTACATTCCTAAGCCATGGATAAAGTTTCAGGTCATGTTGTCCCAAAAAAAAAAAAATGATCTAAATCGCTCCATTCCCTCTGGTGATTGAAAATTAAAGCTGTCCTGGCTTCCCTGGAACTGAAACTTGGGACTCTAATTCCCCCAAGGTTTATTGTTTGGTGATTCTATGAAGCTGGCTTGAAGGCATTGCACTTCATTCAGGCCAAACCTCTGCTGCTGGAGGTCAGGTCTTTCCTAGACTCTTCTTAGTTTGTTTTAGGAGAACAACTGTTTTAACCTGACTGTTTTTTTTTTTTATTTTCTGCTGCTCTGCATTCACTCTGAAGCAATGTTCTATCTTTTTCTATAAAGGAAATTTGGAAAGCCAAAAGTTTTGTGACCTACTACAACATCTTCCAGGATCTTCTCAAATTCTGGGTATTTTAAATGTAATTTCTTTTTTAGTTAACAAAATATATTTTTTCCTTTCCTGCCTATGTTCTATAACAATGGAATCCTTGTAACAAATACACATAGGCAAAACAAGTTGCCACATTGGCCATGCCTCCAAAATATGTTCTAATCTGAAACCTGAAGCCTTCTGCTGAGAGGAAAGTAAAATGGATTAAATTTCTAAAGGGGAAGTCAGTTTAGGAGGAAGGAGAAGCTTGCAAAAATAGAATTCTGATGACACAAAATGAACTAACTCTGAGGGAAAAGAAAGGAATAAGAGAAAGAGAGAAGAGAGAGAGAGAAGGGATAAGAGAGAAGAAGAGAGAGAGTAAGAAGAAAGGTAAAAGAGATGGACAAAGATGCAAAGGAAATCCTCAATAAGAGTAACTGGCATTTATATAGTGCTTAGGGTTAATATCTCATTTGATCCTAATAAAGATCCTTTGGAGTCAATATTAGCAATTAACCCCAGTTTATACACAAGGAAATTAAAGCCAAGAGAGAGTAATTGATTCACTCATACTCACACAATAGATAGATTAGATTAGATAGATAAATAGGCAGATAGATGAATGGATGGATAGGTGGATGGAATAGATATATGGATAGATGGAATAGATTAATAGATGAGATAGAATAGTCAGACAGACAGATGGATAGATAGATGGATAGATGAGTAGATGAGATAAATACCTAGGTAGATGAAATAGATAAATGAGATAGATAGATTAATAGATAGATAGATAGATAGATAGACCCATAGATGTTTATGGAAACCCAATGTCAGCAGAGATACTAGCTATTGTCTGATCTATGTCTATGATGCATGGATGAGCTATATTCTAGAGTCATGAAAGAATTGATGAATTTGATTATGAAGTCAGGTTGTGATCCTGAATGATTGTGGAGAATACCAAAGGTGTCTTGGCATTAGAGAAGAATAAAAAAGTTATATATAATATATTTCTATTTACTGATATGTAGGTATATATATGAGAGAAATAGAGACAGAGACAGAGAAAGAAAGATAGAGACACACAGAGAGAAATACCAGGCAGGATTCATACCCAAGTCTTCTGACTCCACCTTCAATATATTATTACATACTAATTTTGGAATCCTGAACAAGTCACTTAAGTTCTAACTGCCTCAGTTTCCTCATCTACAAAATAGGAATGTCAATAATAACACCTACTTTGCTGAGTCAGGAAAATTTAAAAAGATGATATTTGTGAGGCACTTTGGAAACCTTAGATCAGTATATAAATGCTAATTATTATAGTTATTATTAGTTACATGTTACAGTCTACTCACACTCACCATATGCCACTTCATAAGCTTTCATTTATTACTCTGTTTGCATAATGGATAATGCTATCCTATCCACACAGAAAATGGCAGCAAGGGCAAGTTAGAGAGGATGAATAAAAAGTGAGGTATCATCCTACAAAGATAGGGTCAGGACAGCTAAAAACCAAAATGATTTGAAGCCAGAAATGGAAACTAAGGACAACAGAATGGACTAGGATATTTAAGCTTGATTAGGGAAAGGACGAAGGTCAATGAAAGGCTCAGATGGCTAATATAATGATATGGACAAATGGAGGAAGGACAGAAATCCTTACCATGGTTTTTTCTCATTTTGTTTTCTCTGTCAAAAAGAATTATCTTTGCATGGTAGAGGACAGAACAAAAAATAGGTAATGGAAACCCAATATCAGCAGAGATAATAGAGGGCGTCCAGCTGCCCTTGACTGATCTATGTCTATGAGACATGGATGAGCTATAGTCTAGAGTCATGAAAGACCTGATGAATGTGATTATGAAGCCAAGTTGTGATCTTGAATGATTGTGGAGAATTCCAAAGGTGTCTCAGCATCAGAGAAGAACAAAATATATTATTTTTTAAAAGAGAGGCACTAGGTAAAGTCTTCATAGTCCTTTCCAACCTTTCTTTTTGAGTTTATTGCATACCATATGGCTTTTCATACTCTGTGATCAAATCAAACTAGCTGTTCCTCCAAAAAAACAATTCATCTCCCATCTCCAAGACTTCATACAGATTAGACCTCCATTTCTGGAATCTAATCCCTGTTGACCTCTATTTCTTAGAATCTCCAGTTTCTTGCAAAGCTCAACTTATCTACCTCTTCCCACATCTTCCTAATCAGCTGATAACCCATTACCCTACATTTATTTTGAATTTGTTTATGTGTGTTTGTGTTCTTTCCCTGGATAGAAAGTAAACCCCTTGAGGTCAGGAATAGATTTTTTATCCCTATCACCTTTGTGCCATAGTCCCCAAATAGTTATTTGATTTATAATTTCTCATTTATAACCTTGAAAAATATTAAAAATGATCAGACATAAATGAATGCATTGATAAAAAGGTTTGTAACCATTCCCACTTTCAGGCATGGTGTTTGCCTTTGAGAGACACTGTTGTCTCCTAGAAACTCTCATAACAATTTATGTCTTTCTATTCTAAGCGCTTTTAGCTTATGGGCAATGTTGTTCCTCAACCTAATTTTAATTAGTGATTCCCAGACATTTTTTTCCCTTTCCCTTTCATTAAAAAATAAAAAGTTCAAATAAGAAATAAAATAGCAGTTAATGATATAATATATAGACATATATCTGAAGGCAAGAAGAACTGACTTTCATTTTTGTCTCAGGCACATATTGAATGACCCCCACTTAAATATCTGTTTCCTCATCTATAAAATGGAGCTGCTAATAATAGAACCAATCTTACTGAGTCATAAGGATAAAAGAGATATTTGTAAAGCACTTTGCAAATCTTAAAGTACTGTGTAAAGCCTATGTATTACTATTAGTAATAATATGTTATAATCTATTCTCACCTACCATATAACTTTCTATGACCTTTGATATACTCAACTTGAAAATTCTTCAGCAACTGTAGCATGGACCATGTCTCTGATCCAAGAAGCAACACCAGAGGACTATTGGTATTAAAAATCGCCTCTGTTCTCGGGAAAACACTGGGGTCACTGAAGGATTTGTTGTTTCCTGAAGCATATTCAACCTGTTGGATCTATTATCTTCTATTTAATCTGAACCTGACTCCTTATTCTTTTTCAGTATCTGTCATAAACACACATAGTCAAATGCTCTCCTACTCTTTCTCTACTTATCTTGGGCCGCAAATTCCCATTAGTCATCTGTGTGTATTTATGTATACAAATATTTATGCATAAACATGTGCTTGTACACACACACAAATAAATGAGCTTAGCAGATTGTCCATCTAACTTAATATCACAGTCTTTACAGAATGTGCTATTTTATCCAGTTGGTTTATTTCCTTAGTTTGTGAATAGTTAGGTCAAACTTTTTTTGAATGGGTACGGATCTCTTCCAAGAAGCTCCAAGATATTCCAGTGCAAGACTTAACCAGCACAACGCCATTCACAAACAGAGGGCTCTGTTTGCTACATCATTATGCTCTGGAGAAAGTACTTGATTCATGCTTTAATCACTAATTTCTTTTGAATTCATAATTCCAACTTGCTTTACTGATATTTGTTCTATATTTCAAGGTCTGAACAAAAGGTAGATGTCCAAAACTTAATAATGGATGGCCTGAATGAGAGTAATTTTCATCAAGGATGGGGAAGATTACATTTCCTATCAGAAAAGATCATTATTCTTTGTACATTACAATTCAAAATGACCTATGCATAAGAAGGAAAAAACAGACTTCATATTCAGGCAGGAGAAACACTCATACCCATGTGAGCATCAGCTCTCACTCTCACAATTTGAAATCCAATAACATTTCTTTAGGGAAATTTCAATATTAGAGAGTTAAATTGAAAGTGTATTTCATTTCAATTCTCTCCTCTGAGAGCAATGATGTTTTTGAGATGGATACATGTTCTTTTTCTCCGCATTTAGAAGGCTAAGAAGATTTTAAAATCCCTTAAAGTTTTATTCATTCCACAATTTTCCTCAGGAACAGAGTCATTCTTATTTCCCTGACACTCCAATTCTTTCCTCCTCATTTGAATCAGATTTTAAGGGAGGAAATTAAAAGAACTGCTAAGTTCTATTAAAGACTAATTATCCACACTAATAAAGTACAAGAATAAAAGTGAGATTCATTCAGAGAGCAATGCAAAAGAGCATGGACAATATGAGGCTTTTATTCTTAATGAAAAAGGAACTGGGAAAAACTAGCATGAAGGATGTCATCCAAGAAGTATCTGATCAAAAAAGGACAAGAGGTATTTACGTAGTCAGAATGGTCCATGTGTTTCATTCATTTCTCTAAGATGTCAAGAAAACTTAAGAAAGACCCTGCCTCATTGGATAGGTCCCATAGGATAAAGTTTTAGGGGGACAAGGTCTCATATGAATGAGTCACACAGGATTGGCAGATGTGGATAGAATTGGGTGTGCCTCATCAAGGAAAAACTCACGTGAGATCGCAGATCCTTGAACACATTGGAGTATAAAACACACAAGTGGATAATCAAAATTGTTATTTCCTGCTTACATTAAAAAAAAAAAATCTAAATGTGTACTCAGAGCTCATCCATAATCCTTGTAAGTCATATGACCTCACTCTGTTCCACTTCCTTTATCAGCAAAATAAGGGGGTTGAGCTTGTTAAACTTCAAAGGTCCCCCTCTAAAAATATGATTCTAGCATCATAAATGGCCTGACTTTATTATGTGGAAACAATTATACAGTCTAGTATTTCAGTGATATAATTCACATTCTCTGAATCCACTCTATTTTGCCTCAAAAATTGTGAAATTGAATTATATTTAAATAGAGTGGAAGCCTTTAGAGATCAAAATGAAAACTCATGTCTATAGCATTTTAAGATTCACAAATCATTTCTGTCATAAAACTCTGTGAAATAATACAAATGTTATCTCTTCATAGGAAACAGAAGTTCTAACAACCAGAACGACTGATCCATGATCACATGGTTAAAAGGTTAGTGATGTAGGTTTCAAAGCCAATTTCTCTGACTCCAAATTCAGGGGTCTACCCATTATTCCAAGCTACTAAAATGTAAGCCACACTTTGGCTGTGGTCTCATACAGATCAATTGCAATCTTGGAGTCTTCTCAAGTAACTTATTAAAGTACTTGGGATTTTGGCAAAAATATCCTAAGTTGATCTGTTTTTGCATCCATCCAGTATTTTTCCCAGAAATATCAAAATCCAACATATGTCTAAATCCCTCTCACAAAAAGGGACTATTAACTCCGAATGAAGTATTCAGGTTGACTAAAAATGCTTAAACAAGCTTTATTTAATGCATCAGAAAACAGTAAAGCTTCATTTCTAAGCCCAGCAACAGTAAAGACAGTTCATTTTTCCACTCTAGTGAACCTCTGTCTTTTGAAAAAACATATATAGTTCTCCAGGTGTATTTATTGTTTTTGATTCTTTCATGAGGGGAAAACACTTGGATTTGCCAAACTACACAGCCCTTTCATATGGACCTCTGCCTTATGTGCAAATCTCATAACCTTGAATGTATTCCCTTCTTATCTCCACCTCTAGAATTCCATGAATTAACTCAAACATCACTTCCTATAAGAGACCTTCCCTGTTCCCTCCATCTCCACTGTTAGCCTTCCAATAATAATGTGTCAGTTACAATTTTTAAATATTGACATATCAGAGTATGTGCTATATCCTGCAGTAACAACTCTCTCCATAAGTCTTTATCAAGCATCTATAATGTATTAGTCATATATGATGTGCTGAACATGTGATACAAGAAGTGAAACAACATGCAATAAAATTAAATACATACAACATTGTGTGTGTGTGTGTGTGTGTGTGTGTGTGTGTGCGTGTGTGTGTGTAATACAATGGGAAAATAATTGGCCAGGGCCCTACAATATGGAAGAGACCAAGAAAAGCTTTGTGTAAGAAGCTGCAATGTTTGAGCTGAACTATAAAGAAAGCCAGCATTTCTAAGTGGAGAAGAGAAAGAAGAATATTCCAGGCAAAAAGGATAGTGAATGTAAAAGTACACAGATGGAACATTGTCTATGAGAGAGAACCCATAGACCAGTTTGATTGAGAAATGGTGCATGAAAATATTATTTATTGTTTGGAGAAATGATCGGAAACCACATTGTAAAAGGCTTTAAATGACAAATAGAATTTCTATTCAAGGTTCATGGGATTTGGGAACCTCTGAGCAAGAGAGTGACTTAGACATGTTTTAAGAGTATCCCTTTGGCAACTGAGTGATTTGCAGAAAAATTATATTTGAAATGTGCTGACTAGTTAAGACAAGAGACTATTATTACTGGGCTTGTATCTATGTGACTAAAGAGAAGGAGAGAGTTGTAAGAGATGTGGAAGACAGAGAATTTACAAGGCTTAGAAGACAATTAGACATGATGCAAATAAAAAGTTGAGATGAACTTTGAGGTGACAAAATCTGATGGATGGAAGTATGAGGTTGTCCTGAGCAGTAAAAGAGAAGTTAAAAAGAAAAAAAAAAAGCTTTGGGAAGAGGGAAATCATTAGTTCTATTTTGGACACACTGATTTTGAAATGCTTACAGAACATTTAATGGCAATGTTCAATAAGCAGTTGTCCAAAAAACAAGCCCAATCATGTCGCTCCCCTACTCAATAAACTATAGTGGCTCCCTATTGCTTCCAGGAGCAAATACACTCCTGTATATATACCTAGTTCTCTCCTACTTTTCCAATCTTCTTATATCTTACTGTCCAATTCATACTCTTCAATCCAATAACACTGATCTTCTGGCTGTTCCACAAACAAGGCTCTCAATCCTGGGCAAACTCTCTTAATATCCCCATGCCTGGAATATTCTAACTATCTGATTTCTTTTAGTCCCGATTAAAATCCCAAGGAAACATTCCCCATCTCTTCTCAATTCCAATATCTACCCTCTGCCAATTGTTTTCCATTCATCCTAAATATAGTTTATTTGTATATATTTGTTTAATGATTTCTCCCCCATTAGATAAGTTGCTTGAGAGAAGGGACTATTTCTTGCCATTTTTGTATCCCCAAAACTTAGAGCAGCTAGGTGGCACAGTGGATAGAGCACCAGCCCTGAAGTCAGGAGGACCTGAGTTCAAATCTGATCTCAGACACTTCATACTTCCTGGCTGTGTGACCCTGGGCAAATCACTTAACCCCAATTGCCTCAGCAAAAATAATAATAATTAATTAACTAATGAATTAATTTTTTTAAAAAACTTAGCATAGTATCTGGCTCATGGTATGCACTAAATCTTTAATGGTGATGATGAGAAGGAGGAGGCAATGATAGTGATGATCTTGATGATGATGATGATGATAATGATTGATAGAGGTGGAACTCAGTAGAGAGATTAATATAGTCAATCAATAAACATTTATTACTATGTACCAGGTACCACACTAAGCACTGTGATAGGAAGAAAAGCTTAAAGAAATTATTCCTGCTTTCAAAGAATTCAGTCTAATGAAAGAGACAACATAGAAAAGGCTGTAACAATCCACAATCAGAATAAACTAGAGATAATCAGCAGATTGTGTAGATCTGAAAATCATCTGCATAAATGGCAACTGATTTGATGGGATATGCTGAATTCTATTAGGTAAAAGTGGTCAAAGAGAAAAGGGAGTCCAGGTTAGAGTACATGGAGCATATTCATAGTTAAAGCATGGGGTACAGATAGTGATACTAGCAAAGACACTGAAAAATAGGCAGATATGTAACAGGAGGACCAAGAAAGGGCAAAACCCATAGAGGAGAGTACATCTGAGGAGAGAATAGACCCCAGGGTCTTATGCAGCACATAAGTCAGGAAGAACATAAAACTGTCATTAGATCTAGGGACTAAAAGATATTAATCATTTAGGCGAAAAAATTGTACTTAATAATAGATTTTTTTTCAATTAGATGTAATGATAGATTTTTCAACATTTATTTTTGTAAGATTTTGAGCTTCAAATTTTTCTTCCTCCCTCTCTTATAAACCCTTTCCCCCAAACAGCAAGCAATTCAATATAGGCTCTATAAAGAGAATCATGCTAAACTTATTTCCATATTTGTCATTTGTATTTGTCAGATGAATCAGAACAAAAGTGGAAAACCACGAAAAAGAAAAAACAAAAACAACAAAAAAAATTTTTAAGAAGTGAAAATAGTATGCTTTAATCTGCATTTCTTTCTCGTGATATGAAGCATTTTCGATCTCAAGTCTTTTGAAATTGTCTTAGATCACTATATTGCTGAGAACTGTCTATCGTGTTGATCATCACACAATACTGCCATATAACTGTGTACAATGTTCTCCTGGTTCTGCCCACTTCACTCAGGATCAGTTCCTGTAAGTCTTTCCAGGTTTTTCTGAAATCTGCCTCATCCTTTCCTATAGAATAATAGCACTCCATACAATCACATACCACCAGTTGTTTATCCATTCCCCAATTGGTGGGTATCCCCTCAATTTCCAATTCTTTGCCACTAAAAAAATAGCTGCTATAAATATGTTTGTGCATACGAGTCCTTTCCCACTTTTTGCGATCTCTTTGGGATATAAGCCCAGTAGAAACATTGTTGGACGAAAGGGTATGCACAGTTTTAAGCCTTTGGGGAATGATTCCAGATTACTTTTCAGAATGGTTGAATCAGTTCACAAGTCCACCAATAATGTATTAGTAGAAAGAATTTTCAATTGAGCTAGAAGATCAGAAACCCAGATTCTGAGTGTTGAGAAATGAAAAATGTTGAAATCACTAGTATAGAAATAGTAGGATCCTGTGAAATTTTTGCTATTTGGATTTGTTTTGTTTCTTTTTGCAAAGGAAGATGGAATAAAATGGGCACATTTGTAGCTATTGGGGAAGAAATCAAGAGATTGAGAGTGAGTGACAAGTGAAGAGTCCCGCCGACTGAGGGAGCAATTTGCCACAAAATGGAACTTGAGGGACTATTTCTTTTTCTTGTCTCCCAGATCCTACCACAAATCCTGACACATAACAAGTTTTTGAATGAAATTCAATGTATTCAGAAAATCAGCCCTTAGATCCAGCATTTCTATCACCTCATTTGGCTCTTAGGTTGGCTTAAAATCAACAGATGTGAAGTCATCAACTTTACCTCTCAGTGACCTGGATAAAACCAGGAGTTTTATTAATAAAGAGAAGACCCAATTCTAATGGAAGATCAGGAAGGACTTAAATGAGTCATTTTCCCTCTAGTACCTCCCTGCTACATCCATCAGCTGAAACACGAAGCCATTGACAGGCAAGTGTAATTGAAGAGATGTTACAATGATTGTTGACAGGGTGCCAGTGCCCATATTACTGTCACCATAATTCATGTAAAACAAAAGATTCAAATTCTTCCTAAAACCGACTGAGCCAAAGGTTTCCATTAGGGGGCCCAACTCTGTCACTGTCCAGGTTTCCAGGAGAAAGAGAGTTTATTCAGTGTGATCATGAACCGCCATGCTGGGGAAACTATATTCAACTGGGGGTTATCCAGGCAATTCATTGGCAGATCCTGGTGCATAGGAGGTTCCTTGCAACAGAAAGGAAAGAGAGCTCTAAAGGTGAACAGTACTGAGCTGCAAATCCACACACTTTGCACTTCAATCTTGCCTTTAACACTTACAAAGTGTGTCACCTTGAATCTCTTTCAACATTATTCACCTGATAGTGATACCCAGGTTACCTAGCTACCTAGCAATCTGCCATTATATCGCATTTATTCCTTCCAAACTAAATTTAGTCTTTCCAGCTGTCATAGCTACATTATTATAGTTGTCTTGTAGAAATGAATACTGATTCTATCTAGGGTGGGCAAAGCTAATGTCTCCTAACTACAGAATTATCTTATATTTATTTTGCTAGATTTGGGCAATTTTCTATATGAACATTATCTTCCCCAGCATAATGTAACTTCTTTAATTAATAACAATAACTACCCTACACTTGTGTGTGTGCATAAGAGAGATTCTATAAGTGAATGAGTGATATAAACTCTATATGTACATCTACATACATGTATATAAATGTTTATGTATGTGCTCATTGAAGCCACACAACCTTCTTGTGAGAGAGGTGTTATTATTACCTTCTTTTCAGGGCAGAGATTACTTAAAGCTTTTTTCTTGTATTCCTTGCACCACTTAAACCAGGTTTTGCTCAGGGGAAACACTCACTAAATTCATGTGGAACTGAAATGAATTTATATCTTATTGTTATAAATTATCTATATTGTATATATTATATATTATCTTATTTATTCTCAACAACCCTTAGAGATAAGTGGTATAAGAAAAACTATTTCCCATTTTATAGAGAATGTAACTAGGTCCCAAAGGGGTGAAGGGACTAGTCCAGAGACACAGAACTAGGATGTGACAGAAGCAGAATAGGAATCCAGATTTCCTGACTCTAAAACTGTTTTTTCCTATACCACATTGCTGTTCTCCTAATGATTTACCTAACATTTTATGCAGAAATTAACAAATCTGCCCACAGTCTCATTCTTTCTGTTTCAGATTTCTGCTTTCACTTACACATAACGATGTCTCTCCCACTTCAGTACCTTTTGTTCAGATGGTTCTCTATTCCTAGAATGTCCTCTCCTTATTTCTTAGAATCTCTGGCTTCTTTCAAGGCTTAGAAAAGTCTGCTCCTAGACCCACACTCACACAGCTGCTACTATCCCAAAAAGAATCATATTGAATTGTCTATGTATCTTTCTCCTCATCTATTTATATGTCTATGTGTTATATATGTGTGGATATGTGTGTGTGTATACACATATATATACACATACATATATATAACTTACTGAGGGACATCCAAGCTGCCTTCAATTATTTGAAAGGCTATCAAAAGGCATAGAAAAGAGATTAAACTCATTCTATTTCAGCTTATTGAATGGAAACTAGAGCAACAGGTACAATTTTTGTTATCCTTCAGTCACTTCAATCATGTCCAATTCTTCAGGACCCTTTGTGGGTTTTTCTTGGAAAAGTAGTTCATTATTTTCTTCTCCAACTCATTTTACAGATGAGAAAACTGAGGCAAACAGGGCAAAAGGACTTGCCTAGGATCAGAGCTAGTGTTTGAGGCAGGTTTTCCGAACTCCAGTTCTAGATCTCTATTCACTGGACCACCTAGCTACTAAGGAGAACTTTCCAATGAGTATATCCAGGATTGCTTTAAGGAAAAAATTATTAACAATTGAAGTAATAATAATGTCAAATGAACTGGTTATTGCATGGCAGAGATTATGGGATAAAGAAGTCATAATTCTTTCACCAGAATGAGGGTTTACCTCAGCAAGACTGACCTACCTGTTCTAATTTAATTCTATTCACAAGAATTTCTCAGCATTATGAATAAAAAGAAAATAACAAAAATCATTCTTTCTCCAGAAAATTAATATTCTATAGGGATTGGATGTGAGATAACATGTTTAAGGATATGTGAAGAGACAGAGAAATAAAGACACAGAGTTAGAACAGAGGCAGAGACAGAGAGGATAAATACATTGATAGATGATAGATGGAAAGATAGATAGATAGATAGATAGATAGATAGATGATATGCAAAATAATGCAAGAGAATTAACAGAGGACAAAAACAAAAATGTTTCATGTAGGACACTGCACTTAAACTGAACCTTCAGTATAAGTAGGTATTGCAAGAGGCAGAAATGAGTAGGGAAAGAGTGCTAGGCAATGGGTATGATCTATGCAAAATAGGAAGGAAGGGGGAATCCTGCATGCAGATAATGTCAAGGACATTAGTTTGATTGGAATGTGCACAGTCCTGAGTCATATTGTAAAATGTTTAAAATGCTGAAGAGAATTTGTTTCTTATGTAGATACAATAGATATATTAATCTATTATATAGAGAGAGATTCTGCTTTTTAATTATTATATATAGATTTCTATATTATAGATATACAGATATATAATTGATATATAGATATAATATAGGTAGATAGATATAATATATCTATAATAGAATAGAAGATTCTTGAGCAGGGGCCTAATGCAGACAGTCTGTGCTGCAGGAATACTTCAAATCAGCAAATTAAGAAAGAAATCTGCTCCCTGAAATTTGGTATTACAAGTTTTTGCTACTAAACTTAGTCCCTGACTCATAAAGGAGCAAATATTTAAAATGCAAACTAAGGCTCATTGAATCTCAATCTCATTTTTGTCCAACAATGCTTAACAAAAAAATTGGCAAGAAAATTGGCACTTATATCTTGTGCCACAGTCATCAAGTTTAATACCTTCCATAACTCAAAATTTTTATCTTAGCAGATAGAGCTCACTCAGGGAATGAGTTCTCATCTTCACAAAATCTATGAGTTGAAGGGGACCCTTCCAACTTCCAACAACCAATCCATGAGGGTGATTTCTGTACCTGAAGAATCTTCTCTATTCTGTCCCAACAAGTATCCATCCTACCCCTGATTCCAACCTCTACTGAAGGAGGTCCATTGCCTCCATAAGGATCTATTCTACTGTAAGGAAACTCTAATTGTTAGAAATCTTGTTTTGGGTTTTTTTTTTTTTCTTTTGCTTGTTTTGCTGAACCTCGAGTCATCATCATTATAATGATCATTATACCATCCTCATCATCATCAATAATAACTATCATTTATGTAGCATTTTGCATATGGGCAGCTAGATGGCACAATGGATAGTGTACTAGGTTTGGAATCAGGAAGACAACTTCATGAGTTCAAATCTGGCCTTCGACACTAGCTAGACAACTGATTTGGTCTTGTTTGGCCAGTTTCCTCATCTGTAAAAATGGTCTGGAGAAATAAATGGCAAACTACTCCAGTATTATTGTCAAGAAAACCCCAAATGAGGTCACAAAGAATCAGACTTAACTGAACAACAATAAATTGCATATGTTATTCTGCTTGATATTCATCACAACTATTATTATCCTCATTATACAGATTCAAAAACTGAAAATGCAAAAAGTTAGGTAACTTGCCTACAGTCACAAAACTGGTAAAGGCCTTATGTAGAATTTGAACTGTATCATCTAACTGCAAATTCCCCATTACTGCTCATTCTGTTACCTAGGGTTAAGTAGAGCAAGTTTAATCCTTCTAGATATTTAAAGGTAGTTATTATCTACCCTTTCCACCTCCATCCCAGTCTTCTCTTCTGCTGTCTAAACATCCCTTATTCCTTCGGTTGATTCTTCCTTGGCATGAATTCAGTGTGCTTCATCATCCTAGTCCCCTTTTCTGGACATTCCCCTAGCTTATCTATTTTATTTCTAAGCTGTGACTCTCAGAACCTACTACAATATTCTAAATGTTGCCTGCTTGGACTAGAAAGCAGCAAGACTATCATCTTTCTTGTTCCGAGTGCCATCCTTTTCCTAATGCATCCCAGCATCCCGTTATGTCCAATGTTTGCCAAATCCCACTGTTGATTTATTTCTCTCTCCTTCAGTGAAAATGTCCTAAAAATACTAGGTGTTGTTATTTCAGGCTCCAACCTGAATCAGCATTGACCTTGATCTGTTAGGAGATTCATCCTGTGAGCTTCAGTGCCTGCAATGAAGTGATGGGAAGAGAAGTGATGGTTGAGTGAAGTGACTTTGACATAAACAGGTATGAACCAAAGGCATTCACCACCCTGATCATCCTCCTTTGGAACGCTCTCCAGCTTCTTCTCAATGAACTTTTTCATCTCTATTGCTCAGCCCTGGACACGATCATGCAGATAGAGTCTAATTAGGACAGATGGCTCCATCACCAGCTCCTAATTTCTCAATTCTATGCTTTGTTTAATGAAGCCTAAGATGGCCTTAGAAAAACTCCAAGTATCACGCCTCTGAGCAGTAAGTGGTCTCCAAGGTATTGTTGGTATTGTTGCTGCTTTAAGTAACCAGTTCTCAGTTCTCTGCATATGGATTTTTCTCTCAGGAGACTAGAGAAAAGGCATTTCCATTCCCCAGTGCTTGCTTTGGTTCCAGGTGTATTGTCAGTGGGAGCAGAGGAAATGCAGACTGATTTCAGTTTTAGTCTGGGCAGAACATAACAAGAAAGGAAAGTCTTCAGGGATTATCATGTTTTGGATCACACTTTAAAAAGCCCGGTTACAGCCATGATGACATGCCTAGCATGGGGAATGAGCCCTTTTGCTCGTCAATTTTCCAGATAACTGAAGCTTATTTGTTAATTATGTAGAGTTTTAGATAGTGTTGGGCTTGGAATTTAAAAAATGGTTTCAAATCCTGTCTCAAACACTTATTAACTGTATGATATCACAACTTTCTCTGTCTCAGTTTCCTTCTCTATAAAATGAGGATAATAATAGTATCTACCTAACAAGGCTGTCATGAGGATCAAGTGAGGTAATATATGCAAAGTACTCTGCAAACCATAAAATATTGTAAATGCTAGCTTTTATTGTAATTATCATAATGCTTTCCATTTGCATAACATCATGTTAATAAGTCATGATAAAGTGCCTGCTATGTGCTAAGTACTGTGCTATGAACTGGGGAGACAAGAAAAAATTCTGTGACATCAAGAAGCTCATATACAACAGGGGAGACAACAGACAAAATTTAAATGGCTTGTCCACACAAGGTATATCCAGGATGGATAGAATGTAACCTCAGAGGGAAAGATATCAGAGCTCATGAAAGACCTTCTTTGCATGAAGTGGGATTGGAGTCAAGTAAAAGGAATCCAGTAAGCAAAGGACTTCCAACATATGAGACAGGCTCTAAGAAGGCAGGGAGCTGGCAGATAGGGTGTCATAGGGAACAGTAAGTAGGCTGGAATTCTTGGATCATAAAGGATGTGGAGGGAAATAAAGGTTGACAAGACTGGAAAAGTGGGAAAGATTATGAAGATCTTTAAATAAAAACAGGAGACTTTGCATGTGATCCTGGAGTTAAAAAGGAAGCTCCTGGGGGTTTTAAGTAAAAGGATGGCAAAGTCAGATCAACACTTTGTAGAAAATTCCTGCAGCTAAGGAAAGGAAGGTAGACTAGAGAGGGGAAAGATGAATCATTGAGCCCAATTAGAAGGCAATTGTAATAGTACGAGTGAGAGACGATAAGAACATGAACTAATTGGTTCACCTTAACTGAAGTGGTGGCTTATGGGAGTGGAGAGAAAGTACATATAAGGGAGATAAAAAGAAAGTAAAAAAAAAAAAAAAACAGGTATTGCTAGTAGATTGGATTTTTAGATTGAGTGTAGCTGAGAAGTTAAGGATATGACTAAGGTTATAAGCCTGAAGTATTATGAAAATGATGGTGATCCCAATAGTAATAAGGTATATCAGTCAATCAAAGATCTCAGTTCAGAGGAATTCAGTCCAGGTAGAAAACTATCTCAGCTCTAGAACAGAGAATTTCAGTTCAAGACAATTTTTGAAAGGGAAGAGCAGATTAATTTCTTCCTTTCTCTGCTCGTTCTTTCTGTTGACCATGTGTGGTATTGGAGATAAAAGATGAATAGGAGATAATGCAATTAACCTGGAACAGAAAGAGACACATGAAAGAAAAGACTAAGAGTCAGCAAACAGTTATTAAGTGCCTAGTACTAGCAACATTGCAGATACCTTCTCGCCATACACACACACACACAAAGGCAAAAAAAAAAAAAAAACAAAAAAAAAAAACAAAAAAAAAAAAAACAGTCCATGTTCTCAAGGAGCTCCTAATCTAATGGGAGAGATAACCACAAACAAATATATAGAAATGAGTATTTATAGGATAAATGGAAAATAATTAAGAAAGGGAAAACACTAAAATTAAGAGGAATTGAGAAAGACTTCTTATAAAACATAGGATTTTAGCTGGACCTTGAAGGAAGCCAGATGGTGAAGATAAGTAGAAAGAATATTGCAGGGTAGGGAATAGCCAGAGAATGTCAAAAGATGGAGTGTCTTGTTTGTGGAAAAAGCTAGTGTCTCCTGAATCAGAATACATAGAGAGAATAGGAGTTAAAAGGGCTGGAAAGATGGGAGGGATGAGAGAGCAGCTAGGTTATGAAGGATTTTAAATGCTAAACAGAGCAATTTGTATTTGATCCTGGAGATTGGAGCTTACTGATTAGAGGATAATGTGTTGCACCTGAGTTTTAGGAAAATCTCTTTAGGGCCGAATGGAGGACAGCTTGGTCTGAGGGGAGACAATGTAAGTAGACCAACCAGCAGGCTATTACAATTGTAGAAGGGTGAAATAGTGAAGACATGTTCCAATGTGGTAGTCGTAACAGATGAGAGAAGTGGACATATTTAAGAGATACTGCAAAAGTGACATTGACAATCCAATCTATTGATTGGGAATGGAGAATGACAGAAAGTAAGGAGTCAAGAATAATGTTTAAATTACAGTCCAAGTGATTGGGGAAAATAGCAGTGCCCTGAATATAATACAAATAAAAACACAGAAAAAAAAAGTAACCTTAAAGGAAGAAGTTACTCCAAGGTATATGGTTCCTTGAACCAGAGATTAATTCTACAATTCCAAGGAAGAGTTAATAAAGTGAGTTTACATTTTGAATGTTTGTTCTCTATCTATATGGCTCCCTACATTCACATATTAAGTTGCAAACCACTATCCTGGAATCTGTGTATGTAACTCCCCAGGCTTTGAGGGAAGGGAGAACATTTTACAGCAACTGTTATTACAATGTCACTTTAGTAAATATCATTTTCTAAAGATTAATTGAGGCTACTATCTGATATTTAATTGGAATCACACTGATGGAGGCTTTTGAGTGACATTAATAGAAAACTACGGCCCTTCAGGGTTATTTGATAATGGAATCACAAAGAAAATCCTGCCTCCTGAAAATCTACTTTACTATTTTAATGCATAGAAATTAAGCCCTAAAAGGATGTTCTGTGGGGCTAGTTTACTGTATACATTACATACAACAAATGTACTATGAAATTTATCATTTCTTTTAATTAAAAAAATTTGCATTTTTTTTGTTTTTGTTTACATAATATACATTTATGAATATAACTCATTCTTCATTTCTACTCAGACTTTATAAATAACAAATAATTTGGGAAAAAACTCTCTCAGAACAACCAACATTTCACCCATTCCTAGCTATACATGCAGAATTCCAGACACATTAGCCTAAATTCCATTTCAAGAGGGTGCATTTCCTCTTCAGTTCTCCAGGATCAGCTAGAGCATTATGATTACAGGGAGTTCACTCATTTCATTCTTTCAATTTACATTGTTTATCAGTTCTGCTTACTCTGCTTCAGTTCGAATAAATTCCTCCTTCCATGTTTTTTCTTCATTTTTACAATTCAGAATCATTTTTTCTTGAATAGTAATATTCTATCAGTTTCATGTACCACAATTTGTTTATACGTTCCCCAATGAAATTCCATTTGTGTACTTTTTTGCTACCACAAAAAGGGCAGCTATGGTTTCTATTTTTAATCTATGTGTTCACTCATATATTCATATGTATTGCATGCATATATATGGTAATTCTTTTTTTTTAATCTCCATCTCATATATACCTAGGACTGGAATATATAGATTAATAGATATAGCCATTTCTATCATTTCTATTGGAAAATATAAATTAATAAATATAACCATTTCCATCATTTCTGAGCATAATTTCAAATTCATTCAGAGAACGTTTGGGCCAATATCAGGTATTATCTTTTGTTGCCATTGCTACTTAGTTGGGGATAATGTAAAACCTGAAATTAGTTTGAATTTTTATTGATTTTATTAGGAGTGATTTGGATTATTTTTTCATATAGTTGTTTACATTTGTGATAATTATCTTAAAAACTGCTTGTTCATCTTCTTTGGCTACTTATCTATTGGGAAAAAAATGTAGGTTTGTCATGTTATTAATGTGAATCCTTTCTTCATTGGGACAGTTTATCTCTCATCCATACTGTTCCAGTCTATCTAATCCCTTTCTATGTTTTTCTTAAACTAGCCCCCAATACTTTTCTCTAGGTTTATTATTAAGAATAAGAACATATGTATAGAGAAAACTTCTTAAATTATGGGTCACAAACCCATGTGGGGTATCATAAATAAATATGGGAATCATGAAAAATTTGGCAACAGTGAAAGGCTTCTGAATTCTCCATGTCCCTAAATATCAAATAGTCTACCAAGGTATAATTCTTTATGTAAAAATAAACAAGCACATCCATTCCGTTAGTATACAAATTTGCTTTATCTTTAATAAATGGCAAGATTACATATATACATATATATATAACAAAGAATTCTTTTTAAAAACATTTCTTTATGATTTATTATCAGTAAATATTTGGTTTATGTATCTATTTTATGTACCTAAATGCTCAGGGGTTCATAAAAATTTCTTGAGCAAAAAGGGGTAACATAAAAAAAAGTTCAAGAAGCCCTAATGAAGTTGGTTGTATCTACACCATTTCCCAAACAACTGACACAGTATAAGTAAAAGTTTTTCCATCCTACAGAAGAGGAAGCTAAAATTCACAGATGAAAAATGAATTAATAATAACATTTGAAAAGTGTGTTGCTAGTGACATTTGATTGTCAAAAAAAATCAATAAGGTAGGTGTCATTATTATTATAAAACAACCCAATAAGGTAGATGTTATTATTATCAAAACAACCCAATAAGGTAGGTGTTATTATTATCTTCATTCTAATTCTATTGGTAAGAAAAATAAGACCAAGATAAGTTAAGTGACCTGATCAGGAGCAGAGAGGGAGTAAGTACCTTGAGGTGGGATTTAAATTTACATTTTGACTGCTCTCCCTACATCCTACCCACTAAGCCACCTCAAGTAAAGAAGGGATAAAACATGAAAACAAGCATACCTACCCAAATCCAAATTTAAGTCTCTCTATACTACATCATGCTATAAGAAAAAATACGTGTCTTTAATTAATTTTTAAATTTTAAATTATTTTTTCTATAGAAATCCTCTTAAATTACATAGTATGCTTCTGAATCATAATGTAAAAGGCACTAAGTCTGATCAAGAGAGCTGACACCAAGTTCCACCACCCCAGTGACCTGGAGCAAGGTCACTTCTTTGCATCTCAGTTTTCTCTTATGTCAAATAATGCTGTAATTTGTCTAGATCAGCATGATTTCCAAGATCCTTTTTAGCTCTAAATATTATTATCCTAAGTGCAATTTTTCAAAATAATTATGTTTTATGGAAATTCCTCTACAATATATTACTTATGACTCTACATAAAGCTAACTAAACTATTTTTTGATGACTTAAGGACATCACTATGAATGCCAAATATCATACTTAACTGTGCTGCTTTGTCCTTGGGGACTAATTTGGCATGTGGGGCTCTTTACTGCTATTCTAAATGTTTATAGAGAACTGGGCTTCACAAGCTTTTTTTTCATGTTTTTACACTTTTTCTGTCTCCCCTGATTCAGCTGTCACTTCTTGCTATTGCATCATACTTATGTCTACTAGTCGGACCAGATTCCTGCTTCTAGCGTCCTATGTTTTTGGAAACCAGGTAACCAAACTCATTAGAATAGTGTCCAAACAAGATAAACTTGAAGACTGTGGAAATCCTTAATGTTTACTTGCTTGAATTTTGTGACAATTTGGGGAGTTTCTTGGAGACTGTTTGCTTTTTGAAATTTTGAATCACAGAATTTAGACCTAAAAGGAACCTTAGGATGATGTAGTCTAACGTTATTATTTTAATTATGAGGAAATTTAAACCTAGAAAAGTTAAATTACTTGCACACAATCTCATATATGGACCAGAAATAGGATTTGAATTTAGATTTCACATCTTGAAATGCAGTTCACTTTCCAATAAACCATACTATGTTTCTCTATTCCTAAGAATTGAAACAATTTGGGTCTGTTTGGAAACTAGATTTCTACTATTTCTCCATTCATGCAGGCAGAATACTGAGAATTAGCTGCATTTCATTCCTGGATTTTTTAAAGTGCCACACGCCTACCATTTTTTCCCAAGAAGGTGCACTTGCCAGGTCCAGAGATGTTCAAGTAGTAGATGCAAAACCTGGGAAACTTTTTATTCATGACTATGGCCATTTTTGCAGATTGTTACCACTTGGAACACTTGGTAAATTGAGAATGGATGTGAATATTTTTCCTGACACAAAAATAAATCACCGTTGTCTGTCTGGTGATGACTGTCTCTTTTTAAAAAACTCCTTAGGGGAAGAACCATCACTGGAAGGTTTGAAAAAGATGTCAGGTATCATCTGCTTCAATCTGAACAAGATTACAACATAGCAATAAAAAGTTCAAAGGGCTTCTCCCAGAAGTCCTCTTAGGAGGGGGAACCCACCACCATGAGACGTGACCTATCCAACTTTGGGATTGCTCTCATTATACATAGTTTAGTTTTTTTTTTCTCCAATTGAACAATAGTGTAGAATAGGGGAGTCTCTGAGATTCACTCAAACTCAAATATAAATAGGAGCCACTAATGTATATCATAAGGACAATCTATACATATAGTCTATACATGTGGACCTATAGGCCACATATTGATTTAGTTGTAAAATACAATATAGGTTTTATTTTGTCTTTATTTTTTGAAATATTAACCAACTATATTTTAAGCTGATTTGGACTGGCCGGAATGGTGCCAGCTATGCTACTCCATTTTTTATTCCACAAATGCCTATGGCATTTTCCTTCTTATCTTTGCTCAAAATAGTCCTCCAGACTAGGATAATTCTGATCTCCCTTCTTTGCTTCCTTTTCTAAATCTTTGTCACTGAGCTCACATCCCTTCTAATCTAAAAAGTCTTGCTAGACTCCTCTGACCCAGAGGGATGCTTCACTTTCTCATCTCCTAGGAATACTGATTCTTCATCCCATTGAGTTTTGTTTGTGATACTCATTTTGAGAACTATTTGTTCATCTATTGGGAAAATGTAGATTTGTAATCTCATTAGTGTAAATCCATTTGCCACAAATATGGGTACTTTGCTGATGGAGAATTTTACCTATTTTTAACATGACATAATTAAATACAAAGAGCATCAGAGTTGGGTGAAGGAGAGAACTGGTTTCAATCTACATTTAAATAATTATGTGACCATAACTTCTCTAGCATCGGTTTCCATAACTCTAAAATGAGAGGATTGGATTCAATAAATTGAAAAAAATTAGAGAATATATGATTTTAGGATGCTATGATCATGAATAAATCATTTTATCTCTATGAATTTCACTTTTCCTTATCTGTAAAAAAAAAAGAATACTACTTCATTTTATACTAAGCTTTAGTAAGTAATTATCTATAAAATGATATAATTGGATTAAATTATGAGTGTCTTTTCACCTAAAATAATAATAATAATATTAGTTAAGAATCCCAAAAGAGATTTTTAAAAAGGAAAATGACCTATTAGTCCAAAACTATTTATAGTAGCTCTTTTTTTAGGTTGAAGAATTGGAAATTGAGGGGATGCCCATCAATTGGGAAAAAGCTGAATAAAATGTTGTATGTGTTTATGACATAATATTATAGTACTATAAGAAATGATGAGCAGGATGCTCTCAGAAAAACCTGGAACGTTCTCCATGAACTCAAGCAAAGTGAAATGTACTGTGTACAAAATAGGGGATGTTAGTGGATGATCAGCTGTGAATGACTTAACTATTATCAGCAATACATTGATCCAAGACTACTCTGAAGGACTTATGATGAATACCCAGAGAAAGAACTGATTGTGTCTGAATACAGATCGAAGCAGTTTTTTACTTTATTCTGAGGGGGGTTTGAGGGGAAGGAGGGAGAGATTTCTATTTTCTTTTGCAACATGACTTTTATGGAAATGTTTTGCATAACTTCACATACACCTTCTCAATGGAGATGTGAGGCAGTGAAGAAGGGAGAGAAATTGGAATTTAAAGTTTTAAAAACAAATAAAAAAAACATTCACATATAACTGTGGAAAATATAAATATTAAATAAAAAGTTGACCATGTAAAAAAATAATGATATAATTGAGATTTGTAAAATCCCTCCAACATTTAATCCAGAATTCTCAACTTCTTCTGAAAGTTCTGAACCCCTTAGGCAGTCGGGTGAATCATACAGCACTCTTTCTCAAATCAATATTTATAAATGAATAAAACACATAGTATTATGAAACAAATCTATTGTTTATCAAAATATTATAAGTTCATGTGCCTATGATAATTAAAAGGAGGCATTTATGTAGTACTTTAATATTTACAAGTTCCTTTACATACATTCTCATGTAATTTTATGATAATATATAAGTGAATGTTCATTCCAATGTATGTTGTGTTTGTGTGTGTGTGAGAAAGAGACAGAGACAAAGAAAGACAGAGAAAAAAAGGAGACAGAAACAGAAAGACACACAGAGAGAAATAGAAATGGCAATAAATATTTCACAAATGAACTCTAAAGAAGAAAATGAGATCATATACATGAAATATTTTGAAAACCTCAGAGTACTACAAAAATGTCAGCTTATTTGTGATTTTTTTGTCAGGATAGGGAATTACCAGTGTAGAAATTCTTGCCACCTCCTTGATTATGCTCCTAGCCCTAATCCTGACTTCTGGACTTCAAACCAGAGGTCCGCTCCCTAATCCCTAGAGTTTTGCTTCTTTTTTAATAGAATGCAAGCTTCCTGAAAACAGGAACTTCTCAGTTCTTTGATCCTCAAGACCTAGCAGAGTGTCTAACATCTGAGAAGTATTTAATGAATACTTATTGACTGGTTAATGAGATGATTAACAGATTAAGCAAACAATAAATAAGCAGATTAAACAAACGAATGAATGAAGTGTCAAATAAATAATGGGATTTCCAGATTTTATGGCAGATCAGAACAGATTATAGGTTTTAGAAAAAAAGGCATTTCAGCATCTTTAACATCATACTAAGGATTCAATTACATATTCAACTTCTCAAAAAGTCATCCCTGTTTTTTAGAAAATGAATATCCTGTGTGTGAGTGTGTGTATATATGTGTGTGTGTGTTTGTGTTTGTGAGTATGTGTTTATCAAAAGAAGCTAGGACTGAAAGAGACCTTGGAGTCTATCTGGTCTTAGCTTTCATTTTTACAACACCCTAGAGAGAAACTGAGGCTCAGAGAGAGCCCACTTTCAAATACAAAATTGAAGAGGTAGAGTGAGAACTGGGACTTCTTGATTTCTCATCCTCCTAAATGGATGAGGAAAGAACCTGTTAACTTGACCTTTGCATCAGGAAGGTAGGTGGCTCAGTGAATAGAGTACCAGGCCTGAAGTCAAAAAGATCCATCTTCATGACTTCAAATCTGGCCTCAAATACTTATTAGCTGTGTGACCTTAGGCAAGTTACTTAACCCCTTTTTGCTGTAGTTCTTCATTTATAAAATGAGCTAGAGAAAGAAATAGCCAAACCATTCTAGTATCTTTGCCAAGAAAACCTAAATGAGGTCAGACATGACTAAAGCACTAAATAACAACAAAGTCATCTGCAATAAGAAGAGGGGTAGAGTCAGGGTACTGAATAACAAAGAAAATGATGAGCATTCGCTCCCTTCTTTCCTTTACTTTCTCTCCAGTTTAGTCCTTTTTCCAAGGAGAAAAACAGAGAGAAAGCAAAAGGAGAGAAAAAAAAGAGAGAGAGAAAATTATTTGAGTAAAATATTTGAAGATGGCCAAAAATAGTAGCTCTGATACCTGCAAATTCTGAAACGATAGCCAGAGTCTTAATGAATTAAATAATTTAAAGAATACACAGCAGGAATGATTCTTTGAATGCTCAAAAACTCCTCTTCAGGAGCCATATCTATACCCAGCCCCATGATTAATATTTTATTGACCCCTTCCTCCCTTCCTATCATTCAGGTACCTATTAGATCTGGGGCTACCCTGACAGTGACTGCTTCATCTTGTTTTGCTTTAAAGGATAATTCTGTTTGATGCTCCATTTGTAAATAACACGATGAAATTAATCTGCATTGGCTAATGGCAGCATGAGCAAGCTCGGGAACTCTATCAGCTATTTATTGCTATCTCCTCTTCTTCCCTGAATGCACCTTAGGATGTGCAGGCCAATATCTGTCCATACATAATGGACAATTACCACGGGGCCATTTTTCAGGGGAGATGGACAAGAAATGAGGGGCAGTTGAACAACATAAATACTGCATCTGCAAAATGTCTTCTTAAAAACTATTGATTTTGCTTCCGCGAATAGCCTATTGCAGGGAAATATTTTTCTAATGCTTTCCAGGGGATCTGCAGGAAATCATTAGGGGTGGGCATCAGGGTTTTATAGGCCCTTGGAGTGAGAGTTTTAAATAGGAACATGACATGTGAAAAGAGAGCAGTTCTTGCTTTTCTTTTAATTTTCCTATTTTTAAATCAAGTATCTTCTTGTTAATTCAGTTTGCTAGAGATTTAACCCAGAGGACAAGTATAAGCAGCATCCTATTTTAAAAATATATATATTTTTTTATATAACCAATACAATACAATGCAATCCAACTGGCAGCTCTATGGTGCAGTGGATATAGTACTATAGTTAAAGTTGAGACAATTCAAACTCAAATTCTCTTTCACATACTTATTAACTGTATTAATTTGAGGCAAGCCACTTAATCCATTTTGCCCTCAATTTCTCCACCTAAAAAATGGGAATAATAATAACACTAACTTCCCAGGATCTTTAAAAGGATTAAATAAGATAACATGTAAAATGTCATAAGCTTTTAAGGACAATAAAATGCAAATAATTGTTATAAAATTCTGAATTCCTTTATATTTAAATTGCAGACTATTGAGGAATATGGAACTTCAGCAAACCTTCCCCAAAGCATCCTCGGAGCAACCTTCATAAAGCATTATCCAAATTGACCTTTGAGATATGGGTTGACTGGGAATTCACTCCTCCCAAAAGCATCCCTTTCTGGTTTTATACACTTTGAATGGCAGAAAGGTTTCCCCTTTGACAGACTGAAAATCTCTAAATCAGATCAGAAATTGCAGCTCTCCCTTAACTTCCATTCATTAGCTTCTAGTCAATTCAGTGACAAGAATATAAAGCTGGACCATGCCTTTTTGAGCCACGTTTGTCTTGCCTGTGCTTAGGGAGCAAGGTGAAAGTGTTGGCGATGATGAGTCAATGGTGGTTGAAGAAAGCAGAAAGACTGTTCCAAAGATTGAGGGATGTCTGTCTAATAATGACATCTGATATTGATGTTTCTCAACTTGAGGAATTA
Source organism: Antechinus flavipes (assembly GCF_016432865.1). Lineage (NCBI taxonomy): Eukaryota > Metazoa > Chordata > Mammalia > Dasyuromorphia > Dasyuridae > Antechinus > Antechinus flavipes. The sequence continues at coordinate 18,200,098 of NC_067399.1, read as the reverse complement.
TTTCTGTGGAATTGTTCCAGAGACAATTTTCTGAATTCCCTACTTTCAGTGATGTCCTTTAACTTTCTGATCTGTTGAAAGAAAAAGATGCAGAATTGTGAAGCTATCATAGAAATCATTTTTCACATTGATTACAAAGCTTTATTTTATTAAAAACAACTTCATGTGATTGGTAAGTGTGTTGTCCTGTTTCATTGATTTGTATATAAAATTTTAATCATATGATGTATTACAAGTTTAATATTGAACATTAAAGTTAATTAAACTGGTTTGGTGATTTCATATAGCTCAACACATAAAATATCATAACAACTTTTCACAAAATATGCTAATACTTAAAAGAAATGTGAATATAATTTCAGGACTTTTATACTATACAGCAGAGGTGTTATATTTGTAACCAGTATGACCTATGAAACTCCAGAGCAAGATTCTAATAGATTCAAATGAAACTGAGAAATGTGTAACAAAATAAATAAAAATATAATCCATCACAGATAATGTTAATTTGTGGTTTTCTAAGTGAATATGTTGCCCCAGAGGGATCATTTCTATTTGAGTTTGAAGCCACTGCTATAAAGAATTTGTTTAAAAAAAAAGAATTTGTTTTTACTCAGTCACAATTGATTAAATATCCCAACGTTGGTAATTTCTATAAACATTTAGGCATAAGACCCCTGCTAAGGGACTTGGTTCCCTATTCCTCAGATCATTAGTAGAGTATTGAATTGCACATTAGACTTGATATCAGAAGGAACTAGATTCACCGTGATACACTTACTATTAGAAAACCACAGGTAAGTCATTTGACCTCACTTTTCTTATCTGAGAAATGGAGACAAGGATAGGATTTGATTTCTTCTAAGATGCCTTCCAGTTCTAAATCTATGATCCTATGGAATTACTTTAGCTTGGAACATCTTTTCCAAAATTATAATTACACAAAAACGTGATATCATATTATTATAGTCATATAAATGTAAAACTTTTCTGAGATGGATTCTTTTTCCCCATCTACACATTCTTTCAAGAAACCCAGAACCTGCTATGTATTAGTCACTGGGAGTCACAAGGAGCAGAGCAAAGGTAGAGTGGACTAGAGACTGCCTTGTTAAGAGCAGTGGGAAATGATGGAATTTTTAAAATGATATCACATTATATGATCATCAATTCTGATGGACCTGGCCCTCTTCAACAATGAGATGAACCAAATCAGTTCCAATAGAGCAGTAATGAACTGAACCAGCTACTTCCAGGGAAAGAACTCTGGGAGATGACTATGAACCACTACATAGAATTCCCAATCCCTCTATTTATGTCCACCTGCATTTTTGATTTCCTTCATAGGCTAATTGTACACTATTTCAAAGTCTGATTCTTTTTGTACAGCAAAATAACTGTTTGGACATGTATACTTAGTTTGTATTTAACATATACTTTAACATATTTAACATGTATTCTTCAACCTGCCTTCTGGGGAAGGAGGTGGGAGGAAGGAGGGGAAAAGATGGAACAAAAGGTTTGGCAATTGTCAATGCTGAAAAATTACCCATGCATGTAACTTATAAATAAAAAGCTATAGTAAAAATAAATAAATAAATACAAATATTAAAAAATAAAAAAATAAAATGATATCATATAAGGAGCTGGGGGAGTTTGGGTCCCCCAGAAATATCCTAGTAAAGTGCTAAAAAAAAACAGACAGAAGAAAGAATAATAAAGAAAATCAAAGAAAAATAGCTATGTGTTTCATCTCTTCCAAGACTTTTAAAAAGACTGAGAATTCTGAGGAAGCTTTTAATGGAAGCTAGCTGGATGCCCCAAACTGTAAGTAATGGGGACCTAGGATAGGGAACAATATCAGACCAGTGACTTGGGCTCAAGCTAAAGAACTGGGCAGTCAGGTGCAGTAAGCCCCTCCCAAAGCTCATCAGGAAACATGACCAGGGCAACTCATAGGTGGCCCAGAGCCAAACACAGCAAAAGACACAGCAGGAGACAGAGCCGAGGAGGGATGCATCCAGGCAGCCCATATCTGAGCCAGAGCGACAGGCAATCAGAGAAAGAATCGGGCCAGCCCATTCTTGGTCACCTCCTGGATCTCAGTTTCCTGCCTTGTAAATGAAGAGGTTGGGCTCTCAGGTTCCTCCAGCCCCGTATCTTTAATTCTATAAGTGTAACTTAATTTTCTTTAGACAATTCCAAATCCAGACCTTTTCCTGCTGCTCCTTATCTGCCTTATTTACTATTTAATTCAGGCTTTTCTCAGTAACTAAACTGTAAGCTCCCTGTGGGTAAAGACTGGGTCTCATCTGAGTGCAGGAAACGAAGTGCTCAGATAGGTGTGGATTTGGCTGAACAGAGGAAGGGGGGATACGAGAAATAGAAGGGCGTGAGTGGAGGGGGACTGCAAGTAGCTCCTGGTACCCATGGAACAAGGAGACTGCCCCTTTGTGATGCCATAATAGTGTGGGTCCAGGAGAGGGCAGTCTCTGCATATTTAAGTGAGTGACACTGCAGGAGGTAAGTGGAAGAAAGGAACCCAGCCTTCTGCCCATGGACAGGGTAATTAAAATTGTGGGATCTTAGAGAGCTTAAAGATATCTCTGAATCTAGAAAGCCAGATCTAGGAGAGCCTCTAGAACAATGATTGTCAAAGCTGAAAGGGGTCTAGAACATGGAATGTCAGAGTTGGAAATGACTAGAACATAGGTTCTTACTGTAGGGTTCATGAATACACATACATACAAAAACTCTTTAAATATACTTGGCTTCTTTGGTAATTCTATTTCTTTTATGTTGTGAATTTTAAAATATTATTTCCAGTCTTTTACACCTTGTCATCTTCCCTTTCCTCTTCAGTAGGAACAGTTACCTCTTTTCTTCTAATTCTTGCACAAAACACTCTATGTGGTTTCATGCATTTTCCCTTGATGTCCCCCCAGTTCTAGAATGCTCACTCTCCTCATCCCTATCTCCCGGCTTCCCTGTCTCCTCCAAGTCTGAGCTAAAATCTACTTATTGTAAAAATCTTTATTGATCCCTCTTAATGCTAATGCCTTCCCTTAGTGATGTATGTGTGTGTGTTTGTATACATATGTATATATGCACATATTTTATTTGTACATAATTGTTTATATATTTCATATCCATTAAGCTCCAAGCTCTTAGGGTTTTTTTTAAATTTTTATTCATTTATTTATTTGTTTGCTTGTTTTTGTTTTGTTTTATATCCTCAGTGCTTAGCACAATGCCTGGTACATAACAGATAATTAATAAATGCTTGTTGATCTGGGAAGAGATCCATGGACATCATCATATTGACAAAGAGATCCATGACACAAACAGGTTAAGAATCTCTGCTCTAGAACATTGATTGTCAAAACTGAAAAGGACTTTAGGACATAGAATGTCATAACTGGAAGGTACAATAGAAAAATCAATGTTAAAAGTGGAAAGGATGTTAGAATATACAATGTTGAAACTGGAAATGTTCTTGGAGTTATAAGGTCACAGATTGTGAATTGAAAAGCACATCAGTAGCTATTTATTCAAATCTTCTCACTTTCTAGATAAGGAAGCTAAAGACCAGAGGAGTGGAGGGATGTGTCTAATGTTATATATTTTTAAAATTGGCAAAACCAAATTTTCAATCTTAAAGAACTCTGACTCTAAACCTAGTGGTCATGTAACTTATTTTCTCTTCGTGTTCATAATTAAAAGCAATTTATGATTATTTGGTATATTACCTAATCCTTGAATTGCAATTCCTCCTTCTTTATTCTGTTTATTTGTCCAGGAATTCAGTAAGACTTAGCATCCATGCTCCAAACTTTGCATTAATAGACTCCATCCATTAGTCAACATTATAATGGATGGTTTCTAAGCTTTCTCTCAACTGAAATTCAACTTCTATAATACCTTGTTTCACTGGGGAAAAAAATGAATTTAAAGCTCACCACATTTCCCTTCCCCCTGTTTCTGGACAGTCTTCTTTCTGTCACACACAACTTGTGTCCCATTCCAATAATTTCTATAATCCCTCCAAAGGCATTCTGAGCACAAATAGAGACATAAAAAGGAAAACTTCCCTTCTGTGACAAAAACAAAGGTCACCTAGTTCTTTGGCTCTTTCTCCTTCACAGATATACAACTTTAGCACCTTAATATAATGGAACAGCTTCACACCATCCCGGAGCTGCTAGCTCTTCTGATACTTGCGTACCAGCTCCTAAAAATCGAAAAGTTGGGAAGTGACTGGTGCCCTCATTATCACTATTGGCAGCAGCTGCTTTCTTTCTGCTCCCAAAGATTATTTTCTCCGAATCCCTGGTTATAACACGTTGGATGGCTCGGAGCAGGCAGGGACAGCCAGACCAACAAGTTGACCACATGACCCTCCTCAAAAATGTGAAAGAGACTTGCTGAAGTCGAATGATTGCTGATCCCACAGCTCCACCTTTTACAAATTGATCACTTGCACTTCCCTAGAACTGCAATTAACCTAGATATTAATGAGACCAGAGTGTAAATGGGTGTTGCTGTCAATCAGGTTTTTCTTTTTAAATGGCAACCGTTCATAAAAGGAACTTGTTTCTGTTCTGGCTCACAAGGGAGTCAGATCAATGAAACAGTCAAATGTCATAATAGGACAACAGAAAGAAGCTTATTAGAGAGGAAAATTTGGAAGGATGAGAGAGAGAGAGAGAGAGAGAGAGAGAGAGAGAGAGAGAGAGAGAGAGAGAGAGAGAGAGAGAGAGAGAGAGAGAGAGAGAGAGAGAAAGAGAGAGAGAGAAGGGAGATACAAATATTTTCACCTTTTTGTTGTTTGCTTGTATTTTGTTTTCTTCCTCTTTTTTTTTCCTTTTTGAGCTGAATTTTCTTGTGCTGCATGATACTTGTGAAAATATGTATGAAAGAACTGCACAGGTTTAACATATATGGAATTACTTGCTGTCTAGGGGAGGATGGGGGGAAGGGAGGGAGAAAAAATTTGAACGCAAAATTTTGTAAAAGTGAATGTTGAAAACTATGTCTACATCTGTTTTTTTTAATAAAAAGCTTTATTTAAAAAAAGAAAAGGGAGATAGAGGGGAGGGAGGGAGAAATAGAGAAGGAAAGAAGGGAGACAAGAAGGGAAAGAAAGAGGGAAGGAGGGGGGAGAAGGGAGACAAGAAAGAGGAGAAAGGAAAAGGGGAGATAAGGGGAAGGGGGAGGGAGGGGAAGAGAAAAAGAGGGGAAAAAAAGGACGAGAGAGAAAGAGAGAGAGAGAGAGAAAGAGAGAGAGAGAGAGAGAGAGAGAGAGAGAGAGAGAGAGAGAGAGAGAGAGAGAGAGAGAGAGAGAGAGAGAGAGAGAGCGCTTTCTCAAACCTAGGCTCCAGAACTTTGTCTCAAGTTGAAGCCCTTATTATATACTATGTATTATATTAAAAACACAAGGGAGCAAGATAATCCCTTCCTGCCTTCAAGACACCATAACCACCCCCACTTAACCACTATCTTCTTTTAGACCCTGAAGAGAGACAACCCAAGATCCTCAGACCCAAAAACCTTGGGAATAGCAATATTTTCAGACCAATATCTTCAGCCATCATCCTGGGAAGCAATCTCTGTGGAGATGCAGCCTGACAAATACTGTGACAGGTACTACAGCCATAGCTACTGAAAACCCAGAAAAGATATGTTTGCCATCAAAGTCATTGGCACAGTGAAGGGTTTAGCATCAGAAACTGATGTCATTTTATCGAGGTATATGATCATAAATAAGAAACATTGCTGTCTGCTTTGCTGCTTAAAGATCATTGGTCAGTCCTTTCAATTTCCAGCTAAAACTTTTCTTATTTGTTTTCTTCTCCTGTAAAAATGTGAGCTCCACGAGACTATGGATTGCCTTATTTTCCTCCCAACATTACATCCCCAACATTTGTCACAGTGCTTTGCACAAAGTAATTACTTAATGAGTGAATTTGTTATAAGATTTGAGGGGGGGAGTTTTTGGTTTCTTCTTGTTGTTTTTTATTTTTATTGTTGTTGGGGGGGTTGTTTTTTGTTTTTGCATTCAGGCACTCAAACATAGCATTGAAAGCTACCTAATGAAATCCTCCCTAGGCAGAAATTATCCCTGACAACATCCCTGACAAGTGGCCACTTCTCCTACACAGGAAGGTGTCCATCATCTTAATTGAAACAAGTTTCCTCATCTGTAAGTGGAAAATAATAAAACTTTAACTCTCTATCTCTCATAGTTTTGTCCAGGAAAGGGTTTTATAAACCATGATGCAGTAGACAAACAGGTATGATTGTTGTACTAGTCCTCCTTACTTTCTATGTCTGTTTTATTCAAAAATCTCATTGTTTATTAGAGGCATAAATACAAGAACATCTAGAATTAGATGAGTGTTTGCCAAGTTGATTTGATTGTTTCTATAGGACAAATTCAGACATTTGACTTAGAGCTGGAATGGGAGTTAGAAGTCAACTACTCTAATACCTTTATTTTACCAAGGGGAAGCTAAGGTCAATAAACATACAAATGATTTCCTCAAACCTTAACTGTGGGAAGGAATAGGTATGGGAGAAGAGCTACTTAGGAAAGAATATGTTATAGAGAATTCACATGAATAAGGAAAGCATTGTTGGGTGACCATTATGGTCAAAGTCTTAAGTCATAAGGCCTGGAGAGATCTCTGAATCCACCGTAGGGCAAGGGGAGCTTGTAGACTTTTCATTGGTATGAATATGAGTCTTTTCTGTTTTGTTTTGTTTTGTTTTATTGTGCAAGTAAAATGTGTCACTATGCTTTGAAACAAATGATAGCACAATAATGGTGGAAGGCACTTTTGCAAAATTATAGATATCAAAAGTAGTAGAAATGGATTTGAACTATGATCCTCTGGCTTGAGAAGTGAATGTTCATTCTCATTCTCTTAAAGATCATAATAGCAAGCATTCATAGAGCTCTTTAAGGTCTGCAAAATACTTTACATGTGATAACTCCATTGATATTCAAAACAACTCTGAAGTAATCATTTCTCCAATTTTACAGATAAACTGAAAGGTCAAAAAACTTGTCCACAATCACATGGTTAGTAAATATCTGAAATAGAATTTAAAATCAAGATAAAGGACCAAAATGACATCAATATGTGGTGGTGTCTTGCATTTCATGAGTGAAATGAATTTAAGTGGGGATAGAATTCATCTAGCTGAGTGAAATGAGCAGGACTAGAAGATCATTACATACTTCAACAACAATACTATATGATGATCAATTCTGATGGACCTGGCCATCTTCAGCAATGAAATAAACCAAATATGTAAACTTATTGTAAATAAAAAGCTATGAATAAAAAAAAAAGAAAAGAAAAAGAATTCACCTAGCCATTAACCTCACTTGCTCTTCCAGAGTCATGGAAGTCCAATAGCAAGACAAAAATCAAGATGGCTGGCACTCAGGATGCAGTGGATGACCAATGTCAGATTTTAACTGAGGAAGATAAGTCTTTCTGACTTCAAGTCCAATACTCTTTGCTTTGCCACCTAGCTGGCCCAAATATTTCATGGATTTATCCCTAAAAAAAGCAATTATTAAGCATTTGTTACATATCAGGCACTATGATTGGTGCTAGAGATATAAAGACCAAAAAAACAAATCCCCATCCTCCAAGAAATTAAATGTTCAACATATACACATTTAAGTATATTCAAAAACCAGTACATCTCAAATATCTTATGGTAGTTAAAAGCTTTAATCACTAAGTCACTTTGAGAAACCCTGTGTAAAAATACCTACAAAACCTGTAGCTTGTCAAAATTCACAAAATGATTCCTTACATCATTCCTATGAGATGAGTCTGGCAAGTCATTTTATCCCATTTGACAGATGAGAAAATTTAGCTCATACAATGTAATTGATTTAGCCATGCTCACAAACTCATGTCACAGACAGGATTTCAACCCAAGTGTCTTCAAACCACAAGTCTAGTATTTTTTTCCTTCTATACCATGTTTCCTATGCTTACCAGCTCTAACATGATCAAAGAAAGGTGAATATGGCGAGAGTCTGGGGACCATGTCATATGAGCATCAATCAAAGGAAATGAGCATATTTAGCCTGGAGAAGGGGAAACATAGGAAGGACACAATAGTTGTTTTCAAGTCTTTAAAGTGATATTAAATGGAAGATGAATCCAATTTTATTTTTTTTGGGGGGGGGGGGCAATCTAAGTAGGAAGTGGAGGTTGGCTCCTGAGGGAAAATTGTAACACTATGACAGAAAAATCTCCCTATTAGTTGCCCAAAATAGAATGGACAACTTAAGAGGTGGGAGGCTTTTCAATGTCTCTTTTTAAGTTTAATGACTTTGTCTGAGATGGTGTACATGGGGTCTCGAATGGGAATGGATAAATGATTTCCAAATCCTCTTCTTATACTGAGGTTTTGTGAATAATAAAACCTTCATCTATGACTGTATATCCATAATCATGTTTGATTTTCACAATCATCCTGGGAAGCAGGCAATATAACCATTGTTGTTTTACTTCCTTTTTTACAAATGAAGAAATAAAGACACAGTAAGAGGCAGCAATATCAAGGTTTTATTGAGAGAACTAATTATACTGGTAGGGAGGCAGCAGGGTGGATAAAGTGCCAGTAATGAAATCAAGAAGACATAACTTCCTGAGTTCCAATCTGGCCTCAGACACTTACTATCTGTGTGATTCTGGAAAATTCACTTACTCCTGTTTGCCTCGGTTTCCTCATCTGTAAAATGAATTGGATAAGATGGCCAACCATTGCAGTACCTCTTTTAAGAAAATCTCAAACGAGATCACAGAGTCTGAAATTCCTGAACAACAAGTAGAACAATTGGTAGAAATAGGAGTCATATCTACAGAAATACATAGAATTGGATGTTTGAAGCTATTTAGTCAAATCCCTTCATTTTACAGATGAGGAAACTGAGGCTTAGAGAGCATAAATGACTTGTTCATCCTTCCTTTTTTAAGAGAACCAATGACATCATGAGTTCAAGTCCACACAGCTTGCAAGTGTATGAGGCAGATACTATTTGATGCTGCCTCTTAAACTTAATTCCAATCTGTTCCTCTGGCTCTCAGTTTGTCATGTTTTCCCCTAACCCCTAATGATTTTCCATGGAACCCAGAAAGAGAAAATAGAATTCAGCAGAGTTGTGAGAATTCTCTATGTGAGGGGATATATTCTCGCCGGGATCCCCAGAGACTCTTCGGGAACATGGTTTCAAGTTATTAAAATCCAAAAAGACCATTTGCTACAAGGATTGATACTCCAAGAGTCAGCATGGAAGAAAGCTGTGGAATAACAGATTCTGAAATTCAAGGACAAGATGGGAGGCAGTTTCAAGAATTTACTTCTGGGGATGCCTTTTGCAGAGAGATTGATTGTCTTGCCTAAGTCACACTAGTGGTTAGTCCAGAACTTGGTCTTAACAACATTGCATTTTTCATAGAGCATTGGGAACTATCAGAAATGGTCTGTACAATGGTTTTTGTAACCAGTTTGTAAAACAGGGAGGGGGAATCGTTTTTGGTTTTTTGTGTTTGTTTTTTGCTGAGACAATTGGGGTAAGTGACTTGCCCAGGGTGACACAGCTAGGAAGTGTTAAGTATCTGAGGTCAGATATGAACTCAGGTCTTCCTGACATTAGGGCTGGCACTCTATCCACTAAACTATCTGGCTGCCCTGAAGTGCTTTGTTTAAAGATGACAAAAATCTATTCAGCGAATCATAAATTTAGAGACAAAAATAAGTTTAAAATCAGCCACCCATTTTATAGAGATGAAAACTAAGGCTCAGAAAAGTCAAATAACATTCAAGGTAAGAGCTAGTCTTCAAAATTGGATCTGACTTTTGTGTCCTTTCCACTGTCCTGCCTCCTTTTAATCTGTCACAGTAAATGTTAGTTGCTAAAGAAATGTGTGGGATCTCTTCAACAATGGATTTAAAGAATAACCTATTTCTAAAGTACTCTTAAGGCTTATGACGCATTTTCTTCACAACAACCCTAGGAGAAGAGGAGTGGGAAAAAATAGTATCATTGTTGCCATTTCATAGATGGGAAAACTGAGGCATAAGGATGTAAAATGAATTCTACAAGGTCACTCAGAAAAGTCAGAGATATGACTTAATCTCATATTTTCTGACAGAAGGAAATTGTGCAATATTTTCAACATAGCAAGTTGCCTTCTCTGGATTTCCAAACAGATTGGATCCACTTACTTTCCTTGGATGGGACGGGCACAGTCTTGTCTAGAGAGGGATGTGGGGCCCTCTATTATATCATAAGTCCCTTGAAGGCAGGAACTATCTCTTTTTGAATTTTTGTTCCCAGTGCTTAGCACAGTATTTAGCACATAGTAGGTGTTCAATAAATTTTATTGACTTTTGACTAAATTCTTTCCGCTATCCAGACTTTATGGTCTCTTGATTTAATAATAAATTCACTGGGCTTCAGGGATTAATTATAAGAGCTAGGAATGAATGCCAGTCACAGATTATAGGCTAGCCTTTCCATATCAATCAAATGATTAAAAATAATTTCACATAATTAAAGGGTCTAAGAGTTAAAAGGGACCTTGATGGCCTTCTACTCCAATCTATAAACAGAAGAAATCTCTGCTAAAATTCACTTCAAAAGTCTGGTTATATATACATATGTGCATTACATAATGCTGTATACATGTATGTATATGTACATATATTACAAATGTAAATATGTATGTGTGTATCCAGTAAGTGCCCACTACATGCTAAGCCCTATGGAAGACACAGACAAATGCTTCTTGTCCTCAAGGAGCTTACGTTATATCTCTATATGAGCACCCCATATCATACTTTTTCTTAGTTCCTTATGTTTGAAAGTAAAAAAAAAAAAAAAAACAAACAAGAAATTTCAAGTACTTGTTATAGAGTGGGCACTGGGCTAACTGAAGGGGGGGGTGTAGGAAGAAAGGGAATTAACAGGTCCTACTCTCAAGTCTTTTGGGGAAAACAACATGCCAACAATTATGTATGTACAAGATATAGATGGCATAAGTTGGAGATCCTATCAGAAGGAAGGCACTAGTTGTGCTGGGAATCGCAAAGGTTTCTTGCTTTTTAGCAAGTATATGGTATATGGTATATGATCTGAAACACTGGGGAAGCCAGGGAGAGGAGAAGGAGAGGAAAGAAAACATTCCAGGAAGAGGGGGCAACAAGTCAAAATGAGTGGAGTTGGGAGACAGAAATTAAATAAAACTGAAAGCTTCATATGAATTAAGATAATAATGATAATGATAATTTGATAAAAGTATTGAAAAACTTTGAATATGGCAATTCCTGGCATTGATGCAGCTCAGCAATTCATCTATAATAGTTTTTGAGAGTTTTCTGGGGTATCAAAAAGCTAAATGATTTGCTAATGATCATGACTAGTTGTATAGGAAGCAGGATTTGAATCCATCAATCAGCTAGCATTTACTGGAACACTACAATATGTCAAATACTGAGAAGGGCAATAAGAATAAAAAAAATGGAAAAGTCAATCTCTGACCTCAAGGAACTGATATTCTATAGAAGAGAAATAATATGCACACATGTGGGTGGGTGTACATATAGAACACATGAAAAACAAATGCAATTCTCCTAGCTTCTTTCATCTAAACCAAAAGAAAAGAAATGGGGAAGAGTAAATGGAGATGTAAAAGAATAAAGAGGAAGAAAGAGGGAAAGAAGAAGGAGGGGGAAAAGAAGAACAAGAACAAAAAAAAATAAGAACAAGAACAAAAACTAAAGCAAAAACTCTCAGGAAGGAAAATCCATTTCTGATTAGGGAATTTGTAATGTTTGGGCTAGCTCTCTGGAGGGCCTCAGGATCAATCAGAGTCAGGATCAGTCAAAGTCTTTAGGAGGAGAAGTGAAGGAGGCAGGCAAAGTGCCATGTGACTCATCAAAGATGGATCCTGGACTCTGGAGTCTGGAGCCTGAAGTCTTCCCTGCTGAGCATCCTGTGGGCAGAGAGACTCTGACTCTCTCCCTCAGCCCTCTAACCCTTCCCTATGATTACCTCACCATACCACATTCAGCAGGTGCCTTCACATCACCATATCATGAGGAGAGCCATCACAATCACCATATCATCTAAGTATATGTTTATAGACCCATTATCTCACATTGAGTAGGTAATTTTAAGTGCTCTGCTATTCTGAATTCAAGTATACCTTTTCAGAGTTCCAGCCCTCTACAGAAGTCATATAAACCTTTACTGGGGGAGTATTGTTTAACATAAAAACATAAAAAGGGATGGCAAGCCTTTGATAACTGGGATAGGGGAAGTTCCCACTATATATGAGGATTTTACAATATGAGACAGGCACTGAGATGGAAAAGCCCAAGAAGTAATCTGAATAAGACAAGTAGTTGGGGTAGCTATGGCATGAAGAAAACATGAATTACAAAATCTTTGAGGTGTCAAGAATTCCAATGGATACCTGCTTCAATGTGTACTTGAGAAAAAAGTCCCTCTACACAATGTCCAAGAAGCGACTATCCATGATCTCTTGAAAACTTCCAGTTATGGAGACCCCAACAACTTCCAAGTCATCTATTTCACTGGACAGTATTAATTACTGGGAATTTGGGGACTTATATTGAACCAAAATCTTCCTTGATGCAACTTCCCTTCATTGTTATTTCTTTTGTCCTCTAGGGTTAAGAAGAACTAGTCAAATTCCTCTGTTTTATGACAATCTTTCAAATCTTTAAAGAGGGTCATTTTTTAAGATCTCCAGAGCAATCATTTGCAAATTCCTTCAATGGTTTTCCAATAGAATGGACTGAAAGCCTTTCCTCAATCTGACTGACCTTTTCTGGATGCCCTCCACCTTGTCAATCTCTACTAATATTCATTTTCCAGAAATGAACACAAGAGGTCAGGACTGAAAATGTTTGAGCAATGAGACAAATTAAAGCTCTTCTAAATTGATGATGATAAAGTAGGATGTAAAAGCTTAATTTTAAAAACTTATTTAACATAGGTGCTATTTATCCTACATGTCTAATAAGAAGGAAGGGAGGGAAGGAAGGAAGGAAGAAAAGAAAGAAGGAAGGAAGGAAATAAGGAAGGGAGGGAGGAAAGAAGGAAGGGAGGAAGGAAAGAAGGAAAGGAGGGAGGAAAGAAGGGAGGGAGGAAGGGAGGGAAGGAAGGAAGGCGAAAACACTTGAGTTGAACACTTGAGTGGAACTAATAATTCTAATGGGGAGACATAAAGTTAACCCTATTTGACACATTCATAATTGTCTTAAATGATAATGTGACCCAATCAGATACCATGAAAACAAGAACTTTCTCCACAAGAAGCATTTATGATTGAGGAAAAAGTGCTGACTTTAAAGTCCAAGGATCTGGATTCTGATCCCAGTAATGCCAATTACGATCCTTAGGCAAGTCAATCAATTTCTCTGGATCATACTATGGGAAGGTGATGAAAGATTCAATTACCACTGAATTTCCTTCTAGCTTTTAATCTGTGATCCTATAATTCTACCTCACAAAAAGCTGTTAAAGTTATCATTTACAGAGGTACTCCTCACAGACACCCACGCCCAGAGCTCCTGCAGGTTTGTTCATAAGCATATCCACCCAAAAAATTCTGTATTCTCTCCCTCATGATACAGTACCTAGATTACACATGATTCAAAATCTTGACTAAAGCTCAACAGTTACAAATCAGAAAGACAGCCCCCAAAATTTATTTGCATAAACCAATGAAACATTCAGTAGATAAATTGCTCAGAGTAAGATAGCTCTCACCAGGGGTCCAAAAATTCTGAAACAACTGTTTCTGTTGTATTGATTTTGAGAAAATCAATGGATCGGTCCATTTTCTTCTCCCTTATTTTATACCCTTGCATCCTGATCCTCTAATATGAATTGGTCATGTAGCCAGATCATGCATTCAAAACTGAAATTCCTTTTTTTTCTCTACTTGTTTCTCAGCCATCTAGCCATTCATTAACATTAGTCAAATTATTAGTTCCATGAAATTATTCATTCACTCACCATTCATTATGTCCCCACAATACACAAGAAATTGTACTGTATAAAATAAATACAAAAACAAATAAGGCACAAATAGAGCCTTCTTGAAAATTTCAAGCCAACATAAACACTAAATACAGAGCCACAATAAAGTAAAAGGGAGCAGAATATACTTGTAACTTTGGGGAAAGATCATCAAATCTGGAGTCTGAAGATCTGAGATCAAACTAAGTCTTGGCCACTTCTGATTTGTTCCCAAAAAGATGTCCCAAAAGTCTTAGTGCATTTAAGCTTAATATCAAGCTTTGGGTATAAATTTCATAACTTAATTATACACAATTGTTTTCAGGAACTCATTAAGAGCAGTCACAAACCAAGAGCTTTTCTTGTATTCCCAGCACATAGCATAGTAGCCACTTAATAAACACCACACCAGTTGACTGATTGATTGGCCCAGGGACAAAATACCACATGAAGTACAAGGAAGGAAAGTAAATTATGAAGTACTAATATATATTGAAAAGAAAATAATATTTTGAGTCAAAAGATACAGTTTCAAAACTTAACTGTATTTGTGTAATGAGTTGTTTAATATCACTGTGTTTCATTTTTCTCATCTGTGAAATGTGCTCATCCCATTCCTGTCACATGCCTATGAGATCTAGGATAAATCACTTCACCTCTCTGAGCATCAGTTTCCTCATCTATTGAAAAACTAGATTGTGCCAGATGGTAGCTAAGAGCCACTAAGTCCCTTCCACTTCTGAAATGAGTTTTAAGTGCCTAAGATCTGATAAAGAAACAATAAATTAGATGGCTTCCAAGGTCCTTTTATGAATAGAGCATTAGATTTGAACAAAAGATTTGTGTCACTTACTAGATTATCCTGACAAAGTCACTCCTCTCAATCTCAGTTTCCACATCCATAAAATATGGATAAAGTAGCACTTACTTCATGAAGTTATAAGGATAAGGTGTGATGACACATAAATGCTTTTTAAAATAATCTTAAATTAATATAGTGATATATACATATTAGCTATTATATTATTATTATTGCTATTGTTAATATTACTACAATTTTCATATAAGGCCATCAGTGAAGGTGTTTTATTGGGGATGACATTTGAGCCAGACCTTAAAAAGTAAAATTATAAATGGGTAAAAGAAAGGAGTAGGGAAGCCAGAGCTTTCTAACCATGTGAAATAGTATGAGAGTTGGAATACACAGGAGAGCTGTTGGAATAACCAGAAGCCACCTGGCAATGACTGCTGAAGGTCCAACCCAGAATGGATCTCCTCTTGTGATAGGATGATACAAGGAGACTGAGAGGCAGTTGCTGTTCTCTGATCTCCCCACTGAGAGGCCGTTGCTTTGTCTGATCTCTCTCCTCTTCCCTCTACCTCCAATTTATGTTATTCCCAGTCTGCAACACCGTGTCAGCAAAGGCTGCCCTACAACTTCTTCAGATGCTCTGATCCATAACTAGGGAGGTTCTGGGAGAACTGACCTGTCCCTTAACATATGAGAAAAAATATTTAGTTAACACTGTGACTGGCACATAGGTAGGATTTAATAAATGCTCTATTATCTATCTAATTCTCAATCTCTATCATCTATCCACATGTCTATCTCCCTGTGTAGATAGAAATAGAGATAGAGATACTAGAGGTGTAGACAGAAATTTAGATAGATGTAAATTATGTAGCTACAGATATAGATACAGATAGATATAGAGAAGATAGAGATGAAGACGGATGGATGCAATTTCCTCCTTTAAAATGGAACTTTTTGAGAATGAGGACAGGTTTTTTTTTTCTCAGTATTCCTACTGCTTAGGATATTACCTGGCACAGAGTAAATACTTCATCAATTTTCTATTTATATATTTATCTTATTGCCTAGCTATTTATCAATCTATCCATGTTTCCATCTTTCTGTCTAAACATGTATCTTTAAATCAGTCTTTCTGTGTATCTGTTATCTATTTCTGGGTATCTGATTTCCTCCTTTAAAATGTAAATTCCTTGAGAGCATAAACTGATTCCCTTTGTTTCCACAGCAGTTAGCACAGTGCTAGAATTTCAGTGAGCACCTAATAAATGCTTAAGGATTGAGGATAGACCATCTTGTCGTTTCTCAGCCTGAGGTTTCCAGTGGAGTGCTCGGTTGGGGCCTTTTCCCTCTAATAGAATGGATGAGCCCTACTTCATGAATACCCACTCATTAGATGAATCAGGTTTTGAGGAAAACTGCAGTACAATGCATCTGTTTTTCCCCAACGCTAAAGTTCCCCCATTTTATTTTTTGCCACTTCAGATCCTCACCGATTCCACAGCAGGCATTCAGGAAAATGGAGTTGCCTCTGCCTTTTGAAATCCAGGGCAGAAATGTTTGACACTGTGTAATTTACACCCATAATGTAATTAAGCAAGAACTGATTTGCATTCAGATTGGCACATCATTCCAGGATTTCTCATAATAAAAATCCCAAACCAAGTGGTATGCCCAGGGGGCTTCTGGAGGTTCTGACAAAGGCTATTTTAGTGAAATGACATTGAGAAAGAATCTTTTTTTTTAAATCCTTTTTCTGGAGATTTGGCCATTGGCCAAAAAAACTAATAAGCTGCCTGTCAGATTCTTTAGATATGAAGTATGCTGGGATAAATAACTGTTTTCACCTCACGATGAGTATTTTTGTCTGGATATATTTATCAGTTTTCCATCACTCCCACCAATTGACTCTCACATATTTTATTTATAGAGAAGTCCTGTCAAACACCTAAAAAGGGTAGCTAATAAGCAAGGTATTCGCAGGAAACAGGGGTTTGAAGGTGAGTCCAAAGAGGGAGACCTAAACGTGGGAAGTGGGAGGGGCTTCCACAAAACCAAAGAAATAGAAAACAAAAACATGTGAAAGAATTCTGGATGGGACAGAAGGAGCCTGGGTTTGAACTGAGACCTGCTCTGCCATTTACTAGTTATCTGAATTAGAACAAGTTATTTAATCTCTCAATTCAATCTCTCATCTGCAAAATAGATGTTTTGGTTTTATATTTGAAACATATCCAGGATCTGACATAATGGAGAATATTGATGGTTAGTTGATAGACAAAAGGGTTAGGGGAAAATATATGGAGCTGTTTCGAGATCGTCCTAAAGCAATGCAGCCACTGGTTAGCTATGAAAGCTGGACATTTGATAGCTAACACCAAGAGTTTATTCCACATAACTCTGTTAAGGAGAATGGTGATGCCCTTAAACCAAGTCTCAAGATAAAGAATGAGATGGAAAGGAGAATTGACTCAAGCTCATCCTCACAAGTAGTATTCACATTATTGAGTATTTTCCTTCTCTTGGGATCAAGTAACCAGCTCATATTCAGGGATTCAGACATAAAGTTCCAGTGAAGCTGCAACAGGGGAAGGAGAATTGACTCAAGCTCATCCTCACCCAAGTAGTATTCACACTATTGAGTATTTTCCTCATCTTGGGATCAAGTAACCCAGCTCATATCCAGGGATTCAGACTGTAACTACATCCTACCTGGACCTACTACCACAATAATATGAATATTAATATTTATGTGAGTTGTATAATAGAAAAAGTTGTAGACTTGGACTCATAGATTTGGGTGACATTCAAAGAATGGATTAGAAAAGTCTTATGGCCATGCCATCTGATGACTGGCTGAAGGGAAGTTTTAGGATGTCAGGATATCTTGCTTTATATATTTGAAGAATTATCCCATGTAACAGAGATTGAACTTGGTTTATTTGGCTTCATAGGTCAGAACTTATAACACTGGGTGGGAAATATGAAGGCTAAATGGTGACTCAATATAAAGAAATATGTCCTAACGATTAGTCCAAAAGTGAAATAGTCTTGGCATGTTTGGTTCTCCTGCATTAGAAGTCTTTAAGTAGAGAATGAACAAGCATTTTTACATATGATACAGAGATGATTTTACTGGACTACAGGTTTCTGAGCCATCTTCAAACAGAAATCATTTTTCTTTTAACAATAAAGAGAAATTCCAGGTTAGTAGATCAATATGATCTAAGGACTAAAGGCAGGAATGAGTATAGAATGTTCTTCAGGCAAAATAAAATATTAATCTTCTAGGTTAGTTTCCTAAGGAACTTCAGCTATAATTTTAAAATGTGAAAGTTAAAGGTGACCTTAAAGAGCAACCCCTTAGAAAAGACTTGCAGAGTTGAAGGGGGGCACTTACAACATGGAATGTCAGAGCTGGGAGTCTTAGAATACAAAACTGGAAGGACCATAGAAATCATCTTTTCAAATCCCCTCAATTTCCAGAGAAGGAAACTCAGTCCCCAAAAAAGGAGAGGGACTTGTCTAAAATTCCATAGTAAGCTGAAAGCAAAATCCATCTTATCTATTGTACAAGTTCCCTGCCCTGGTCCTAGACTAATACTTCAATAAATATTTGTTTTTGTTCACCAAAGTATATGAGAGCACTTTCTTATTTTTTATTAAAGATTTTTATTTTCAAAACATAGGCATGGATTTTCAACACTGACCCTTGCAAAACCTTGTGTTCTAATTTTCTCCTCCTTCACCCCATTCCCTCTCTTTGATGGCAAATAATTTAATATATATTAAACATATACTTTTATGTTGAATCCAATGTATGTACACATATACAATTATCTTGCTTCACAAGAAAAATCAAATCAAAAAGGAAAAAAAATGAGAAATAGAACAACTCATAAGCAAACAACAACAAAAAGAGTGAAAATGCTGTACTGTGAACCACACTCGGTTCCCACAGTCCTCTCTGGGTGCAGATGGCTCCCTTCCTCACAAAGTCATTGGAACTGGCCTGAATTATCTAATTGTTGAAAAAAGCCAAGTCCATCAGAATTGATCATCATATAATCTTGTTGTTGCCATGTACAATGATCTCCTGATTCTGCTCATTTCACTCAGCATCAGTTCATGTAAACATGAGAGCACTTTTTTGAACTACAGTGTGAATCCAGCTCCTGACACCCTGTGACCCTGAAGAAATTCAATAAAATTTTAAATGAATACTTAACATAGGAGACATTTAACTGACAAACTATTGAGTGATTAAGACATACTTTATGCCAGGTATTGCGCTAGGTATTAGTTATACAAAGAGAAAGATAGAATGTAATAATGAGAAAAGGAAGATACATTTATGTAATGTATAAGGTTTACAAAGTATCTGACAAATATATCATTTTAGCTACAGGATAGCCCTGAGAAGGAGGTCTTATTATTATCTCCATTTTAGAGCTGCAATTGAAGCTGACAGATAACTTGACCATGGTCATATAATTAGGCAGTCACTGAGTCTGGATTTGAACTGTAGTCTTCCAGGCTCTAGGCCAGGGCTCTTTGTGCATCTCACAGCAGTTCATGTCCTCAAGAAGCTTACATTCTATTGAAGAAAAAAGTTCCATACATATATAGATATGTGTATATGTATGTATGCAGATATACACATATACATATATAAATATATGTATATCCATATGATACCTGTGAATATGCAAAGTAATACAATTATAATACAAATTGGGTAAAGCACTAATGAATCATGGTTTGGGGAGGAATGTTCAGGTCCTGAAGGAAGGTGAAGAAGGGAGGGCCTCTATTCTAGAAATGTGGGCTAGAACATTTAAGCAAAGGCAAGGGAAAGGGGGAATATATTGAAAAATAAATTCTATGAAATTAGCTAAGGTGACTGAAGATTGGTTATAGTTATTAGGCCCTAAGCTCATCATTTTAAATCCCCATAAAGGTACAGCTGCTGAGTGCCACAGTGACTAATAGTAGGGCACAAACTCTATCTTCTCAGGGTCAGCCATAGGGCAGGAAAATCAGAGAACCATTTTCTCTCCTGACCCTATTGGATGTCTCAAGAATAAAAAAAAGAATTTATACTAAGGAAAATAAGTCATCAACCTTTCTCTCATAAATAACTATAATTAATTGAAATGAACCTTGTCACCAAACAAGTGGATTTCAGAGCCCGTAAAACATCTTCAATTTGCCTTTATGTGAAAGCATGGACATATAAGATATTCTTTTAAAACTATTTACGATTGTCTTTCTAATTCTTTCCATTTTAATGAGGGCTATAAAAGTGGTCTCTGCACAAGCCATCCCCTTATAAATCTTGCCATTGATATAATTGTGTATCGATGATAATGGTAGAGGCTAAGCAAGGCACTTTAGGAAAAATTAAATTTTCCTTGTTAGAAAATGCTCAGAATAGATATAGTTTCAGAAATCTGATAGTTATCTATCATTAATATCTGAAAGATGTATTTTTCTCATTGAAATAGAAAAAGGTAACAAAGTGATAAAATGATGAGCTGATAAATGAAGTGAAGGAACTAATAAATGATAAAATGAAAACTAGTACAAATGTAAAAGCAAGTAAATTAGAAATTCTCTAGGTTTACATGGGCTTTGAAAAATATAGCTAGGATAATCAATGCTGAAAAATTACCCACGCATATGTCTTGTAAATAAAAAGCTCTAATAAATTTTTTTTAAAAAGAAAAATATAGCTAGGGAAAGAGATAGAAAGGGAAAAAGATATAATAAGTAAATTATGGTAAGGAGATAAATGACACATAAACAAAGGCTTGAAGGATAACAAATATCTGAAGGGGATAAAAGAGTAATAACGGTATGCTTTGGCTTTCCAAGTTGTAGGCAATCATTTGAGATCACCTCAGTTTTGTTCAACAAACATTTATTAAGCTCATATTGACCAACAGCAAAATCATGGAGATTTTTATTTAATATTTCTAATTAATTAGACATCTTATAATGTTTGACACAGTACATGAAATAACTATAAAAAATTAGGGAACAAATATGAAGGAATAAACATAATCAAGCATCGTGCATAATTCTTATCATTTTTAATAGCAAATGTTTATTATCTGTCTTATGATACTGACTAGAAAAAAGAATCCATGGTTTCAAGTCAATCTCCCTCATGTCTTTCTGTTTTTCCTTTGTTCAGCTGATTCTTACTCACTTGCAGGCCCTACTAAAATGCATCAAGAAATTTCTGACATGAGTTATGGCTCAGTCTGGTGTCTAGGAATCAAAATGGCAGCTGTTTTTAAAGGACCATATCTAATCCAATCCAATATTCATTAAAAATCTGCTCTATGCCAAGCATTAGGGATATTATAATAATAATCATTAACATTAACATATTGCTTTGTGGCTTATAAAACATTGCAAATATTATCTCATTTTATTCTCACAACAACCTTGAGAAATAAATATTATGATTATCCCCATTTTACAGATAAGGACACTGAGACAAATAGACATGAAATTAATTGATCACAGTCACCCAGTTAGTCAATATGAGACAAGGTTTGAACTCAGATCTTCCTCACTCCATGTGCAGCTCTCAATCCATTGTGCCACGTAGCTGGTCTAGATGATTCAAAGAAAAAAAAAATTAAAATTCTGTCCTCAAGGAACTTAGATTCTATTGGTGGATGGATTAAGAAGGAGAGGTTATATTACATAAAAAACAGATATGTACTTGATAATTTCAGGAGGATATGGATAATAACTAGAATAATAATTCCCGAAGCAAAACTTCAGGAAATTTAAATAATAATTTCAATAAAATTCTGTGTGTGAGTTTAGCAAATCAAGACAAATATCAAAAAGAGAGAGAGAGAAATCTTTCTGTCCATCTGAAAACAAAATAAGCAGATGTTCCAATACTGTTTATGGCAAGAAAAACTTGCCCCCCCCCCCCGAAGGAGATCAGCCATTCACAAAAGTACAAATATATGAATCTAAAAATTATTAAAAATAAAATATTAGTAGTCATGGTCTAGTGTATCACTTTGAACTTAGAAAATCACAGATTGTATAGGACTAAGACTTTACCCCCTTCATTTGGCTAACATTGTCAACGACTTTACTAATACCATTACTAATTTTAAAATATTTTTTCCCAAAATGCCCAATGGCTTAATTTGGAGGATTTGTTTTTTGGCTTTTTGGGAGTCTTGGTTTGGTTTGGCTTTATTTTATAGGCTCCCTAAAATGAAGGAGAATTCACCTCATTCAAAGTCTTTACTTATACCAATTGTGGAAAATTGGGTATTCATTGCCCCTTTCTTTTTTTTCCAAAGCAGGATCAGATATCAATTCTCCTCTGTAAACAAACAAACAAACAAACAAAATCTCTCCTTTTGTAGAGACCTCTAAAGAAGGACAATCCATACTTTCCTTTGATAGCCCATTTCTATCAATGTTTTATCACTTAAATATTAGAATCCCCTAAATAATTCCACTCTGGTTTGCTTTGCTTGCCTCATGCTTTGGATCTTGCTATCTCTGTCACTTCCTTTGATTTGCCCCTCTCTGACCAGAAGGTGAGAACATGTCCTGGAATCCCATTAGAGTTTGAGGGGCCAATTAGATAGAATGAGGAAAATTGTGTTATAACACCTCTGCTCCTGTAACTCCTAATGAAGTAAGTCCTGCTGTTCAGTGCAGATAGATAGCTCTTTTTATAATGTAAAATTACACAGAGCTCTCCAAGGCGATAGGAAGTTAAGTGAATTTCCCTATGTCACATAGTCAGCAAATGTTAGAATTGAAACTTCAACCCAGGTCTTTCTGACACAGAGACCTTCTTTCTATCAACTCTACAATACTGCCTTGCCTGGGACATAGTAGGTACTTAAAAAAAGAATCCCATGTTTATACAATGTTGGATTGAACTCCATTTTGATTTCTCAGTTGAAGATACTTCCAAGCAAAAAGCTGCAAAACAATTTGACTCATCCCCATCTTTCAATCCACACATCCTATCTCTTGCCAAGTTGCTGATTTTTCCTCCTACATTCAATCCTTCATCTCTGTGCTTACAACCAAAATCTCTATCTAAAATGGGTGGTGAGATGCAGTAGGAAACAAAACTAGTAGAACTGATTCTGGACTTGACCTCGGTTGGAGACTTGCCTAAGTAGAAAAGTTAGGCAAGTCTACAACCCAGGTCAAGTTCAGAATTAGCCATATAAAATTAAAGGCATTATTTACCTTTCTGAGACCCAATTTGTTCATCTGTAAAATTGTGTTTATAATATTTGTACCTTACTGATTAGTTCTGAGGGGGAAATGTTCCATAAATTATAAAGCACATCTGAAATGGTAATTATTATTCCATTCTGGTTCTTCTCATGGAAACCTAATAAAATCACCAATTATACAGTATTCTTTCTATCTTTTCCCAAACTGCTGTCCATATTAGAAAGGTATTCCAATATAAAGATCCTCTTTTACAAGGGAGTTCACAAAGATCTGACTATTCCTTAATTAATTTCTAAGATGTCTTCTCAAAAACAAAACTGTTAGTAAATAAAAAACAAAAAGTATTTAAAGATGTCTAAAAAATAGAATTAGCCAGTGGTAGAGGGAGGCAGGGAGATTTAGGTTCACTAATATATTGTTGGAACTGTTATATGTTCCAACTATTTCAAAATAATTTGAAATTACTTAAGCTGGATCTCAATTTTGTCATGTAACCAATAGAGTAGGTTGGACACAACAACTTCCAAAGTTTTCTCTTCAGTTCTAAATCAAAGGTCCTATTAAAATGCAAATAAATCAAGTCAAAAAGCATTTACTAAGTGCCTATTACATGCTATACATGATGAAAGTGGACATACAAAAAAGGCAAAAAAATCACTATTCTTAAAATTTTCAGTTTGAGAGAGACAATATGAAAAAACTTTGTACAAACAAGATAAGATGAAATAGATGATAGAATACATAGATTATACACACACACATAGGATAAAGAGAGGAAGATATTAGTATTAAGGTATATTGATTGAGAAAGGCTTTTTGTAGAAGGCAAGATTTTAACTGGACAATGAAGGAAGTAAATTAAGCCAGAAGGCATAAAGAGAAGAGAAGTCTAGAATAAAAAAATAGCCAGTGAAAACACACAGAGGGAGGAAATGGACAGTCAAGGAGACACCGATTGACATATAAAAAGTATTTCAAGGTAAATCAAATGCAGAAAGCTGGAAAGGTAGATAGATGCAAGATTATAAAAGGCTCTAAAATCCAAACAGTTTCTATATTCGATCCTGGATGTTACAGTGAACCACTAGAGTTTACTGAATAAGAGGGTGACATAGGATGCTTTAGGAAGATCAATTTGACAGCTGGGTGAAAGATGGACTGGAGGGGATTTGAAGTAGACAGATCAAGCAGAAGGCTATTGCATAGGAATGAGGTGATGAGGGTCTGCAGCAAGATTGTGGCAATGACAACAGAAAAGAAGATATAAGCAAGACATGTTAAGAAGATCAGCAGATCTTTACAACATATGAGATATGTAGGGATGACAGAGAATGAGGAGTTAAGAATAACACCTGCCTGGGTAACTGGAAAGATGAGGACCTGGACATGTTTAACAGTACCAATGAACTTAGGAAGAGGAGAAATTTCAAGGAAGGGGAAAATAATGAGTTCAATTTTGAATATGATGAGTTTAAGATGCCTGTAAAAAATTCAGTTTGAGATGTCTAGTAGGTAACTGAAGGTGCAAGTCTAGAGATGAGCTGAAGAAGTTAATTTTGAAGAGGTAGAAATGAGAGAAAATGAAGCTATATGAAGATAATTGAAGCTGTAGAAGCTTATGAGGCCATGAAATAAAATTGTACAAAGGAAAAAAAGAAGAAAGCCTATGATAAATCCTAAAGGAAAACTCATTATTCAGAGGAACATCCTTGATGAAGATCCAGATAAGGAGACTAAGAAAAACTGGTTAAAAATTAGAAGAACCTAAAGAGAACAATGTCACCAAAACATAAAAGAGAAAATCAAAGAGAAGAGGGTAATTAGCAGTATCAAAGATGGCAGAGATACTCAGAAGGAAGAGAAATGAGAAAAGGCCATTACATTTGGCAATTAGAAAACATAGAAAACTCAGTGGGGGAAAAACACAGTGGCAGCAGAATGGTGCAGTGGAGAGAGCACTGGCCCTGAAGTCAGGAGGACCTGAATTCAAATTTGACCTCAGACACTTAATACTTTCTAACTGAGTAACCCTGAGCAAATCATTCAACCACAATTGCCTTGCAAAAAACAAGAAAACAAAAAAGAAAAGTTAGTGAAATACTCATACCCTTTGATTTACCAAAAAAAAAAAAATTCTACTGGATATATAACTCTAATCATAAAGATAGATATTTTACACACATACAAATATGCATGTGCACCTGTATGTGTCTCTCTGTGTGTATGTATATTATATATACACACACACAAATATACATACATTTGTGAGTACATGTAATATATGTCTGTATATGTATGTATTAATAGCAGCATTTTGAATTTCAGATACAATGATGATAATGATTATAAAAATGAACATTTTTTGAAAGCCTCAAGAATAATGAACAACTAAGTAATCAATAGCGATTCCAGGAAACTGCTTAAAAATGTTGCCTACTTCCTCACAGAAAGAAAAAGAACTAAGAAGAAAAATAAAAATGTATCTAGGATGTGAGTAGTTATAGTGATATGTTTTGCTTGACTATTCTAAGGGATTCTGAATTTCCTTCTTTTTCTTCCTTCCTTCTTTCTTATCTTTCTTCATTCCTTTATTTTCTATTCATAGGGGAAGTATAAGGGGGAAGTGAATACTTGATCATTGAAAATAAAATGTGTTTAAATAAGTGAAAACAACTTTAAAAGAAAATCTAATTTGGAACACAAGGTTTTGAAAGGATCAATATTGAAAAATTACCCATGCATATGTTTTATAAATAAAGTTTTAACTAAAAAAAAAGAAAATCTAATCTGAGTGTAGTGCTTAATTTTAATTTTGGAAAGCAAATGGCGAAAATCACCTCCTCTTCTCAGCAGACAGGTTGGGGGGGGGAGTTGTAAATATAAAATACTGCACACACTTAAATAGTGTTGTTCTGTCACTTTTTGCTTGTTTCAAGGATTCATGGGATAGGACAGGAATGCTGGAAAAAGACTATGTTCTCTAAACACAAAGGGCACTAATACACGAGCCAAAGAAAAGAAAAGAGAGAAATAATAAAAGAATAAGAAGACAAGAAAAAGAAAATTTTCCTCACTTTCTTTTTAACAAAACCTATGGCTCCCACCCACACTGAGATCAATGTATTGAGTCCAAATAGAAGATACTTTCTGTTATTTGTTGGTGCCCTGCTAGGGGCAGTGTTAGCTAAGGTTGACTGTGAACTTTCAGAGAAGGGGCCTGTCTCTGTTGCCTCTCCTTGTGTCATCTGGAGAGAGGTGCTGAATTACTATTTTTTGACAATAAGAAAGAATATAAATGCTTACATTTAAAGCACTATCTGGTATTGCGGGCTCTTAAGATATGAAACATAGAATTCATAAACATAAATAGAACAAAATAGAATTTTGCCACAAAAGGAAATAAGCATTTATGAAGCACCTACTACATGCCATGCACTGTGCTAAATACTTTATAAACATTAAACATGATCCTCACAATAACTTTGGGAGATAGTTTATTATCCCCATTTTAGATTGAGGAAACTGAGGCAGAAGAAGTTAAGTGACTTGCCTGGGATCACAAGCTAGTAAGTCTCTAAGGCTGGATTTGAAGTCATATCTTCCTGACTTCAAGCCCAGTGCTCTACTGAACTACCTAGCTACCACAAACAGAATTTTCAGAATCAAAGCTGTATTGAGCACAGAATGTAGCATATTGGAGGTAGAAGCGATTCTCAAAAGGATCTATGAGCACAGAACAAAGAAGGTTTTTATACCCAGGACATAAGGATGCAAAATCTGGTCAGGATATATTAGGGTAGGGCTCCTAGAATATAGAATATTAGAACTTGAGGGAGCATTGGAGGTATTTAATCTCTAACTCTAGGGAATTCAATGTTCAAGTCCTGGTCCTCTGACATTATACATAACCCTTCTGCTACACAGCCTTCTTCCTTTTGATACCCACTCATTAAAATACATCTCACAGAAAGAAAGACTTTTATCATTCTGACTATGGAGAACCTTTAAGAAACATTTAGTTCTATGCTATCACTTTCCAGGGGGTGGTAGAAATAAAGTCTTCAAAATATTGAAATTTGTTTGAATTCAAGTATTTGGTGTTAGCAATATTCCTTGACTTCTAGCTTTCTGGTCCAGAGCTCTTTCTGCTAAAAACAAGAATATAAAGCAATATGTAGTTCCTTTGGTTAAAGAATTCATCAGATACCAGTTATCGTCTATTTTGAACAGAAATGAGTTATTGTCTCATCTCAGAATTAGATGGGACTTCATAAACTATCTGGTCTAATCCATATCTACACAATATGTCCCATGACAATGTAGTTCATAACCAGAGTCTACTTAGAAACCTACAGTGAAGGGAAATTAAATGATACCCAGTTCATTCCACTTTGGGATTATCTCAAATTTTTAGGAAGATTTTCCTCCTAGTTCATTGACAGAGCAATCAAGCAACATTTATCAAATATTTATTAAACACTAGGATAGACATTGGAGATAAAAGAACAAAAGTAAAAAAAGTTCCTGTCCTCTAGGAGACAATCCATCCAGGGGAGACAGCTTGGAAATATGTACAACTACTTAGATGTCTGTGTGTGAATAATGTTTCCTACCTATAATCTTATGCAATTAAAATGGATGTATGCACATATATTTGTGGAGAAACATAAGTATATTATATGATATATGTATGTGTTTTATGCACACTAGACATAAGACATAAGATGTCTTTGTGAGAAAGTGCTCTAATATTTACAGGAACCAAAGAAAATGTCATGCAAAAAGTAGTGCTTGAGATAAGCACTGAAATACTCTAGAGTTTCTTCCATAAAATCTAGATCTGTCTCTCTTCATCTTCTCACTGGTTCATTTGGGGACAATTGGGACAAATCTAATCCTTTTTTTTCATAATAATAGCTTGCACTTAAATATGTCTTTAAAGCTGTGAGTTGGTATTATTACTAACTCCTTTTCAGAGATGAGTAAATTAAGAAATGTGACCTGTCCAAGTTCACACAGCTAACTAGTATTTGAGACATAATTTGAAGGGAAAATCTAGGTCTTCCCATGTTCTGGTTGCCCTCCCCTAAACATTCTCTAGATTATCAATGTTTTTTCCTAAATTGTGGATGCCTGGGACTAACAAATAGCAGCCAAGTGGCAAAGTGGATAGAGTGTCAGGTATGGAGTTAGGGAGACTCATCTTCCTGAGTTCAAGTCTGGCTATATATATAATCAAGCTATTCAGCTTTGCAGAAAAAGACCATGCAATCAATTAAGTCACTTAATCCAGTTTGCCTCACGTTTGCTCATCTGTAAAATGATCTAAAGAAGGAAATGGTAAAAACACTTCACTATTTTGGCAAAGAAATCCCAAAAAGGTCCATGAAGAGTCAGACACCATGGAAAAAATGACTGAACAACAGCAACAAAGAACTAAATTAGTACTGGGTGGTCTGCCCAGGGTGGGCCTATCCTAGAGGCATACTTTCAAATAGTTATCGATTGACTCTCTAAAAAAGTGTTCATAATGTACTTTTAAGTTTAATCTTCATTATTAACATTTACTCCCTCATTTTCTCAAGACCAGATAATCAACAAAGCAACAAATCAGGTTCTGATCTGTAGCAAATTGCCAATTTCTGACATAGAAAGGCTCACTTTTGAAATTTAACAATCAGCTCTAGTGAGCTGGTAGAAGCACACACCTGGCCCATCCCTGATACGAAACTGATTTTCAGAGTCTCCATGATTCAGCAGAAAATGCAACTGAGAACAAAGTTGCTTACACTGTAAAGGGAATTGAGCTGAGAGTTCAGATTTGTTTCCAAGTATCTGGGGTCTATTTCTTTTGAGAGATGGGCTTGAGACTTGCTGGCCCACTCATCTTATCTGGTTCCCTAAACCCCAATTTAATTCCAAGCTTCTAGTAAAAAAAAAGCTCCTATTTGCTAAGTCAGGCACATGCTACCATAAATATAATATGACCAAGCTGATACAAAGTTCTGTGCATTGCAGGGTTTTAAAAAATTCAAGTGCAAAAAAAAAAAAAAATCAAGCTATTCAACTTTGCAGAGAAAGACCATGCAGTCAATTAAAAGCATGCTGAAAATTAATACAGCATTAACATTTGTCCATGCGTTCTACTGAGCTGTATTTTTAGAATCCCTTTTGGCAAGACTGCATCAAAAGAAAATGAATTCTGAGCCCTCCTCCGGCTTTCCAGCTGAACTGAACTATGATGGGGGTGTGAAAGCATTACGAAGCAAAAACTTCTGCAAGGCAAGTTAGAGACAAAAACTGAAGCTCTTCCCGAAATGTGGGGGAGCCCAAATCCAGGTTCTCCCTTCTGCCTCTTCTGACATTTTTTTAGGCATACAATGTCTTTCCCAAGAAATCATTTACCACTGAGTACACAAATCAGGGGTTTTTGCTTGAGAACCCTTTTGCAGGGGAATTGGACAGTTCAATAGCTCAATAAGTTACTTCAGGAAAAGCTGCATTGTGGTGCAACACCGGATGAATTTAGCCTAGTTACAGAGAGCCAGGAACATATACAATGATGTAAACTAAGAAATTTCTGGTTCTTTTATAAAGGATAATCTTCAGAGCCAGGCATTTATGCTTAAGAAGTCCCAAATGCCCTCCGGGGCCAAGGGGGATGCATATCCATCTCCCATCTCCTTTATATCAACTTTCCCATTCTCTATATTGCCTCCTTTCTACAGCAACACTCCCTGGGACCATCAGCAAAGAGAAGTTTAGAAATAATCATTTGACAGTCTCGGTCTCAGGCTCCCCAGCCAAAGAAAGGTAAATTTCCTTTCTCTAATAGGAGCTACCACTAAGAGTGGTGGTGATTTTCTATAAGAATAGGTAATAAGTTCCTTAGAAATCTCCTAAGTGGATACATCTCTCTGCCCACCCTCCTTTAAAAGGAAGAAACAATTGTAAATAGTAAGCCTAAAAATGCATGAGACATCAAACCTTTATTTCAATAAGAGGTAGTGGGATACAGTAGACAAAGCACTAACTATGGAGATAAAAGCCCTAGGTGTGAGTCTGCTTGTGAATCTGACTATCTGTGTGATCCTAAGTAAATCATTTTACTCCTTTGGGCATCATGTGTTCTATTTATAAAATGAGGAAGTGAGATTATATCAGTTTTAACTCATTTTTTTTGTCATGGACCCTTTTGGCAGTCTGGTAAAGTCTATAGTCTCCACAGAATACCATTTTTAAATGCATAAGATAAAATATATAGGTGACAAAGGAAATTAATAATATTAAAGTGTTATATATACATATTTTAAAATATCATAAGCCTTTGTTTAATATGATCAATAGTCTCCTCCCAACATAACCACCAAGCCTGATGAAGTTGTTTCCTAAGGAATTGAGCTTTTGGAAACACTTACAAAAAGAAATCTCTGAGACTGAAAGTTAATATGTCTATATGTATCATGGGAAATGAATCTGGGTTTCTCTTAAGATGTGACTAAAGCCAAACCTGAGACTAAAAAGTTATGGTACTCTGAAGTACATAAACATGTGTGTGTGTGTGTGTGTGTGTGTGTGTATTCAACATAGCCTTACATGCATACTTTAATTGGTGCATATTATTTCTCTCTTTCCTTATATGGGCTTTGCTTGCCTTAACTTACATAGCCCCTTAAACCACACAACTTTCATTACAAAGTGGTTTGAGTGAAAAAGCATTCCATATGACTATATTCCAACTCAGTTTAAAATCATATTCAAACTTTCATGACTTTAATTGAATAAGTATTATAAAATATTATCTCTGCTGAGTTATTGGGGCATTAAGGATCATTCCAGCAGCTTGGTATTCTCCCAGCTCTGATATCCAGTTCTCACAGAAAAGCTGGTGCAAAGTAGGAAGCACACAATAATACAATGTACATATCACTTTCATGAAGACCATTTGCAGATTTAAGTGAGGAAAGTAAAATCTCTTTTGGTGCAGATCTGCCAGAATCATTTCTAAGCTTTAAACTTTTTCTTTTCCATGAATAACAAAAATTGTTTAAAGTTATGAGTGCACCTACCAAAATTTACCGTTAGGCACAGATTCAAATTGATTGATTGTATAATTTTTATTTCATATAATTCTATGTTTTTTTAAATTATAAACTACAATGTCACAATAACTGACAATACTTTTTGAATTTTTTTTCACATAATTTTCAGTTTTCATCTTCCTCCAATTAACTAAAAGCTTCACAATTCCTGGGCCAATTGGGCTAGAATCAAAAACTGCCTAACTGTAGCAGTGGACATACATTTTCTTGCAAATATTTATCTGCAGAGTCATCTCATTTCCAAAGCTCTGAGGATGCATAAAGGGAGAAGCCCACAAACCTCTTAACCATGTGCTATCATTGCAGTAATCTAACTGCATTTGCAACCACCTCCCCCACAAGCCAAGATCTTTATATCTTTATACACACACACACACACACACACACACACACACACACACACACACACACATACACACACACCCCAAAGCAGAATGTAAGAAGAAACTAATTTCCCTTTCTACAAATCTTTTGCATGCCAGTTCTTCACTGAGAACCAACATCCTGCTGAGTCTTGCCCTAATAATCTTGCAGAAATCTACAGAGGTCAGGTTTTTTTTTCCCTTTTTCTTTTCTCTTTCTTTGTATCAAAGATTATTGATCCAGATTTTAAAATCATAGCTTCCCCCATACTCCACTTCCTGCTACAATTCACAAGCACCCTATTTTTACCATCTGGTCTCTGGACCCTTAGTTATCACCACAGGGTCCCTCCTTGCTTGGAGTTTCAACTAAATCAAGTGGACCAAAGTGTTCAGGTCTCTCCCACACAGACTGCAATGCTGCAGTCTGGTCATATTAATGAAGCAATAAGAGTTCTGCAATTTCAATTCTTTTCTGTCATGGACTCCAGATGGAGCAGAAAACCTACTTAAAGGACTGACAGTTCACACACCAAACCAGCTTCCTAATTTTTATCTTATATCAACTACTTAAAGCAATCCTGTAGAGGGAGGGGGGTTCACCATATAGTCTGAGTTATAGATCACCCACTTGGGGAAAAAAAAAAACAAGCTCAGTTCTAGCATAGTGCTGAGAAGTCCTCTGGAACACCAGATTTCTTTTTAGAAATTGCATGCATTTCTTCCTGAATTTGTGGTCCACTCAAACACTGGCAAACCTCCTGGTATTAATTCCAACAATTGTTATCTTAAAATATGAGTTCAAAAAAGTGACATATTTGCAACTTCTCCAGGCACTTATTTGTGTGGATAGTTCATTTATGAATACATGCATATTTAAATTTTAAAAATACTTTATGTTCCCTTTTCACATCAAGCATCAAATAAAGGGATTGCCATGGAGTAGGTTGAGGTAAAGATCACTTTAATTTCAAAAAATGAGAAGTAGTAGTTCACTTTATTCAGGATTCTAATATCAATGTTAGGATTTTGAGTAAATGTAGCTAGTTATCTGATCTATCTTCATGTTACATTTCCCCATTAATTAAATATTATTTGAACCAAAACATCAGCAAGTGAATCGTTCATGACTTGAAATCATAAAAATGGAGCATTTTCCTCAGCAAACTTCTTATTTGACCTTCAAATATCACTCTCTGCATTCTTCTACTTCCCTCTAACAATCTCCACAGTCTCCTAGGCAAAGAATATATTATTCCAGAAATGAATTATAGTGTTGGATTTGTTTCATCTGCCTGTTTTAAGCTGTGCCCTGTACATGTGCTCACTGCATTGCAGACAAGACACTGTGTATTCCTAGCGAGGCTTAAAAAAGAGAGAGAAAGCCCACGCTACAGTGCGTTCATGCGGAGGAGAAGGGAAGCCCTCGATAATCAAAAAAGAAATTCTGGGTACAGGGTCCCCGGTGCCGCTGTGGATGATGTGTGCTGGATATCCTCAGTTTGCCAGCCTGGGGCGCTGGCCTTGGTACTGATGGCCGCCATAGCGCGAACATACACACTCCTTACCTTCTCCCCGGGCCGTTGCGACGAGCTGTCCCTCATAATTAAGACAGAGCGTCTGGCAGGATCCCCCTTTTAGAACAAGCAACCAAAAAAATCCGACCCAGCTCTCCCCAGAACTTCCCCAAACCCCAACCTAGCCCTCTGGCTTTTTTTTTTTTTCCTGTTTGGCCTGACTCCAATGAGCTCATCTCCGGCTGGTATATGGATTGGGAGGGACGGTGGCGGGGGGAGAGGGGGGAGGGGGGAGGGAAACAAAGCGAGAGGAGGAGGAGGAGGAGGAAAAAAGCAGGGGTCCAGGAAAAGGAATTGAAGAGAGAGAGGGGGAAGGGAAGGGGGAAGAACACGGTTAGAGATGTGAAATGCGGCTGAGAAAGGGAGGAGGGATGTCAGGCATCCCTGATAGAATTGTTGGGGGTGGGGCTTAAGTGGAGAAAGTGGAAGTGGGAAGGAAGAGGGAACTACAAGAAAAGGGGGTGAACGAAAACATGGAGATAATGCAGACAGGGCGAGGGAAAGACTGAGAAAGAAGGAAATGGGGACTGGGAGGGGACAGCTGCCTGCAAAGTAAGAGGAATCAAGGAGTGAAAGGAAGTAAAGAACTTGAGGAGAGTCTACATGCAGAAAAAAATAAATGTAGAAGGACAGTGCCGAGAAGAGTGCTGTCTGTGAAGAAGAGACATTTAGGGTGAAAGGAGCACACAGAGTGAGAAGCAATAGGTGGCTGGTGGAAGACGAGATGTGGGGAGAAGGCTGGAGAGAGGCTGGAAGTGGAAAGGACAATGATCTTCCTAGGGATGACAAGTTGGGGGCGGGGAGGACGTAGGAAAGGGAAGAGGACGCAGCTGGAGGTGAAAGAAAAGTAAAGGGCCAAAGTGGAGGAGGAATGGTGGAGGAAGGACGGTGTTAGGGATGAAAATAAGCAACCAGACTAGAAGAGAACCAAAGAGTAGGGGGTAAAGAGAGACGGCCAGAGCAAAAGGGACCCCATGAGTTGGAAAAGAACTAGGGGAAAGGGGGCACTGACAAGGGCAAGAACATTTATGAAAAGGGGAAGAAAGTGGAAGAAAGATTGGGGCCTGGATACAAGAAGGAGGCTCAGGAAGGGGAGCTTGAGATAAAAAGGGGGTCCCCAGAAGACCAAGGCACAGAAACAAGGTGAAGGAGTGGTGGGTGATGCGAGTAGGGAATGAGGATTGGGTCGAAGAGTGACGGAAGAGGGGAGAGGGAAAGAAAGGGGTTAAAGACAAAAAAGAGTACAAGAGAGCAGAAAATGGAAGAGACACGGAGAGATTCTGGGGGGAGGGGTGAAGCCTACCGGAGAGGGGTGAAAGGAGCGTAGAGGGGACTAGGGACGAGGATCAGTGGAGGAGGGGCATAGGACCAGGGGAACTGAATGGTGGGGCCCCAAGGAGAGGGCCGCGAGGAGCCGAGAGAGGGGCAGGGCTCGGCCCGAGATGCCAGGGAGGAGGGGGTGGGGGAGGGACGAAGATCAGAGGCTGTAGAGGGAGCGGGGGAGGGAAGAGAGGCCGGCGAGTCCAGCCCAGGCAGCGGGCCAGCGGCTCCCGGGGCTTCGTCCCGCCCCCCGCCCCGCCCCCGAGCTCTTGGCCCCGCCCCCCGTGCCACTGCGGCCGCGGCACGGGGCGTGCGTCGGTGGGGCGGCTCCCCGCCCTGCCCCGCGGGCGCCGCAGCCGCCTATAAAAAGGGGCGCGCAGCGGCCGGCAGAGCGCTGAGCCGGCCCCGTGCCTCCCGGAGCTGTCCACCATGAGCTACGCGCTGGAGTCGCTGGGCGCGCCGGCCGCCTACCGGCGGGTCACCGAGACCCGCGCCAGCTACAGCCGCACTAGCGGCGGCTCGCCGTCCAGCGGCTTCCGCTCCCAGTCTTGGTCCCGCGGCTCCGCCGGCGGCGGCAGCCTGAGCAGCTCGGCCATGTCCGTGTCCTATAAGCGCTCCATCCCCCGCAGCGCCTACGGCGGCCTGGGCTCGGCGCTGCTCAGCTCGGCCGAGAGCAGCCTGGACTTCAGCCAGTCCTCGTCGCTCCTGAACGGGACGGGCGCGGGCATGGGCGTCGACTTCAAGCTGGTGCGCGCCAACGAGAAGGAGCAGCTGCAGGGTCTCAACGACCGCTTCGCCGGCTACATCGAGAAGGTGCACTCGCTGGAGCAGCAGAACCAGGAGATCGAGGCCGAGATCCAGGCTCTGCGCCAGAAGCAGGCGTCCCACGCGCAACTTGGCGATGTCTACGAGCAGGAACTGCGCGAGCTTCGCGCCGGCCTGGAGCAGGTGAACCACGAGAAAGCGCAGGTGCAGCTCGAGTCGGAGCACCTGGAAGAAGACATCCATCGCCTCAAAGAGCGCTTCGATGAGGAGGCGCGACTTCGCGACGACACGGAGGCTGCCGTCCGCGCGCTGCGCAAGGACATCGAGGAGGCGTCCCTGGTCAAGGTGGAGCTGGACAAGAAGGTGCAGTCGCTGCAGGACGAGGTGGCCTTCCTGCGCAGCAACCACGAGGAGGAGGTGGCTGACCTGCTGGCGCAGATCCAGGCGTCGCACATCACGGTGGAGCGCAAGGACTACCTGAAGACGGACATCACGTCGGCGCTCAAGGAGATCCGCTCCCAGCTCGAGTGCCACTCGGACCAGAACATGCACCAGGCCGAGGAGTGGTTCAAGTGCCGCTACGCCAAGCTCACCGAGGCGGCCGAGCAGAATAAGGAGGCCATCCGCTCCGCCAAGGAAGAGATCGCCGAGTACCGCCGCCAGCTGCAGTCCAAGAGCATCGAGCTCGAGTCCGTGCGTGGGACCAAGGAGTCCCTGGAGAGACAGCTCAGTGACATCGAGGAGCGCCACAATCACGATCTGAGCAGCTACCAGGTGAGGCGGAAGGGGCCGGCCGGCCGGGGGCGGGAAGGAGAGCCGAAGGTCTTGGAGCCGCAGTGCTCCTCCCCTGCCGCTCCCCGGCAACCTTTCTCCCCGCACCCTCCCGATCCCTTCCTTGCATGTTTCTTATTCTCTTCCCCGTATCACCTCCTCCCAACCCTTCTGGATCTCTAGAATCCCCACCCCACCCCCGCGCCCCATTCCTTTCTCAGCTGCTGCCCCCACTCCCTCGTCTTTCTTCGCCTTTCCAAACCTCAACTACTTCCCCTTTGTCTCCTCTGACATAGTCCGCACAATTCAGAACCCCGCTCCGCAGACCCCGCAGTTTTTGCGCCCTTTAGACCTGCATTTCCTCTCCTCTCCATTTCGATCCTCTCCGCCCTAGTCCCCCCCCCCCATCCTACATCTTTCCAGAACTAGCCCCTCCCCATCTCTTTGTGTCCTCCAGCCGAGTACCTTTCATCTTCCCTTCCTAGTCCTTTAGAGGCAGAGGGGGCTTAGCCCAGGAAAAGAAAAGGAAAAAATCTTTCAAAGTTCCCATCCTACTCTTAAGAAAGTGCCAAACTTCTGGAGCGCCCTCTCTAGCTCTTTCCTAAAATGTGTCTCAACTTGCGATTTGCTATCTTCCCGAGTTTTTGCATGCTCCTGTAAAAGTCTTAAGGAAAGTTAGCGTTTTTCTCATCTTTGGGGTTTCAAATGGCAAAATGATTTTGAGTGGATTTTTAAGTGTTATTTCCTAAGTTGTAGATATTAGTTCACAAGTAAAGATTGAACAATTTGTCTAACAGGACATTTTTTTTTGGGGGGGGGGGTTAAAGATTAAAACGGCTTCTGTTGTTTTTCTTTTGTTCACTTCGTCTTTGACGCCCGTTAAAAATCGAGGGAGGTGACCAGAGAGTGTTTTTTTCATACATCTTGGAGCACTAGCCTGGTAGGAGCCTGGCAGCTGGCCCAGAATACTTTCTGCTTAGTGAGCATCTGTAAAGAGTGCAAGCTAAGGTCTGGGGAGAAAGGGAGAAGAGTCAGTCTGAAGGGAAGAGAATTTGTTTTCTGCTTGCATGTTCTTGACCGGTCAGAAACTTGGGCTGTTTGTTTTCAGGACACGATTCATCAGTTGGAAAATGAGCTCCGGGGAACAAAGTGGGAGATGGCACGTCATTTGCGGGAATACCAGGATCTCCTCAATGTCAAGATGGCCCTGGATATTGAGATTGCAGCATACAGGTATGGAAGCCCCGCTGTGGACGTGTCTGGAATAATCACAGCACTGCAGAGTCTGTTCTGGCAAACTGGCGCCACCCATTTAGATAGAGCGAGGGACACTGCAGCCTGGGTATTGGTGTGAGCATACACAGACATATACAAAAGTTAAGGTTTGGGTTTTATTTTAATTTTGTTTTTTAGTATCCTCTGAAGTTCTTTTTTACATCACAACATGGCATTTAGTGCTGCTATGCCTCTAATTAAGATCCACAAAACTAGATGAATAATGGCGAGGGAGGAGAGTGACTGGCAAGTATGTTCTTTGGAAATGTTTCTCAATTTTTTCAAGTTTAAACCTCTTTCGAATCCAGTCTTATCTGAGCCACTTTCTAGCTTTGCTGAATCTTTGGGCTTAGTCCAAGATTCTCTTACACATTTTTCAAAAAATATATACCTTTAATTTTTTTTAATCATTTCCATTTTTATTCTGACATCAATAAAATAATCGACTTTTTCTCCACTTGGTAGGGGTCTCTCTTATTCAGAAAAAAATGAGTGTTGGTTTGCTGTTGCCACCATCTGGCTGATTTTAAAATGATGATAAATTGACCAAAAATTGAGCTTTTCCAGAGAGTTGGAGCCTCCAGCAAAATGTTAAAGACCTGTTTCTTATATCAAAATCTTCTCTCAGCTCCAAATATAGTAGTGATGGAATTTGGACAATAATTGAATTACAAATGTATCTCTTTTTTCCATTTATGCAGCCATCTAAACATACTACTGTCCTTTAAATGAAAAGCTGTTTGACACATAATAAATGTTTACTTATTCAAAATAGTTTTTTTTTGGGGGGGGGTTGGTTTGGTTTTTTGCAGAATTGAAATGTAACAGGTTCTAGGCCAGGAGTTCTTAACTTGGGGATCTAGGGTTCCCAAAGGGTTCCATAGATAGATTTCAGGGGGTCCATGAATTTTGATAAGCAAAAAAGCTATCTTTTTCCCTTAAACCCTAGAAGAAATTTAGCATTTTCTTTGAATTGTTTAAAAACATTCACCTGAGGAGGAGTTTGTAAGCTTCATTATTCTGTTAAGCAGAAGGTGATAAGGAGCTAACACACTAAAAGGTTAAGACTCCCTAAACTTAATAGAAATATCATTCTTTTCCATCTAAGGTCTAAGTTACTACAGAGAAGAATTTTTGTCTAGGTACTAGCACTGGTTTTTGTTAATTTGTTTTAATGAAGGGAAATATTGATCTGAAGTCTCTGCCAAAACCGAGTCACATTCTGGAAGAAGCTAGTAGTTTAAGGGAAAAGTTGCAGTCACTCCCTTGGGCCACTAGGGTACCATTGAACAAGTACTTGCACTAAATAGTGCCCCTCCTTCCCCAGCACTTCATCTGCAATGTAAAGATCCGCCAAGGAGATACTTGGTGATTATCTAGCTTCTCTAGTTCTGACACTGTAAACAAGTCTATTAATACTGAATTTTCAGGAGATTGATTTTCTGGGATCCTGCTTACTCCAGGATGAAACTTACCTAGTTTCATCCACATCCAAGCAAAGTCTGGCAGGTTTAGCTCTTGAGTCATATTCCCATGTGCTTTGTCTCCCCAGAAAATTGTTAGAAGGCGAGGAGACCAGGTTCAGTACGTTTTCCGGCAGCATCACTGGCCCTTTCTACACACACAGACAGCCTTCCGTCACAATATCCAGTAAAATACAGAAAACAAAAGTAGAGGCCCCCAAGCTGAAGGTTCAACACAAATTTGTAGAGGAGATCATAGAAGAGACCAAGGTGGAAGATGAAAAGTCAGAGATGGAAGATGCCCTGGCAGCTATTGAAGCAGAATTGGCTTCTAGTGCCATGAAGGAGGAAGAGGAAAAGGAGGAAGAAGAAGCAGCTGAAGAGGAAGAAATTGTTGCCACCAAAAAGGCTGCTGTGGAGGCTGCTGCTCCAGAAGCTGAGGAAGGTGAGGAAGAAGGTGAGAAAGAAGAAGGGGAAGAGGAGGCAGAAGAGGAGGAAGAAGAAGATGAGGGTGCTAAGTCAGACCAAGCCGAGGAAGGAGGATCTGAAAAGGAAGGATCCAGTGAAAAAGATGAGGGTGAACAAGAAGAAGGAGAAACTGAAGCTGAGGGTGAAGAACTGGAGGCTAAGGAGGAAAAAACAGAAGTGAAGACTAAGGAAAAAGTCGTCATCAAGGAGCTTGTTGTAGAATCTACATCAGTGAAAACGGAAAAAGCCAAGTCTCCTGTGGCCCTGTCACCCCCAGCAAAGTCACCCATAGCAAAGTCTCCTGCAGCTCTGTCTCCCCCAGCAAAATCCCCCACAGCAAAGTCCCCTGCGGCTCTGTCACCCCCAGAAAAGTCACCAACGGCAAAGTCCCCTGCGGCTCTGTCCCCTACAGCCAAATCTCCCATGCCAAAGTCTCCCATGCCAAAATCACCAATGCCAAAATCTCCTGTGGAGGAAGTGAAAGCTAAAGCAGAGGAAGATAAGGAAGAAGCTGCAGTAGCTGCAGGAGAAAAGGAATCCCCCAAAGAAGAGAAAAAGGAAGAACGTGCAAAAGAAGTCCCTGAAAAGAAAAAAGCTGACTCCCCTGTCAAAGAAACAGTCGTGGAAGAGGTGGACACTGTCACCAAATCCGCTAAGGTTGGTTCTGAGAAAGAGGTTGAAGAGGAGGAGGGAGGGAGTGAGGAAGGAAGTGACCAGGGTTCAAAGGGATCCACAAAGGAAGACATAGCAATCAATGGGGAAGTAGAAGGCAAAGAGGAGGAGGAGGAGGAACAGGAAACCAAAGAAAAAGGTAGCGGGAGAGAAGAGGAGAAAGGGGTGGTCACCAATGGGCTTGACTTGAGCCCAGCAGAGGAAAAGAAAGAGGGAGACAAGAGTGAAGAGAAAGTCGTGGTGACCAAAAAGATAGAGAAAATCACCAGTGAAGGTGGGGATGGAGCTACCAAATACATCACCAAATCTGTCACCGTGACCCAAAAGGTAGAGGAGCATGAAGAAACCTTTGAGGAGAAGCTAGTGTCCACAAAAAAGGTAGAGAAGGTCACCTCTCATGCTATAGTCAAAGAAGTCACCCAGAGCGATTAGGAGAATCAGTCAGGTACAAAAGGTTAAGCCATATGACAACTTCAAAATGCATGTGATTGACGGCTTCAAAGCAGAACCGGTTCTCCCATGAGGGCTCCTGACACTGTATTTTACTTTGTGCAACATAAGGGACCTGCATGCAAGCTCAGGGTGTGCTCCCTTCACAGTCTTTGGGGGATTAACAATGCATGATCTGTAATGTATCTAGGAAGTTTTTCTTTTTCCCATTTCCTAAGCTGTTGGAAGGGGGGGGACACTCTGGAGGGATGTCTTGAGATGTATTATGCAAAGATTCAACTGAGCCAAAAATCATATTAATACTAATAATAATGATCATGATAATAATAATAATGAAACCGAACTCTTAGCCTTAAGAAAGCTATTTATTGAATAATTATGTTTACCTCACTGGAGCAATTAAGATGGGCATTCATTCATGGGAGAACCTCTGACATGCACAGTTTGCAACCTTTTGTGGATTGATGTAAAACGTCCCAGCAGTTCTTGCTCAATAAAGGTCATATTGGAAACATGTCTGATTGTTTGATTGTCTTACTTCTACACTTCTCGGGTCTGTCCTGAAAAACAAATTAATGGTGGGCCACTGAGGGGAGTTATAAGGGCCCTATATTGACATTTTTCTAGAAGAGGTTTTTTGTTTTGTTTCAGAATAGAGATATCATTGGAAAAAGAGAGGGGGAAGAAGTATCTTATTTCATCCTTGTGGAGATCTTTCATTATCTCCACCCCACCCCACCCCACCCCCATTGTTTGATTGTCCAGCTGGTGTTAAGTGGAGGGATTTAAACCTACCTTTTCCTTACCCGAGGTCCATTGCTCTCCCTATATACTGCTCCATGTTTCTTCTCCATAATTCTAGGTAT
Organism: Antechinus flavipes; assembly: GCF_016432865.1. Classification (NCBI taxonomy): domain Eukaryota; kingdom Metazoa; phylum Chordata; class Mammalia; order Dasyuromorphia; family Dasyuridae; genus Antechinus; species Antechinus flavipes. Next base: position 18,158,863 of record NC_067399.1, on the reverse strand, counting down.
GGTTCCCTCTCCCCTACATTACCTCTCAAGAGTCTTTAATTAAAAAAAGGTGCTATACACCCTTTCATTAGCCTACTTACAAAGTGATTTCCCTTGTATAATGTTAAAGGGGAGGAGTGGGATCAGTAAGAAAGGAGGAAAGAACAGCATGAATTTTGAAAGCTCTAGTCTCCAGTTTTCTGATAAGATCCCAGGAGAAATTTAGAAAGGACCTAGCAAGTCACTTCATCTATTTCCACCACCCTAATTTTACAGATTTGGAAAATGAGGCCAAAAGGAAGCCACAAGATGAGTGTTGTCCCTAAGGCAGTTCTCAGCTCCTGTATGGTGTAAATTCAGCAAAGGGTTATGATTTCAATTAATCCTTAAGTGGTATGGCAGATAGAGATAACATTTATAATGTTATGGGTAACAAGCAGTGCATTTCTTATATGAATGAAAACAGCTACTGATTGGGAAAAGTTTAGGTCTGAAGTGAAAGAACCTGGTTTCTAATCTTCTCCTGAATTTGCCTTAATTCACACAGGTTGTGGATTACTTTTCCCAGGGCCTTTTTTCCTCATATATACCATGAAGGAATTAGACAAAAAACCTTACCCTTAGATAAAAATTTTGTTCATTTGTTTGTCACTGACCAATTTAGCTATCTTGTAAAATTAACTGCCCCTTCCCCAAATTGTTTTTAAATGCTCAAAACAAAATGGAATGACAAAGAAAACCATTGATAGTATAATAGTATTACTAAAATATTCTAAATTCATGGATCTCACGTTAAAAAGGCCTGAAGAAAATGATCCCCAAAATTGATAGCATTATGCTAGTTTTTCCACTTGTACCTAGGAGTAATAGGGTTTAAACATGTCAGTTTCTGGTGTCATATAATTATTTTTAAAGATAAAACCACACAAGTAGCGTCGCAGTAGCAAAAGATTCATTAAGAATAATATAAAATAAATTCAATCTCTTCATTTGATAAAAGCATTCCATAATTGAAAAGCAAGATCCATGATATTTTTACAAAGGAAAGCAAATCACTTCCTTTATTAATGAAATTAAACTGGATAAGCTATCATTTAGCAAATGATTTCAGTAGAACCATAGGTGAAGATACCATATAGATCTACTAGTTATTAGCAACTGTCACTTAAAACTTACTAGCTAATAGAAAAAGGGATGCACATATTTGCTTTTCAGTCAGGCATTATCCATTTTTTCAAACAACCTAGAGGGAATGCATCTACAATCACTCCTTTAAAATACTATAAATGGAAAGGCAAGATTTCAAGTACATTTTTATAACTCAAAGATGTAATGATGTCTTCAGAGGCAAGGTCTATCAGCAGCTTACAAGAGGCTACATTAGTCCCTACCATTCAAAATTCCAAATTGCTTTCCTCTGTTACTCCACTCTATTTTTTTTCAGCAAGGAAAAAAAAACATTAGTTCTAGAAGTGTATTTCCTTGTAAATATTCAAACAAATATTGAAATATACTTTTTCATATGCTTATAATGAATATTTTAAGCATATTTCCAAATTCCCAATTTGATTTAACTCTAATTCAATTTAACAGAAGACATGTTGGTGTCTTGTGTATTTGTGTGTTGAATTGTACAGAAATTCTATATTGAATATAGATAGAAGCTGTAGATAAAATTAGAATTCCTTGAATAATAAAAGTAATCTAAAAAAATCACTTTTCCCTAAAAGGTTGTGTTATAGATGACAAGTTCATGTTAAATAAAGCATATTATTGTCAGTAAAGGACCAATGTATTCTTAAGCAAAGAATACTAATTTTTTTTCCTTTTTATAATGGGACTTTATTTGGGGATAATCCATCTGTCAAAATGTTTTATCTGGGTATGGCCACTATGCATGCTATGGCTTCTTGGAGCTCCAGGTGAGTTAAGTGGATCAAGTGGACACCAAAAGTGGAAATCAGCCTTCACACCAGAGATACTAGTTTTTCCTGAACATGCTCTACACCACTGAAGGGAATATGAGATCTGACAAAGGTAAGGTTTTGACTATGAGAGAATCAACTCAGTGGTCTCTCAGGTCTCCATTAGGAAACTTTTGACTCCATTAACATTTAACTATCTTTATAGTTGAATTGCTGATGTTATATTAGCAGTCAAAAGTTTGCTGTTGGGAGTTTCCTATACTAAGGAAATCATAGGTTCAGCCCATCATCATCATTAAAAATTTATCTAGTGATGATTTACATACAACCTCCTCTAATCAGTTATTTTATTTCTACCCATGAGATCACAGGTTTTCAGAATCTTTTAACTTTCTGATATAACTTCCGCTAACCCTATTCAATCCAATTAGAGCATTTATTAAACACTTACTTTATACTAAGCATTGTGCTAGATTCTGCGAGTACAATAAAAATAAGACAATCCTTGCCTTCCTCTAACAGAGGAGGAAAAGTCATTTTGCAATTGAGATAAATATCTGGGTTTTTAAAAAAATTTTCTTTCTTTCTTGCTGCTTCTGTTTTTTTGACAAGCAAGATGGCATTTACCTAGGTATCCAAGTATTTTCTCTTAAAAGCATATTCTCATAAAGACAAAAGACTTAGAACTGCTGAGACTCTGACAGAAGTCAACCAGATTCAAAAGTTCATGTAAATACATTTGAGGTTGCTATTTTCCCATTTTCACCCTTGTTGTGGAATAAAGTTAAAAGCACATTTAAGAAGTCCTTCCTTGCCTCATTTCTAAAATATATAGAGAACTGAGTCAAATTTATATGAATGGAATTCATTCCTCAATTAATAAATGGTTAAATGATATGAACAGACAATAGTCAGATGAAGAATTTAAAGTCATCTATAGTTATAAGAAAACGATGATCTAAAACAACGGTTCTCAAACTTTTGTTTTCAGTATCTTTATCCTGTTAAAAATTATTGAGGATCTCTCCAAAGCATTTTTGTTTATCTGGATTATATTTATAGACACTTACCATATTGGAAATAGAAACTATTTTTGAATTTGTAGACTCTCTAAAAGGGTTTCAGAGATCCCCAGAATTCTCTAGACCATACTTTGAGAACCACTGCTCTAAAACATTGATTAGAAAAATGCAAATTAAGACAGCCTGAGGTACTACTTCCTACCTATCAGATTGGCTAAGATGACAGGAAAAGATAATGATAAATGTTAGAGGGAATGTGGGAAAATTGGGACACTAGTGCACTGGCGGATGGACATGTTGAACTAATCCAACCATTCTGAAGAGCAATTTGGAATTATGCCCAAAGGGTCAGAAAACTGTGAATATTCTTTGATCCAGCAGGGACATTATTGGACCTGTATTCCAAAGAGATTATAAAAGAGGGAAAAGGACCCACAAATGCAAAAATGTTTGTAGTAGCCCTTTTTGTGGTGACAAGGAATTGGAAACTTAGTTGATGATAACCATCAATAGGGTAATGGCTGAATAAGTTATTGTATATGAATATAAAGGTATAATATTGTTCTAAAAGAAATGATGAGCATGTGATTTAAGAAAAGTCTGGAAAGACTTATGTGACTTGATGCTGAGTCAAGTGAGCAGAACCAGAAGAACATTGTACACAGTAGCAACAATATTATGTGATAATCAAATATAATACACTTATCTCTTCTCAGTAATAAAGGATTTCAAGACAATTTCAATGATTGGGATGGAATAATTGTGACATACTCATTCAGAAAAGAATTTATGGAGAGTTAATATGAATTTAAGAATACTTTTTTGTTGTTTTTCTTTCTTGTGGTTTCCCTCTTTTGTTCTGACTCTTCTTTCACAACATGACTAAAATGTAAATATTTTAAATGATTGTACTGTATCATCTATATAAGATTGCTTGCTGTCTTGGGAAGGGGAAAAATAAAGGAGGGGAAAAAATGGAACTCAAAATCTTACAAAAGTGATATTGAAAACTCTCTTTACATGTAATTGGGAAAAAATTCTATTAAATGTGAGAGAGGGGAAGAAGGTTTGCATCCAGGGTAAACTAAAAGTGTAGAAAAAGAACCTCAATTAGAGAGTAGATTTATATAACGGGAACTCCTTTCAGATAAGGCCTGGATTCTGTGGCCCTCGAACTCTCTACCAGATCTGAAAGTCTGTGATTCAGAGTAACAGTGGACTTTTATTTAGGGACTAGATAAAAATAGCTTGAATAGCTATTAGTAAGTGAAATAAGCCACTTCCAAATGAATCATCAAATTTAAAAAAATACAGCTGCCTCAATTTTTTTGGTATAAATTGCAAATGAAATTATTTACTATTGTCTATTGTAATCTGAGGTCCATATGTCCAAGATATTTTTCCAAAACCCCTGTCATTGTCATAATTGGCATATTCATAGTTGGAATAATTAACCTATTCATATCTTTTATAACTAAAAATTTGGAATATATATATATATACATACATTTGTGTTTATGTATACATAAATATGTATATATCTGTCATAATCTTAATTCTGATAGTTACTATATCCCTCAAAGGGAACTATGAGGTCATTTAAGTCAGGCACAGAAATTGACTCAGCCCAGGGTGCTGACAGGTTGTACTGCCTTCTGAGCTATTGGGAATTGCACTGTCACATTTCCAAAGGTCCCACCTCCTCTCTTGGTATATACATTTCCAAACTATCCCCACTCAAATGAAATTGCTATTTAGTTCTCTAAATTCCTACCCACAGCCAAGTAACCACTGGAAAGAAGTATTCCTTCATCAACATCCTTGAGACATGGTCATTTAGCTTCTATGTCAATATTCATGGTGATAAGGAATGCAATAGCTCCCATGGCCATCATTCTATTTTCAATAATAGAATATAGCCTATTGGTTATAAAGTTCTCATCATGAGCTAAAGTCCCCTTTCTTGTGACTTCAACCCACTACTCCTAATTGCTCCCTCTGGGACCAAGCACAATGTCCAATTTCTCTTCCAAATGACAGTCCTTTAAATTCTTAAAGACAGCAATCATATGATCATTAAGTTTTCTCTTCTCCAGAGTAAATATCCTTACTCCCTTTCTTCTTCTTAAAATTGATGAGACATTTAGGAGGTAACCAAATGGGAAATTGGATTCCCCCCCTCTAAATTTTATGAAAACTTGATCTAATTGTCTTTCCTAAGGAGCAACCAGAATGTGATATTATTCTTGGTCTCAACCCCAGTTTCTAAGAAGTCTTACACTGTATCTTTACCTGCTGGTTGTATATACAAGACAGCAAGGCTAATCTGTTCATGTTCATACTAACAATTTGCAAGGTTCATTGCCCCATTGATCCACTCATAGAGATTAGTATGGATTGTGAGATAAATCAAAAGTCTCAAATCAGCATTTAACAAATTGTGCTTATTACATTTTATCTAGATATATTCCTACCATTGAGAAAGAGAAGGGAATAAATATTTAAATAGTGCCTGCTCTGTGCCAGGAACTTTTATAGCACTTAAAATTGTCTCATTTTATCTTCACAACAACCTTGTAAGGGATGTACGATTAGTTTCTTTATTTTACAGTTGGAAAAACTGAAGTTAAGTGACTTGTCTAAGGTCATACAGATAGTAAGTACTTGAGATTAGATTTGAATTCAGGACTTCCTCACTGTAGGTACAGTACTCTATCCATTGTACTACTAGTTGCCTCCATTATTTCCATGGCCACTACTTCACTGATTTCCCCAAGTTAAGAGATGTTGTTTGTATGGGGTGGAGGGAGAGAATAAAAACTCAAAGTACAATGGAGTGTTGGCATCCTTCTTGTCACCATAACAGCTTGTGCCTTTCAAAATGTGGCACTGACTTTTGTCACAGTAATTTTAATAGGCACAAGGAGAAGAGAGTGTTGTTTCTAACACATTTCTTTCGATTACTAGTCAGTGCAAAGACATTATATGAAACATTGAGAAATTCATTTCCAAAACAAATGAGTTGACTATCACTATTGGAAAAAGTTGTGTTTTTAGTAGACTTTATCCATCTTAAGGATTTCAGTGCATATTATCTAATCTCAACTAGACCCTCATAGTAGCAAGGAGATCCCATTCCCCAATCAATTCACTTCTCTATTCTCTTTGATGGCTGTTCCCAACCTTCTCATCTCTCATCATGATTCCCATTTTACCCTCTCTGGGGAGGACCTCATCTTTTATTTAAAGATACATTTACCACTTATCTACTTCTTTCTTTTCATATTACTCAGACATATTCCCTCAGCTATCTTCTTCTTTAGTTTCAGAAAAGATGCCTCTTCCTCTTGCCAAGGTGAATTCTCCTAATATCACTTTGATCCCATCTCATCCTGTTATCTAGAATAGATTTTTTCCTCTATTTTCTTCACTGTCTTTCTAATATCTCTGTAGCTACTGATATTTTCACTGATAACCATAAATACACTCATGTCTCCTTATGCTTAAAAACCATCATTTCATCTGTCTCCAGTAGTTATTATTCTAAATCTTTTTCCTTTATTCTGCCTGAATTCCTTGGTAAAACTATCTACTTCTTTGATGTTTAGCTTTTTTTTTTTCTATTTACGCCTGACTATGATCTCAAGTGGAGTTTTCTTGGCAAAGATACTCAAGGGCTCTGCCATTTCCTTCTCAAGCTCTAGTGTTCCATCAAAATGCTCCCTCTGGATTCTCATTTTGTCTTTCTAGTTACTTCTCGATCTTTTTTTGCTGATCCTTCATTTATGTCATGTTTACTTGGTTGTCCCCTGAACTCTGTCCTGGCCCTCATCTCTTTTCTTTCCTATATTGTTTTTGTCATCCCATCAGTTCCCATGGGTTCAATTATCATCTCTATGTAGAGATGATATCTCTATATAAAGATAAATCCAGCTGTAGCCTCTCTCCTGAACTGTAATCATGACTAATCAGTTATCTTTTGGACATCTCTAAATACCTTGTAAGGCCTCCCAAATTCAACATGTCTAATATAAAACTCATCATCTTCCCAAAATTCCCCTCTTATACTGTTAAGGGCATTGCCACACTCCCGGTCCGCCAGATTTGAAATCCATGTGTAATCTTCAACTCTTCATTCTCATTCACCACACATAAACACGTCATTGTCAGGCTTTATTTCTACTTTCTTAATCTTTTTATATGTCTCCCTTCCTCCATACTTATATAATAACCACTCTAGACCAGATTTTCATCATCATTAGTCTAGACTAGTACAATAAACTTGCAATTGGTCTCCTGAACTCAGGTATCACTATACTCCAATCTCCCCTCCCTGCCTTTTTCCAGCTAGAGTCCATGCATGTAATGGTTTTCCTTCTGAAGTCTGCCTCTTAATCGCCCTATCTTCCTTCAAGACTAAATTCAAATCTACAAAATGAGGAGGCACAGAAGAACCCTCAGTTTCTTCTTCTCTCAGATTAATTCTCATGAGTTCTGTATATATCTTGTATGGACCAAGTTCTTTCCATACTGTCTCACCTATTCTAATGTGAGGTCCTTAAGAGATGTGGTTACACTTTGGCTTTATTTAATTAAAATTCACTGACCACGTAGCCCACTATGAGTCAAGCATCATGCTAAGATGTGCTTTCAAGGAAGTTAGATTCTATCAAAGGGAAAATGGGAGATAATATGGAATGGGTTGAAAAACTTCAGTTATCAGAAATATCAGCCATCATCATCATCATCATCATCATCATCATCATCCTACCATCACTTAATATCTGTGTGCTCATTTATAAAATGGAATGCCATTAGTTACCCTATTCAGTTTCAAATATAATCATGTAGTTGTGTTATTCATTGGGTAAAGTCTAGACCTGGAACCTGAAAGACCAGAGTTAAAATTCTGCCTTTCATACTTTCTAGCTGTGTGACCTTGGAAAAAATCACTTTGCTTCTTTTTGCCTCCGTTTCCTTGTCTATAAAATGGATAAAACAATAATTGTAGTACTTATCTATTATGAGGCCCTGTGAGGCTCAAATAAAACAATGGATATACAGCTTTTTGTAAACTCTGAAATACTAAATAATTGCAATTTAAGAGAAAATATAGTACATGCCTCAACATGTCATAATCACAGCCAGATCTGTGATTTTAATAATTTAGGAGGGCTCCTAATAAGAGCAGTCCCTCTATTTATGCAAGGCGACAATGGTTCAAAGTGTCCAATTCCTTTTGACTCCATTTGAAGTTCTTGTGATGCAGACATAACAGGTTGGTTTCATTTCCCTTTTTATTAAAGTACACAACTGCTTAAAGAATTGCCTTTAAGAATTGTCCACACAAAAAAATGGAAAGTTGAGTGGATACCCACCAGTTGGAGAATGGCTGAACAAGTTATGGTATATGAATGTTATGGAATAATATTATTCTATAAAAAATGATCAGCAGGATGATTTCAGAGATGCCTGGAGACTTACATGAGCTGATGCTAAGTGAAATGAGCTGAAAGAGGAGATCATTATGCATGGTAACAAGAAGTTTATATGATGATGAATTCTGATGGACTTGACTCTCATCAACAATGGGATGATTCAGATTAGTTCCAATGGTCTTGTGATGAAGAAAGCCATCTGCACTCCAAGAGAGAATAGTGGGAACTGAGGGTGGATCACATAGTATTTCACTCTTTTTGTTGTTGCTTGCTTGCATTTTGTTTTCTTTTTTTTTCCTTTTTGATCTGATTTTCCTTGTATGGCAAGATATTAGAAGAACTGCACTTGTTCAACATACATTGGATTACTTGCTGACCAGGGAAGGGGAAGGGGAAAGGAAGGGGAAAATTAGAACACATGGTTTTATAGGAGTGAATGTCAAAAATTTTCTATCTTTGTGTGTGTGTGTGTGTGTGTAGAGAGCTTTAATTTAAAAAGAATTGTCCATGGTGCTGAAAGAAAGCAACCACAAACCCCAATTATGTGCCTGACACTATGGTGCTAAGTACAGAAAATCCAAATACACTCAAGTCCTTACACTCAAAGAAATTACATTCTAAGGGTACAAGACAAGAAGTTAACTATAGATAGTATATTATGTGCAGAATTAATGGAAGAGAGTAAATCCAATGTAGAAACATAGAGTAGGAATTAGCATTTGGGAAGATTAGGAAAGGCTTCCATAGAATGAAGTACTGGAGCTTTTTCCTGAAGGAAGAGGTGAATTCTCTAAGGCAGAAGCAAGGAGAAATGTATTCCAGGGATGAGGTACAGTGATGGAGATGATAAAAAATTAGATGACTCTTGTCAGACTCTAAGGCCATCTCTCCATATTATACGCAGATATATACACTTACAAACAAAGATTCTGACATATGATATTGCATTTTTAAAGAGAAATTCACCCAAAGCTGTGGCTGAGACTCAAAAGAATCTGCTCTACTAATGACATGAGATAGAGGCTTCTCAATATATGGTGGTGTCAGATAAATGAAGAGATAAAGTCTGATGGAAAGAAGGCTTTGTACAGAGGACTCTAAAAATAACCTCAAAAGTCTCAGTTAGCAAGTCTATCCTCAGCAGCTTAATGAATGGCTACTATGCCCAGAGGAGAATCTCCCACAGTAAATATTCAAGGAGACATTAATTCCAAGCAGAATATTATTTGAGATTCCTTAAATAACATGGGTAATTCTAATTAACATACATGTCTCACAATAGTACTTGGCTGAAAAATTTGAGAGCAATGGGAAAACCAAGACTATTATCAAATACATCTTTCATGGCTCTCCAAATCCAAGGTTATTCTACAAAAATAAAGAGCATTCTGAGGTACCTAAGTGTCATAGAAAAACCCTTGGTTTTCAATGCAGGAAATTTGAATTAAAATCTTGCATATGATTTTCTCATTCTATGAACCGGATACCTTAAAGAAATATATATTACTATTAACAATGAAAATAAATTGAGAATGTAGTGAATTCCCCATACCTTAAAAAGTATACACGATCTCTTGTAGTCTGTCAAAAAGACAAGTATACTTATAAGTCAACACAAAATAGATACAAGATTAAGTGGAGATACAGACAGTCTTGGGAGAGTCAAAAGGGCTCTCATGTAAAAGATGGTCTCTGGGATACAATCAACTCTTAGCTTCTGTGATTCTATATCTCTACCTCATAAAATTATCAGAACAGAACCAAATTAAAATGATCCCCAACTGGAAACAGTGGGGAGTAGGAGTGGAATGAGAGTTGGAAAAGAAATAGATTTAGGCTTATAAGTGTTGTTTAAAAAAAAACACTTTCAATTTTAGTTATCCCCAAGTGATCTGGCCTACCTCAAACAGGTTTTCCTCACTAGAGGCCTTTAAGCAAAAACTGGATCCCCCCTTGTTGTAGAAGTGAAAAATGGATTCTTGTTCAAATACAGAGGATAGTATATCAAAAAACTCTTGGCCTGGGAATCTATGAATTGGATGGGGGTAAACATCACATCCTTGCTTTCCCCAATCTTTGATATTAAGCATTTCCTTCAATTATGGATTAAAAACCATCTTCAGAGAAGGAGACCATAAGTTGGCTTCATCACACTATCAGAAAGTCCATCAAACACACACACACACAGAGAGATAAAAATCCCTAAGCTAGATGGTCTCTGAGATTATTACTAACTCTGATGGTGCTGTATGCCTACTTCTTACCTTTTACTAAAAACTACCTTCTCCAATAAAAGAAACAAAATTACCTGTTGTTTAATGTGATTTAAGACAAAGTTGGGATTTTTTGTTTTTGTTTTTGTTCTCAGAGAGGAGCAAAATGACCTCACCATATTAGAATCAAGGTACAATGTGTCAGTCATAGTATGGCTGATCAGACCAATACAACATTGGAGTGCTATACCATAGATCAGAGACAAATAGTCCATGTGAATATTTGGGGCAGATTCCCTAAATCTGTACTTCTCTCATTTTCATTTCTTTTGAATTACTTCAACTTCAACTTCTTCTTGCTCATAGAGCATAGCACATTCTCTGATGCTGCTAAATGTCTCCTGTGTTACACAATCAATTCCAGTGTTCTTAAAAGAGACCTTAAGAGTGTATCACTTTTTTTCTGACCGCCATGTGAGCACTAGCCCTCTGTGAGTTCTCCATAAAATAGGTTTTTTTGGCAGGTATGTATTTGGCATTTGAATAATGTAACCAGCCCAATGGAATTGTTTTCTGCAGTGAAGTTGGAATGCTTGGCAATTTATTTCCAGAAAGGACCTCAGTCACTGGTACCTTCTCCTGCCAGGTAATCTTCAGAATCTCCTTAAGACAGTTCAAATAGAAGCCATTCAGTTTTCCGCCATGGCCCTGGTAAAACTGTTTAGATTTCACAAGTTTACAACAATGAGGTCAGTGCAATGGTTCTGTAGAACTTCAGATTGGTAGTCAGTCTAATACCTCTTCTCTCCCACGATTTTCTTCAAAGCTTCCTAAATACTGCACTAGTTTTGGCAATACATGTGACAAAGTCATTATTAATATGTACATCCCTGGAAAGTATACCGTTAAGGTAAGTGAACTTATCCACAGTATTAAGAGCTTCTCCATTTGCTGTAACTTATGGTTCCACATATGGAGGGTGGGGTGCTGGCTAGTAAAGTACCTGTGTTTTCTTGCTGTTAATTGGTAAGCCAAAGTTAGAGAGAATAGATCCTTACTTTGTTGCACCTCATTCTCAGAAGCTGAATTGAGTGCAAATGAACAGACAGCTACAGAGAACATTAATAAAACCTTTTTAGGTTTCTGCCATAAAAAAATTAGAACTGGCCTCCAAACAGAAGTGTCCTTTTCCCACCCTCCCTTACCATCTGTTATTATCATTTGCTGAGAGCAAATATCCCGGCCACCAACTTATTGATGATCAGGCTTATTAGTTACCATGTTCATGAGGGAAGCATTTAGTGTTCAGCCCCTGAGTTCACTGTGCTGACAGAACAGATGGAGAATTATAATTAGAAGCAAATCCCACCTCAGTAACATTTGAAGGGCTGAGGTCCACCTCCACTGTGGTGACACAAGTTAGGTAGACTTCTTTATTACTACCATCCTCCAAGAGGACACGTCATCAGGTTTTGATTATTTTTAGAACTGCCTCCCTCTTTCTCATTATCATTCAGCAAAGGATGTTGCCCTTACTTCTGTACCATATTTTTGTCCACAGGTTTCCAAGAGCCACGGGGCTATTATGAAACCTATTGGCAGGGTCCAAAATCAAAGACAAAAAAGTCAAAAAGGAGCAAAGTCATCCAAAGTCTCTATCTCCTCCTGGCATTCCTGCTTTCAATTTATTCAACAAATTTTTTACTAATTGTCTTATCCTATATGTTTCATGGATTCTAAGTATTTTAAAATAATGTTTTTTTCACTCATTAATTCATTCACTTCTAACTTGTCTAGTTCCAAAACTTACAGTCATCCAAGTTTAAAATCCCTGTGTTATCCTTATCTTTTCACTATTTTTAAATCTCCCCTATCTAATAAATTATCAAGTTTGAGGTATCTCCACAAATAACTCATAAAAATCCCCTATAATACATTTACATCACCATAAGGCTCCTTTAGATCTCTAGGGTCATCCTTAACTTGGACCATTGCAGTAATAGGTTCCCATAGAGTCATAATCAAGAACAATTTATATGCTGGAGAACTATTCATTCATATCATTCAAAGCCAACTTTTTTTTCTTTATCCCTAAAGGGTGACATGCTACCTTTCATAGCCACAAAGCTACTTAGTAGACAGTGGTCTTACTCTACTCCAGGTGGAACTATTTTAAATTAGAAGGATATGATTTGAACAGCACCAAACAGGTCAAACACTCCCATTCCTCCTTTAGTCCTATGGAATTCCCAAAAACAATTTGATGGATTTTTTCCAAATGTTTGATTTTCTTTCAGTTTTCTGATACAAAGAATTAAGTCAAAATATTTCGATTCTAAATCCAAATTCAGACATTTTGTTGTTTCACCGAGCCCTGATATAAACTCTATGTTTAGGGGCAAGTCTAATCGCCTCTCTGAGCCTCCATTTTCTTATTTGTAGAAAGAAAAAGAGGTGATGATCCTTGGAGTCTATACCTTGAAGAATTGCTGGGGGCAGAGCAACAATTCATTTGAATTGCTTTTTATTATTGATGAACCTTCAGCCCCACTTCTCAACTTTATAAAATATAACAATCACTTAAATTAATGTATGTAGTAAGCCAATCATTCACCCAAAATTTATTGGAGAAATCAGAAAGAAGTTGACAAGCTGAGTAAGAGATGCATACTTTCTGTCATCAGTCATTGGGCATGTCAAATGGGAAGTCCTGAAGAATCTCAAACTCAAGAAGCCTAAAACTGAATACTTTCTCTTTCCTACCCCACCTCCCAAAAAAACCCAAACCTACCTCTCCACCAAACTTCACTATTTCTGGCAAAGATACTTCCATCCTTCCATAACCTCCATGTCAGCATCAACTTTTCACTTCCCTCTCCCAATATACACAAATCTGTTATCCAAGCTTACCATTTCTACCTTCATAGTAAATTTCGCATAGTACCGGATATTTCCACTCATTCAACTGCTATTAATTTTTCCCTTCATAACCTCTCACCTGGATGATTTCAATGGCTTCCTAAATGGTCTTCTGGCTTTATGTCTATCCTCCCTATGGGCCAGAATCACTCTCTTTTTTTTTTCTCTCTGGCCATATCATTTCAATAGTTAAATTCTAGAACCTCCCTGTTCTAGAACCTATTGCCTGTACAATAAAATTTAAAATCCTAAATTTACATTTGAAATCCCTTTACAACCTGACATTAACTTCCCCTTTCAGCTTCACTGGACATTACTTCCTCACCACATTTCATGGTTCAGTCAAATTTTCCCTTTATTACTCCCACACCCCTCCATTTACTACCTTCAATCCTTTATACTGACTATTTTCCACATCTGGAATGGTGACACAGAAACATAAGAATTATCATTTCAAGGAAACTTTGAAATCATCCAAGCAACCATCTCCATTTTACAAAAGAATAAACTGAAGCCTTAAGGACTTAAGTGACTTGTCCAAAGTAGTAACAGAAATGAGATTTGAATCCTGATCTTTTTCATCCAAATTTCTTGACATTCTCCATTCTATTCTCTTTTCCCTTTTTGAGGGTACACCCCAATGTCTATGGTATGGTTATGTGCATAGGCAGTGCTGAAGTGTAGGAAGAAAGCTTGGTGAGGCACATTGCTTATTGTTGTTGTTCAGTTGTTTCAGTCATGTCTGACTCTTTGTGGCCCCATTTGGAGTTTTTTTGGCAAAGAAACTGGGGTGGTTGGCCATTCCCTTCTCCAGTTCATTTACAGATAAAAAAAACTCAGGCAAATATGGTTAAATGATTTGCCCACGGTCCCGCAGCTAGTATCTAAAGCCTGTTTTGAACTCAGGAAGATGAGTCTTCTTGACCTCAGGCCCAGCACTCTATCGACTGTGGCTACCCAAGTAGCCACTACTACTGACACATATGGAAGCTGGAGGGAGGCAGGGGTGTATGGATAATCCTATAGAGGATTTGTCACAGAGGAGATCTTGTCTGCTGCTGACAGAGGGCAAAGAACACCCACTTTGAAGGCTGGCTTCTGAAGGCTCAGAGTGACAGTTCTCTGGGGCCTCCTCATCATCTCTGTAAAGAGCTTTAAATCTTACTCATATGCCAGTTTAAACTATCCTTGGGAAGGATTCTATTCTATGACAGATGTCAAGAATATTTGGAAGGTCAAACTTGATCCCCTTATAGAATATACCTGTGAATGCAAAGTGGTAGAGACTCCACAAGCCTTAGAGCTGGGACTTTAGGGACCACTTAATTAATTCACTTCCCTTATTTATTTTTATAATCTTATTTATTTATTTTTGAGAAGCAATTGGACTTAAATGATTTACCTCGAGCCACATGGCTAGTAAGTGTTAAGTGTCTGAGGCCACATTTGAACTCATATCTCCTGACTTCAGGGCCAGTGCTTCATCCACTGAGCCTTCTAGCTTCCCTAATCTCCCTAATTTATTGATGAGGAAACAGTGGCTCACAGATATTAGCCAACGACTCAAAGCAAGTGGAACGATTAGGTATAGAGTCAGCTGATCTCAGTTACTCCATCATTTATGTGAGTTCATGTTCCTGAGCCTCAGTTCCTCATTTGTATTTGTAAAGTCTTGTATAGGCAAGACTATATTATGTTTAATATCCTTTTAAATCACTAATCTTTGATTTTTTTTTAACTAGGACTAGACAAGTCTGATTCCCAAAAAAGTGCTTGTCCCATTAAACCATTCGCACTCCAGTCATTGTCTTTGCTATCCATGTTTTGAACAATGGGTGACATGAGTAAACAATAAAGGGGAACAAAGGGTACCAAGGCTAGATATCAGGAGTCTGAGATCCTTAGACATACTTTATCATCGTTTTAGATGTTTTCGAAAAGTCATTTTATCTCTTTGACTCAGATTTTTCTTTGTAAAGGGAGCTAAACACACCTGCCTTCATGGCAGAGCTTTTGTGAAGAAACTCAAATTCCAGACAGGCAAAAAAGCTCCTTGAAAGAAAAATCTCTTACTGATGTAAGGTCACAGAATTGAACAAGCACTTTCACGATTCCAGATGTTTTCCTCAGCCCATCATGCTCCTTATTTCTTATTTTCCAAATCCTAGCTTTCCTACAATTGAGGGTGAAATAAAACTCACACCCACTATTAGTTGCTGGTATTAGAAAACTGGGTACCTATTAATAGGAACGTGGGCACGATTTCAACTCTGAGAATGACACATGTCATTGGATTTCTTCTTATAATTGCTAAAATAGGCTTCAACAAAATAGATGGATATGGATGTGTATCTCTGAATCTCTTCCTGGCTAAGTCTCTTCTCTCTGTATCTCCTTATCTCTTTCTTTGACTTTTTGTTTCTGTTATTCTTTATTTCCCTACTTTTATCTTTGACCCTTTCTTTGTATCTCTCTGTCTCTGTCCCTCTGTATCTCACACACTCTTCTCTCTCTCATTCCCTTTCTGTCTCTTCCATCTCCACTGCTTCTTCCCCTCTTCTCCCCACTTTCCCTCCCATCTTCTCTTGTCTCCTCTCATCTTCTCTTCTCCTCTCCCGATCTCTCTGTCTCTGTGTCTCTGTCTCTGTCTCTGTCTCTCTCTCTCTCTCTCTCTCTCTCTCTCTCTCCTCTCTCTCCTCTCTCTCCTCTCTCTCTCTATTTCTCTCTCTCTCTCTCTCTCTCTCTCTCTCTCTCTCTCTCTCTCTCTCCTCTCTCTCTCTATTTCTCTCTCTCTCTCTCTCTCTCTCTCTCTCTCTCTCTCTCTCTCCTCTCTCTCTCTATTTCTCTCTCTCTCTCTCTCTCTCTCTCTCTCCTCTCTCTCTCTCTCTCTCTCTCTCTCTCTCTCTCTCTCTTCCTCCCTCCCTCCTCCCCTCATTCCTATCTGTGTTTTTCATTTAATCTCACAGATTTTGTTCTCTTCTCCCATGCCTCTAGGCTGGATTAATGATCATTCGTTAGGTCATACACTAATTAGTCTTATTGAAGCTTGCTACTTATTGATCTACAAATAAAATAATTGTTACAAATGCAGCAAAGAGGAAATATTCAGATTAACTCTAAATTGTTGAGTTCATCTGTCTCTACTTGCTCATCTTACTACTAGAAAATTCCCAGATAAAATGAAGTTAATTTAAAATATGTGTAGAAATTAAGAATTCATCAGAAATACTATTTTCTTTCTTTCTCCTCTTTGTATTTTGCTTTCAAAAAAATATCTGCTTTGATCTAAGTGGCTGAATTCATTTATCAGTATTTCAGATTTATGCTGTTATGTGGACTTGTATTTGGACCAGAAATCTTTAGGCAGGGGGGAGACTACAATGCTTCCAGATCCCTTCAGAATTCCCTATCTTGTAGCCCAGAATTGTCAAACACACTGCTAGTGTGTAACATGTGGCCTAAAACATTCCCTGCAGATTAAAATGTAAATGGGAAATATTTAAGAAAACAAATAAAAATAAAATAAAACATGAATAACATTACATTTGAAAATGAAGTCAATATGCAGCCCACAGGGATCCCAATGTACAGTTTAGTATCCTCTATTTATATTTGACTGTGACTCAACTACTGGAGACTATTCCTACTTGACTATAAGGGCATATATCTCAAAGCCACAAGAGACCTCCAAAGACCATCTTGTTCAATTCATATCAGATCATGAATCTCTTCCACATTTCTTTAGCATGCCAAGCGATCATTCAATCTCTGACAGGATGAAATCGAGCTCCCCAACCCCTAACAAACCCGGTTTGATTTTTTAGTCCTTACAAACTCTTCTTTATTCAATAACTACTTTTCTTTCAGCCTTTTGGATTGAAGCAGAACAGAGCTAATCCTTCGTCTTCACACCCTTTTAAGTACTTAAAGACCACTCTTGCCGCTCCCTACAGACAAGCTTTCTCTGGTCCAGTGTAAACATTCGCATTTCCATAATAGATAATTCTTTTTTGTTATAGTTTCTAGTCCCCTCAACATCTTGGTCAATCAATCAACAAACATTCATTAATTAGATAATAATAGCAATGATGATGATGATGATGATAAAAAAGAATAGCTAACATTTATTTAGTATTTACCATGTGCCAGGAATGTGCTAAGTGTTTATAATGATTACCTTACTTTATTTTTGCAGGAAAATCTATTATCATTATTTCAGAGATAAACTGAGATAAGCAGAGGTTAAGTGACTTGTCCAGTTCACAAAGCTTATTAGTATTATTAAAATGATCTGAGCAAAATTGGATTTGAACCTAGCTGGGGATGCAGAAGCAACTTAACAACCTAATGCCTCCTAAGGAATGAAGTATGTAGCTGGGACACCCTCCATCAAAGCTGAAAATTTGTGCTTGTTCTATTTCCCCATTCTACTTTAGTTCATGGGCTACCACAGCATCCTCATCCCCTATTCCCATCTCCTCATAGTATCAGTGGTAATCCAAATCCAATACAACTAGCACATTTACAGGATCATCGATTGAAAGCTAGAAAGCAATTTTGAGGCCATGAAGTTGGATCCCTTCATATAATTTTGCCACAGTGATATTAGGTGTAAACCCCCCCCCAAAAAAAAGTCTAGTAAATTGAGTAACACACTACAGGTTCTCACCCTCATTGTCCAGGCCTAAAGAATTGGGGGGGAGGGGGAAATCAAGAAGCAAATAACCAAATCATGATAGTTTCTATTGAATCAGAGCTGGACTTGGAGTAGGAAGACTTGGGTTCAAATATACTTGGGTGACCCTTTCTGGATCTGTAAAGTTGAGGTGAGTTTAATTAAATGACCCTACTTTTTCTTCCAATGTTATAGTCAATATCCAAAAAAAAATATGAGAATTTCTGTTATTACTGGTCCTCATAACAACCCCATAAGGTCAAGGAGTAAGATCCAGGACAGCAGTAAGTCGTTCCAATCTCACTGATGTGTGTGAGACTCAGTCCTAGAAAGGATCATCTAACTGAACCTCCCTCATTTTTACAGATGAGGAAACTGAGGACTAGGGACCTCACATCATTCCAAGTTGAGAGAGGCTGAATTCGAAAGCTTGGTGCTGGTGCAGCCTTGGTTGCAGAAGGGCGGGACCGAGGCTCAGGCGGGGCTGCAGCACCAGAAAATCCTCCGAGCTTTCGCCCCCACCCTTTTCTAAATTTATCGCGAGCCGGCCCAGAGTTATTGGGCTAATAAAGAGCCGGCTGCAGAGAGATGTCAGGGAGATTTAAAAGCTGCAGTAATGGAGGGCAGGGCTGCAGAGAAACTTCAGCTGGCACCGATTCATTGATGCAGGGAAAGGGAGAGAGGGCGGATGCAGGGAAAAGGAGGGAGGAAGGATGCAGACAAAGGAGGATGGGAGGGGAATGCAGGGAAAGGGGAGGTGGGAGGATGCAGGGAAAGGGAGGGAGAAAGGCTGCAGAAAAAAGGAGGGTGGGAGGTGAATGCAGGGAAAGGGAAGGTGGGAGGATGCAGGGAAAGGAAGGGAGAATGCAGGGATAGAGAAAGAAAAGACGGGAGGAGGGGAATAGATCCAAATATTCCATGGGGTGTAGTCACCCCCGCCCCATTATCCAAAATCTCTCCTCGGCAAACCTAAAGCATCTTTCCTCTTCTAGGTCCTTGAATGTTTTTCTTTCCCCTAAAAAGTGGAGTTCATTCCCCAAATGATTTATAATAATGACGGCTCACGTTTTTCATGAGCAACAAAAGCAAGAACATTTTTCATAATGTCCCAGAGAGATCCATGCTCTTTTTGCAAAGGAGGAAATTGGGGTTTCGGAGAAGAGTCACCCAAAGGGAGAGCAACCTCGCAAAAAGATCTGAACTAGATCTTCTCTCCCATTCTAGTAAAGAGGACGGGATGGCATAGTCTTCCCTAGTTCCCAGATTTTCTGGGATCATTGATCCGGAGTTAGAAGGATTATTCAAGGCCACGTAGCCCAAACCATTCATTTTTATAAAAGAAACAGAGCCCTGAAGAACTGGGATGACTTGCGAAAGGCCACCGAAGTTGGGAGGGCAGAGGTGAATCACACTCAGAGGGAAAAAGATTGGAGAGAGAAGTGTACAATCTCAGAAGGGATTATGAACTAGAAATATAAGGGGCTATATATGGGAAACCTTTACTCCTGAGTTCCCCCATCTAGCTATTAAAATGTCCTCTCCATCCTAAAAGACTTTGGAAATTTATGGGATCACAGATTGAGAACTGGAAGGCACCTAGCTTAACATTTTCATTTTACAAATGAATGAACTAAGAAAAACAAACAAAAAAGTAAAGTAATTTATCTACTGTGACTCAGCTAAGTAATTTCACTAGTCTCATTTAGTTTTGTGCTAAATTGTTTATACATTTATCATATAACTGGATGGAAACTTCCTAAGAATACCATGGTTTCTTAGCTAAACTTTCCCAAGTTCCTTGGATTCAATTGGTGCCTGTTGAACTGAATCTCTGTATGTCCAAGGCTTTAGCCCACATTTTTTTTACATATTTTATATGTATACATATATATATACATAATAAAATATATGTACTTCATTAAGTATATACTACATGCCAGATACTTTTCACTGAGATATAAAGAAAGGTATGAGACAGTCCCTGATCTCAAGAGCTCTCAAACTAAAGTAGTAACATTAATTCCACCTTAATAAAAGTTTGCTGAATCTTTCTTTTTAAATTTTTTTCTTTTTATTTGAAAAAACAGAGTAAGAAAAAAAGAAATACAAGATAAAATAAAGGAAAACAAAAAAAGAACATTGTCATGTGCCCAGCAGAGCATCAGGGAGGATTCAAAATATATAACAAGAAATTACCAGATCAAGAAAGCATATATATCTACATATACATATCTATTAGTAGAAGAAATTATATTCATGAAGGAACATTTTTTCTTTACTTCCTTGTAAATTGTTCTTTGGTTCTCTGCTGTTTACCTTATTTATTTTATTCTTTTTTTCTACCTTTCATTCCCCCATCACTCCCAAGCAAGCTACATTTAAGAAAAGATATATATATATAATATATATATATATATATGTATACATATATAGCTATATAGAGACATACACACATTCACACTAGCACACACACAACACCACCCTACATATACACACATTTTTCCTATCCTTGATGCCTAATTTAATTCTTCTTTATAACTTGTCTTAACCTCCCCCACCCCCAAGAATTCCTACTTTGTCTTCCTCCCTTACCCTTTGCTTCCCCATCTGCCCATCCCTACCCCCTTATTTTTTAATCGATTTTGAGGGTGCGACACCCTTCATGGTATGTATGTAGTGTTACCTATTGAACCTATTCCTGATGTGAGCAGATTTTCAGAATTAGGAGCCTTCCTCCCCATGCTAATGCTTTTGTATCTATTCTTCCTCTGCAACTCATTTGTATATGATTGTTATTTTTACCTTAACTCTGCCAATCTTTCTTTTGAGCTTACTCTAATGTTGATGTGATTATATATATATATATATGTGTGTGTGTGTGTGTGTGTGTGTGTGTGTACATATATATAAACATAAAAAAAATTTGTCCTTATTTAAATAGTTTGTCCATGTTTAAGTTTCTTAAAGTTGATTTTTTATATTGGTTCTTAAATGTTAAATTTTCTGTTAAGTTTGGGTTTGGTTGTTAGAAAATCCTGACAATCTGAAAGTTCTTTGGATGTCCATTTTTTCTCTCATTCATGATTATAGATAATTTTTGCTGGATATGACATTTTTGGTCACAGGCCTAGTTCTTTTGATTGTCAATAGATATGATCCCAGGACCTATGGTCTTTTATTATAGTTATCGATAAGTCTTATACAATTCTAATTGTAGCTCCAGAACATTTGAATAGGGTTTTTTCCCCCTATTTCTTGCAAAATTTTCAGTTTGATCTTGGCGTTTCAAAATTTAGCAATAATATTTTTCAGGTGATGATTGCTGAATTTTTTTCTTTGTACTTTCCCCTCACTCCAGAACAATTTTCCTGGATTATTTCCTGCATGAATGTGTCAAGGTTCTCTTTTTGGTCAGAACTTTCTGATAGTCTCATTATTCTATTTTCTCTTCTTGCTCTATTCTCCAGCTCTGCTATTTTTCTTATAAGATGTTTCACATTCTGTTCTATTTTCTCATTCTTTATAATTTGTTTTATTTTTTGGTCTTTCATAGCTTCACCGGTTTCCCCTTGGCCAATTCTAATTTTCAAAGTATTATTTTCATTTTTGAGGCTCTGTACTTCTTTTTCTAGTGGATTTACTCTTTTTTCATAAGCTTCTTGTTTACCTCGGATGGTTTTAATTTTTTCTTTAGTTTTTCCTCAATGTCTTTCACTGGTTTTTGAATTCTTTTTTGAGTTCTTCTATAAATTCTCTCTGGATATGTTTCAATGGTGGGTTTTTTCTTCTTGCTGGTTCTTTTAAAAATAAGAAGTATTAGTGTAAGCACTTCTAATCATTGGGTGGAGGGATCATTACTCAAGCTTCCCTTCAGCTCCTCACTATGACCAGGAATCCCAAATAAGAGCTCCATACTCTTGCAAATGCCCACAGCCAGCAGTGCTCCTGCCCCACTGCTTCTGCACTCATCAGGTGCTGATTACTTCTCACCCAGAGCCTCATCTCAGTAGCAGTATTTGAGCCTGGTGTTCCCAATCAGAACAGGTTTGCTCAATCTTCCCAGACTCAAACCCTGACTCCACAAACAGTCTGGGAAGTAAAAGTCTCCTTGGTTCCTGCTGAGACTTCAGCAAGTGAAAGTCTTTCTGGTTCCTGCTGAGACTTTAGCCACATCTTGCTCACCTGAGGACTCCTGACTTCTTATTTCTGAGGAGTCAGCCTGAAGGTGTTTATTTACATTTCAAACAGGTTAATGCCCAGCCTGGGGCCTTTCTTCAAGTCTTCTCAAATTGTACCAGGAGGACCTCAATTCTGCCCCAAGTCTTTATGATTTTTCACGAGTCTATGATAGCCCTGAGATATGAAGAGCCCTAATTTGTTCTATTTGTGGAGGAAATCTGGAGAGCTTGAAATTCACCAACCTACTCCGTCATCTTCCCAGAATCCTGCCCATCAAATTTTTCTAATATAATAAATAATAATAATAATATTTAGTAAAGATCTTTACCTATTGTCTCTCATTTAATCCTCACAACAGCTCTCTGAGATAGATGTTGTTCTTATGCCTGTTTTACAGAAAAAATAAAGTGAAACTCAGTAACTTGCCCAATCACAAGCTAACAGCAACATGAATAGGAAGCATTTACATAACTTTTTTAAGTTCCCAAAGCATTTTACATATATAATCTCATTGATAATCTCATGTGTTCTCATTTTACGCAGGCAAAAAAAAAAATTGCCCAGGATTACATGAGTAATTAGTAGAAGGATCAAGATTAAAATCCAAATAGATTCCTTTTTCCTAAACACTAAACACTATTTACTGATAGATGAGATAATTTTTATTTCTGTGATAAATTATAGTCTTCTCTGACACTAGGAGAAAAAGAAAAAAGAAAAACGGATCCCTGTGGCAAATTTACAATGAGTTTCCAAGCCAGGAGCACGCATAATTAGTGAATCTCTCACTCACTATAGCAGATCAAGGCAGAGACTTGCACTTAGCTAAGATTTTCTTCTTCACTACTCAGCTGGAGGGTGAATTGTCCAGGCACCATGCTACAGAAAGGCCTCCCACTGGTACATATAGAACTGGAACTGTGCTACGTTTTCAAGCTAATATGTGGAGAGATGAGGAAATGAAGAAAGTAAAAAGATGTTGGAAACAAGTGCAATGAGAAGTTCTTACAATAGTCCAAGAGAAAGCTGGTAAGAAGCTAACGTGGTTGTGTGAATGGAGAGAAGTGATTGAATGAAAGAGCTGTCCTAGAAATAGAAGGGATATGACTTTGTCAATTGATCAGATATGAAGAGTCAGGGAAATTAAACAATCAAGGATGATTCCAACTTTAACAGTCTGAGTAACTAGAGGGATGGCAGTGCGATCAATCGTAGAGAGGTTCTGAAAAAGGCCTGGTTTAAAGAGAAAGAAAATGATCCATTTGGAATAGGTTGTGTGTGAGATGCTGATAGGATACTGAGTTCATGATGTTTATCAACAATTAGTGATTTGGCAATGGTGCTTGGAAAAGAGACAGGGTTAAATGTATAGATCTGGAAACCATATACACAGCGATGATAACCAGACCCATGGTAGTATATAGAAACAAGTGTAGCATGAAAAGAGGGACTATGATTGAGACTTGGGGGACACCTATAAATGAGGATATTATAGAGGTGATGATCTGATAAAAGAAACTTAGGACTGTTCATTCCTCAAAGAGGAGAACCAAAGGGGATCAGTATTATGAAAACTCAGAAGAAGAAGGTGGTCAGGTATTAAATATTGGAATTGTCCATTAGGCTGGTGAAAATGTAAGACTAGAGATCAGGAAAGAGATCAAAGTGAAAAAGACTCACATATTATTGAAATAAGTAATACTTGCAGTTGTCAACAACAACTGGCCTCTAATCTGGGGATGACTGAAGTCAAACAGAGCAGGCTAGAGACAAGAGAGTCAAGAATCAAACAGAAGTTTAATTGTAAAGTGATGGAAATAGCTTGCAAGTAAGGTGGCAAATTGGAAACATGTTCTGGGGCCCTCACCCTAGTTTGGAGAAAACCCATCTTACTGTGGGGAAATTCAAAAATCATTCTAGTACCTGCACATAAACTGTAGTCCTGACAATGAGGAGTGACATTAATAATGTGACTAGTTTGATCCATAGCAGGGCTTCGTGACCAGAACTTGTCCAAGATTGTTCAGTGTTTCATCAGACTCAAAGAACACCTGGTTCTGGTAAAAGCCGTGCAATAATTATATGAAACACATCTGGGATTTTGCTGTGGTTAAGATCATCCAGAGGATGAACACAAAGGATTGTTCTTATGTCAAACTCAGGGCACAGATTGCTGGGTTTTAGCTCTGGAAAACAGAGTGATTCCTAAAAATCCTGACACAATCAATGGAGTACATAAGATGTAGGAAAGAAATATTGAAAGATAGAGAAGAAGATAAAAGAGGAGGAAAGGAACTTACATTGTAGTCTGTCCTTAGTCTCTAGTACTATCTCAGCAGTAGCACAACTGTTTTTACTCACCCTACCCCCTTGATATCTCCCTCCTATTAATTAACTTCTCTGGGTTGGTGAGGTTTAAGGGCCACAGAAGAAGATCTGGCAGAATCATTTAGAAAAGCTGAACATTTTCCTTAAAAATATGACAGTCAGTGTTTGATTCCATTTTTCCATTAGAGCCACAGGAAACACTTACTAAATAAATCTATGTAGCTCAATAGTAGCATGATTTGCTATCCAGTTAATCACATTTCAAACTCCAAATATAAGACAAGAATAGTCCTCAGTTCATTATACCTGTGCTCAACTTCAGATGGATATAAACTTCTTTAATCTGCATTTCTCTAATTAGTAATGATCTGCAGTGTTTTCCCCTTATGGCTACAGATAGCCTGAGTTTCTTCCTGAGAACTCATTTGAGGACTAGCTCTTATTCCTATAAATTTGAATAAATCCTTTACATATCTCAAAAAGGAGACTATTTTCAAAGAAACTCTCTGCAAAGACTTTTGTCAATTAATTGCTTCCTTTTCAATCTCAGGTTTATTGTATTTATTTGTGCAAAACAACTTTTAAATTTATGGAATCAAAATTATACACTGCATCTTCAGTGATCTTCTCTTTTCTTTGGGCATGAGGTTTGATTCCATCCATAGATCCTGTTTCCCTAATTTGGTCAGGATATGATTTTTAAAAGAATCCACTAGGAGGGAAAGGAACCCACATGTGCAAAAATATTTGCAACAGCCCTTTTTGTAGTGGCTAGAAAATGGAAATTAAGTGGCTGTCCATCAGTTGGGGAATGGCTGAATAAATTATGGTTTATGAATGTTATAGAATATTATTGTTCTATAAAAAATGATCTGTAGGATGATTTCAGAGGGGCCTGGAGAGACTTGCATGAAGTGATGCTGAGTGAAATGAGCAGAACCAGGAGATTATTATACACGGCAACAACAAGACTATATGATGATCAATGATGATGGATGTGGCTCTCTTCAACAATGAGATGATTCAAACCAGTTCCAATTGTTCAGTGATGAAGAGAAGCATCTATACCCAGAGAGAGGACCGTGGGAACTGAATGTAGATCACAATATAGCTTTATCACTCTTTCTGTTCTTGTTTGCTTGTATTTTGTTTTCTCAGATTTTTTCCCTTCTCGAAGATAATTGTATAAATATGTATGCATATATTGAATTTAACACATATTTTAACATATTTAACATGTATTGGACTATCTGCCATCTAGGGAAAGGGGTGAAAGGAAGGAGGGGAAAATTTGTTTTGCAAGAGTCAATGTTGAAAAATTACCTATGCATATTTTAAAAAATATTTTTCTTTTTTTATTATAGCTTTTTATTTACAAGATATATGCATGGATAATTTATTGCATTGACAACTGCAAAACCTTTTGTTCCAATTTTTCCCCTCCTTCCCCCCATCCTTTCTCCTAGATGGCAAGTTGACCAATACATATTAAATATGTCAAAGTTTAAGTTAAATACAATATATGTATATATGTCCATACAGTTGTTTTGCTGTACAAAAAGAATCAGACTTTGAAATGGTATACAATTAACCTCTGGAGGAAATCAAAAATAAGGGAGGACAAAAATAGAGAGATTGGGAATTCTATGTAGTGATGCTATGCATATGTTTTAATAATATAATAAAAAAAGAAAGTAGATAAACAAAATGGGAAAAATAAATAAATAAAAGAATTTACTGATCCATGTGGAGCTATTAGTAGGTTTGACATGCTTGTCAAAATTGAATTTCTTCCATACTGCTATCCAATTTCTCTAGCAGTTTCTGTCAAAGCTGTTGTTCTTCACTTGTTTTAGTCACATATAACTGTCTATAAACGCCATTTGGAAGACATTTGGAGGGAGTTGCCATTTCCTTGTCCAGATAATTTTTTTACAGATGAAGAAACTGAGGCAAACAAGGTGAAATGACTTGGACAGGATCACACTGCTATCTCATAAGATCTCATCCAAGTAACTGGGTTATTTGTGTTTATTAAATATTAGACTACTAAATATATTCATCTCAATGTATTAGGTATCTAATCTCTTCCACTGATGTCTCTATTTTTTTAACCACCACCAAACTGCTTTGACAATTGCTATTTTTATGGATAGTTGGAGAGTTTATCTCTATTACAAATAAATAATGGCAACTCTTGGTTTTGGATATATACTGTAGCTTCCTCTCATACTCATCAGATTAAGAAAGATGACAAAAAAAGGAAGATGCTTATGGAACTGTGAGAAAATAGGCCCATTGGTGGACCTGTGGTACCAGAAATTCTAGAAAGCGATTTGAATAATACACAAGACATTACTGAATCACCTTTAACTTATACTACTACTAGGTCTATACCTTTGAAAAGATTAAAGTAATAGGAAAAGGCCTGTGTGATCCAAAAATTACAATCAACAGAACTGGCAAAATTATCCATTGAATGTGTGAGAAAGGACCTTCAATAATAGCTAATTAACTCCATCATAGAAATGAACAAACTGAGACCTAGCTAGGTAGGATGATCTGCCTAAAATTATACAAGAATGTCTTGCAGAGTTAGAACTAGAACCATAATCCTCAAACCAGTGTCCTTTTCCTCCTCCTGAGCGAATAAATCTAAATCAAGAATTGGCCATTTTCATAAGCTTTGTTTTCTGCCTCTTTTCTAAGATGATCATTCATTTTTCCCATATGAATAATAAAGTCCACTCATATTTTTTTTCTTTAATGTATTTTTATTGTGGCACACAGGATGTGGATAGGAGTGATACAATGTGTGGTTTCAGACTTGGTTCAAACAATTCCCAAATCCCACTCTTTCTATTGGGCTAACCTTTCTTTTGAAACATCACTTAGCTATTAACAGCACTCAGTCCTCCAAATCTACTTTCCAAGACCAAAAATACAAAAAGGTTAGTTTCTACCCATAGAGATATCTTTGCAGCAGTCTGTCAACAATGGATCTTTCAGGTTCAAAGCCACAGCACGACAGAAAATGCATTTGCTTGCTAGCCATTTTAATGGAAAACATTTGACAGAAGTGAGTTTCAAAGGTGAAAGCACAGAGCAGCATATAAATGAAGGCAGATAAAATGCAGGTATAAGCATCGACTTTTCCCCCACTCCCCCTCCTCAAAAGCGACATTAATTGTACAATAATATGGGGAGGAGGGAATCGGCAGACAAATCAGCTTTTGAAGACAGAAGCAGAAAAACATATAATCGATAATTTCTGCACTAACCCACAGCAGGTTAGCTACCATACAAGCATCAGCATTTCATAGGATATGTTAGGCATGGACAGCTATGAATGTTCTATTTAAACCAAGTTCTTAACCGGTTGGAATCCCTCTGAACCTCTAGATTTCTAAATTAAGATCCCCAAAGTAATATCCAAGAGACCCATGTTGGATATAGTTGCCTCTGTTAGGTATAATAGTTGCTTTTACAATTGGCATCAAATTTTAATTGAGGGGCTTTAAAGCTAAGAATTTCAGGGCAGCAACAAAGAGTCCAGGAACTAAGCTGTAGACCCAGAATCACCACTAGTGCAATTTTGTAGGCCAGATGTAAAGGGGCTCGGGGTGAGATTTGTCTCTTGATCTCCGTATCTTTAGACATCTTGATTACACAAACGATAATGATCTGTTTTTATCATCTGCTCCACTGTAGTTGCATTTAGATCAATTAAAGGAAAAAAAAAAGCTATTTGCTGTTGAGCGTATTAAGATGTACTTTCTACCCATTTCACGCTGGTGACCTCACTGGTGCTCTAGTTCATGTGCCCATTTACTCAGTGGGGTACATTTAGTCCTTCTTCCCACAGATCTCACCACGAAACCCATACTCTGAACAACAATTTTATGACTTTGTACTGGGACCAATGCACTGGTATTGCTAGAGCAAACTTTAGGATGTTTTTCTCATCCACTCAGCCTTATTCTTTCTGTTAATTACTGATGATATTTAGAAGGATGGGGGAAATGTTATGGGATGGGGAGAGAGGTAGGGCAAGGAGAGGTAAAGGGTGGGGGAGGATAGGCAAGATTCCTGAATGATAACTTAAGCTTCGAGTTCCTTAGAAAGCACCAATGGGGGTAAATGTATTATTTAAGAAAAGGGACAATTTGATTTTATTTTCGGTATCATGAGATTCTGAGATCAGTAACCTGGCTCCTCACTTGTCAGCTGCACTTTGCTTCAATGCATATTTGAAACTCTTTAAATTAACACACAATAGCCACAACAAGGGATTATGATGCCGTTCCAGGATGCCTTTATTTGCTAATTATTGCACATAACTTGGGGTCATTATTTTCTAACCACCAAAGGTTTCCAAAGATTAATTATATTTTTATCAAGTTTAACATTTATATCAATGAGTTTGTTTATTCATGGTTTTTTTTTTAATTGTAAATGTCTGAATTATCCACACTGTCATCAACCCAGAATTCATAAGCATGTACCATGCGCAGTCTGGCAGCAAGCCAGGGAAGCTATCAAGAAGCACACCAAATACTCTTGCATAGGGGAAGACATTTAGCATAACAATCACTTTCAATCTAAGTCATCTCAGATTAATTAATTTTTTTTTGTAAATATATGGTTTCTTATTCTTTACAGCATTCAGTGCTCAACAGATTGCGTAGTGGTGGGATTGTTGACCTGATTGGGGGGGAAACCTGAAATAGTCAAGGAAAAGAGAACTCAATCTTTCTTCTTCTGCTCTACGGCTTCTTCTCCAGCAGC
The DNA here is from genome assembly GCF_016432865.1 of Antechinus flavipes. Classification (NCBI taxonomy): domain Eukaryota; kingdom Metazoa; phylum Chordata; class Mammalia; order Dasyuromorphia; family Dasyuridae; genus Antechinus; species Antechinus flavipes. The sequence continues at coordinate 18,129,397 of NC_067399.1, read as the reverse complement.
ATCATCTTCCTTCTTCTCTTCCTCCTCTTCAGCTTCCTCACCTTCCTCTCCAGCTTCACCACCTTCTTCTTCCTCACCTTCTTTGTCTTCAGATTCATCCTTGGCACCTTTTAAAAGGGGCATGAGATAGAAGGGAGGGAAGATCAGAGTTAGAAGCAAAACATGTCAGACTCAACTAGGTTTCCAGTAACCAAGAGCTGAATTTTTACACTCTAGGGTCACTGAGCTAAAACTGACTTTGGGCAATTTGGCCACGCCTCCCATTTTACAAATGGGGAAACTAATACCCACGTGACTTACTTGGGATAAGCCCAATAATAATTGTCAGAGATAGGATTTGAACCCAGACCTCTGCCCCCAGAGCCACTTCTAGACAACAGAAGAACATCCTCTATCCCTATACTTACATTATCTACTTCATTCCCATTTTTCAAAAGCAGACACATCAAACAATCCCATTGAATGGATTTTCATAATTGAACACTGGAGGCTCATTGAAAAGCTATCCAATTTACTTCTGGAGAGCCAAAGCCAGACTCTTCTCAAGCCCTAATCCCTGAACTTTCCTTCTCTTTAGGCACTTGATCCAATATACTAGTTTTGGGCACATAGAACAATAGCTGATGCTGTACAAAGAACAGCAGAAGAAAGGGAAGAGCAAATTTTAAGAAAAAGTTTAGATTTGAAAGTGCCCTTTTCCCCTTTCTATTTAATCTTCTCCTCCTCCATGTTCTTCTTAGAAAAGAAAGTCATGTAAATGATTTTGTTTAATACATTACTAATAATTGCAGAAAGTATGAATAAAACCCATTAGGCACAAAGTGCCACCAAAATATCAGGTTCAATGTTTCCACTTCTGTAATATTAGGAGATTGAACTTGATGGTCTCAATTTCCCCGCCAGCTACAAATCAATGCTCCTATGTTCTTCCAAGTTATATCCTGCCCATGACATTCTAAAACAGATTAATCATAGGTCACATTCATGCTAGCATTCCATATTGAACAATTTCATTTGATTCCTAACAACTCTGGAGTAAGAAGCACGATTATCCCTATCTTGCAGAGAAATAAACTGAGGCCCAAGAGGTCAAATGAATGATGGTCCAACAATTAGAAAATAATAGAAGTAGAACTTGAGTCAAATTTCAGGAAGCTTTTGATTATGACTCATTTATACAGAAAATCCTGGGGAATTTACTTTCTAGCTTTCTTTCCAGTGAATTTGATTTTTACCTTCTTCCTCTTCACCTCCTTCTTCTTCTTCTCCCTCCTCCTTCTCTTCTTCCTCAGCCTCTCCTTCTCCTTCAGAGGGGGGCTCGTCTTTGGCTTCTTCGGCTTTGGTTGCCTCAATGGTCTCCTCCACCTCAATCTGTTCCTCTTGGACGTGACTGGTGTAGTATGAGGGGAAGGCACGGGCAGACATCAAATATGAGCTGGTCTGGAGACCGCTATAAGCGGAGCGCCCAAAGACCTGGGAGCTCTGGGAGTAGCCACTAGTTAGACTTCCAACGCTGGTAAAGCTCAGGCGAGTCTCTTCACCTTCCAATAATTTCCTAGGGAGCAAAAATAGTGGGTGGTGGGGAGGAGAAGCATGTGTTTGGGAATCAACAACACCATATTCTCTAACTATAAAAGGAAAGGCAGAAGGAGTAATGCAAATTTTAGCTAGAATTTTCCAAAATAATAGAATTCAAAAGTCAGACTAGAATATATCAAAATCAGATTTTAAGGAATGATCCCATGCAATTTAAAGTTTATATTATCCACAATATAGTCTGAGGGTGGGGGGGAACCCTCAAGAGTTAACAGCAAAAAAAATTAAATTAAATTAAATTTAAAAAAAAAGTTAAAGAAAATAATTTGGGATTCTTCAACTTAAAAAATTGCTTTAAACATCAACAGCTTTTAAAATATGGCTTGTAAGTCTTGTAAGTCTTAGACATCATCTAATTCAACCCTTCTCCACCGCCATTTTACATACCAGGAAACAGTATTAGAAACTCTTATACAGAGCTTAAATCTGTTTCTGCAATTCCTGCTTTCTACTCCTCATTTTGACCTTGACCGAGGCTCCCAGCCATATAAGTAGGAAAGGCAGAATTCAAAGGGAATATCCCATGCTTCCCAGTGCTTGCCTTTCTCCACAGTTAAAGATGGGAAGCTCTTAAGCACAAACTGTCTTCTTGGTCAAAGGATGCCTAAAACTTTGTTACTGAGAGGTTAAGAACCTTTCTTGAAAGTCTTCACAATAAAGATACTTGGTCTTTCAATGATTTATTTTCCTTCTCCTGTACCGAGTATAATGAATTATCTTCTATTCTCTCTTTGGTTTCTACTGTCACATGAAAAAGCAGTATTTCTCCCCAAATCAGAAAGCAGATACAAGACCTTCTTTTTAAAGAAGAATCCATTTTTAATGGTTAAAATTTGGATAAGTTAGCTGTCTGATGGCAATTTTATGTCCAAGCCATATTATAAAAGCTGTTGATGTTTAAAGCTATTTTTAAAGTGAAAAATCCCAAATTATTTTCTTTAAGCAAGGGAAGAATCTTTGGGAGTATGATGAGAATTACAGAGCTTGCTGGAAACAGTCAACAGACATTTATTAAGGGCTTACTATGTGCCAGGAGAGCTGATTGTACCCATTAGAATTAAAAATAAATGTCAATATCCAAATTTAGCTCATGGTTTTCAGCCATCTATGCATTTCTGAGGAAACTGGGTCAAAACCTGAAATGGAATACCTGTCAAAACAAGATCTTGGAAAAAAAGAAATTAACAGGACTACCTGCAGAGTTGAGTGCCACCCAAAATTTTAAGATGTTCAATGTCAAAGACTTAGATCTGAAAGGATTGTTAGGAGATGTTGAATTGGACTTACTCAGTGTACAAGTGAGCAAACTGAGGCACCATTAATTAAGTGACTTGTCCAAGTGCTTAAGACGGGCTTTGAATCCAGATCTTCTTGACTTGCCCACTCTGTCTCGGAATGACAAGTCTTCCTCCCAAAGAGTCTGACCTGGAATTAAATTCCAGTCCTACCCCAAGCTTGATAACTGCTGCAGATGTTCCCCTCCCCCATTCATACCTGTAGGCTGCAATTTCAATATCCAAAGCCATCTTCACGTTGAGCAGATCCTGGTATTCCTTCAAGTATCGAGCCATCTCACTCTTGGTGGTTCTCAATTCATTTTCCAATTTGTTAATTGTGTCCTGTCAGGAGTGGAAAAAAAAAACAGACCCTGGAACACAACCCACTATTTCTTCTCCAAATGTGTATTTCTGAAAAGAGGAGGTGGACCTCTTAGCACATTTTTTGGTGGGAGATTCTTGATCATGGGCTGTCTACCTGTTGTGTGGTCGGCTACTGCCTGGGCTCTGTGCACTCGGAAGTGATTATATTCTCTAGAAGGGCCAGAACCTTCCTGAATTCTGTGCTGGCTCCCAAACTGCACAGTCATGGCTCACCTCTCGAGCTCCACTTGCTGGAGAGGCTGCCTCCTCGGACCTGCCCCACCCTTTCCATCAGGGGCTGAAAAAGCCAGCTCTTTTGTTAGAGGCAAAGCCCACCCTTTTCCCCTAGAGGCCAGGAGATGGTCGCACATCAGCACAGCTCTTCCCTGCTTTTCCCTGCATCTGGGACGGAAGCCAGCACAGCCACAGAAAGACAAAGTCTGTTATTCAGCAAATCTTCAATTAAACTTAATGGTGACCAAGATGCGAGGCGGCTGATATAAGGACAAAGGAGGGTTGCAGTTCTTTATAGAGAACCAGCTTATCTCTTCTCCAACAACCGACACCCCCTCCTCCTTTCACTATGAGCAAGCTCCCACCCCTCTCCCTGACAGTTTTTTTCTGCAAGGCATTTGGCTGGCTCTAAAATACTTCTATATCAGCATAGGGATAAGCCTGATGTTTCCTTTGGTACCCAGAACTCGCAGGGGGGAAAACAGCTTCTAACTCAGCAGAGCAGCATCTTCTCTGATAGTTAAGAGTCTTGAAGGGAGTGACCTGGGGCATTAATCATTTATTTAATTTGTTTATTCAGTTATTATTTAATCATTTAACTTATCCAGGGTCTAACAGCCCTTGGGGTCAGATGTGGAACTGAAACCCAGATTGTCCTACCTTGGAGGACTAAGCTATGCTTCCCATTCTAGAAATGCCATTTATCATTGACAACTATCGTCAATAATAATCATCTTCATAAATCTCTAAAACGAGGGCTTTAGAATAATCTCCAAGGTCTGGCCCTGCTTTAATGTTGGAACAGGGTCTCATCTCGCTCTGGCGTCCTGCCCCTAGTGCTCCGATCCGCTGCCTTCCTTCTCTAGGAAGTTAGCATCCCTTAACTGGACCACGTTATCTTAACTTGATGCATCAGTGGGGATGAGGTTGGGGGAGGGGAGGAGTTAGGGAGGGGATCGATTCATAAGTACTGCCACCTATTGGAAGAAGGGGAACGTTCAGCACTTTTACCAACCGGACAAATAAGAATAGAGCAAGTCCGCGTGTGGGAGGCGGGCCCTCCCCCCCCTCAGCCTCCCGCCCTCCACCACACACAGCCAGGGTGGGGCGGTGCCCTAGTTGCGCACAGCGACCCCTACCTCCTCCACCCCCGCCCCTAAGGGGACGCTATCCTCCCTCCAAAAGCTCTAACACCTGCAGTGCGCACTTCCCTCCCTCGCGCACCCTCTCCCTGACCCTTCCCGCTAGACAATGAGGCAGGCTCCAAGGGAGCGTCCAGGAAAGCCTTGGGAAGGTAACTGGAGAACCCGTCACCCGCTTAGGTAAACTGCCCCGCCCTTCCTGCCTCAGTTTCCTCTCAAGTCAAGAGAGGCGGCAGCATGAAATGCCTACTAAGTGGCTCCGAGCCTCGTTTTCCCGGCTGTCCAGTGAGAAGGTTGCCCTCCAGAGTCCCGCCCCCCTGCCAAACCCAACTCCTCCGCTCGGCGCGCGCGCGCAGTTCGTCCGGGTTCTCCCCCTCCGGTCCCGCCCCGCCCCCTCGCAGCCCCCGGGTTCTCCCCCTCCGGTCCCGCCCCGCCCCCCGCAGCCCCCGGGTTCTCCCCCACCCCCCCGCCCCCCGCAGCCCCCGGGCCGGGCGGGGATTACCTGCAGGGCGCTGATGTCTGCGTTCTGCTTGTCCTCCAGCTCCTGCAGCTGCTTCTCGAGCGCCTCGTTCATGCCGCGGCACGCCTCGATCTCCAGCGTCTTGGCCTTGAGCAGGCGGCGGCTCTCGGACACCTCATCCTTGGCGGCGCGCACGGCGTCCGTGTTCTTGGCGGCGCTCTCGGTGAGCACGGTGAAGCGGCTCTTGAACCACTCCTCGGCGTTCTGCATGTTCTTGGCGGCCAGCTTCTCGTACTGCGAGCGGATGTCCTTGAGCGCGGCGGACAGGTCGGGCTTGGCGGACACGTCCATCTCCACGGAGATCTGCGCGTACTGGATCTGCGCCTGCAGCTCGGCGATCTCTTCCTCGTGCACTTTCTTGAGGAAGGCGATCTCGTCGAGCAGACTGTCGATGCGCTTCTCCAGCTCGGCGCGGGCCAGGGCCGCCTCGTCGGCCCCCTTGCGCGCCTCCATCAGGCGCCCCTCGGCGTCCTCGCGGCTCAGCACCTCCTCTTCGTAGCGTGCCTGCAGCGCTCGCAGGGTCTCCTCGAGGCCGTCTCGCTCGCCCTGCAGCGCCTGCTTCTCGGCGCTCGCGTCCTCGACGGCCAGCCGCAGGTCCCGGATCTCCTGCTCGTAGAGGGCGCGGAAGCGCGACGGCTCGGCGTGCTTCTGCCGCAGCACCAGCAGCTCGGCCTCAAGGACTTTGTTCTGCTGCTCCAGTTCGTGGACGCGCTCGATGAAGCTGGCGAAGCGGTCGTTGAGGTCCTGCAGCTGCACCTTCTCCTGCGTGCGGATGGACTTGAGGTCGTTGCTGATGGCGGCCACCTGGCTCAGGTCCAGGCTCTCCAGGCTGGGCAGCAGCGACGCCGAGCTGGACGAGTAACTGCGGCGAACGGAGAGCGCTGCGGACGAGGCGGGGGCCGAGTAGCTGGAGTAGGCCGAGCGCGCGGCGCTGCTGTAGCCGCTGCGCACCGACGAGATGTGCACCCGTGGGCTCTCGGCCGCGGTGCCGGCATAGCGCCGCTTGTACGCCGAGGCGTAGTAGGGCTCGTAGCCGAAGGAGCTCATGCTGCCGGGGTGTGGGGTCGGGGGGCCCGCAGCCGGCCGGCCGCCTGCCGCCTGCCCGGCGAGACCGAGGAAGGAGAGAGATGGGGAGAAGGAGAGAGGAGGGGAGGAGGACGGGTGGCTGTGTGCGGCTCGCCGCTGGCTGCCCGCCTCCTTTTATACCCGAGCTGGGACTGACGCAGCCTCCGAGCCCGCCCTCGCCTGGCTGCTTGCGGCAGCCAAAGAAAGACGTTGCGCAACTCCGGAGGGCGGGGGAAGAGCGGGAGCGAGGGGAGAGACTGAAGGAGGGAAGCTGCGCTCAGTCCGGGAGCCGAGGGCTCGCTGCCCCACCCAGCCCCCACCTGCTGGTCCTCTGGGCTCCTCGCCTCTCCGCCAACCTGCAGCGCCCGGAGCCATCATTTCCTCCCGCCTCCATTTCTTTTCTGCTCCCCTTCCTCGTGGGCACACCCACTGTGCCATCCCCATTCCATCTTCTCAGCTCTAGCCCTCCTGTGCCATCTCCCTGTCTCCCTCTTCTCAGCCCTCGCCCTCCGCCCCGAGGCCATGACATCTTGCTCTTAGCCCACCCCTGGCACCTCCCTCCGGGACCCCAGAATTCTCAGCCCCTTGGTCCCCACGCACCGAGCCAAGCCCATTAAAACGCCTTGACCCACTGTTGCTTCAGCTGTCTTATTCCCGGGGACACTGCGATTTCTCCGGGGAGCCTGAGCTGAAATATTCTACATCCTAGCCTAGGATGTGGAAGAATGAAAAGGAGAACGGGTCGAAATACACGTTCTTAACTAGGGGTCCAGAGAAGGAACGGTGACGGATTTCAAGGAGTCGAAGCTGGAAGTCTCGCAGCTTTGTGTCATTAGAACCAGTGTCCTTTGTAACCCTGTGCAATTTATTTTTATTTAAAAACGTTCCGAGAAGGGCTCTGTAGACATCACTAGACTGCCGAAGTGGACCAGAACACAAAAAGGGGAGAGGAGGAAAGCCTGATGGAAAGAATGACAGCAGCCAGAGGCTTTTTCTCCTCAAAGTATTAGCAATTTCCCTGACCCCTTGGTGTCCCTGCCACGCTGCATAAATCGGGCCCCTGGGAAAGTTGCCTTCCGGAAGGAAAGCACATTTGTTTTCCATTTCCGAATTCAGTTTTGCTTTAAACTTGGTTGCGTTTGGATTTGCCTTTTTGTTTGTCCCCTCTTCCATACGGTTTTTTTTTTTTAAGGCCTACTATGCACCAGGACCTTTGCTAAGTGCTGAGAGCAGCTGGGGGAGAGAGAGACTCGGAGACAATAGCTTGACTTTCCAAGCAAAGAGAATGTGGCTGTGATTGACTTCTAAAAGCGAGCAGCACGCTAATGCGGAGAGGGAGGCTGCCGACTGTCACTGTAGCTGTCCCAACTGCCTTAGCCTCTCAGAAAAGCTCCTAGGGGCTAAAGCTTGAAAGATTTCGGAGTTTTTCCTTTCATATCCCCCCCCTCCAAACAGTTCCGTTCACCAGATTTAGAACAATCAGGCAGACTCTGACCTGTCAGAGATCCTAGGTTCCAGTCCCAGCTCTGAGACGTTATTGCCTGTGCAATACTGTAATATTCAAGCTGCTCGCGCTTCAGTTTCCTTTTCTGCAAAAGGAGAGAGTCGAACTAGCTGATCTCTTGGGACTCTTTTCAGTCCAAGGTCTGGGATACTAGAAGATAACGTTTCAGTCTCCCGGCATCCTACAATTACGGGCTAGCTTCTCCGGAAGAGTAATGGTTAATCCTCCAGTTCAGTACAGTGCCTTATTATTCGTCTGCAGGCTGAAAATAGCAAGCTAGTTTTCCTCCCCCGCCTGTTATGAATGATAAAACAGGTAACAGTTGCTGGGGAAGAGACTCCATGAGGGTACAATATATTTCTTTTTCCCCTATTTTTTTTCAGGCATTTTTATCTAGTCAAGGGACTTCCCTCTGCAATCCATGCAGAGCTGAGAAAGAGCCTGAAGCAGAGTTTTCAGAGGAAAAGGAACTTTTTTTTTTTTTTTTTTTAATAAAGAGAAAACAGAGTACCATGGATTTTTCTAGCCTAGTGACTGGGATTTCTTAGCTCAAATAATGCCATATTTAACAAAGTTACTAGAGGGTTTGCCATTTTCTTCTCCTACTCATTTTACAGATGAGGAAACTGAGGCAAACAGAGTTAAATGACTCACCCAGAATCACACAACTACTAAGGATCTAAGGTTGGATTTGAACTCGGGGCAGAGGAGTCTTCTTGATTTAAGACTTGACCCTCTATCCACTGTACCTGGAATCAGGAAGATCCTGTTTCTGATGAGCTCTTTGGGGATTGTCAATCTGCCCTGCAAATTTCTGTTCCGATTTAAATGAGAGTTCACAATCTGCATCAGTAAAGTGAGTCCTTACAGGGAGAATTCTAATGAATTCAATTATGGAACCAAAATAAAATTTTGAAATTTGAGAGGAAAAAAAAATGGGTGTGCTTAACTATCTGAAGGATTCTCATGGGAAAGGGGACTCGGACTATTTCTCTATAAGTCCAAAGAATGCTTTTTTTTTTTTTTTTTTTTTTTTTTTTTTTTTGCTAATGAGTGGAAGTTTTAAGAAGACAGACTTTACTTCCCCCTAAGAAAAAGCTCTAACAAATAAAGTTATTCACTATTGCAACAATCAGTTTAGTTTTCTTTTGTGTGTTGTCCATTAGAATGTTAACTTCTTGAAGAGAGGGACTCTTTCCTTTTGCTTGTTTTTGCATCCCCACCACTTACTGTTGACCAACATTCAATCAGTCTCTGCTCCAAGGCACCCACACAGCTACTAAGTCACAGTATTCTAAAAGTCCAGATCATATTGTGCCATTCCCTAATCAAGAAGCTTCAGCTAATCCCTGTTTGCCTTATTGATAAAATAAGAGACCCTCCATTTTGCATTTGAAACCTTCACCATCTGCCTGTCTTTTCAGAATAATTACGATTAGGCTCCCCCTCATACACACTGAATTGTAATCAAACTGGTCGGCTTGCTGATCTTGATACATGACATTCCATTTGACCCAATGCTTCCCTAAGGCTTTCCCCTATGCTTTGGAATGCTTTTAGTCTCCATCCCCGTTTCTTAGAACCCCTAACTTTTAAATCCCAGCTGAAGCAATATCTCTTGCAAGAGATTCTTTCGATTTCCTCCAGCTGCTTCCACTCCCTGGAAAATGTTGCATTTTCATTTACCTATTCATATGGTTTAACCCCTAGATTAAAAAAAAAAATGTAAGAGGGCAGGGGTGATTTTGGTTTTGTTCCATGCCTTGCATATAGTAAGTATTTAACAAATACTCATTTTAATTGTTTTAATTAATTTAATCAGATGATTTTCAGGGATAAAGTGCTGGACCTAAAGTAAAGAGAAAAGTGGACTGGGTTCTTAACTCTGGCAAATACTAGTCCTGTGACAATGGCAAGTGACACAACAGTTCTGAGTCTCAATTCTCCCAGTGGTCAAGGAATGAAAATGTTTACCTTCCTTCCAGTTACTAATGAGTTAAGATTTAGCAAGAGCTTTGTAAACTTTAGAGTTATGGAAATGTCGATTATATTGCAATAGAATGAGGGGAAGGACGGCTCTACCAGGCTGGAAATTTTTAAGAGGTATGGGGGAGGGGGGGGAAAAGAGAGAGAGAGAAAAAAAGAAGGGCGGGTAGTTGGAGCCCAGCAACTAAGTTTTGATTGGTTCCTGTTGTCGGCCAGTCAGAGGACCGCCTGTGATGGCTAAACCCGGTCTGGGAGCTAGCCTTGGTCCTAAGAAATGTTACAAGGAAGGTTTAGCAGGATGTTACAGTGGGGGCTGGTTATGCTATATTGAACATATCAATAGTTCTTTTGTTTTCTTTTGGGGGAATTTGTCTGGGGTTTTTTGTTTGTTATTGTTGCTTTTTTAATTTAAAAATTACAAAGCACTTTATCTACATATGGTGGGACGGGGCAATGTTGAACTGGATGTATGCTTGGATATAATTAAAAAGGAACGGAAATGCCATCGCTTATATTAGGATCAATTCTCTTTGTGCATATAGGAAAGTCCATTTGCTATGGGCCCCACCCCTCAGCTGTTTCAGGTTCCCCCTTCCAAGACTTGTGTCTATTGGGACCTTTGCCAAGGAGGCTCCACACTGCAGAGGAAACCTCCCTATAAGAGACTGAGTGAGATAAAGAAAAGAGATTACAAGGAAAGGAGCCCAGTAGAGGATGACCTGTGATGCTTAGCTCGCATAGAGGGTGTGTGTGTGTGTGTGTGTGTGTGTGTGTGTGTGTGTGTTTGTGTGTGTGTGTGTGTGAAGCATGACATTCACGACCCAGGGTGTGTACTACTATGGGTGTATGTACCAGGGTATTGTGGAGATTCAATACTGGAGGATGGAAGTAAATCCCAGTGCATATTTCTTTCTATTTATTTTCCCACATACATTATATTTGTTCAGTCATTTCAGACATGTCCAATTTTCTGTGACCCCATATCTTTATGTGAGTAAATCATAGGATCACATAATCCTAGATCTAAAGCTGAAAAAAAAAAGAAAGAAAGAAATCTAGCTCAAACCTCTCACTATATATAGGAGGAAACTGAGATCCAGAGATGTTAAATAGCTTCTCCAAGGTCACAGAGTCAGACACGTTTGAAATGACTGAACAAATATAAAGGATGGAGGAGCAGGTTTGTTAAGGGACAGTCAATTCTCCTAGAGCCTCCACAGCTGTAGATCGTAGCATCTGAAGGAATTGCAGGGCAGCCTTTGTTGACACAGGTGTTTCAGACTGGGAACGAGATAAATTGGAGGCAGAGGGAAGAGGAGAGAGGTCGGACAATGCAGCAGTCTCTCAGTCAGAGAACAGCAACTGCTTCTCAGTCTCCTTGTATCATCTTCTCCCAAGAGGAGCACCCTTGTGAGTTGAATCTCCAGCAGCCATTGTGGGTGGCTCCCGTGTATTCCAACACAGGTTGTATAAGAGTGTAGCTCTTTTATTTAACAAGTGAGAGAAGATGGTGTTGGTATATAAATTGGTATATAAATGTTTCAGATGGCTTTTTCTTCTTTTTTGCATTAAAAATTTTAGAGGAATGATGGAAAAAAAAAACTATTACCAGATGGCAGTCCCCTCCTTCCCCTATATGATGCCTCCCTGATTCACTGCCCAGTAAAGGCAAGCCTGACCTGATAACTTGAGGATGGGGCCTACACCTCCTCCCATGCCAATTGTGGATTATTTGTTGGTTCAAAAAACTAGGTTTTTGTTTGTTGTTGAGTTGTTTTGTTTTGCGTTTGCCTAGAGAAGAGGAGATTCAACTTTGATGTTGTATTTGAAGGATTGTTGTCAAAGATGAATTAAACCTGTTCCATTTGGCTGCAAAGGACAGACCTAGATGCAAGCTGTAGAAGTTGCAAAGTACCAAATTTAGTCTTGAGGGGAGGAGAAACTTCCCAAAGTTAAATGACCTGCCTTGGAAAGTGGTGGTTCCCCCTTAAATATTCACTTGTTTAGCATATTATTACAGGGAAGGGGAGAAGAAATATTTCATTATGTGTGTGTTGGATTAGTTAGCCACAGTGATCCCTTCTGACCTTTCAAATCTGTGATAATAGAGGACAATAATTATTCACAGCATTGTTGAGGACAAATCACTTTATAGACTTTTTAAGTGGTTTTGAAATCGGAGATCAGATAAATGATTGATCCTCAACAAAATTAAAACTCCAAGCTGAACTTAACAAGATAATGAGTTAAGTTCGATTTTTGAAAGCTATATCAGTTCCCAGGAAATCTTTTGTATCTGGAATTCTTCCTTTTAAATCTAAAATCAGAGACTTGAAAATGAAAAAAGGAAGGATTCAAACATTCATAAAATATTTTATGAGTCAAGCACTATGCTAATTACAGAACTAATGTCAACTTGAAAAAAATGCTTTATACCCAATGAAAATGACTACTTTTGAACATGTGAAAATATTTTTTTGAAGAACAGAACTTTAAAATTACTATTGCTAATTGGGAAAGGGGAGTTTAAAAAAAGAATTAAAAACTGAGAAAGAGTAAAACTTCTCAGCACCCAATTAACACATAATTACTTGAGCTTGTCATCCTGTGACTTTCTTGAAAGTACATGAATGAAATCGATAGAAATGCTAATTTTCCCAGCATCATTAATACATACTTTGTTTGTGCTGGTTGTTTTCTTTTGTACTTGAAGAGAACCAAAATGACAATGTACAATGTGTCCAACTGTGGTGGATCAGAACAATGTGAATTCAGAGGCTCTATCACAGATGGGGCACAAATAGCCCATATATTTGTGTTAACAACAATTCAGTTACAGATTTTAGATTTAGAATTGGAAGGGACTTTACAATGCTATTTCACAAACTTTTTTTTATAAATAAAAAAGCTGATGACCAGAGATAAAAAAATAACTTACTGCAGGTCACATGTTAGGTAGGATTTGCACCAATGTTCTCTGCTTTTAATCTGGAGCTCTTTTCACCACATCAGTTATTAAGAAAGTGGAATATTATTAATTTTAAAATGAAATTAAGTTTTATAGAATAAAAAAGACAGATAACAAAGAGCTAGAGCTATATTGAAAACAATAAGGTCAGTGTAGTTAGTTTTCAGAGTACTTGGATGGGAGTAAAGCATAATAAGGTTGGAAAGGTAGGAAGGGGCCAAATTCATAAAAGGCTTTAAACACTAACCAGGGTAATGTCTGTTTGATTCTAGAGTTACTGGAGATTGTTTAGTATGAAATGGCAGGGCTAGATCTGGTTTTTAGGAAGGTCATGTTGGCAGCTAAATAAAAAAATGGTTAGAGAGGGGAGAGACTTGAGACAGAGGAACAAATCCACACACCATTGCAATAAGCCAGACATGAGGTAGTGTCTTAACATGCTTCCCATTAGACAATATAAAATATAAGTTCTTAAAAAGATGCTATGAAATTGGATGAAGAAAATTCACTTCCAGATGGGTTGGAGGAGAGAGAATTGATGTAAAACAGTTTATAGACATTATGTGCAATTATAAATGTCATTTTATTCTTATTATCCTATATGCACAGAATGATGTATTAGAACACTATTGGCTCTAGAATCAAAAACACCATAATTTAAGTCTTGGCTTTGGCATTTCCTACCTGGGAAAAGCCCCCAACTTCTCTGAGCCTCAGTTTCTATGTAAATAAAATTAGAAGAACAAGTTTGAGCAGGGTGGTTTCATGGATTGGGCACTTGATTTGGAATCAGGAAAACTTAGACTTTAACTCTGACTCAAACAATATAAAGGGCTGAAACTCTGAGTTGATTCACTGAGGTCAGAAAATGGAGTACTTAAGGCTAATTACTGATTGGACAATATTCTATTAGCATATGCTTGGAAAATGGCCTTCCCACTATTCTATGCTGGTTAAATCTTTTGGTGTATGCAGAGAATTGTGGGAAGGATTAGGGGGTGGAGTAAGACAAGCCAGAGTCACTTTGATGGTAGATTAGGAAAAAGGAGGTCGTGGAGATCTTGCATCCATCCCCTTCACTTCTACCCCTAAAGACCAAGAATAAAGACCAAGGACTTTTGCTTATCCTGACTCTGGCTGATTCTAAGGTACCCAGGGTGCAACTCGGTCTTCACAAAACAATGAATAATTGAGTGACTGGTTGGACAAATCTGACTTATCTGGGGCATCCATGGATAAAGTCATTAACTTCACAAATCCCTTCAAACTCAAAATCTATAATCTCTTGACTCCTATGCTATATGACTCATAAAAGTTGTTGTAAGGGAAGTATTTGCACACTTAGAGATGTTCTAGAAATGTAAACTAATATTCTGTTTTTGGAGAAATAACAAGTTAACCTCATATCCAGAGTTCCTACTACATTATAGCCATTGCTCTTTGGACTAAGGGACTACTTTTCTGTCTGTGTATACATAGCACTAACACAGTACCTAAAATATAGTATATTCTTTTAAATAATAATAGCTTTTTTTTTTATTTTTCAAAACACATGCAGAGATTTTCAGCATTCACCTTTGCAAAATCTGGTGTTCCTAGTTTTTCCCCCTTCCTCTTCTTCCTCCCATACTCAACAAGTAATCCAAAATAGGTTAAACATGTGCAATTCTTCTAAACATATTTCCACGTTTATCAAAATATAGCAATTTTAAATAAATATTTGTTAAAATTAGACTAAATTCTGCAATCTCAACCTGCTGCCATCTATTCAGAAACCTTGGAAATTGCTCCAAAGTTCCAGTACTAGAATAATTTATAATATAAGATTAAATGGTATCAGGACTACTTGTTCTGGAGGCTGAGGACCCAGTTTCAAATCCAGATTCTAAAGCTTGCCTCCTATATATAAGTTATTGCCCCTCCCTGGTCCTCAGTTTTCCTATCTATAAAATGGAGTTGGACTAGATTGAATCTGAGACCTTTCAGCTTCAGATCTATAATTCCATAATAATCTACATTTTAAAAATAATATATTTGTGGGAGTATGAGGGTAGGCTATGGAGAAATAAAAAACCTACTTTTCTATTGTCATTTCAGTAGGCATCAGCCTTTCAGTTTGGTCACTTAAACCATCAGCCAAGGCTGACTGTTCTGGAAATGGCTGTAAGGGAATACCATCCTCCCCCTGACCCTTTCTGTTGTACCACTACAAAAATATTTTCTGCAGCACATAACTTCCTCCTCTTGACCTTCCTGGTGGCTAAATGAATTGATCTAAGATCTATTTTTTTTTTCTGTGTGCTTGTGCAAAGACCAAGGGTGAGCATTTCAGCTTTGGACAGAAAATCCCAGAGGTCAGAGCTTTTCACAGCCAAGAGAGAGACAGCTCGGTGCAGCGGCTTCCTTTTATGCCAAAGCTTCAGTGCTGGGCAGATACAGCAAATGTGGCTCTTGCTGATTTCACTGATTGCTGTATCTACACATAGCAGCCACAGCAAAAAATGAGGATGTCAGAGGTCTTGAGAGAGCCTTTTGTGTTCAAATAAGCTAGACATTCAAAAGGGATTCTAATCATACAAGGCTCACACACGACAATGACTAGCTGTGTGAGTGGCTGGACAAGTTATGATATATCTGGGGCTATATCTTTTCATCTATAAAGTAAGGAAGTGGACTCATTGACTTCACAAATTCATTCAAAATCCAAATCTATCAGCCCTTGATTCCCATACTATTGCCTCATAAGATGGTTGTAGGGGAAATATTTTACCCACTTTGCGATGTCAACTTGTTCTTTCTACAGGTATAGTCAATAAATATACACGAAACAGCAGAAAACAATGGAAAGAATAAGGATCTGGAGGTGGAAGACCTGGGCAGGAATTCCACCTTGAATCCTTACTAAATATAAGACCCCAGGAAAATGAATTAACTTTCCTGGGACTCAGCTTTCTTAGGGGTTTGTATTATGTAGATTCTAAGGTCCTGCCCAGCCACTATTGGACATATAGTTCAATATATTGGACAGCCACTATATTCACAGCATCTGCCCAATCTGCAGTACATAATAACTATAAACAACATAGATACAATCCTTAGGGAAAGGACTGGAGGTTCAATTTGGGAAACCAGGCACACACACACTTGAAAATTAAATAGTAAACAAACATAGGCTATGCAATAACAATAACACATACACAGAGGTATGCTGGTAAATGTTTTAACAACCCACTCTGTAATAAAAAAAAAGTATTCATGACACAGTTTTAAGTTTTATTTGAATGATTAACATTTTCTCTATTGTGTTCTTATGTCTAGAGGCGATCAGCAAAACAATAAACTAACACCTAATTTGTAGTACTTCCTTATTTCAGACATGGAAATGTTTAGGCTGGAATTTTAATGTGCAGCTTTCTAGAGCTGGTGAGAACTGTCTCAAGCACACCCCTGTACATATACAGAAATTTAAAAAGTTGGCAAAGCACCTTGCATATATTGCTTCATTTACTTTGCATTGTTTCTGTTGAGCCTTACAACAACCCTGTAAGGCAGGTACTATTGTGATCCATATTTTAAAAATAAAGAAACTAAAGGTCAGGATGCAATTAGTCCTTTAGTTCCTAACTAAATGACACAGTAGGTAGAGTATTGGATTTGCAGTCAAGAAGAGTCAAGTTCAAATTCTCTCTCTCACACTTATTAAAATGACCTTGGACAAATCACTTAACCTTGTTCTGCCTCAGTTTTTTTTTTAATTTATAAAATGGAGATATTCGTAGTACCTATTCATAAGATTGTGAGAATCAAATGAAATAACACCTGTAAAGTGCTTTAAAAATCTTAAAGCATGATACAAGTGCGCCCTATTCTTATCCATGTTTTCGATAAGTTTCTTATCCATATTAAGTTCAGTTCAAGGCAGCTCAGGTTGACTGAAGGTTCAGAGATGATCCATTATACCACACTTTTCAAAACAGGATGCAAATGGAAAGACAGTTTAAAAAACAACTAGTCATGTTACATTCATTTTCCATATGGGAGGTCTAGAAAAAGAAAATTTATTGACTATGGTCAGATAGATAACAATAACAGAGGGAGAATTCAAACCTAGAGCTGTTTGCCCACTCCCAGCCCATGCTGTAATTCCTTCCTGAATCATAAGATTCTAAATCTAGATCCTCCCCATCAAAATACTTTATAGATGAGGAAATTGAGACTAAGGATGGTACCTGACTTACTCAAGATCACACAACAGGATTTGAGCATAGATGTGTAACGTCAGAATTAGAATTCGTAGATTTAGAGTTGGAAAGGTCATGGAGATCCACGCCACCTTTTCATCTGACTGAGAGGAATGGCATTTCAAAAGTGGGAGATCCCTGGCAACTAAAGTCACAATAAAAAGTTAAGGTTCAAAGTCATCGCTCTTTGATGAAGAAGTAAAGTTGGATAGGACTCAGAGTGGTGAGAGTCCTTAATTCAAATGCTAGCATTGGCAGTCCTCACTGTATTGCCATAAGAAAGTTACTTGTTTTTTTTTTCTCTGCCTTGATTTCTGTAGAATGGGTATAATATCTATAACATTTACCTCCCAGAGTTATTGTAAGGATTTTTTAAAAAGATATGTGGAAAACATTTTGAAAATCTTGAATGAACTGATGCTAAGTGAAGTGAGTAGAACCAATAAAACAGTGTACCCAGCAAGAGCAAGATTATGTGATGATCAACTGTGATGGACTTGATTCTTGTCAACAATAAGGTGATTCAAGGCAATTCCAACAGACTTGTGACAGAGTGCTCCAGAAAGAAAGCTATGGAGACTTAATATAGATCAAAGTATAGTATTCCCCCTTATTGTTTTGTTCTTTGCTTTTATTTTCTTTCTTGTTTGTTGTTTCCTTTTACCTTTTGATCTGTTTTTTTCCTTGCGCAGCATGACAAATATGAAAATATCTTTAGAAGAATTGCATATGTTTAACCTATATTGGATTTCTTGCTTTCTATGGGAGGGATGAGGAGGGAATGGGAGAAAAAGTTGGAACGTAAGGTTTTGCAAAGATGAATGTTGAAAACTATTTTTGCATATATTTGGTAAAATAAAAAGCTATTAAAATGAAAAAAAAAAAAACAGAAAATCGTGAAATGCTACCTAGATGTCAGCTATTATTTCTTAATATGTCAGCAGATGGCAAACATTGTCAAATGATACCAAGCAGCAAAACCCTGAATATAGGAATTATGGAAGGATTGTGATCTATCTCTGTGAAGGGAATACCCACATGTATAAAAATCATCTATGGGGAAATAGTATGATATCGTGGATAGTACCCCAGATTTGGAGCCCAAATTTTGGAAATTTACATTTCTTCTCTAAGATTTAGTTTCTTATCTGCACAATGAGGCTAAAAACATTTAAGGCATCATGGGTATGTTGTAAAGTAGATACCTTGTAAATCTGAAAGGATTACAGAAATTTGAGTTGGTTCACATTAGCTCCCTTCACTCATTCTCTATTTTAAATTGGCAAACTTATTCCCCAAATGCAATCTTCCATCGTTATCCAGAGTAGAAATCCAAGCAGCACCACAGCAGCCTTGGCATCTACTTCTGCTGACAGAGATCACAACTACTGAAGATGTGGAAAAGAAAAATAACACCACCAGAGTCGTTAGTGTTGTCAAATTTATTAGCCACAATCTAAGCTAGCTACATGGTGATGTCATGGATAGAGTGTTGGGTCTGAATTTAAATTTAGCCTCAAGACACTTACTAGCTGTCTGACTCTGGGTAAGTCACTTAATCATGTTTGCCTCAGTTTCCTTATCTATAAAATGCGGAGAAGAAAATGCCAAACCACTCCAGTATCTTTGTCAAGAAAATTCCAAATGGAGTAACAGTCATACATGATTGAAAACAATGGAACGATAACAACAGTAAAGTCTTAGGCTCACAGAATCAGAGATAGAGGGAACTTCAGAAACTCTCATTTTGCAGATGAGGAAACTGAATCCCGAAATAGTGAAAATTGCCCAAGTAGTAAATAGCAGAGGGTTTGAACGCAGGTCTTCTAACTCCAGATCTAGCTTTCTTTCCACTTGATTACCATTTGAAGAACAGATGCAAGCTGAATAAATTGGCTCCCTCCCCCTTTATTAGCAGCTCCAAAAATAGCTATCCATCACCCTAATCATTTATCACTACTGAAATGCATTAAGGCAAATCTCCACACAGAGTTCTAATGCCTTATTAAAGGGAGAAACACCTGCCCCCAAAGAGCATCTGAATATTTATGGGGAACCAAGTGCAATTGTTTTTATTATCAAATTATCTCGCATAACAGAAAAGAACACACTAAAAAATCAGCCCTCACACACACCCCAAACCATTATATCCTGGAAATTTAATAAACTTTGCAAGCAAATCATATTAGAATAATATATGTGCATTCTAAATAGCTCTAGGAAGTTAAATATGTGTTTCCTGGAATTTTGAGCTGGAAGAGAATTTAAAATCACATTTTGCAAGCTTCATTTTCCAGAGAAAAGAGATGGGAAGCTTTTGTTTTTCACTTAGGAAGTTTTAGAGCTGAGATTTGAATCCATGTCTTCTTTCTTAAGTATTTTGTGGCAAACAGTGAATTTTTTTTTTACTCTATTTCATCAGTGACCTACTGCTGGATTATTTGGCTCACTTCTGAGTTTTTCTTTTAAATTATTTCTGACAGCAAATGAGTTCCTGTTTCATAAGAGACACAAAGTAAAACAAAATCACTTTAAATGTATCTAAGAGTTACAGATGGAATGGACCCAACAGTCATGTAATCCAGCATAAAAATGTAGAAATTGAAGCCTAGAGAGGTTAAGAAAGGACATCTAAAATCACACAAAAATTACTGACAGAGCCAGGTTTTGAAGCCACATCTCTTACTTTGCCCATTGAGCTTTCCTGCCTCCCAGATGAATCTTAGATGTCTTATAACCCAATTCCTACCTGAACAAGATTTTTTTTCATTATTCATGACAAATTGTCTTCCAGAATCTTATTAAATACATATCTCATGTCTCGGGGACGCTATGGAGGAATATAATGAAACTAACAGCATCTGGATATATGTGTAAAGAAGTTAGAGAAGCTCCTTCAAAATGTCATACAACTGGGTTGCATACTGCTGGCTCTGGAGTCAGGAGGACCTGAGTTCAAACCCACTCAGATATTTGACATGTATTAGCTGTGCAAACCTGGGCAAATCCCTTAACCCCGATTGCCTTATCAAAAAAAAAGAGTTATTTATGACAGTTTTGGGACTTCCTTAGAAAGTTGGTCAGGAAAAAGGATGATTATGAAGGGATGGGAAGTGAATCACTTATTTCTGTTGCCAGTCTCTCTTGCATATCACCTTCCTTCCCTAGACTTTCTTTTATCTTCTCAGCTGGATTCCAAGAAGAAAAAGGGACATTAGGCAACTTTTCCCATCCTGGCTCTGGGCCTGAATGTTTAATCAGAAGACTCATTAACTTTTTTGACATTTCTGGTTCAGGATCCAACCCCCAGCGTTCAGACTAAATGCCCTCCTTGCAGAATTTCAAGTGCATCCCTAATTTCTGAAATCAATAGAATGCTGTTTTCTCTTGTAGGCTATTTAGAGGATGAAAATGCTTAAATTATTTTCTCAGTCTCAGTTAAGGTGATCAAACAAATAAGGTCACAGTGCAAGGAAAGTTAGATTCTAGTGATAAAGATGGAAAATTCTAGTCATTTCAAAATATTCAGAGATAAAGAAGCTAGATAATCCAATGGGGGATTTTTCTTAATTCCCTCAGTTTATAAAATCATAGATTAAATCTGAAAGGGACTTTGGAAGTCACTTAGTCCAATGTGTTCATTTTACAAAGGAGGGAAAGAAGTCTCGAGGATTTAAAATTCAGTGGTCTTTCTATTGTGCTTGTAATGACATAATTCAACCACGATCTGGAGAACATTATTTTTTTCAGTCCTGATGGAGTTATATGGGGTTACACTCTCTTAAAGGCCATCTTTTTGTGCAACATTAGTCTGTTAGAATCTGGAACACCATAGAATAGCCAGTTACCTGGCATAAAAGAAAGGGATACCTAGAAATGAGGAAAAGTTGTTTGGGTTTAGGAAAATGAAATGTGAATACTATATAATTATGACAAAATCTAGGTTCTGTTGGAGATGAGAAAATGAATATCCCTTCTTTGCAGAAGTGAGGGACTATGGGTGTGTGGTTTATCATAAAAATAAGACCAGGACGGCATGTTGGTTAGTTTGTTAACTAATTTCCTCCATTTTTTCCCTTTTGTGAAATAAAATTCCAAAACCCAAGAGACAAAGAGAACAAATGTCCATCAGGAAAAACTGGGCTTAAATTTTGCCTCTGACCCATATTTACTAGAATAAGTCACTTAGCCTCACAGTGCCCCTGGGAAATTCTCTAAAATGTTTGCCTAGAATAGCTGCATTGAAGAGGGAGTGTCCACACTGGCTACACCAATGAAATCCTACATCTGATTATTGGGGTGTTTTACATTTATTTGTACAAGAAATAGCTTTCCAGGTACAGGAGGGAAAGGAATACATTCAGAATTGAAAATGAAATAAAACACCCCCAAAATCAATATTTTAAAGAAAATAAATGAGAAAGTGAGAAATCTGAGTCATTTTGGAACTTAAAACTCCCCCTTTCCTCTTCTTTAAATTAAATTTGCATGAATATAAAAACAATTTAATAGAAAAATTAACATGAGTTCAGTAGACAATATAGTGTATATTTAATTGGTCTTCTGTGCACTTGTGTCACCCCAAAGATTATAAGTCCCTTGAAGACCAAGAATGTTTGGGCTTTTTGTGTCTTGTTTTGGCAGTACTTAGCACAGATGCCTGGCATCAGTTTGGCTCTTAAGAAATCACCATACAATGGAACTGACTTGTAAAATACACCTCAATTCAGTAAGTGGCTCCTTGGCTTCAGTCCAAGGCTGATGAACTATACATTCTTTTTGAATGCTGAAATTATAGCACTATGAAGTATAATAGAGACTTGATGTTAAGTGGTTATACTATTCAGTAGTTATATGACCTTGGAAGGAAAGAAATAAGCCTTTATTAATGATCAGCTATGATCCAATGCTAAGTAAAATCTCATTTGAACCTCACAATTACCCTAGAATCATATGCCATTATTAATTTGATTTTAGTTGAAGAAACTGAGGCACATAGCAGTAAAGGACTTGGCCAGGGTCAGGTAATCAGTAAGTCTCAGGGGCTTGATGTGAACTCAAGTTTTCTTGATTTCAGACTCAGTGCTCTATTTTGTTTTCAACATTCACCCTTGAAAAACCTCGTGTTCCAATTAATTTTTTTCTGCTCCCTTCTCTCCACTTAGATGGCAAGTAATCTAATATATGTTAAACATATGCAATTCTTCTATACATATTTCCACATTTATTGTACTGCACAAGAAAAATCAGATCAAAAAGAAAAAAAATGAGAAAGAAAACAAAATGCAAGTAAACAGCAACAAAAAGTGAAAATACTATGTTGATTCACACTCAGTTCCCACAGTTTTCTCTCAAGATGCAGATGGCTTTCTCCATCACAAGACCATTGGAACTGTTGGTGCTCTATGTTAAGTATTTCTTGATGAGTTTTTAAATCTAGTTCTGGCTCTACGGGGAGTGTTGGGGGTGTTCTGTGGCCAGTTGGTCATGTGTTTGACACTTCTGATTTGGAATACCGAGAGACTGAGATTTGCCCAGAGTCATATAAATCAATTGTCATTTCTACTGGAAGATATATGTCAATCTACTCCCCCATAACTCCACTCACCACTCCTGGAATTTTCCAAACAAAAATTCTTCCTGCATTCTGGCTCCAGAGGGAAGAAACAGGAATGATTGGTAGATGTTACCAAAAAAGGTAAATCAAGCATTAATATTGAAGAAAAAAATTTCCCTAACAATTAGAGCTGTCAAAATATGGCAAGAACTGCCTTGAAAGGTGGTGGATTCTCCCTCCTTGGAGATCTTCCAGGAGAAACTTAAAGGGATACCAGTCACGTGTGATATGGTAATGGTTCCCTTTTCCTATGGATTGGATTACAGAACCACAACAGTCCCCTTCAACTCTCAAATTTTGTAATTTTTAGTTCAACTCTTTAAGGGATGATAAATCTTCTGAACATCCAACATTCTTAAGGGAAAAATTCTTGGTTTCAATATAAGAAAGGAAATGGGTACTATCTTGTAATAAGAAATATACACCACAGATATAGTACCAAGAGCATATATTTGACAGCAATAACCACTCATACTTTTCTTATTTTAAAAGGAATAGTAGAGATGCCATCTAAACAAGTGAATATAATACTGAGACTCTAGCTAATGAGGAACTTAATTGGGGAGTGAGATCTTGGAGTTTTGAAATACTTTGGGGTAGGGCCACTACTTGACTTATTTTTACATTATACTTGAATGTCTCTGTATTTTTCCATCAACATAGCAGGTTACTATTTACCCATGTCTCTTTCTTCTCTTGAATTCTTTACAAGATGTCCAACTAATAGGCTGGAGACCATCCTCTAACTCCTTGATATTATAAGAGTAGTTTGTAATGTTAGTAATAGCTGACACCACGTTAAATGGGTACAAACAAAATCAATACACTATGTCATGACTACCAAAGTCTCAATTTTCATCCATCATATAAGACTTGAAGGAACACACTTAGTAGTTCCATGCAACCAGCCTTGACTACAACTTTGAGGCTGATTTTTGAGATGCCCATGGCTGTTAGGGTTTCTGGGGTTTTATACTAACGTAGATAAATGACACTGGAGCCATTGATAATCCACCAGCAGAGTCAAATTTATTAGAAATTTTAAATTGATCAATAATAAGTCATCTAGAGACACAAGTATTGGTAGAATTCCTTCTCTGTCAGGGGCTACACCTAATAGTGATAATACGAATTCAATCCGATTTCATCACCAGGACTTAGAAGTTTCAATGATTGTAACATTCCATGATTCTCAGAATTGCTTGGTTAAATATAAGAGTTTGGGAGGAATGGAAATGTTTAGTCATCAAATCTCTGCATAACAACAGCCTCAGATATCATCTTTATATTTTCATAGATCCCATTCCTATAATACCTTTGGCTTTTCAAAATATTTTTTTCACCACAGTCTTGTTCTGAAGATAATTGAAATATTATCATCAGATGTATGGAATGACATCCAAAATCACAGGGGTAGTAGTTTTGTGTTTTTTTTGGGGGGGAGTCACAGGGCTAAGGGGTATCTCTGTTTAATCATAGGGGATGCACTGGATGTACATGTAAGTCACTGCTGATTTACAAAATGGAAGATTTTTTTTACAATATGGTTTAATTCCATTAAATACAAGATTAATTACACTATGGTTTAAAACCTAGAGCTTTCCCCACTGAAGATCATTATTTTAAATGTTCCAATATGAAGTAAAATTAAGCTGCTGTTTTAAATTTGTCATTTATTTATTTATAAAAAGAGAAACAAATTTTATTTTATGTGTTTGGTTTTAAAGCCAGTATTAGTAAATGAATAACTTCTTTTCTAGGTTCTGATAAATTCAGGAGAAAGGATCATACAGTCCTGGAATCATTTGTAATTTACACTAATGAATCCTAATCTACAATAATGATCACAAAAGGGGTATTGTCTATCTCCCGGCAGCTGATCTCATTGACCATGAGTGAGAATCAGTTGAAGCCAGGTTGGCAGAAATCTGCAGGCATGGTATTAATAACTTATAAGTATTCAAAACAAATAAATGTCTGGGTGAGAAGAAGGACATGATGTGACTTGTTTCAAACTAAATGTTACAGTGATGCCCTATTAGATTTATTTACTCCATTGATAAATAGAGAAATAATATCCTTCCCACCAAATGAGCAATCATGCCATAATTAACATTTCTCTCAGAACTGAGTTCCAGGGAGTGTTTCAGCTTTTGATAGTGACAAGAGAGAACCACAATGACTAAAAAGCTGTCTATAATCTTTTCTCTGATTATTATATTCTAGGTTCTTAATCTTTTTTTCTCTTTTAAAAGTAGCTTATATTAGTCATATGTGGATATGACCTACCTTCTTTCCCTCCCAACGTGAGAGTCAAATATGTTTGCTTCCAGTCTATCAGATATTGTCATCTTTTTACTCAAAATTATTTCATTGGGGCAGCTAGACAGTACAGTGGATAAAAAAGAAAAGAAAAATAGTTAAGAAAAATAAACAGATACAATAACCTTTTTCTGTTAGTGTTTGCAACGCTCAATTCTACAGTCCACCACATTTTTGCTGAGGAGAGATAGGGAAGTTTAAATTCCCTGTTTTCTGAGATAATAGTATCCTAAATAACATAGATTTAGACCTGTCTAGAACCTTACATGTCATCAAGTCCAGTCTTATCATTTTACAGATGAGGAACCTGAGGCCCCAAACATTTAAATGACTTGTCCAGGATCAAATAGCTAATGCCTCCAGTCACATTTTAATCCATTTTTCCTAGTTCCAAGTCCAGTTAGAGTTTTACCCTCTGACCCATGGCCAAGATTGGTCGTTGAAATTTTTTAATGTTAAGCTTCATTTAGAGTTCATTTATGTTATTGTTTGTTGTACGTATTGCTCTCTTGGTTTTACTTATGTGCTGCAATTTGGGCAAATCTTTCAATGTGGCTCTGAATTCCTCATATTTGGTGATTCAATATAATTTTGTTGATCATTATCCAATGGATGCAAACATACTTCATTTCCAATTCTTTTATTCAGTTTTTTTTTTTTTTTTTACTCATAACTTTTGTTTTTACAACACAAAACCTCTAGATGGTACAATGGGCAAAGAGCTAGATATGGATTCAAATTCTTCCTTCAAATTCTGAAACACTTACTGTGTGGCCTTAGGCAACTCACTTGTGTTGATATTCTATTAGAATTTATTACTCTACTAGTAAACAGGGAATTAATATGCTTTCCACCAAATGATTTTTTTATGTTGCAATTCACAACTCCTTCAGAATTTAGTGATGTATAAATATGCCTCATTTTCCTAACTGTACAATAGGGATATAATAACACTTGCCCTCCAGGGTTGTTGTGAGGATGAAAAGAGACATAATTTATAAAGTGCCTGGAAAACATTAAAGTCTATATAAATTCTAGCTATTCTGGCTCTAATTAAGTTTATTCCCATGGTATCCCTCTCCTCACACTATCTCAGAGAGACAGTACTTGCAATAAAAAAAAGGGAAAAAAATTATCTAAACTATGAACATATGAAAAAGTCTGATGTTATATGAAGTGTTTCCATCTTTCCCCATTCCTCATGGCTCAGCATGTTCTGAAGAGTTATGGGAGGAAGAGGTGCCTTCTTATATATCATCTTTTCCAGGTCCAAGTTTGGTCATTATAATTTTGCAGTATTCAGTGTTTATTGTTTTGTCACTTATTATTGCCATTCTTGTCATTGCGCTTTCCATTTTCCTATTTCCATAATTATATCTATTGATTTCCTGATTCTTCTTACTTCTCTATCCTTCAATTCATGTGTTCCCTTACATCTCTGAAGTCCTTATATTCACTATTCCTTCATTCATAATACTATTCCATTGCATTCACATACTATTTATCCAGTTCTCCCTGAACCAATAGTCAGCCACTTTGTTTCCATTTTTTTTGTTATCGTTACTAAAGGTTCTTCTATTAACATTTTTGGGCATGTGGGATGGGGGCTTTCTTGCTCAAATTTTTTTTCATAAATAAAGACCATGTCAGTATTGTTTAGCAGAGACTCTAGGAAGATCTGAAAATCTGATTTTTCTGTGTATCATAAGGGAATTTAAAATAATCTGTCTAGGTAAAAAGTCAAAGTTGATTATGTTGACCAAAGAAAGATGGAGGAATACAAAAGGTGTCATTGATCAGAGGTGTGCTAGAGAAAGACTGTTCCCCAAATAGTCAGAGAAGTATCTTATTCAATTAAAGTACAAACTGTGTTCAGTCCTGATGTACAGTTGTTAAATTGGCCCATCTTCTGAAACAATTTAGTATAAAATATAAATGTTTAGAAGCAAACCATCAGATAAGGATCTAGACTGCTTATGAAAGCTCATTTATGCAACCTTGATTTTCTTTACTTTCCTCAGTATTAACTCAGTATGGTACTGATTTTAAAATCTCTGAAAAGAGACACTAGTAAGTTTATATGATATATCTGTTTCTCTCCATGTGTGTATATATGGGCTCATGGTTAGTCCTGTAGCTCAGGCAACCAGACACAAAGAATATCAAGTGATATCAAGATAGGATTGATAGTAATAGTAACACTTCCTATTAACTTGTCTTATAACTAAAACCTAATCCTTCCTTACTAAGTATACTAACCTGAGTATGAAGAGGTAAATAGCAATGGGTATTGTAATGTGATAGTTGGTCAAATATATTTGCTTCCAGTCTATCAGATATTGTCATCTTTTTACTTAACATTATTTAATTGGGGCAGCTAGGTGGGGCGGTGGATAGAGCACCAGTCCTGAAGTTAGGAGGATCTGAGTTCAAATTTGACTTCAGACACTTAACTCTTCCTAGCTGTGTGACTCTGAGCAAGTCACTTAACCCCAATTGCCTCATCAAAAATAAATAAACAAACAAACATATAAATAAATGGCTAGATAGATAAATAAATGAATGAATGAATAAGTAAATAAATGAAAAACTAAATAAATAAATAAATAGATGAATTGTGCATTAGGGCCTAGAAAATAAAGACATAGACTCTTGATTCTATGAACACTTTCAATAATGTGACTCCTACTGATCTGTCCAGTTTTAATTCATACTAATCCCTTTCATTTATACATTCCAAACAAACTGGATTACCCTCTTTCTTCATCCCCCATTTTCATCTTTTCCTGTCCTGTTTAATACTTACTGGAATCAATTGCATTAGGTTTATTCAGGTTATTTTCTTTGCCTGGAATGTGCTGCCTCTTCCCTATCATCCCATTTTTAGGGAAGACCCTTCCTTTTTTAAATCCTATTTTAGATGATGCTTCTTCCACAAAGTCTCTTATGACTACCTGAAAAGATTACACTTTCCTTGCCTATCTCCCTCACACTTATCATGTACTTATTTATCATAAGTCAACAGAAAGTTTCCTTTCCATGTACCAGGTAGTGCATTAAATGTTGAATGATACAAGTACAAGCAAAAAGAAAGATATTCCTTGCTTGTAAATGCCTTGCATTCTAATGGGGGAAGGCCACACATAAAAGGAAGCAGAAATGAGAGAAGATGGCACCTACATAAGCTGGAGTATGATGATTGAAGAAGACTGAAAAGTTGGGAGCAGAACCCAGAAAATAATAAAGACAGCTGATCTGAACATTTTCCTTAAAATAATGGTTCTGAGAGGAACTGACAGAAGGGGCAGCAAGGACCAAGTAGACATCTAGGCTGAAAAGATTGCTGCAACCTAGTGGAGACTCATAATTTTTTTAGTACTTGTTCTCCTACTCCCATTGGCCTGGAAATTTGTTGAAAGAGATGTGTCAAGGAGGGGTTTTAGAACATCTGAAAACAGTCTTTGTCAAATTTATCTACCTATCCCCATCATCAAGGACAGAATCCTATATACAAGTGCGCTAAATTGATATACACAATGCATTTTGAATTGATTGTGATATTCAAGTCAACAATTATTTAATAAGGACCTACTATGTGTCGGTACTGTACTAAGCACAGTGTTATGGCAAGAGATATAAACACTGTCCCTTCCCTCAAAGAGTCCACATTTTATTTGGATAAATGGTGTGTAAACTACTATGTAAACAATAAGGATAACCTTGGATGAAAGGTACTAACATTGAAAGGGACTTAGCCAAAGAAAATGAATTTTTGTTGACTCATGATAAATGAATACATGATAAGTGTGAGGGAGAGATCCAAGGAAAGTTTAATCTTAGCTTTTATGAAGTTACTGGGCTAAGTGAGGGGAATATAATTACAAGGGGGGGAAAGAGGGCGCCTGCCCTCTAGGATCTTACATTCTAAAAGATGAGTCAACAAATAAAGGAAATTGAAAGGGGGATGATACATAGAAAAGATAAAAATGACCAAGAAAGGCATCTTATAAAAAGTGAGCTTTTAACTAAGATTTGAAGAAAGCTAAGGAGGCTAAAGGGGGAAGCTAGGTTGCTCAGTGGATAGAGTACCAGGTTTGGAGTCAAAAAGACTTATTTTCCTATGTTCAAATCCAGCCTCAATGCTAGATTTGTTAAATTTGGCAAATTGTCTAATCCTATTTGCCTTAGTTTCTTCATCTGTAAAATAGCTGAAGAAAGAAATAATGAACTACTTTAATTTCTTTGCCAAGAAAACACCAAATAGGGTCATGAAGAGCCAGTCAAGACTTAAATGACTGAAAAACAATGAAAGGAAATTGAGAATTGGAAACATTCCAGGAGGTCATGGAAGATAGCCTATGAATAAAAGGACTGAGCAGAGACATAAAGTGTTATGTTTGCGGAATAGGAGGGAGGTCAGAACTGAATATAGAGAACACTTTACTATAAACTTTACTAAAGTGTAAGAACTCTGGTAAAGGAGGGGAAAGACCATGTTATGAAGGGTTTTAAATGCTTAAAAGGGATTTTATATTTGATTCTTGAGGTACTAGTGAGCCATTGGAGTTTAGTAAACAGGGATGACTGATTAAACCTGTGCTTTGGGACAGTCATTTTGGTAATTCAAGGAAAATGGGCTAGATCAGAGAGAGGCTTGGGACAGGGAAGTCACGAAGAATTTTCCAATAGTCTAAATGTGAAGGGGATCTGTATCTGGGTGAGATCAATGGAAGAGGAGAACAAATGGTTTCACTCTTCACAGAAATTATTCTGAACACTTTCATATCTGGAAAAAAACTCTCAATCATGATATAAAAGCTTTTTTTCCCTCCTGCTTATCCTACATTTTGGAGGTAATCCCATTGTCTATTTTACAAACAAATGGATATTTTTGGGGAGAAAACAGGAGTAAACTCCATGGAGCCGTGATGGGGATGAGCAGTGGGGGTCATCGTTAGACCATGTGCCAGCCTTCCTGGACACTTCCTGGAGCATGTGATGAGTGCTGAAAACCTTGGTATATTAAGATGATGCAGTAATCCTTTGTTACCCATGATCTCAGCAGGGGAAGGGAACAAGTTAAAAGATGACCAAACACTAAGCCAAGATCTACCTGTTAAATATAGAGTAAAAGGGGGAAACAATTTCCACTCTTGATTTCTTCTTCTTTTCTCCAAAATCTAAATCAATGAACAAACACTTATTAAACATTTTCCCCTGTATCAGGCACCATGGTATGTATGAATGGATGACATAAAAATCTCTTGTTGGATGTTTATATGGAGAGTGGGGGCAGGCAGATGGCCTCCTTTCTCATATAACAGAGATGGCAGCTGCTCACACAGTGTGCACATGTTCTAGGCCCAGGAACCCAAATCTGAGCCTCAAGCTCTGGGCTGCCTCTTTGGCTTGTGTTGTTTTATTTTGTTTTTCCTGGGCTTGGATGATAAACCATCAATCCTGAGACAAATATCTCCAGATTGGAAGGGGATCCATGAGTTTGAGAGGTTGGGAGCCCCAGAGTGCCCCAGTCAAAGCTAAATGGCAATAAGAGCAGGTTTCAGCAACCACACCCTGCTTAAAGAAGGCTTCCTTAAAAGAATAAATCCAAATCCTTTCCTGCCTGACTAAAAATTAGAGACCTTGAAGAAAGAGTTTGGAAAGTGCAGAACTGAGATGAAGATGAATGTCCATTCAGTAGTCCCACTAAATACTCTTTGTTCTAGCATTTTAAGTACCAAAGTCTTAGGAGAGTGAAAGAAGAGTCAGGGGTTACTATCTCATACAGTAAATCTTTTTAAATGTTCATTTGTAAATCTATTGTAGTTTAAGCATTTCTTTTGTGTGTACATATTGGAAGTGGGGATAAACAGCTTCTTATATCTACTCTATTGTACATTTGTTTGGGGGGAGATGTTAGACAAGAAAAACCTTTAAATTATTTTCCTTGAGGCTTTGGTGGAGAAGCATGGTGACAATGAGAAAAGACTTTGACCTTTTTAGAACTCAGGCTCACTCAGCAATGCACCTAACACATATAAACCCAGAGATAAATCGTTTCAGAGTAAAGGGTAAAAACTTTGTCACCTGGTGGACTCTGTGAGATCATTTATTACACTGACAAAGTTAATTCCCTCTTCATGTAGTGCTTTTGTTCAACAACTTCCTCCTTCTCCAATGGAATGTTTCATTTCTCCATCTCAGAGTTCTTGTTTCTGATTACTGAGACTTCACTATTTCTGGCCCAAGTAGACTTACTACTTTATTTTTCTCTAAGTCTCTTATAGTACACAGTTGGATATAGCACTCTCATCACACTTTCAATTAAGTTGACCTTTCTAAAAAAAGATATATCACCCAGTTACTCTATGACTTCACTTTTAATCCCTTTCTTGAACTTTCCTGAACACAGTATCTCTCCCTACTCACTACTTCTTTATATCGATTGTCTTTCCATGTTAGAAAAGTACTATATATGTTTGAGGGCTGAATGTCTTTTTTAAAAATTTGAATCTTCAATACTTAGTATCATACCTGGCACATAGTGTTTGATAAATGATTTTTCATTCATTCAGGTACTACCACAACTTTTGACAGTTCCTGAATTCTTGTCCTTCAGACACTCCTTTCTCCAATCTAAAATTCACATAGCTCCCCAAAATGTTCCAAAGGCACAAATCTCTCCATGATATTTCCTTGTTTAAAAACATTAATGCCTCCCTAGCATCTAGAAAATAATAGAAATCTTCATCCTATGTCTTCCGTAATCCGACTCTAATCCATTTTAATAACCTTATCCCATATGCATTTCCATTTCCATGACTGTTTAGTGTAATGAAAATTTCATCCCACACTGCCAGCATTCACTGGCTGCCAGAAATGCAACTCTTCTCACCTTCAAATTTCAGATTCATCATTTTCTTTAAAAGTTCAAATCAGGTGCTATTTCCTCTATGTAACCTTTCCTAATTCCTCCACCACAACTGATAGTATACTCTTCCTTCTCAACTATTCTTTGTATACTTTTTATGAACTTCCTTTTGTCTTTCCGGTACATTATTTCCCCCTCCATCTTATCTCCTATCCCTACTCCAAAAGAATGTAAATTTTCTGAGGAAAAGGACTGTTTCAAAAGTTTAGTTTTATGTTTTTTTTTAAATGTACCCATTGTGCCTATCATTGTTTTGTACCCAGTAGGCACATTAATCAATGTTTACTAAAATGAATGAAAATAAACGCCCATTTAACTGATGAGGAAATTGAGGTATGTTGATTGTCCAAGATCACTCCAAAATAGTTGTAATCTTAGTGAAAATACATGAGAGAAGAATTGTGATACAACTAATTCAGATTTAGAACTAATGAATTTGAATTCAAATCTTAACTCAATCATCCTTTATTTGTATGACTTTAGGCAAGTGGCAACCATTTAAAAAAATTTAGCACTCTTATTAAAAGTTAGTTATTATTAATTATTAATAAAATAATGATTATTTTTAAAAATTGAAAATTCTCTCTCTTCTTCTCTCGCCTCCCAGTAAACAATCAGATATAAGTTATACAGTGTGATTTTGTAAAACATTTCCACATTAGTCATTTTGTACAAGAAGATTCAAATAAAAGAAAAAATTTTTAAAAGAAAGTGGAAAAAAAAAGTTCTTTCTCTGGAGGCAAATAGTATGTTTCATCATTAGTCCTTTGGGATTGAATTGTAGCATATTGCTGAGAATAGTTAAATTGTTCACAATTCTTTTATATCATTTTCTCCTGATTCTGTTCACTTCCTCATGTATCAATTCATATAAGTGTTTCCAGTTTTTTCTATAATCATCCCGCCTGTCATTTCTTATAGCATAATGATATTCCATTGCAATCATACACCACATTCTCAGATTGATGGGCATTCTTTTGGTTTCCAATTTTTAGCCATCACAAAAATAGAGCTGCTATAAATATTTTTTGTACAAATAAGTCCTTTTCCCCTTTTTTGATATTTTTGGGATATAGGCCTTAGAATGGTATTATTGAATCAAAGAGTATGTCCAGTTTTACAGCATAGTGCCAAATTCGACATAATTCCAAACTATTCTCTTGAATAATTACATCAGTTCACAACTCTACCAATAGTGTATTAATATTCCAGTTTTCCCACATTCCCTCCAACATCCAATGTTTCTCTTTTTTTAGACATATTAGACAATCTACTAAGAGTAAGGTGATACCTCAGATTTGTTCTAATTTCCACTTCTCTAACCAATAGTGATTTAGAGCATTTTTTCACATTAATATAGATAGCTTTGATTTCAATCATTTTCTGAAAACTGCCTGTTCATAACCTTTGACCATTTATTAATTGGGGTATGACATATTTCTATAAATCTGACTCAGTTTTCTATATAATTGTATAATTGAGAAATGAGACCTTTATCAGAGATCTTTGTGCAAAATTTCCCCATTTTCTGCTTTTCTAGTAATTTTGGTTAGATTGATTTTATTTGTACAAAAATATGTTAATTTTATGTAAGCAAAATAGTTGATTTTACTTTTTGTAATCCTTTTTATATTTTCTTTGGTACTAAAATTTTCTCTTATTCACAATGTGACATATAAATTTATCCATGCTCTCTTAATTTGCTCATGGTGTCACTTTTTATGTGTTACTATGTACACATTTTTACTTTATCTTGGTATATGATGTGAGCTATTAATCTAGATCTAGTTTCTGCCATATTGTTTTCCAGTTTTCCCAGAAGTTTTTGTCAAGTAATGAGGTTTTTTTCTAAAAACTTGAATCTTTTAGTTGAATTAGGTATTAGATTATTAAGATTAAGATTAGGCACAGACTACCATATAATAAAGTTAATCTAATCTATTCCATTAATTGATCACTCTATTTCTTAGATTGTTTTGACAAATACCACTTTATTTGGAAATGTTGACAAAAACCACAGTTTGAGATCTTGTATGGCTAGAATTTTAGATTTCCTTGATTTCCTTAAGCTTGAGAAATGAGAAAAAAACAACCCTGAAATGTACAGGTCACACAAATGGTCACAAAGTCATGGATGGGACTGCTCTGATTCTAAAGATCACACAGATTTTGCTGTCCCTTGAAACAAAAAAGCTGCATCAAGGAGGAATCTGAGAGAACTTGGTGATGAGGAAGTGAGGCATGTTCTACTCAATTATATCTATTCCCAGAAGGACCAAAGAAAAGTCATTCAATCTTATCCCAATTACTGACTCCAAAATCCATTAGTGGCTGGATTCAGGACCCTGGAGAGAGGTGGTAGTGTTCCCCTCATCTTCTTCTCTCACATTTAAGACATTTATTCTAGTAATACATATAGCCCCTCCTACCATCTCCAGTGTTTTGAAGTATTATTCCTGCCATTTCAGGATAAGTTATTGGATAAAGATGCATAGGGATGAGATGTTGTACATTTACCAAGAGATAAAGCTTAAAAGTGGAAATATATTCTTTTCCTCCCAGGGAAGTTCAAATTTTTAAGTGAAATGCACCCTCTAGTGACTCTGGGGGTTAAGCAATAACGCTTTATGCACAGCTCGCAGTGGGGGGTGGGGAACCTGATTTTTACAGTTGTCGTTTTTCATAGAGGATTAGAACTGTGACAACATTGAGACTAACTTAAAATTTTAAGCAGAACACACAAAGAATCAGATAAGAGAGAATCTGTGCAATATACTATAAGGTCAAACATGCTTTAACAAGCATGCCTTCTATTTTCTAGCCCAAGTCTCTTTTCACAATACCATGATTCTATCAAAAACATTCTAGCACTTAAATAATAATAATAATAATAATACAGTAAGTTCATATATTGTTGGAAGTAGCAAGGTCCTTAGAAGGCATTGGGTTCAACTTTCTTATTTTGTCAAAGAGAGATTGAATGGTAGAGTAAGTAAGGTTCTGAAGGGTACGCAGCTAGTATGTGACAAAAATAAGATTCCAATACAGACTTCCTGACTCCCAAGCAGACACACATGAGTTGTGTGCTCTTTTAATTGATTGCCTTTGTTTGTGTGGCACTTCAATAATGATCACAATGAGCAGAATTTAAATAATGATTTATGGTTTGCAAAGCACTCTACAGCCATTATCTCATTTGAGCTCCACATTATTCCCGTGAGGCTCTAGGCATCAATATTCTCATTTTACAGATAAATAAATTTACAACTAGAGAGTCTAAATGTTAAGTCCAGTGTTGAATCTATGATAACATGAAAAATCTCATTGTATTGAAATAAACATCCAATATTTATTAAATACCTACTATGTGCCAGTCACTGAGAATACAAAGAAAACTTGAAAATAGTACATTCCCTTAAAGAATTTGAATTCCAATGGGGAAATTACTTACACACACGTATGTAAATATAAGATATTCAAGACTATAAAAGACAATGCACCTTTACCTAAAACAACTAAGGAAATTTGCACCTGAAAACAATGAAGGAAAACTTCTTGAAGGAAAATCCTTAAAGAAAATCAAAGAAACAAAGAGGTAGGTAAAGTGGGAGAGCATTCTGATCAAAGGCAAGTTGTTCTAAACTACAGAGATGGACAGGGAAACATTATGTATGGGGAAGAGCAAATAGGTCAGAATGCCATATAGAGATGAATGATATATAAGTAGAGTGGGGAAAAAACACTATACCTTTTATGAGTTAAATGTTATGTTTTTAATTTGCAAAAAATTATCTGCTTTCTCTTCTACCTCAATCCACTGAAAAAGGAAATATATATATATATACACATACACCCTCTTTCAGGAGGCAGATATCATGTTTTATGATTGGTTGAACAGAATCGTGGACGGTCACTGCATTAATCAGATTTCTTACATTTTTCAAAGTTGTTTTTGTTTCATTTTTACAGTATAATTACTGTATAATTTCTTCTATTTCTATTTTATAATATAATTATTGTATAATTTCTTCTGTTTCTAACAATTTTTCATCAGTTTATAAAAGTCCTCAAAATGGTTTATTTTTAAAATTAATAATAGCTTTACTTTTTTCAGAATACATGAAAAGATAATTTAAATATAATTTTAAAAAACAAATACAAGATAATTTTGGAACATTAGGTATTGCAATTTTCTCCCTCCCTCTCCACCTTCCCACTCCCCTAGCCAGCAAGTAATTCAATATAAGTTAAACATGTGAAATTCTTTTAAACTACATTTATCATGTTATACAAGAAAAATCAGATCAAAAGGGGAAAAAATGAGAAAGGAAAAAAAGCAAGCATACAAACAATAACAACAACAACAAAAAGGTGAAAATGCTGCGTTGTAATCCACATTCAGTCTCTATAATCCTCTTTTTGGATGTGGATGTCTCTTTCCAACACAGGTCTTTTAGAATTGCCTTAAATCACCTCATTATTGAAAAAAAAATCAAGCTGATCATCACATAATCTTGTTGTTGCTATGTATAATGTTATCTTGATTCTACTCACTTCAGTTAGCATCAGTTCATGTAACTCTTTCCAAGCTTTTCTGAAATCAGCCTACTCATCATTTCTTATAGAAAAATAATTTTCTCATACATTCATATACCAAAACTGATTCAGCCATTCCTCAACTGGTGGGCATCTACTCAGTTTCCAATTCCTTGCCACTAAGGGCTACTACAAAAATTTGCATATATGGGTCCTTTTTCCTCTTTTATGATCTCTTTGGGATATAGATCCAGTAATGACACTGCTGGATCAAAGGATATGCACAGATTGATGGTCTTTTGGGCAGAGTTTCAAATTGCTTTCCAGAATGATTGGATCAATTCACAACTTTACCAACAATGTATTAGTATCCCAGTTTTCCCACATCCACTCCAGCATTCATTGGTACTTTTTCCTGTTATCTTAGCCAATCTGAGAAGTATGAATTGGTACCTCAGAGTTGTCTTAATTTGCATTTCTCTAATCAGTAGTGATTTAGATAATTTTTCTATATGACTTTAGATGGCTTTAATTTCTTCATATGAAAATTGTCTGTTCATATTCTTTCACCATTTATTAATTGGGAATGATTTGTTTTCTTATAAATTTGAGTCAATTCTCTATAAATTTTAGAAATGAGGGCTTTTCTCAGAAACATTGATTATAAATTTTCCTCAGTTTTCTGCTTTCCTCCTAATCGCAGCTGCATTGGTTTTGTTTATATAAGAGCTCTTAAATTAAATATAATCACAATTGTCTACTTTGTATTTTATAATGTTCTCTAGTTTTTCTTTGGTTATAAATTCTTTCCTTCTCCACAGATCTGAGAGGTAGACTATCCTTGTTTTTCTAATTTGCTTATGGTATCATCTTTTATGTCTAAATCATGAATTCATTTCAACCTTATTTTGCTAGGTGTTTATCAATGCCTATTTTTTTGCCATACTAGTTTCCAATTTTCCCAGCAATTTTTGTCAAATACTGAATTCTTATCCTAGAAGCTGGGGTCTTCGACTTTACCAAACACCAGATTACTATAGTCATTGACTATTGTATTTTGTGAACCTAATCGATTCCACTGATCCACTATTCCATTTCTTAGTACCAAATGGTTTTGATGATGGCTGCTTTATAATATAGTTTTAATCTGGTACAGCTTCCTTTGCATTTTTTCCATTCATTCATTCCCTTGAAATTCTTGACCTTTTGTGCTTCCAGTTGAATTTGAATTATTAAATATTGATTTCATTGTTGTTATCCAGTTGTGTCTGACTTCATAACCCCATTTGATTTTTTCTTGTCAAAGATACTAGAATGATTTGTTTCCTTATTCACATCTTTTATAGATAAGGAAACTGAGGACAGGGTTAAGGAATTTAGCTATAGTCACTCAACTAATTAAATGTCAAAGGTCAGATTTGAACTCAAGAAAAGGATTCTTTCTGACTTTATCCATTGTACCACCTGACTGCCCTATAATGTTGATATTAAAAATGTTGCTTTAATTCTGCTCACTTCACTTGAAATCATTTCATATATATTCTTTTACCATATTTCTTTGAAATCATATATTACCTTTTTTTCTCATGGCATAATAAAAATCTCATCACTCTTATGTAACACAAAAAAGACTACTACAAACATATTTGCATATGTGCAGCTTTTTCTTCTTTTAAGATCTCTTTGGGATATAGACCCAATGGTGATACTGCTGGATCAAAGGTATGCACAGATTGATTGTCTTTTGGGCATAGTTTTAAATTGCTCTCCACAATGGTTGGATCAGTTCACAACTCCACCAACAATGTATTATATAATGCAAAAGCTGCTCTACAATTTATGGGCTCTCCCTTTGTTTCTGATTTGCCACTGGAAGCTATGCAGCTTCATGCATAGAAGGAAATTCAGTAGCAGTATGAGCATACGCTATTCTCTTAACCTATCTTCATCTACATAATGGAAATAATAATACCTACAATTTTTACTAAATGTAAAGGTTTACTAAGCTCAACTAAATATATTATTTATTCAGATAAATATATCTGATAATATTCAGATATCAGATAAATCAGATAATCAGATAATATCAGATAAATATATTCAGATAAATACATCTGAAGAAGAAACTAGCAATATTTCAGGCAGAAAAGAAAAAAAATACATCAGATTTGGGGCAAGAAGCTATGAATATGAGACCTATCTTTAAGATCAACTCAACTAATATTTATTAAGCAACTATTATGAGCAAGCTCCTTTTCTAGGGCCTGGATTTGAAATATTTGAAGGACTATCATGTCAGAGAGGGATTATATTTGTTCTGCTTGGTTCCAGGGGACAGATATAGTAGCAGCAGATTATTGTTGTTTATCCTTCATTTCAAAGAAATCCAATGATATCACTTGGCTTGTGAGTGAATTGTATTTAAGTGAGTTGAACAAAGTCATCAGCTTGACTCTGTCTTCTCAAATATTTGGACACCAGTGATGAGACCAAAATCAAGGCTGATAATGGCCCAGGATGTGTTGGGTGACATTGGTGCTTTTCATGGCTGCTCAAGCAGAACCTGCTTCAGCCACCTTCATTACCATTGGAACAAATTGTTTTTATCTGCCCATTCTGCCCAGGGAAGTCTTCATGTGCTTGGAAGAGACATTCTCCTAACTCACCAATGGGCTTGAAACTTATGGGTTGCCCTCAGCCTGGTCTAGCCCATTTACTATGACAGTTTTACCAGGCCACTAAGCATACTACATTTTCTTGGAGTCATAAGGAAGAGTTGGATGGCAGATGGACAACAAAGATGGATGAACAGTCCTGAAAAATGCTGAGCAAACTCTCACACCAGAAGTGCTAGTCCTCACTTAGCACCCCATCCACCCCAGGGCAATGGGTATAAGTCCCAGAAAGACAGGTTTTGGCTCCATACAATAAATCAATTAAAAAGTAGACATCTTCTCATTCAAACCAGTTCCAATTGTTCAGCAATGAAGAGAGCCATGGCTACACCAAGAGAGGGGACTATGGGAACTGAGTATGGTTCATAACATAGCATTTTCACTCTTTTTTTGTTGCTCACTTGCATTTTATTTTGCTTCTCCTGTTTTTACTGGTTGGATTGGATTTTTCTTGTGTGGCACAATAATTTTATAAATATGTATGCATATATTGGATTTAATATATATTTCTATCATGTTTAACATGTATTGAACTATTTTCCATCTTGGGGAGGGTGTGGGGGAAGTGGGGGAGAAAATTGAAACACAGGGTTTTGCAAGGGCTAATGTTGAAGAATTGTCCACGTGTGTGTTTTGAAAAATAAAAAAGCTTTAATTAAAAAAAAAAGGTAGACATCTTCAAAAGTAGATTTCTTATCTGAGGAAATAGTGAGTTAGCTACAATACTTGAGCTGCTTAAATAGAATTTGGATAAGCATTTATGTCAGGGATACTCTAGAGTGAGTTCTTATTTAGCTATAGACAGAACTAGGTAATCAGACTCCTTTCAAGCTCAGATATTCTATTAAATGCATGCATGGTCTGAAAATGTAAAATAATCTCTTTAAGAAGCTGATTTCCTATAAAGTATGTGGTTTTGAGAGAGGAGAAGACATCTCTCTCTTTGGGAGGCATAATCTTTCTCCAAGTGACTATTCTAGGTATGTCCAAATAGGCATTAGCTTATGTGCTGGGGAGAAAACAGAGCCTTGTATCCCCCACACTGAACATGTGGAATTTCTGAATTTCTTGCTATCCACAGATTCCTTACTATCATGTAGGTAGATAGGACAATTTGTATCAATTCAAGTATAATGTAATTTCTTCTTGCTGTTAACTTCAGGAGCAATTCAGCTTTTAAGGATCAATTCTGTATTCTCTAAAACCATTTCCTTTGAGTATTGATGTCTTCTGGCTCTTTATGTATATCTAATGGATTTTTACTCTACTTTGGGGGATAGAAGTGTTATCTGTCAGTCAGCAATAATTTTAATCATTCACTGAGGCATGATGAATTACTTCAAAGCAAGGAGAAGCGATGAGCCTAGGTAGGAATTACCTATCTTCATGCCAGACTAAACTAGCGTTATGAATTGAAGTGGTCACCCAGCTATGAAAGAGGCAGAATCTCACAGCTAACGGGGAGGTAAAAATTATCTAGTACAACCTATTTCTGGGGAAAAAAATCTTTAAATTATCTTTGATATGTGGTTAGCTGCCCCTTGCTTAAAGGCTTCTATTGATGAAGAAGCTACTGGATTTAGAGGAAACCTATTTTATTTTTGAATAGTTATTATTGTTAGAATTTTCCCCCTGGCATCAAATCTAAAACCACCTTTGTACAATTTCCTAGTCCTCCCCATGGTTAGAAACAGAATTAAGGTGATAGTTAATTATTGATTACATGATTAAGTTAAGCCTAAAACAAATCTGATCCCTCCATGTGATGGTTCTTTAAATGACTGCAGAAAACCAATATTATTCCCACCTAGTTTCTCATTCTCAAGTTATATATGTTCCAGTTCTTCCAATGATCTTCATATAACATGGTCTCTAACTCCATTACTATTCTGGTTATCTTCCATATACCTCTGGAAGGGAGGTCATCAATGTCCCTCCTATATTATTGCATCCAGGTCTAAGCACAATCTTTGGATGGGTAAGACCACATCAATTTTTTTGTGGCTTCCATATCACACTGTCTACTCATTTTGAACTTCCAGTCTACTTAAGTCAGATAAAATCTACTGTAGAAGTATATATCTCCCTATTTTATTCATAAATTTAATGTCAACTTATATGGAATATGTAGTTCTCTCTCTAAAATTGATCTCATTGAATTTAATACATCCTTCTGAGACAGCAAGATGTTCTTCCTTGAAGAATCTGTCATCTAGAACATTAACTATTGATCTCATTCCTAAGAACCCTGAGTACTCTCACATATATCTAGCTCTTCTCATTGTCTGCTTATCATGACCACTGGAAAAGGAGCATGTTTTGGAATGAAAAACCCTAGAGGAGAAATTAGGAAATCAGAGTTCTAGGTTTCCACTGAGCTTAATGTACCTAAGTCAAGTCATAGTGATTTTTTAAGTCTTAGTTTCCTCTTCTAATCCGTCAGGAGAATAGTGGAATAAATTATTTCTTCCATCCTTAATATATAGTGACACATATGCCAGTTACTGAATTTATTATTTAAGTAATCAATTGACAAGTGTTTTTAGGCTCCTACTATGTATCAGACATTATTTTAGGCACTGGAGTCAACTGAATTCAATGAAACATATTTTAGAGGAGTCTTTATATCTCAGAGACTGTTCTAAATTATAGGGATTCAAAACCAAAAATAATTGCCCTCAACAAGGTTATATTTTACTGGTACAATTAATGTAGATTTCTCTTTGAAAATATTATTTGTCATTGTCTACTCATGGAGTCAATGTTGGGTTTTAAAGACCATTCCAGCAGGGCACATGTCATCAAAAGTTTCAAGTTTCAAGGACAGAGCTTGTCCTGTGCATCTGCTCTCAAAGGACCAGCATGAAGAGATTATCATTGACAGGCTGACCATTAAATGTGGAGACTTCTTTGGTCACAGTAATTCACAAATGCAGTCTTCTTGGTATTGAAGCATTGGAAGCTGTGTCTCTGAAGAAAGAAGTCCTCGGAGATAAATTTGAAAACGTTTTGAGATAGTTCATTAAATCTGATGCCCTGTTTTTTAATTTATTCAGTTATTCAATTATATTCAGTACCTTCAATTATAATCTCCTTGGTCTACACTAGTCCTACAGAGGGCATCTGATGAGATAATATGAAAAAGAATATACAGAAAATGACAGAGGAGGGAAAGGAATACAGTCCTTCAAATAATCCCTGTGAGTTGATCCAACTGGCTTCTCCTT
Organism: Antechinus flavipes; assembly: GCF_016432865.1. NCBI lineage: Eukaryota > Metazoa > Chordata > Mammalia > Dasyuromorphia > Dasyuridae > Antechinus > Antechinus flavipes. The sequence continues at coordinate 18,087,193 of NC_067399.1, read as the reverse complement.
CAAGAGACAATAAATAGCATGGGCACAGAAATTTCAATATGGTAAGGATTCTGGTAGACAGACAAGCAATGAGAAATACACTAGCTCATGGCCCTCTCCTTCCCAAGAAGACAGTAGAAAGAGTAGAAAAGTCTGGTGTAGTCAATGTAGGTATGATCACTGAACAAATAAAAGACATATGATTAAGTCCTTGGTGTACAGGGTTGAAACTCTAAATAGATATGCTTGAATCAGACAACTGAGCACTTAAGACTAATTACCTATTCGATGTGAAATAATGACTCTATTTGCATATATTTGGATAAATGGCCCTTCTCACTGTTGGTGCTTGCTGAATGTTTGGTGTTAAGATAATCATAGGCAAGGATTGGAGGGTGAAGGGAGAGAAGCTAGAGGACTTGCTTCATAAAATGAAATAATTTTAGCCTGCTATGCGTGTGGTTAAGAAGAATCTTGATTAGCTGAAGAGTATTCAAAGAAGGATCCATAGGATGATCTAAGGGCCTCAAAGTCACATAGAATACTTTGTCACAAGAAGTGAAGATGTTTAGCTTAGAGATGAAAACACTTAAGGGAAACATAATAGTTGTCTGCAAGTAGTTGGAGGAAAGTGATGCAGAAAACAAAATAGACAAGTTTTATTTTAAAACTAGAAAGAATGGAATAGCCATACTCTATTTTCTTTAAAATTAGAAAGAGTGGGTACAAGTTGAAAAGAGGCACATTTAGGCTTCATTTAAGAAAAATACTTCTAATTATTTGAACTTTCCCAAGGCTTGTGATAGTTGAAGGGGCAGAGAACAGGTATCCTTTCACTGGAAATCTTCTCAGAAAGTGTAGACAGCTATCTGTGGCGTGTGTTTTAAAGAGAATTCTAGAATAGGAATGAGATAGATTAGGTAGTCCTTGATATATTCCCTGATATTCTAGAATAATGGAACCATCAACTTTGGATTCAAACCCTCTAGTATGCGATGCCATATTGAGAAGATGAAAACGTTACTTGACAAAATTAACTTGAGAAGTTAACTTAGTTTTGACTAAATCCTAATGGGATATTCTCTTCTGGAAGAGATCCAATTTTAAAAGCACTTAGGGATTCATTTTCCAGATTTTCTTTCCTGAAGCCAAATGTTATTTTCTTTCCTCATATGAGATGTAAAGGAAACACTAATGAAATTCAATAAAAATAAGTATAAGAATTAGATTTAGGTTCAAAAAGTCAACTTCATGATCAATACAATAATATGGGTAAATAAAGATAAAGATGACCATTTACTGCTCTGAAGAAACATTCTATTCATTGAGATAGCAAATATACCTGAAAAACAGACATATAAAAGACAATTTGAAGAAACTGAGGCCCAGAGAAAGTGACTTTCACAAGAGGTAATATCTGGGGAACAAGGATTCAAAATCAGGTCCTCCGGCTTCAAATCAAACACTTTTTCAGTGAACTGTGCCTCTTCCCCATGCATGATATGCAGGTATATATTTAATAAATCTAGTTCGATTGGATGGTGGCGACAATAAGTGGAGATCTAAAAAAATAGGAATAACCATTTAATGCACTAAAAACAAAGTGAATACTCATTTTCTGAAGAATATATGAACAAATTATAGTATACATATATAAGGAAATATGGTTGTACCAGATGTGACATACAGGAGAAATTCAAAGAAGCATGGGGAAACCAAGGTGAATTAATGATGTACATAGTAGAATCAGGAGACCAATGTGCATGATAACTACAATAATATAAATGAAAACATTTCTCAAAGGAATCCAAATTCTGATTAGATAGCATGGACAATCTGAGGCACATAGATCAATTGCTTGCCACATTCTATAATCACAGTTCTTTATTTATCTAATGAACTGAGAAAGCTATTTTCTGTCATTTGATCTACATATGTGATCAATCAATTGCTGTGCCATTTTACATCGATGTGACAATATTACTTTGCTGAACAAACGAGTAAGGTTTCTATTATGGGTATTATGATATTATGACTAGATCATAAACACAAAAATTACCAAATTTTATTTTAAAATAGTCTTAACATTTGCAAGATTTTCAAAAACTTGCTTATAATGTTTTGACATCCTCTTGGCAGGATGTTTCCACTGGAGTTTGTCAGGAAACTGTCCTTTGCTTTGTAGTATTGGGATTTTTTATCAATAATTTTGATAATGGCATAGATTGAATCTTAATCAAGTTTGCAGATAATAAAAAAGCTGGGGGAAATAACTAATACAATATATGAAAAGCACGATCCCCAAAGTTCTTTAATGACCTACAGCATTGGACTAAATCCAGTAATATGAAATTCAGTAGGATAAATGTAAAAGCTTACACTTAGATTCAAAAAATCCACTACAGAAGTACAGATCACAAAAAAGCATTGTTAGACAGCAGCTTGTCTGAAGAAAGGAAAAAAAAAACACATCAGGGTGATTTAGATCTAAGGGATTTAAGTAAATGCTAGCTCAATAAGTCAACATTATGTATAGCATTATGAGGTAGCCAAACATTAAGAGAAACATATCTTCCAGAAAGGAGTAAGAAATAGTCCTATTAAGTCTACCCTTGCCATATTATATCTGGAGTATTAGTATGTTGGGCACCAGAGTTTAAGAATATTGTTAAGTTGGGCAGTGTTTTAAGAAAGACAACTAGGATAATGGACTTTTGATCTGTTACATATAAGAATTGGGTGGTGGAAGTAAATCTATTTATCCTAGAGAAGATTCAAGGGGACCATGATAATTGATTCTAATATTTGAACTATTGTCATATGAAAAAGTAAATAGATTTGTTCAATTTGAATTTTAAAAACAAAACCAAGAGTGACAAGTAGAAATTGGAAGAGTGCAAATTTAATTTTGATACCAGGGAGAAAGGGGAACTTCCTAACAATTTGAATGTCCTAAAGTAGAATGAGATGCCTTGGGATGTGATGGATTTCCTCTCAGTTTAAGTTCCCAATCATAGGATGGATGACCACTGGCTGGTAGATATTTCTTTCAGATATCAGACAAGATAATTGCCAAGATCCCTTCCAACTCTAAACTATGTGGTTCTATTAAGTAAGAAAGAATATGGTATGCAAGTAATAAGACATTGGTAATCTAATTTATGTCCCTGAATTTTCATGACTTTGCCACTGACTTTCAAGAAAGTCCCTAAATTTTATTGTCTGTTTCCTCACTCTTATGATGAATATTCAAAACTTTCTATACCTTTCTTAAATGTGCCCTTGTTTATCTGTAGTTTAATGAAATAATGCTATGTTTTGGCAAAGTTCAAATTTCCCTGATCATAAATCAGGCTTACAAGCAGATACATTAATTCTCTTATGTCATTTAGAACTAATTTATAGGATTTAACTATTTATTCTTTTCTAGTTGATTCATTGCAGAGATAAATCATCATTAGCTTATGAAAAAGTTAACTAGAAAATGACAAAACCTCAGAAAAGATCAGTGTCTAACTGAGCCAACTAAATGGGAGAGGTAAGGAAGAATGAAATGATATATCTAGTGTACAAGTTTGGGCACTTTAACACATAAATATTAAAGTGCACTCAAACAATACTTGAATTTAATTCCTTAAAACAACAATTTGTCACAAGAACTGTGGAGAGTGGTATTCAATATATTTCCAAGTTAGTGAACTTCTTGAAGGATGAGAATACAAATATAAAGGCTATATGGATAATTAGAGGTTGAGATGGAAGAAAAATGCAGGCTTTTATTCTCTCAGATTGATTCACTCAAGAATTACAGGCTTAGAGTCACATGAAAAATGGTCTAAATCACTATTGATTAGAGAAATGCAAATTAAAGCAACTCTGAGGTACCACTTTATAGCCATCCCATTGGCTAACATTATAAGAAAGGAAAATGATAAATGCCATAGGGTATGTGGAAAAATTACTAATGAACCATTGATAGACTTGTGAACTATTCAACCATACTGGAGAACAATTTGGAACTTGGCCCAAAGGGCTATAAAACTGTGTATACCCTTTGACCCAGGAATACCATTAAAAGGTCTATATCCCAAGAGACTAACAGGGAAGGAAAATAATTTACTTACATAAAAAATTATAGAGATTTTTTTTCATGGCAAAGATTTTGAAATTGAATATACCCATCAATTGGGGAAGGGCTAAAAAAGTTGTAATATATGATTATGATGGCTATAAGAAGTGATGAGCACGGATGGTTTTAGGAAAACCATTTGACTTATATAAACAGATGCAAAGTGAAGTGGCAAGAACCAGGAAAACATATACAAGAACAGCAATATCATAAAGTTGATCAAATGTGAAAGACTTAGCTGATCTGATCAAGATAATGATCCCAAAAAATTCTAAAAGACCCATGATAAGAGTTATCTACCTACAAGAGAATTGATGAACCTTAAGTGCATATTGAAGCATACTTTTTTCCCTTTTTTGCAACATGACAAATATGGAATTTTTTATATTACTTAACATGTATTATTGATACCATTGCTTGTCTTCTAAATGGGAGGATTAAGTGGGTCAGAAGGGAGGGAGAGAATTTGTATTTGAAAAAATAATTTTAAATGTTTTAAAAAATCAATTAAAATTAAGGGAGTTAAAGCATTATAAACTTAGGTCCCAAAAAACAATTACCTAAAATTATTTCCTTTTATTGAAGGACCCTTAGAATTACAGTCAATAGAATCAGGATAAGAGTTCAGTAATATGATTTGTGAGATGTGTAGGAGGTAATCTTGCTGGCCATCAGGACAGTGATGTTTGAAATTCTTTTAATAGTTACAATGTAAGCAAAGTTTTTATTATAAAATTGGAAAAAAAATCTTAAAATCACTTATAAAATGAAGATGAATTAAAAAATCTCTAAAGTCTCTTCTAGCTCTATTATTCTATTCATTCAAAAAAGAAATGATTATTAAGCACTATAAGCAGGGAAAGCAGAAGAAGCAGGTAGAGAAATGGCCTTAAAGTTAGAAAAACCTGGCTTCAATTCCACCTGATGCAAACTGGGTGTGTGACTCTGAGCAAATCATTTCAACTCTAAGCACTCAAGAAAACATTTTGAGACTCTGGGCTGCAAAGAAGGCATTGATTTACACCGCTACATAGAATTTCCTCATCTTCATCAAAGAAATCACAGACCCAAACTCTATTCATTTACCATGTATGAAGTTCAATGCTAGACAATGAGAACACAAAGAGCAAAGGGGAAAAACAGATCCTCCTTTCAGGGACTTTACATTCTATGTTAAAGCCAAATACAAAATTTTGCTGATGGGGGTGGCCCTATCAAATGGGGAAATCATGAAAGAAATTATTTAAGTTTTTGAATTACATTTTAAGGGAAACTAGAGATTTGAGGATACGAAGAAAAAAGTGTATTCCAGACATGGTAGAAGAGCATACTATGGCTTAAGATAGTATACCATGTCAAGAGAATGATAAAAAGGCCAATTTGACTCAAAAATAAAGTATGTGAAGTAAATGTAGTATGCCTGCAAAAAAAAATGTCAAATATCAATTTAGATCCTAAAAGTGATGTGGATTCAATGGAGTTTCTTGAATACAGGAGTACTATGATCATACCTGTGTTTGAAGCTACCATTTTAGCATCTGTGTGGCAGATGAATTAAAGAAACAAATGACTGGAAGCAGGAAGACCAATTAGGAGATTATTATAATAGTACAGGAAAGAAATCATAAGAGCCTGAATCAGAGGGATGATCATATTCAAGGAGAGAGGAGAGAGAAGGAATCCAAGAAATAATAAGGAAGCAGAATTTACAAAACTTGGCAACTGACTGGATAGGAAGGATAAAGGAGAGATCTGAGAAAGACTACAGCACCTTAACAAAAAATAAGAAAATTGGGAAACATGAGCAAGTTTTAAAGTAATGACAGTAAGGTTTCTAAATGGAAATATGATTGATAAAAGCGTTATATTTGCTTACATCCATGCAAAAGTAGGAGTTGCTGATGGTCAGATTCTTCTCTGGGAATGAACACTGATATAAAGAAAAAGGAAGAGCATGATGATTCTTGAATTGGGAGTGGGATTCAGATATCTAGAGAAAAGGAAACACTAAAGGAAAGGGAGACTAAGGACTAAAAAAGTAAACTCTTCTAATGTCTCATGGTCTGCTCGTGAACAGATTTCACTGAAAGCATTTCCTATATGAATGCAATTAGTACAAAGGTCATTTCATAAATATAGGAAGGAGAAAAGTATCAAATTAATGCAAAGATTATTAGTGGAAATAACTATTACTAAGTTAAAATAATGATGGGAGGAAATGGATACCAAAAATTCTTTGCCTTTTCTTGTACAAATGAACTTAATACATAATCAAACATGATATAATAGTATCAAATGAATAATTTAATTCTCCATTACCGATCATTTCTATTTGGCAAAAATGCCACTTTCATTAAAATAGAAATATAGAAAAATGAGATTGAACTATACTAATGTCCCTTCTCATTTACATACTTCCCATCTTGTGTACTATTCCATATTTAACTCACCTTCACAAACCTTTCTTGATTAAATTAGGTGATTGAATCACCAGAAGATTTAGAACTGGAAGGATCTTTAAAGCCTATCTTCTTTGGCCTCCTTCAAGTCTCAGGTTAAATTTCACTTTATCATTGTTCTCCTCAATGCTAGATCCTTCCCTTTGAGATTAATTCTCATTTTACCTACATATATCTTGTGTGTGTGTGTGTGTGTGTGTATTTTCTTTTTAATGTTGCCTTTCTTATTCTATGTGAGAGTAGGATCTCTTTGGTCTTTCTTTACATCTCTCACACAATGATAGGTATGTAGGAAGTGCTTATTAAGTTCTTAATGACATGACTATACATGGTTAACTAAAATAATCACATAGTTTTATGGGTAGAGAAAATGAAGCACAGAGTAGGTGCCTTGTGAAAGGTCCCTCAGCACATAATAAGGCTAGTTTGGGGTTTGATTCTAAAGTCTACAACCTGTGTGATCTTGAGCAAATCATTTAATTTCTTGGATGTTCAATTTTCTCATCTATAAAAAGAGGGGACTAACTAAATGGCTCCTAAGATGATTTCCAGTTCTAATTGTATAATACAACAATCCTGTAAAAATTCCAGTTTCTAACTCTAGTACAGCATATTTCCAACCTCATAAAAACACATTGCTTATAAGTTTTCATAGAGCTGAATAGAATTTTATAACAGCAGAGTGTGTCGGAATGAATATTGGCTTGGAATCTGGCAACATAAGGTATTTACTACTTGTGTGTTTGTATGCATTTTCCTCATATAAAAAATGATAATAATTGAAGTAGTTAACTTCTAAGGTCCCTTTTCAATCAAAATCCATGGTACTATGATTAATTCCATCAGTATGTATTAAGTGTTTATATGCAAAATGCTGAGGATACAAAACCCAAAATCAAAATTACTGCCCTCCTAAAGTTTATATTCTACTGTATAATGTAATAGGTATATGTATAAGTACAAGGGAAATGATGGAAGGGGGAAAATATCCATTTTTAAAATTTTTATTTAATAATTACTTTATATTGACAGAATCCATGCCAGGGTAATTTTTTTTTTACAACATTATCCTTTGCACTCGTTTCTGTTCCAATTTTTTCCCTTTCCTCCCTCCACCCCCTCCCCTAGATGGCAAGCAGTCCTTTATATGTTGGATATGTTGCAGTATATCCTAGATACAATATATGTTTGCAGAACCGAACAGTTCTCTTGTTGCATAGGGAGAATTGGATTCAGAAGGTAGAAATAACCCGGGAAGAAAAACAAAAATGCAGATAGTTCACATTTGTTTCCCAGTGTTCTTTCTTTGGGTGTAGCTGCTTCTGTCCGTCATTTATCAATTGAAACTCAGTTAGGTCTCTTTGTCAAAGAAATCCACTTCCATCAAAATATGTCTTCATACAATATCGTTGTCGAAGTGTATAATGATCTCCTGGTTCTGCTCATTTCACTCAGCATCAGTTCATGTAAATCTCGCCAGTCCTCTCTGTATTCCTCCTGCTGGTCATTTCTTACAGAACAATAATATTCCATAACATTCATATACCACAATTTACCCAACCATTCTCCAATGGATGGGCATCCATTCATTTTCCAGTTTCTAGCCACTACAAATAGGGCTGCTACAAACATTTTAGCACATACAGGTCCCTTTCCCTTCTTTAGTATTTCTTTGGGATATAAGCCCAATAGAAACACTGCTGGATCAAAGGGTATGCACAATTTGATAACTTTTTGGGCATAATTCCAGACTGCTCTCCAGAATGGTTGGATTCGTTCACAACTCCACCAACAATGCATTAGTGTCCCAGTTTTCCCGCATCCCCTCCAACATTCATCATTATTTTTTCCTGTCATCTTAGCCAATCTGACAGGTGTGTAGTGGTATCTCAGAGTTGTCTTAATTTGCATTTCTCTGATCAATAATGATTTGGAACACTCTTTCATATGAGTGGTAATAGCTTCAGGTATGGGGAAAATATCCATTATCAGGAAATCTAAGTTTTGGAAAAAAAATCATCACAATTGATAAATGTGTGCTGATATGTAAGAGGCTCCCCCCCACAATGATCCTCAGTTTCCATATCTTTTAAATGCAATAAATATGCCCATATTATGTGTCTCACTGGAAAGCTTTCATGGAGGAAGCAGCATTAAAGCAGAGTCCCAGAGGTCCACAATGAAAGAAAGATTCTGAGTGACAAAGATAAGAAAGGGGTGCCTTCCACAAGTAGGGGCCAACATTCCAGAAATGAAGGGAATACAAAATTATAAACTGCTGACAGGGAGGATGGTTTGCCTGGCATAGCAATAGGGGATTTTGAAGAGTAAAGGGAAAAGGTTTTGAGGAAAAGATTATGGTTTCCATTTGGGGTACATTGAGTCTGTGAGAGATATCACTGTCTAATGAAGGTAGTATGGCTTTGGAATCTAAAGAGCAGGGTTCCAATATTGTAATTTTGGTAAAATGACTTCCCTCTCTTGTGTGAAATGCTTAATTGTACTTAATTATCTATAAGATCCCTTCAAACAGGACTTTCTGTGACTTGTGTGCTTACTGCATTCTAATTTGTATAGCAATTATCCATTTGTTCTTGTTTTTTTGTTATTAGAAGGCAAGTTCCTTTAAGGTAGGAATCCTATCTTCTCTAGAACCTTGCAGTATCCTGCCAATAAATGTTTCTTGAAAGAATGACATTTAAGTAAAGGGAAAGGTACCAAAATATACCTTAATAATTGTCTAAAATCTCCATTTTGCTTAATACCCAGGGGACCAAATGTCATTCCTGTCATTCCCTAACACAATCGGTGCATTAAACTCATGAAATTATGATAAATAAAAACAGGATTTCTAAAGTATTTGGCACAAGAGTTATTCCTCCAGGAAGAGGAATGTCATTATTGGACAAAATTGGGTCTGGGTGAATGGTGAGCCTAGGACATAAATGAATCATTTGGATGATCTGCTCTGCTCCTTATTTTATTTTTAAGAGTTAAGGTAGGAAGGGGATTGAAAGGGCTCCTAAATCTAAAAGCTTTACATTATGCATGGGCATGGTCTGAAGCTTATTTGATTTCATAGCACTAAGTAGACTGGCTGACAAGGGTGACTTTAAAGCTCATAAAAATATGTGATTTCTTGTAACAATATAAGAATATGCAGAAACCAGGGTAAAGGGGAGGAGGGGTGAAGAGTAAAGAGGTTGAGAAGTGGAATATGACTATCCTTCAAAACCATGGACAGCTCCCCTTGGGACTAGAGGGCTCTATTGGAATTGAAATCACTATCCTTTCCTTTCTTCCTTAAGCTTAAAAAGTGTGATCATCTCTACATAGACACCTTTACTGAAAAAATCTTCAAATGATTAGAAATAGTAGAAAGTTGGGCCATCTTAGAAATCTCTGGTATTTTTCTTAGCTCCTACCAGCACAATGATCAAGCAACAAGAGAGATTAAACCATCAAGAACCATAAGTACACCAATGAAAAGAGGTTTACCCTGGCCATTTCTTTTTCATCATACAAGGATATGAAACTCTGCAAGACTGTATAATGTTGCATTAAATTTGCACATAGATTAGTATTAAAGGTCTAGAACTACAAGGGAGACATAAGTTCATGGCTTTAAAACTGGCAGGGATCTCAAAGGTCATCTAGTTCATATTACTTTTTATGAGTGAGGAAACTAAAGTCCTAGTAAGTTATATTACTTTTCCAAGGTCATATCAATAGAAGTAGCAGATGCAAGATTAAAATTCCAGTCATAGGATCATAGACCTAGGATTGAAATTGACCTCCAAGGCCATCAGGATCAAAAAGCTAATAATTTGCCTAAGGTCACACAGATAGTGTCAGTGATAAGATTTGAACTCAGGACCTTTGATTACAGACATTAGTTGTCTCTCTACCACAATGGAAAGATCTAAGTTGAAACCTAACTCTGACAAAGCACATAAAGCAAGGTCATCCTTGCAAGCTATGTGAGGGTAAATAAGTGACTTTATCTTGATGACCCTCAAATTTATTATCTATGAAATGTGCATATTTATATGCTTATCTAAATTACTTTGTAAACTATTTTGGAAAACTACTTTGGAAAATTTAAAGCATTTTTGAGATGTATTGCTACACTTTCTTAAGGCAGCTAAGTGGCACGGTGGGTAGAGTGGCAGACCTGGAGTCAAGACTCTTCTCTCTGTGTTCAAATCTAGCCTCAGACACTTAGGATACTAGCTAAATCACTCAGCCCTATTTGCCTCAGTTTCCTCATTTATAAAATGATTTAGAAAAGAAAATAGCCAACTATTTCAGTATTTTTGTCAAGAGAACCTCAAGTGGCATTATGAAGAATAAAATATGGTACAACAACAACAACAACAACAAATTTTCCTTTGCCCATATTTAGAATTTACCAAATACAAAAATTTATTTTCATTATTTTCCCATTCCCTCACACTGGCTCTTTTCTCCTGCGTGCCCATTTAACCTCCTGGAGTTGAATGTCCTGCTGTGCCAGACCCAAAGTAGATTGTCTAAATTGTATGCTCTTACAGAATAAGAATCGTTTCACATTTGATTTTGTATTACTAGTACTTAGCACAGTGTTGGGAATATTGTAGGTATTTAATAAATACTATTTGGTTGATTAATTGTTGATTGTTTCCAGGTAGTTGTTAATTGAAGAAAAAAGGTAGTACGGTGTAGAGGCCAGAGAGTCAATGTCAGATCTTCTTGAACCAGGTTGAAATCCTGCCCCAGACACATATTCTGGGACTGTGTGTTCCTGGGAAAAGAGTAAAATTCTCTAAAACTCTGATTTATCTACATTGTAGAAGGACTTACTTTACCTGAATTTCTTATGCCAAATCTACATTAAAACTATCAAATAACCAACCTTTTTGTGGCCCCATTTGGTGTTTTGGCAAAGATATTGGAATTTTTGGCTGTTTCTCTCCCCAGCTCATTTTACAGATGAGAAACTGGGGCAAACAGAATTCAATGATTTACCTAGGGTCACAATACTAGCATGTGAATTTGAATTACAGTATTCCTGATTCCAGGCCCTGAGCTCTATCTTATGCTACCTAGCTGCACCATAATCAACATCTATTAAGTACCTCCTAAATGTTAACTATTGGAAATAACAAAACTTAAAAAAGAAAAAGTCTTGCGCTCAGTGAGTTTACATTCTACATGGAATTCACAGAAAATTAGAAGTACCTGAATTCTTACCATACCAGCAGGATTTATGGAATAAAAATATTTGAATTATTATAGACTTTAGATATCAAGATATTTGAGCTCCTCATTCTTAAAAACAAAAAACAAAAAAAAAAAAAAACACACTCTGATGGTGATCTGCCTATCTCTTATGTAACAACTAGGATAAAGAAGATTCTGGGAAAATGGTAGAGAGGATCAGAAAATTCTAAGTTCTTCAGATTTTCTCTACAGACAAAAAATTGCTAGTTAGGGTGAACATAGATGGGTGAAAAACAAAAAAGAGTTGGGGCAAAACAGAAATCATCCTGAGACACAGAGTGAGTCAAAAAAGATTCACTAGCTGGATTCAGACTTCAGGAACCTTTTTCATCTCCTGAATAGTATGGAGAATTGGTTAGGGTATATATTGGGAAGTCTGGGGTATATATTGATAAAGAACTCTAGGCACAAATATGCAACTTCCTGGGTGAGAAAGAACCAGCACTGAGTGAATACAGAAGTAGGGCATTACCAACTGCAAGCATTTACAGGAGGGTGGAGTTCTTGGTTTGGGGTTCCAAGTTAGAGGGGAGATATAAAGGGAGACCTGAAGCCAGAAGACCCTCCCATCCCCAGACTAGAGGTGATTATACTAACAGGTTCTTTTTTTTATGAGCAGACAAAGAAGAAACCATAACTACAGAAAATTACTGTGAGAATAGGGAAGAATAGAGTTTATCTTCAGAGGAGGGTCCTAAAGTAAAAAAAAAAAAAAGTCTCTCCTACTCCAAAGGGTAGTTAAATGGTTACCAGCACACACATACACAAAAAAAAAAGATTTGAGTTTATTCAAACTCAAAAAAAAAAAAGACTTTAAAAATCAAAGGAGAGAAATTAAGGAAAAAAGTAAGAACAATCCCAGAAAAACAAAAGGATTACAAAAAGGAAGCCAACCAACTAATCTTAAGGAATCTTAAGAAGAAAATGACTATTTGAAAATTAGAATTAGACAAGGGGAAGCCAGTGAAATTATGAGACCAAGAAATAATAAAAGAAAAGAATTTTTAAAAAATAAAAGAGAATGTGAATCATCTCATAAGAAAAACAACAGATTTGGAGAACAGATGAAGAGAAAACAAGAATGATTGGACTGCTTGAAAGCTATAATCAAAAAAATTGATGCAACAATATAAGAAATAGCCAAATAAAACTGTCCTGAAGTGATAGAATAAGAGAAAGTAGACATAGGGAAAAACCCACTGATCAATACCGAAAGAGATCCTACAAGGAAAACATATAGGAACCACATTGCTAAAATTTTACAAACAATAAAAATTAAATATTATGGAGCTACAATTAGATTTATGCAAGACCTATCAGTGGCTACAACAAAAGACTGTAGGTCCTGGAATATTATATACTGACAATCAAAAGAACTAGTGTTGTGGCCAAAAATATCATATCCAACAAATAAAATATACAACTGAATAAAGAAAGGACATTCAATGAACTGTCGTATTTTTATGATTTTGTTGCAAACATACCAGAACTCAAGAAAAAAATTAACATATAAAAGCCAACATCCAAGATTAATTTCAAGGTACTTAATAAGGACAAACTGTTTATGTTTTATATATGGAAATGTAAACTATATCTTAGATTGTCAATAGTAATTGGGTATTCAAAAGAAAGGATGGAGTAGAGCTGAATATAATGCAAAACCATGTAGGAAAAGATAAAAACAGTAATTATGCTATATGAATAAGGGCAAGAACAAGAACTGACACAGAGGAATTAAATGGGGTAGGAAGACTGATAGTTCTGAAATCCTACTCACATTGGAAGTTGGTTAAAGAGGGAAGAATATACACACACATATATACAGGTATATGTATATCTATCTATAGATATATGTCGATAGATAGATATAGATAGATTATCTATATCTATATGCAAATATATAGATATATATATATATGAAGTTTAAAATATCAATAGATACATAGATATGTGTGTACATATGCCTAAAAGGATATAACACCTCCAAAATCTACAAAGAAATAAAAGGATTAGAATAAGGCAGCCTATAGAAGGATATGTAGATTAATGGGAGTGGGACAAAGTGTGTAGATTAATGGGAAAGGGATAAAGAGAGAAGGAAAGAGTAGAGAGAATGAATATGGGAAGAATCCTTGGATGGGGGGGATGCTGCAAGTGGCAGGGAGGTTACATAATAGTAAGGCAAGGTAGCCAGTGGAAATAAAGTAAAAGAATTAGCAGGGATAGTAAACAAGAGATAATGTATATATGTATATTGTGTATACATGTGTGTATATGTAAATATCCATGTAAGCAAATATATCCATATTAACTGTAGTTTGCTTGGAGGATGTTAGGGGGAAGAAAGAAAAGAGGAAAAGAATAAAGTAAAAAGTGCACAGCAGAGAACAAAACCAACAAAGAAGTAAAGATGGAGATAAACAGTTCTGAACGCATTGTGTTCTATTATATACAGTTTCTGGAAATGGAAATTTATTGTTACATGTTTTGAATCCTTCCTTATGCTGTATATATGGCACTTTTTTTCATTTTATTTTTTAAATTTCTATTTGTTTTAAATTTTTTAAAAATATCCAAATAGAACTGATATAAGAACTATCCCTAAATCCTGACGTCTCCTTCATGCGTTGTCTTTTCATATAATCATAATGTATTAGAGCTAGAAGGGATTTTAGAGGTCCTGTAAATAAGTTCATGATTTTATAGATAAAGAAATGGAGGCTGCCACCTAGCAAGTGATCAAAGGGCTCTCCTAGTTTTCTGAGCCCATGTCTAAAACTCTATCCCACTTTATTTTAAAAAGATTCCTAGAATCTAGTCCTTGTTCTGCCACAATAGGATGACCTTGGGCAACTCATACTGCCTGTCAGGGCTTTATCTTTATTTATGAAATGAGAAATTTCTAAGGTCTTAGCAGCAGGAGATTTTGTAATTCCATAAATCCCTCAAGGGAACAACTAAAATATTAACACTTACCTATGAATTCTCTGTAGAATGTAAGTTCCCATGGAGGAGGGACTAATTTTTTTTTGTCTTTGTACTATCACTTTATAATGGTAGTATCCACAAATATTAGCGTCATAACTTCCATTTTATAGATGCTTAATAAACATTTGTTGCGTGCAATTTAATTTTTTTTTCATTATTTTGAGGGAATCTTAAAATTGGGGAATTTCTCAGCCCCTTTGCAAATGTCTCTGGAAGCGATATTTAAGGGTTATGGGGAACCTGAGTGTCTTGACCCTGGTGTCAGTTACACTGGATCTCTTTGGGCTTTCTTGCCTTGAGAGTCATGTTTGAACTGGCCCTTTGTTTCCCTGTTTGGTCAGAAGAATGCTTGTCAAAATCCCAAGATGGGAAAGCAGACTTCCTTTGGCATCCCTCCATGTCAAACTAGATATGATTCCCACTAAAGATATGAGGAACCCAGTTCTTCACTTTCAAAGGTTACAGACTCCTTTCCCTTTCCCTCCAGCAACATTACCTCATCCTCTGTCTCGCCAAGGGCCCAAACTCTGTCTCCTGGAGAACAGCCCTTGCTGCAGGATTATGCTTTGTCATGAACAAGCATTAGCTCCTACCCATTTTTCCACTGGACTCCAGTCTCTAAGACAGAAGAGGACAAACTATAGTTAACCCATTATAGACAGGAGGTGGACCACACTATCATAAACTCCCAGACTAGAAATAATTTTAAAGATCATCTCAACTAGTTCATTTTCCAGAGTCAGAAAAAAATAGATGTAGAAAATAAGTGGTTTTGCTAGTCAACACAAAAAGGACACTTTTTTCCCTAAAAGTCATCTGGGAGTAAGAGAACAGATATATAATTTGGAAGAACAAAGCTGAAAATATTTTCTAGAATAGAAGAAAAGCCATAGAAAACTAACACTGTCTATGAGAAGAGTTAATTCTAATGGGAAAAAGGTTGGAGAGTGGACAAAAAGAATAATGGGGAAAATGCTGCTGATGGGATGGACAAAAATTTACAAATTTGATTAAGAGAGGGGCATTGTAAAGAGTCCTGAATTTGGAATCTAAGCACCCGAGTTCAAAGCCCAGCATAGCTATTTATAACTTGTATAAAGAAATTTGGCCTGAATTGACTTCATTTCCTCATCTGCAAAATAGAATTTGAACTAGAAAATGACTAAAGTGAAAGTGCTTCTAGCTCAAAATCTGTGATTCTCTCAAACTATCTTTTTTCACATTAAAAGGGGGAGTAGAAGCTAAAGCCCCTCCAAGCTATAGATCCTGATCTTGAAAAAGAGAAACTGCTTGTTCCCACGGAGATCATATTAAATTGAAATTAAAATAAAAGTTCAGCTAGTCGTTGTTACTACAGACAGCAAGGGAAATGGCAAGTATCCTTGCTAGGGAAGTGAGTAAATAATGGACAGCATTTTCTATTAGCAGGAAGTCAGCTTGATAAAACAGTTGTTCTCCTAGGGGAGAAGGAAGCATGTAAGCAAATGCTCCTGCCCCCTTTACACCTGATAGTTTTCATTTAGTGTGAGCTCTAAATGGAGCTCTCTGGAATAGGAAAATGTACTTATGACACACTTTTAAATTTAGCCTTCCTTACTAATGAAGCATTTTATGATCCAGCATTTTCTAAAGGCTAATCAATAAACAAAATTATAATCGAGCCTTGATTTGTGGCTTTTGCAGATTTTGGAGGCATAAATGCTCACATGGAAAATTTAACAATAGTCAATTTCGAGATGGATCCACAGCACTCCTGACTCAGTTTCCCTTCTTCTAGATAAAATACCCCAAGAAAAAAGGTCTGACAGAAAAGGAGTGTTAAAGGAAGCAGGAAACTAAGAAAACCAAGCAGCAAAATCTGAGCATCACTTTGCCTTTTATTACAGCGCCTCTAGTCGGTAAAATAAGGAAGGATTACAAGGCAGGGAAGAGAGAGGTGGAAGAGAGGGAACAAGAGAGCCAGATTTGTTGTAGAATCCGAGCCAGAATTTAGCTAAGAGCAAGGAGATCGGGTGGGAAGTCCTTGGAGTTATTTTTTGGTCTACTGGGGGGAGAGAACATTTGGAGAGAAAAACTTAAGTAAAAGATTGGGTGCGGCGGTCCTTCCACCCGAGCAAATTGATATCTCCCCATTCGCAAGCAGGGAGGAGCCCCGCCTCGCCTCTACTGCTGCTGGAGAGACTGCAGTCTGTCCTGCTGGCAAAAGTTCAACACTGCAGCAACTTTGTGGGGAAGTGAGGAAGGGCTGGGAAGGAGCGAGGTCGGTGCCAAGGGAGGGAACAAGGGGAAAATGAGAAGGGGGAGCTTGGAGAGAGGAAAGGAGAAAGAAGAGGAGATGGGAAAATGGGGAGCAAGGGGAGAGGAAGGAAATAAGAAGAGGAAAAGGAAGGAGAAGGAAGAGGGAAATTCTTGTTAGGGGTAGATCTGGGGGTCCATGTGCATATTTCAGGGACTGCCAAAGTATAGGTGGGGAGGATTACATCTTCATTTTTAATTAACCCTTAACCCAAATTTAGCATTACCTTCCATGTATTTCTCTAAGGGCCCATAGATTTCACCAGACTACCAAAGGGAACCAGGACACAAAATGGGTCAGCAGCCCTGGACGAGCCAGTCTCTGGGATGCCTTCCAAGTCTGAAATTTGGTGAGAAAAGTTGAAAGAAAGAAGTGAAAAGAAAGGGGGGGAAAGGAGTAATTATGAAAACTAAGAGAGAAGTGAGAATAGGGAAAAACAAAGCCTGGAAGGAAAGAGATGGGGAGGGAGAAGAAGTTGGGGACTAGAACAGGGAAAAGGATAGAGGGAGGGGTGAGGAATCCTATATGAAGGCATTTGAACAAGTTGGCTACCTCGAGTTCCTGAGGTTCTTCTCGAATCCCTAAAATTCAGACCGACACAGAAAGGAGCCCCTTCCTCGAGACTAAAGACTGGTGAAAGGGGAGAGGGGGTGTTAATTCGTTTTATAATGACAATACGATGGGCTGGTACCGTGGGGTTGTGGTTGAGCTAGCCTCTTACTGCATGCAGCCCTCCAGGGATGCACCAGCAGCTTCCCAGAGGGCTTCCTGGGGAGTTGGACAGAGGAGACAACCATTTGGGTAAGGGGGTGCAAGGGCAGGAATTGGATTGGGTTTAATGGGTGGGTGGGGCAAAGGAGGACCCGACCAGGTGGGGCAGGATCGGGCTGGGCCCGGCTGGGCTGCTTTGGGAGCTCTCCTCCCCGCCCCACAGAACTGCAGCAGGAGGGTGCTGAGTCATTCAATCCTGTAGCAGAGCAGCAGCCGCCGCCGCAGAAGCTCCCCATCTGACACCTGCTCTCTCTGAACAACGCCCCCAAAGCCTGGCCCTCTCCTCTGGCTGCTCCGCCCTTCTCCTAGCCTGGTTCTTTCCTCCCTTTCCCTTTCCCTTCTTTGACCTTTCCTCCTTTCTTCTTTTGCCTCCATAGTTTAGTTGTCCACTCTTTCCCCCGTCTCTCATTTCTCCTCCCTTTGGCCCCCAACTTTCTTTCTCATTCTAGACATCCCCGCCCCTTAAAGGTTCCCTCTTCCCCGGACCCAGAGGATTCCCTGGCCTTCCAGGGAGCATCAGTAGGGCTGGATGGACAAAGATGCAGCTGCAGAGCGATGACTCAGCAGAGGTGATGAAAATCCAGCCCAATGGAGTATGGGGTGGGGGGATCCACAAAATTGGTTTGGGTTTTGTTTCTGCAAGAAGCTTCACTAAGCAATCTCAGTTCTCCCCCAAGGCAGAACGAGACCACCATGTCCCCTCTCCTTCCAGAAATGAAAGATCTCTGAAGGCAGCTTGGTAAAACTTCTCCCTTGGAACTCAGGATCTCCAAAGTGGGCACCGGGATATGGATGAAAATTCTCCATTTAGACATCGAGGCAAAAAAAAAAAAACAACACACAAGATAAGTCTAAATTTCTGAACTCTGTCCTCCTTTTTCCCTATCAGTTGGCTGCTTCCCAAGAAGGCAGAGACACTTTCTCAAGTGCCTCAGTTTATCAGTTTATCTTCCACTCAGTGGAAGAAGAACACAACGTGGATACCCATCATGCATCCATGGATGGCATTTGTACTTGAAAAGGCAGAGTGAGGGCAATCATCCTTTCAATACCTTGTTCATAGCCAGATGATCCTAGCTGTCACATCTGTGACTGCACTAAAGGCTCTAGCTCTATTTGCATATCTATAAGTCTGCCTCCCATTCTTGTAACTTTAGAGGATTTAGAACTAAAACTTATTTACTCCAATTGCCTCACTAATAGAAGAAAAAAGAAACCTAGAGAGAGAGTTGGGCTCCAAATCAAACATGATGAGCAGAGGCTAGATTGGCAAATCCTGTGATCTTTCTGTCATGTTGTATTGTCTGCCCGAACTGACTAAAATTGGCAGGATGCTTCTGGAAGAAGATGATCAAGAAGATTTTATTTAGCCTTGGGCCAATATTCATAGGATCATGGATCTAAAAATGGAAGGAAATTTGGAAGTCAGGGAATCCAATCTCCTCTTGTTGTTGAGAAAGGAAATGAAACCCAGAGAGGTTAGGTGATTTATCCCAGGATAACCCAAGAAATAAATAAGTGGCAGAAACAGGATTCAAATGTGACATTCAGCACTTTTCTCTCTGAACTATTCTGTCTCTTAATGGAGAAGAGAGGGTCATGTCACTGATTGGCTATTCCAGTTTTCCTGCCCAGACCTATTACATGTCAGATCCTACCTAGCAAGCTACCTTGTATCTCCCAATAACTGATTTTTTTTCTCTTCTCTCCTGCTGAACCTCTCCCCCTCCTTCTTTTTTTCCCTCCCTCAGAATTGATTTAACTTACATTTCTCTGGTTATTAGTGATTCTGAACCTCTTTCATGTTGTTGATACAACTTGGATTTCTTCTTTTGAAGACTGCCTACTCATATCCTTTGACCATTTATATATTACAAAATAGTGCTTTGTCTTATAAATTTTAATCGGTTCCTTATGTATCTGGGAAATCGAATTTTATCTGAAAAACTTATTGCACTTTTGATCATTTACCTGTTTCCTGTCTAATTAACTGCATTAGATTTCTGTGTATAACATCTAAATTTTATAAATTCAAAATTATCCAGTTTACCTTCTGTGATCCTCTCAGTTACTTGTTTTACCATCAAGCTCTTCTATTCATAGATCTAAAAAGTATTTTTCCCCTTTCTTATTTGGTTATCTTTTCTTTCTAAATCATGTTTCTTTCCATTTGGTATTTATCTTGATATTTGTGGGAGATGTTGGTCTCTTCCTTTTATTCACAATCTCTCAAATGCATGGGACAGAAAGGGAAGAATAAAGAAAGAAACATGGAGATGAAAAAAGGAAAAGGAGATAGATACTAAGATGAGAATCACCACTTCATGTTAATAACAGAGATTTATGTCATTTATCTAAATTTTCACATTTGGATCTCAGAAACACTTTGCCAAGAAGGATCTAGAGGTAACATTGTCACCATTTCAAGAATAGGTTAACTGAGGCTCGGATGTGGTCAATTAATACACATTTAAATACCTGCTTAGTTGACTAATTCCCTTGAGCAGTAGGTATCAACATAAGCTAACACCTTTTATCTTGGACCTAAGAAATTCTTACCTATTCTTGAATTTAGTACTATGCTTCCTTTAATTTTGAGAACCAGTTTGTTATCCATGGCTTACCATTTCTGTTTTTAAATTAGCATTAGTTTCCCTGTTCATTTCTGTGAGTTTTATACCTTTCATGAATGCCTAAAAGATGTGTTTTGTAAATTATCAACCCTGACTAGAGTCTGTTTTCAAGTTCCTTGCTCTTTCCCTTATAATACAATTCTTCTAGGGGCAGCTAGGTGGTGCAGTGGATGGAGCACCAGCCCTGAAGTCAGGAAGACCTGAGTTCAGATTTGCCTTTAGACTCTTAACATGTCCTAGCTGTGCAAATCACTTAACCCCAATTGCCTCGGCAAAATAATGATGATAATAATACAGTGCTTCTCTATAAGGAAACAATGTGAGGTTAGGGTAGCAAGATGGGAAATAGTACCTGATTGTGGAGAGCCTTGAATGCAATGCTAAGAAATTTGGATGATAGATTGTGGCTAAGAATGACTCAATATGACAAAGATTTGAATTTATAAAATTTCCTCTGATTTTCCCCTACTATTCCACCTCATTTAGTTTCTTTTTCATTTGAATTGTCAACCTCAACCGGAAGGGAGGCAGGGTGATACTATGAAAAGTAGGTAGCTGAGATATTCAGAAGTAGTTTATTTCTCAACACACTTTGTAGGAGGCTATTTTGCCTAAATAAACAACCAGCTCAGCTCCTGAGGATGGCAAAAACCCTGAACTCAAAATTGACGGAAATGTCAATTATGGAAATTTCCTGCTGAGGGTTCTTGCTGTTTGTCAGATATGAGGAGACAAAGGAAAGGATATGTGATCTATATGATTTCCAGTGGTTATAACTTTTTAGAGACTGGGACGTGTAAAAGAATATCCAGATTATGGGAGAAACTTTTGCTCTGAACCAGCATAAATCCCCACTTTATGTCACACCCCCAAAATTCCTGCTACAAAAGGGAAGTTAGAGATCATTGTAGTCATTTATTTTATGGAGTAAAAACTGAGATTTAAGGAAGTTCGGTGACATGTACAGAATTACACAATCAATTCAGAAAACAACACGAATCAATACTAAAATGGAGGGATTGGATTTAGAATTTGGAAAAGGAAATGGAAGAAAGTTGGAAACATTCTCTGGACAAGGGAACAATTTAATTTAATTGTTTAAATTTAAGGTCTTAGAAACTTTCATGGTACTGAGACACAAGACTCCTGTATGAAGAAAGAGAGAATAAGGGACCCTACCTACTTTGTCTGTTTCAGAGGAACCAAATTCAATCACTGAATCCCCAATATAGTTTTCCAAAAAAAATAAGGAAACTGAAGGAGAAATTTTACAAAAATATTAAAAGGAAACATGGAATTGGATGAAAATTATAAATGTGGTAAAGATGTCACTGCTGAAATTAATGCTGCCCCATTTTCATGGCGAATTTCACACACACACACACACACACACACACACACACACACACACACACACACAAAATGCATCATGATGCCCCAAATTTCAGTGAGTAATAATATTTGAATAGGACTAGGTGATCTCTAACATCGTTTCTCACTGAAATTCAATGCTCTGCTTCTTAAATCCTCTCTTACTTCTTACATCATATGCTCCCTCCCAGCTCTGCTATTCTGTTTTCTAAGTACTCTTCCAGATCTGATTTTCTATGTTCTAAGGTCTCTTTAGTTTGACATTTTATAGTCTAAGGTCATAGTATCATGTATTTAGAATTGAAAGGACCATCATAAAACACCAAGTCCAATCTCATCATTTAACAGGTGAGGAAACTGAGGCAGGCATACTTTAAATAATTTGACCAATCATGCATAAGTCCTAAAGTGGCAGAGCTCATACTTGAACCCAAGTCCTATAACCCCAAAGGCTCTGACTCCAGAGCCAATCTTTTCCATGGTTCTGATATGTTCTGTTCTAAGGTTCCTCCTACCTCCAGGATTTTAAAACCTGGGGATTCTCGACTATATCTCTCAGCTTATATTTTTTCTCCAAAAAAGAAAAAAGAGGAAGCAAAGAAATGAAAGAATGAATGTCACAGGCATTTCAGAAACATTTCTTTCACTGAGTTAATTTAATTTTTTTTCTGAGAAAACAAAATGTTGACAAAAAATAAGATACATCCTCAAATTTTGACATAGGAAGCAGAAAATTTCAATTGTTGCCTATGGGTGTTGTTCCTAAGAGAAGATCATAGAATTGTAGCTCTAGAACTCCAAGGGACTTTATACTCTATCCATTTTACAGATAAAGAAGCTGAGGAGTGGGGAAGTTGTGATTTGCCCAGGGTCACTTGTCCCATAAGAGATAAAATCAACACAGGTCCTCGTCATCAAGAGTCAATATACTCTCCGTGGAAATGCCTTGATTCCATGAAATAGAAACATTCATATTTTGTGCGGATTAATATGCAGCTCAGTTTAATAAATTGTGAATGGCTTGAATTAAAAAAAAATATATGATGTTTCTTTTCATAGCGTTTTTTTTTTTTCCTTCTAGAAATGACTGCCTTGGGTGTGGCAGGAATGAATAGGATACTAGCTACTTAGAAATTCTCCTAACACTGTGGAAATGCATTTCATTAAATCAACAATGGCAGTAGCAATCTGCAGTCCCAGAGGTGAATGCAGTACTAAAATGTCCTATATAGTTTAGGAAATTAGTCTGCTATATGGAGGCAATCACTGGGATAGGGTGCTCCTGGGAGTATGGAGGCGGTATATTCTTAGGACAGAGGTTAAAATCTCACCACAAGCTAGCCAGGATAACGGACTTCATACATCCATTTAGAGTCTTTTGTACTGTTTTTATTTTCTGTGTAACAAAGAAGGAATGAAGATGTTATCATGGATGGTACCCCTGAGCCAGAAGGGAACTGAAAATCTAGCTATTTTTCAAGCAATCCTTGCATTAAATGGGGCAGGGGAGACTGCTGGAAACACAAAGGGAGGAGGATCTGCACTTAATTTGCAATTAACCAAGCTCAAAAATTCTTTTCTGGCTTGTTAACCTCAGTTCAGGAAGCAGGATGTCACCTGTCTATAGTCTGAGAGTATAGAATTACATATCACTCCCATCAAATGAAATAACAATTGTAAAGCACTTAGCACAGTGTCTGACATAATAAAAAATATTTAAATATTGGTGGGTTGTTGTTTTTTTTTACATTAACCATTTTTAATTCTAAAAGCTAAAATAAAATAATTTGATAGCTTTTGATTTTATTGAAAATACGGTTTAGAAATAATTGTAATAAACCAACTTAGAGGAGTATTTTTAGCTTTGTTCACATGAGAGATCAATTTATTGGTGCAGTAATAATCTTCCAGAGTTCCAACTGCTCTATACATTCATAAACAAGGAACTGGGGAAAAGTAGCTTCAACTGGCTCTATGAAAAACTTCATTTTGCCATCTCTGAACTTCTATAAATCATTTAGGAAAAATAAAAAAATGATTGTATGCTTTATGTATAATGTCCAATTGTCTAAGGGGAAGTTTAATCTTTTTTCTATTATAAGTAGATTGTACATGCATTTTTGAAATTGTGAATAATTCTGGAGAGTGTTTTAAATAATGCATTTGTGAGATCATCATAAAAAATATCAGCTGCTATTATGGTAATAGCATGAGCACACAAGTCAGAAATTTCTTCTTCAGACTAATTGAAAGGAAGTTGAAGATCAATATATGTCATCATTCAGGCAATTCAGTTCTTTAATCTTAACTGGATCTCCTTCTAAACAGATGCCTGTTTAGGGCAACATTCTGTTAGCCCTAGCCAGGAGATCTTTACTCATATCTGTGCAGTAAACAGTCAACAACTGTTGCTGTGATGATGCTGGCTACCCTGGTGCCAGCCCCAAGCGCAAGCACAGCACAACTTTCGAATAGGTCACAGCTCCTCACAACTCCTGTTTACCAGCATCTTCCAAAGGGGATAGCTTTGGTGTGCTCTATTTTAAACATATTGTGGTGGATATTTTTTTGCTCTTCTCCATTGAAATTTTCTTCTTCCTATGTCAAAATTTGAGGATGTATCTTATTTTTTGTCCACATTTTGTTGTATCAGAAAAAAAATCCATTCTCTTCTTGTCATTTCCATTACCCATCATCATCACCACCATGATTATCCAATAGAACTTAGAAGCTCATACAAAGGCAAGTTTGCTTTTCATTCTTGTTCAGCAAATCTGCCCCATTGCTATTCTCAACAGTATATTCCTGAACGCTTCCGTCATCATGGACAAGATTTGTTATTTGAATAGTTTTTTGTTCTTGTTTTTTACCTTTAACTTGAGTATCTTTCCAAGAAACATTATTACACAAAACTTTCAATTGTGACTGAAAAACAGGTTGACCAATGGCATTCTGATGCATTATGAATTGCCTTTTGTTTGGTGTTTAGATGCATATCAGACAGCCCAGTGTCACTTTTAAATATGATTTCTTTCATAGTTTGCTCCTCTGCTGGGTCCAGTCATTCAGTGTTGCTATTAATTTTTTTAGGAGCATCCGACTGCACAAGCAAGACCGAGTCCAAATGGACCTGGCAACCCTCAAACCCATCTTTTTGGATAAGCCTGAGCTGCTCCTCCCCGTGTGCCATAATCTATATAAATGTTTTTGTTGTTATTGTTATTGTTATCACTATCATCTCAGTACAGATTTAAACTAGAGGCATTTCAGGATAATGAAAGGGGACAGAATTTGAAATGAGAGGATCAGATCTTCTGCTTGGTTCCTATATGACCCTAGGCGAGTCATTTAAAGTTAGCATTGTTGGAGTCGTTATCATTGTTCACTTGTGTTTGACTATTCAACACCCCATTTGGGGTTTTCTTAGCAAAGATACTGGAGTTGTTTTGCCTTCCTTCTCCAGCTTATTCTGCAGATGAGGAAATTGAGGCAAATGGGGTAAGAGTGACTTGTCCAAGATCACAAAACTAGTAAGAATCTGATACTTGTTTGGAACTCAAGTTTTCCTCACTGGAAGTCCTGAAGCCTATTCAGTGCACTACCCACTTGCTTTTAACTTCTATAGTCCTCAGTTTCTTCATCTCTTCCAGTGACACAGTTCTACAAAGTGACCTCTAAGCTTCCTTCGAAATGTCAATATATTATCCTATTATTATGAAATGTGGATTTTTAAACTGGAGAAAAGAAGATTTGCAGTAGGGCTGATGCCAAGTGCTGGCTGTCTACAAATATTTCAAGGTCTGTCATGTGGAGGAGAGATTGGATTTATTTTGTTTCCCTTTGGAATGTTAAAAAAAATGAACTGTGATAGAAGTGGTAGAGAGACATATTTAGGTTTGATATCAGAGAAAACTTCCTAGCAATGTGAGCTATCCCAAAGGTGAATGGACCAACTTGGGACCTCTATAGGTTCTCTCTCATTGGAGGACCTTCAGGACAGTAGAAGTGAGATGATGACACTTGGGGTATACTGTAGAAGGAACTCATATTTAGATATAGGTCACCCTTGAGATTCCATCCATTTCTCAGGACACTCAGGAAATTGGCAATCCTGAAGCTAATCCTCTCTCTGATTAGTCATATGTCCATGAACTCAGGAAAATCATGTTGTCTATCCTTTCTAAGTTCTCCACTAACCTGAAAAAAATCATAGATTTAGAGCTAAAAAGGGGTCTTAAAAGCCATCAAGTCCAATGTTTTAATTTTATAGGTTAGATAATTGAGATCCATAGGGATTAAATGATTTGCTTTGGGTATGTATGTCTGAGATAGAATTTGAACTCATATCTTCCTGAATCCATGTTTACTACCCTGTCCATGGTGCCTATTGCCTTCCTTTTTTCATCTAATTTTATGGATCAAGAATCCCATTCTAGGAACGCTGAGAATGAATAAAACTAATTTCACAAAATAATTGGAACTTGGCTATTGACTGATAATGACTTAACTCATCACTTCCTCTCAGAGATCCTATTTGAATTTTAATATCTATGCTTTCAGTTACTTTAACCGAAGAAATGAGTGATGTGGAGAGTTCAGGTATGTGTCTTAGGCCAATTCAAGAGCTACTTGAGTCAGAGAGTTCTCTTTTTGCTGTTGTTGATCAGTGATTTCAGTCATGTCTCATTTTCTATGAGAATTTAGGTTTTCTTGGCTGAGATATGGAGTGGTTTGCCATTTGCTTCTCCAGTTTATTTTACAGATAAGGAAACTAAAGCAAACTGGGCTAAGTGATTTGCTCAGAGCCACACAGTTAATAAGTGTCCGAGACCACATTTGAACTTGGGAAAATAAGTCTTTCTGGTTCTAAACTCAATGCTCTTTCCACTGCAGTACCCCTAACTGCTTTATTCAGTTGTCAATATAATCAATGTCCCAATGGATGTATCATTGAGAAGTAGGAAAAGTACTAGATCTGAAGTCAGACATGATTTAAGTAGAAATTCCATGTCTGACTCATCGTTATGTATGAATTTGTGCATCCTACCTGTTCTCTTTAAAATTTAATTTTATTATTAATAAAATGACTATAATAGTATCTTCAACATTTTATGAAACTCAAATAAGCTGTTTGAAAAAGTACTTTGCAGATTGTAAAATGCTATATGTAACTATTATTCCTTATGGTCTCAGGTATATTTGTAATATGGACATATATATATATATTTATATTTATGGTTTCTCTGTCCCCTCTTAAATAAATGAATTACAAGTAATAGAATTGTGAATTCTCAATACTTCCCACTTTCTCCAAGCCTCATGAATAATAGGAAGGATTTGGAGATATGATAAAGTCCCTCTTCCCATCCCCAAGACAAAATCACACAATTCTATATTTTTGTACTCCTATGGGGGCCCCTCCCTGAATCTCTCTGGTGCCCATTGATCACACACCTATTAGAATTTGCTCTTATGTTCTTCATTCACTCACCTATAGGGACCATGATGTCAATTGAGTCACTACACTCTCCACTGTTGAAGACTGCAGACCCTTTGTGTACTTTCATAAGTCACTATAGTTGAAAAAGTTCATTAACTGGTAGCCTCTCTTGCCTTACATTAATTAAGATAAGCCTTTGGGAGCCACAGCACTCATGACTACAGACTTGATCATCCTCTGTATGATGTCATAGTCATAAAATCCATCTAACATATTGTTTGGTTCTGGATTCCACATTTAAGGAAGGATATTAAAAGAAAGTTGAATGAATGATAACCTTTTACTTCATTCATTAATAACCATTCATTTCATTCCATTCACTAATAAATTTTTTATTCATTCTATTTCATTCATTCATAAAGTAGAGTTTTCAGTGGAGGAAAAGCAGAGTGGCAGAAGGCTTTGTGACTGTGCCATATTGAGTTAAAGGAACTGGAGAAAAACTTATCTAGGGAAAAAAGGACATGAAACTTGGGGAGGGGGGGAAGATGGCACTCTTCAAGTGCTTGAAGGGTTTTTATCTAGAAAAAATGATTATATTCATTCTGCTTTGCCTCAGAGGGAAGATATAGGAGCAAGGCTTGAAAGTCCCAGATTAAGGTTATGTGTTGGAGACCTTAAATTTCTCTAGTGCATTCCATCATAAAAGTGAAAGGAGTTATTCTGCTTTCCCATTTCAAACAAATAAAAGATAAAGCGCTGCATCATAAGAGCCTAATAAACGCCTATTTCCTCCTTTCCTTTCAAAGATGTCTGAGTAGGCAGCCATCTTTCATACTTTTTGATACTCATAGGATTGATTTGATTAAATTTATGTATGAACTGGAAAAAGTGCTGGAAAAAATAGAAACTCCTCC
The DNA here is from genome assembly GCF_016432865.1 of Antechinus flavipes. Classification (NCBI taxonomy): domain Eukaryota; kingdom Metazoa; phylum Chordata; class Mammalia; order Dasyuromorphia; family Dasyuridae; genus Antechinus; species Antechinus flavipes. The sequence continues at coordinate 18,058,948 of NC_067399.1, read as the reverse complement.
TCTTCCACTTCCAGGTAAAACTAACTTTATGCATATGGTACCCTTGTTTTAAAGCTTTTCATGTACAGATCTTAAACTCCCCTATTTTATTAGTTCACTCAAAAACAGGGGACTTGACTTACCAGTCTTCATACTCCCTAATATCCTTATCAGGATGTTCCAAAAATAATAGGTATATAGTAAACATTTGTTGAATTAGTTGATGAAAGATCATATATCCTATTTTTTTTAAGGCAACCTCAGGTCTCCTGATTCCCAGCCAAATGTCCATGACATTAGTGTGACTTGCTCATGCTCCAAGATCAAAAACAGCAAACCTTATATGCAAAGACTCAGATTTCAAGCATTGATTCGGTCTTTCTAAAGGGTTTTAACCTCGAGGAAACTATGAAATATACTAAGTAGCAAGGTGTTACAGTGGATAGAATGCTAAACCAGAAGTCAGAAGAGCCAAGTTCAAATCCAGCCTCAGACACTTATTAGATGTGTGATCCCCTGGGCAAGTCCTTAATTTCCTCATCTGTAAAATGAGGGTGATAATATCACTAATCTCCAGAGATAAAATTGTAAAGTGCATAGCAGAGTGCCTAGCACATAGTAAGCTCTAATGAAATGTGAGTGATGATGATGATGATGATGATTGTGTGCTCATTGCCCTTTCCTATCTTACTGAAGTGAAAATGAACAACAAGAAAATTTAAAGGTAAAAAAAAATCACATCCTTATGTTTCTCCTATCCTTATAAAACTTTCACTCAATCCATCCATCCATCCATCCATCTATCATCCATCCAAGCAAGTTTTCATCCTATATATCTCTTTCCATTTGTGTCTAACATTTTAGAAAGACACACAATTGGTTCCTCTGCTTCCCTTCCTTTCACTTCCTTCTTGGCTTTTGACCTCATAATTCAACTAAAACTATCTCCAAAGATACAAAATGATCTTTTAATTAATAAATTTAATACAATTTTCTCAGTCCTCATCCTTCTTAAATTTTTATAGTTCTAATACAGTTCAGCACTCTTTGATACCCTTCTCTCTAGGATTTCCTCAAACTACTCTCTTGGGTCTTCTGTTACCTCTCCAACTATTCCTTTACAGTTTTCTTTGATGGATTTTCATTCACATCATACCTTTTAATGTTGAAGGGAGTCCCTCAAGACTCTCACCTAGGCTTCCTTTTCTTCTCCATCTATAATATTCTTCTTGATGATCTCATGAGCAAGGATTCAAATATCATTGCCATGCTGATTCTCCTATTTATTTAACCAGCTCATTCCTCTCTGGTGACCTTTAGTTTCAAACCCTCCCCTCTTACTAACTTCCTTATTAGGCTTGAGGGCACCAACATTTCTTCACTCCACCTCATCTCCCAACTCCTTATCCCAGCTCATTTCTTCTTATATCCAAATTTCTTTCAAGTTCTTTCATGTCAACCTTCATATCTCTCCTATATAATCATAGTTGCAGAGAGGTTCCGGTCTACATTAGTAATGTAAGACTTTACTACTTTACTTTACTTCCCCTGTTCCTAGCCTTTATTTTTCTCTATAAAGTTTCTCTGAAACGTTCAAGTTTCTCCTTCAGAATCTGAACTTGGGAACAAGTGGGCCATTTATAAATTCTCCCACAGGTTCAAAAAAATATGACCGGCAGTGGCTCTAGCCCAGATAACCTTGGTAAATTGATGACTGATCTAGCTCTCAGTGCTTTGTAGCACCTACTTCAGCTATCTTCACAGCCATTGGAACAAATTATTCTCACCTACCCATTCCACTAGGGAAAGTCTGCTGAAATGTCTTGCCAGATTATGGCTGCTGCACATGCTACAAATTTGTGGATCCACAAGTGAGAGTTAGTGAATCAGATGGATACCAAAGGTGAGTGAGCAGCCCTATAAAGGACCCAGCAAGCTCTCACACTAGAGTTGCTAGTCTCTCACTGAGCACTCCATACATACCACCTGATTAAATAATTCATCCACATAAAATTCTTTGCAGCACCTATGTAGCTACATCATAAACTTCCACAATTCCTCCTCCCCCATATCCTTTGTATTTCAAAGCATACAGTGAGCCAGAAAACAGCATATATAATATTCCACCATTATTCCTCTGGCCAATGGCTATAGAGTTATACCAGTACCATCAATACACAAAATCAGAGCGAGGAAAGGAAAGGTTCTTTTCTCCATTCAAAAACTTAATTTTTAAAGCACATATAAGAACCCAGACAAATATACCAAAATGAAAAATGCAATATTCCTGAGAACTCAATGCTAAATTAATTAATAAGTCCAAAGTCATTGGAACCTCCATTAAATAAAGATATACAGTGTACAGTTAATATCTCTAATATGTAAAATTGAAAACCAAATTACAAATGCTCACTGAGGAAAATGCTTTTTCAACAACATACTTCAGAATTCAGTCATCATATTTATCTTTCAAATTGATTGCCCAGAGAAAAATTTATTGAAGAGGCTAATTTTTTTCAAGATTGGGAACAAAGCCTATCTAAATTCTGATTTTTTTTTTTGCTGCAAGCTGAAAGATGAGGTATTTATTTCAATGACTAAAGAAGCTCTGACATTTCCATTTTTAAGTAAAATAAACTAATATTCTGGTTTTCTGGGCTTAGGAGGAAGGGTGTTTATTGGAGGTGTTCTGATGCCTCAGGTTCAGACTGGGTCTATACAAGGCCTGCCTGCCTTCCCAGTGGGTTGCCTCTTGGAAGCCTCCTTAGTTCAGAGGAAACTCACCCAAATGATAAACAGACCTTCCAAAATAAAAGATCTGAATGTAACATTCTCTAGGCAGGGGTCCTCAAACTTTTTAAATAGGGGGCCAGTTCACTGTCCCTCAGACTGTTGAAGGGCTGGACTACAGTTTTGTGGGCCTTTAAATAAAAAAACTTTATAGCCCTGGGTGAGGGGGATAATCGTCCTCAGCTGCTGCATCTGGCCCGCGGGCCATAGTTTGAGGACCCCTGAATGCAGAATCTCAGCCTGATTTATCTTGAAATCAGTGTGTTTTCATGCAGTAACTAAAGGTCACCTCTGCTCAATATGGCACATGAATGTTCCCTGTGGCTTCCTTCCCAAAAGACATTTTAAAAATAACAAAAATAATGAGTATGGTGCAGTGGATAGAGTATTGATCTTAATCAGGAAGATCTGGGTTTCCTAATTGACCTTTATTAGCTGTATCCCCTCAAGCAAGTTCCTTAACTTTCCCAGACTCAGTTTCCCCAGTCATAACAGAGAAATAGTGTGTATATAGTATTTACCTCACTAAATGATGATTCAAATGACATAATGAAAGGAAAGCACTTTGCAGATTTTAAAGGACTATTGTAAAAATCTTAACATTGCGCTATAGCTCCCGGGAAATGAATATTGTTTCTAAGAAACCATGAAAGCTGTCCTTTGCTTCTGAGTTGGACTTGGCAATGACTGGCACATCCCCATTCCACCTCATACAATATATACATTATCATTCTTTTTGCAAATAATATAGAGAGCTAGCGGGAGGTACAAAGGACTCAACTATGGGATGAGTGCTTCAGGAGAGGCATTTGGGGGTAACGAGCATCACTGAATGAGGAGATGTGTGGTTTTTTCAACTTGTTTGCTTCAGTTTCTTCAACTGTAAAAAATGCATAGCACCTACCTCAAAGAGTAGTTATGAAGATCAAATGAGATAATGTTTGTCCAAAGCCCCTGACACATAATAAGGGTGATATAAATGCATATTCCATTCTCTTCTTTATTTTCTCTTCCCTATGTTCAAAGAATAACAATAGGCCATAATATAGATTTTGATCATGAGAAATAACGTGTATTCACTATGGAAAATAAGTTGTAGTCAGATAGTGTTGCTATTGTTGTTGTTCAGTCACTCCTAGTACTGTCCAAGTCTTTATGACCCTATTTGAAGTTTTCTTGGCAAAAATAATGTAGTGATTGGGGATTTCCTTCTCCTTTTACAGATGAGGTAACTGAGGCAAAAGGGATTAAGTAACATGCCCAGAGCCACAAAGGTAGTAAGTATCTGAGGTTGGATTTGAACAAATAAAGATGGGTCTTCCTACTTTAGACTCTGCACTTGAGCTAGTAAACTACCTAGCCACCTAATCAAATAATAAAGACAATTAATCACCAAAAGAAGAGTTTGCATTGAATTATTGCTTTTAAAAAGCTTAAACTATATGGTCTCTAAGGTACTTTTATTCTAAAACTCAAATGAATCTGAGTATAATTATCCTATATGAGTAGTGGCCAAGAGAAATGTCATACTTTTTATAGGGAAAGATGGGGGAAAATATCTTTCAAGTATTTTGAAGTTTTTATATAGACAAGAATTAGGATTTATTCTATGGAACTACAAAGAACATAAATAAGATTGATGGGCAGAAATTACTAGGAACCAAAACTGGCTTCATATGAGGCTACACTCTCTAAGGAACAGTATCATTCAATAATAAAATGGGCTACATTTTAGGTACTGAATGAACCGTTAACTGTAGGTGTTCAAACAGAGGTCAAAATCAATCAATAAGCATTTATTAAGCTCTTATTATGTTCCAGATGCTGCACTAAATGCTTTAGATACAAAGGAAAGCAAACATTCATTCTCTGAACTCAAGGAGTTCACATTCAAGTGAGGTGACATATAAACTATGTATAGATGAATATATATATATGTATGTGTGTATTTATACATACACACATGTGTGTGTTTATAAGCACATCTGAGCAAATATAGATACAAAACATATAGAAATTAGATGGAAAATGATCTCAAATCTAAAGCATTAGGGGTAGCTAGATTGGTGCAATGAATAGAGCACTGGCCCTGTCAGTCAGGAGGACCTGAATTCAATTCAATCTCAGACACTTAACCCTTACTGCCTGTGTGACTCTGGACAAATTATTTAACTCCAATTGCCTAGCCAAAAAAAAATAAATCTAAAGCACTATCAGCTCAAATCTGACTTAATCTCAATTAGTAGTTGGTTGTTAGTATAAGAGAGAAATAATGGTTTCTCCCACAAGTCATTTCCAACATCTTTGAATTTTTCACAAGTTGTTCCTTATTCCTAACAAGCATTTTCTCTTTATCACTGCCCTCAGAATCTTTATTTTCCTTCAAGTCTCAGTCCAGCTACCACTTTCCCCATGAAGTCTTCTCTGATTCTTCTTCTGCTGCCGCTGCTGTGGTTCTGTCCCTCCAAAAATTGTAATAATCTCTCCCACAGCTTATTAAAAACTGTTAGCCTCTTTGAAAAGGTTTTGGAATCTTAAAGAGTGACAATTAAAATATTTAAAGAGAGGCAAGAATGCAAATTTTTAACTTTAAGCTATATGGAATCTGCAGAAAAAAAGGAATTTTTTTTTAAATTTTATTTTATTTAATAATAACTTTGTATTGACAGAATCCATGCCAGGGTAATTTTTTACAACATTATCCCTTGCACTCGCTTATGTTTCGTTTTTTCCCCTCCCTCCCTCCACCCCCCCCAAGATGTCAAGCAGTCCTATATATGTTAAATATGTTGCAGTATATCCTAGATATAATACATATTTGCAGAACCAAACAGTTCTCCTGTTGCACAGGGAGAATTGGATTCAGAAGGTAAAAATAACTCGGGAAGAAAATAAAAAATGCAAATAGTTCACATTGGTTTCCCAGTGTTCCTTCTTTGGGTGTAGCTGTTTCTGTCCATCATTTATCCATTGAAACTCAGTTAGGTCTCTTTGTCATAGAAATCCACTTCCATCAGAATACATCCTCATACAATATCGTTGTCGAAGTGTATAATGATCTCCTGGTTCTGGTCATCTCACTTGGCATCAGTCCATATAGGTCTCTCCAAGCCTCTCTGTATTCATCCTGTTGGTCATTTCTTACAGAACAATAATATTCTATAACATTCATATACCACAATTTACCCAGCCATTCTCCAATTGATGGGCATCCATTCATTTTCCAGTTTCTAGCCACTACAAACAGGGCTGCCACAAAAAAAAAGGAAATTTTAACTGATAGTTTTATGGATATTGAGCTTTGATTATTTTTAAAAAGACTGAATTTTGGCTATAATCTCATAGATGAGTTCTGATTAAAGAAACTGTGAGAAGGAAAAAAGAGGATCAAAGAAAATTTTCTAAGAGGATTTTTAAAAGTCTTAAGATTAAATACTTTGTAAAGAATTTTTTGAGAAATTTCTACTTTGTATCTTGATACAACTGAATAATAGGTCTATGTTTCCAGATTTTGGAAAAAAAAAAAAAAACAAGAATTAAAGTGATAGGAAGAGATTTAGACATGAGCTTTATCATGGCCAAAATGTGGTTTTAAATTATCTATTTATTTCTGTTGTTATTAATTATAATTTTAATCAACTAAATAGCTAAAAACTTTAATACTTATTTGAGCTTAGGAAAGAGAACTGAGCAACTATGGGAAATTAATTTCTGTAGTTTTTAGTAATTTCTGAGATATTTGTGTCCTAGACTGCTTTTGAACAAAAAAATTTCACAAGGAAACAAACTGGTAACAATAGAATCGGAAGCTAATATGTTACATGTTATGTATTTTTACATATACATATATGCATAAATGTCTATATTGTATTATACAAATAACCCCACTCTCCACAAAACACACCCAACTTCTTTCCACTGACACAAATGGCTACAAATGTAAAATTCTTAAAAGTAAGGATGATAGTTTGATATTTGTAACTCTAGGGTGTCTTGCACATAGTTGCCACTAAAAATGAATTCTGAAGGCATTAAATTCAACTTAAATGTTTATTGAGCATAGTAATGTGCTATACATTTTGCTTGATCTTGGGAACACAAAGTCAAAAATAAAAGTAGTCCTTGAATAACCCATACCCATGTAAGTTAATACAAAATATTGTATTACAAATTACAAATGTAAGATTCCTAAAAATAAAGATGATATTTTGTTAATACAAAATATTTTGATTCCCATGGAGGGAATAGTAACAGTGGAAGCCAAAGATAGCTTTTCTTTCAAAGATGGCAATTTAACTGAGCTTTGTAGGAACCCAAGAAGGCAAAGAGGGAGGGCATTCCAAGCAAGGAGGATCCCTATGCAAAAGCCTTGGAAGTGGAAGATGGAGTGCCATATAGAAGGAAAAACCATTAGGGGTGGTTATCTGGGACTTGAAGTATGTGGAGAAGAGTAGTTTGCAACAAGACTCCATAGGGAGATGACCACCATATTGTGATTGGGTTTGAATCCAAGCAGTTTCTAGTTTATCTTGGAAACAAGAGGGACCAACTGCAATTTATCGAGCAGTAGAAGGACATTGTGAAATGTATGATTCTGAAGTGTCACTTTGGCAATTGTGCATAGGACGGGCTTATATAAAAGGGAGATACTAGAGGCAAGAAAGTCATTTAGAAATCTATTATGATTATGCACAGCTCTAATATGAAGTCATTCAAATGTACATGGCTTGTGCTTCCCTCAGCCTTCCAGGACTTTTAGTGAGGCATGGGGGTGGGCATTTTCAGTACAGATTTCTTTGGCTGTCATCTGCTTGGGGCATTCATGCAGTACTGGAGTGAGTCAGTATAGAGAACCCTATTTTATCAGCTATTGCATTAAGGGAGTTTACATCAACTAGAATGAAATGGTAGAAATTACCCAATAGCAAGCCTCCTTTCTTAGGGAATAAAATGGTTTATTAGGCAAAAGGGAGAAAGTCTGAATTTCCTGATTCAGAGATCTCCTTGAAATTTTCTACGGGAGTCTGACTGGGACTGCTGATGAAGGGCATCCTTGAACACTTACTATGTGTCTAACAAGGAGTGTGAGGTGCTCAGGAGGGCTAGCATTTCTGATACGGGAACTTGCTGAGCGCTTTTCATCAATTCTCATCCATCTCTCATCTGGGCCTCCAAAAAGCTGTAAAATGAGCAGGACCCAAAATCTAGCAAACTGTCTCAACAGATGAGCTAAATCGGGCTGAGGATAATGGACAGACCTCAGACCCATCAGTGAGTTAGTGGGATGTCTACCATAGTAGGCATGTGAAAACTTCCCCCTTGCAAGGTGGGCAGATGAGAAAGAACCCTTTGTTCCAACGGCAGCTGAAGGAGGTGGCGTGCAGCACTTAGAACTTAATCAGGCAGAAAGATGTCAAGGTCATTCACTGTTTCCAAGGTCATTATCAGCCTTCTTAATTTTTATCCTACCACTAGACTTTGATGACTCTGGAAAAGAGAGGGAGGTGATGCTGTGGCAACTCTGCCCTGCAAAGAGAGACATCAACCACAATCTCATTGGTTCTTTTTGAAAATGAAGGACAAACAGCAATATGTCAAACACTATTCTAAGCACGCTAGAGATTGCAACAAAAATAATGAATAAACAAACATCTGTTAAATGCCAATTAGGTGTCAGGCACTATGCTAGGCCTGAGCATACCCAGACAAAGATGAAGCAGCCCCTTTCTTCAAAAAGCTTCCATTCTATCAGGAATCCCAGGAAGTGCACATATAAATATACCAAATGAGGGGGATGAACCAAATGATTTCTAAAGACTCTTCTATCTGGGAATCTGATGGGCTCAAATCTTGCTGTACCACCCAAGACACTTAATCTCAGCTTGCCTCGGTTTTATCATCCACAAAATGGAGATAAAAATAACCCTTACTTCCCAGGGTTATTGTGAAAATAGAATGAGATAGTAATTAGAAAGTGCTTTGCAACCTTTAAAGTACCATTATTAATTAATATTATTATTTATTTACATATGTATTTGTGTATGCATATAAGTATACATGTAAACATGTAATTATTCAGTGTTATTATTATGTAATATGAATGAGATGCTAATGCAATTATAATAAGCTGCATTTATTTGAAATTTGAATTTATTTCCCTAAATCTATGTCTTTCAAACTGTCCTTTAATGTACTCTTTTTATTCTGTATATACTTCTTTTTCCCCTCCAAATACTATCTCCTCCTATAGAACAGAAACTTCACTGGGACAGGGACTATTGTTACTGCCTTTTTTTCTTTGATGTTTAACAGTAAGAGTATAAAGTAATGCTGTCAAAGGGAGAAGGTAGGAGGAAAGAGAGAGAGAAAAATTTGGAACACAAGGTTGTGCAGGAGTGAATGTTGAAAACTATCTTTGGCCAGTTCCAGTGATGTTGTGATGAAGAGAGCCATCTACACTCAGAGAGAGGACTGTGGGAACTGAGGGTGGATGACAACATAGCATTTTCACTCTTTTTGTTGTGGTTTGCTTGAATTTTACTTTTTTTTTTTTCATTTTTTAAAACTTTTTGATCTAATTTTTCTTGTGCAACAAGATAATTGTGTAAATATGTAGGCCTATTTGCATTTAACATATGGTTTACCACCTTTAATCTATATTAGATTACATGCCATCTAGGGGATGGGGTGAAGGGAAGGAAGGAGGTGGGAAAATTGGAACACAAGGTTTTTTAAGGGTCAGTGATGAAAAATTGTCCTTGCATATGTTTTGAAAATTTAAAAAAACTTCAATAAAAAAGATTAGAAAAGAAAACTATCTTTGCATATATTTTGAAAAACAAAAGCTATTATTTCAAGTAAAGTAAAAGTATAATATATGCTTGACTTACTAATTGATTTGTGACCAAAAGTAAACATGGATAAGGTGAATGAGTTCAGGACTCAATCTGTGCCCTTCAGCTGATAAGCATAGACCTATAAAGCATGGTTTATGATGGGGTGATCCAAGCCTATGACACATAGAAGGATAACAGACATGTGACTCCTAGAAATCTGTGATTATCTCAACTGCCAACATTTATAATGTGAATTGAAAAATTGTTCTAACGTTAATAACTGGGGTAATAGATGGGGCTGGATAACCAGCCTGGAAGTTTTACCAGGATGGAAAGTGATAGTTGAAGTGTATAACTGGATTTTAAAAATTGTGTAAGAAGGAGGGGGAGTCAAAAAGTTATCAAACTGTGCATACCCTTTGACCCAGCAGTGTTACTACTGGGCTTATATCCCAAAGAGATCTTAAAGAAGGGAAAGGGACCCACATGTGCAAGAATATTTGTGGCAGCTCTCTTTGTAATGGCCAGAAACTGGAAATTGAGTGGATGCCTATCAATTGGAGAATGGCTGGGTAAATTGTGGTATATGAATGTTATGGAATATTATTGTTCTGTAAGAAATGACCAGCAGGACAAATACAGAGAGGCTTGGAGAGACTTACATGAACTGATGTTGAGTGAAATGAGCAGAATTAGGAGATCATTATACAATTCAACAACAATATTGTATGAGGATGTATTCTGATGGAAGTGGATTTCTTCAACAAAGAGAAGATCTAACTCAGTTTCAATTGATCAATGATGGACAGAAGCAGCTACACCCAAAGAAAGAACACCTTCTGAATCCAATTCTTCTTGTGCAACAAGAAAACTGTTCAGTTCTGCACACATAGATTGTATCTAGGATATATGGTGACATATTTAACATGTATAAGACTGCCTGTCATCTAGGGGAGGGAGTGGAGGGAAGAAAGGGAAAAGTCGGAACAGAAGTGAGTGCAAGGGATAATGTTGTAAAAAAATTACCCAGGCATGGGTTCTGTCAATAAAAAGTTATAATAAAAAAGGAAAGGGAGAGAAAGAAAGAGGGGGAAAGGGAAGGAGGGAGGGAGAGGGAGAAAAGAAAGGAGGAAGGGAGGTAGAAGGAGGAGAGAAGAAGGAAAGGAGACAGACAGGACAGGTAGAAAGAAAGAGAGAATTGATTGTGTGACACTAGAATTTAAAAGAATGCTTCTTATAGAAGGTGAGATTTTAATTGGAAATTGAAAGAAACCAGGAAGTCAGGAAGTAGAAATGAGGAGGGAGAGTATTCAGACATGGGGCAGAGAAAATACCCAATTGTGACAGAAGTAACATCTTATTTTCCAAATAACCAGAAAGCCAGTAGCACTGGGTTGAATAGCGTGTGAACAAGCATAAGGCATAAGATTGGAATGATTATGGTGGGAAGCACAGGTTATGAAGCACTTTGATGAGAGCATTTTTGACTTGATCCTGGAGGTGATAATGAACTACCGGAGTTTATTGAATATGGAAGTAACACATTGGGTCTGTACTTTAGGAAAATCAATCGAGCAGCTGATTAGAGAATGGACTGCAACGGGGAAGGGTTTGTGGCAGGGTTCTCCAGCAGGTAATGGAGATAAGTCAGGTGTGAAGTGATGAGCTGCAATGATGGTGTCAGAGGAGAGAAGGGAGCGTATTCAAGAGATGTCGCAGTGTTGAAGTAGACAGGTCATGGAAACAGCATGTGGAGGGTGGGAGGTGGATGGTGGGAAGTCGAAGGGGACTTGAAGGCGACAAGGGCCTTTTGGGGTCACCCAGGAAACCTCTGCTGGAAGCCTGCTTCCTACCAGCCTACATAAAGCTCTGTGTGTTCTAAGCTCCCTGGGCTTCATAAAGGGAGGCAGCCAGAGAGACTTTGCACGTTTCTGAGCTCTCATATTCCTTCTCTACTGAATAACCCAATAACCCAGGCCTTGGCTAGAAGCTTCATTTATTCATGTGTTCCTTTTTTAACTTTAATTTAGCAAGTGCACTAGATGCCAAAGCTTATTATTGTTCTTGCTCTGTGATTTAACTGCTATGCCTCCATTAATTATGTACTCCGATCCATCAACTTCACTGTGAATGCAGGATCCTGTGACTGCTCGTGGAACAACTGCCATGTCTTTAAGACAGAAACATTTCTTTTTTGCAGATTTGTTGGGGAAAGGGATTTTTGGTTGGATGACCATTAGCCATGTTGGTTTCCTTGACTGAGAGAGGTGAACTTTTGTTTTATATTGCCTGCTTCCACATCATTTCTCAGTCATCTTCATCTCATTCTGTGCCCCATGCCCTCCTAGACCTCCTTTTGTCTTTCCCCATTCTCTTCTTCTCCTTTGCCTTCTCCCATGAGCATGCAAGCTCCTTGAGTGTAGGTACTAGATTTAATTTGTATCTCTAATTCTTAGCAAGGAATTGTGTCAGTAAATACTGAATAAATGCTTACTCTATCCCTTTGCCTATTTACCACTTATCTATCAATTTATCATGTCTATCAATCTAATATCTCTATCAGCTCTACATATCTATCCATATATCAATTCATGTATGTATGTTAGCTATATTAATTTATATGTGCATGTGTGCATATGTGTACTGCATGTTGACACATGTACACATATGTGCGTGTTTAAGAAAATTCTATAGTCAGAATCTAGATGGGATGCCTTCTGGCTTTTCCATTCCTGAATTCTATAATTCAATTAGATGGCATCCAAATCCTACCTATTTGAAAATGTTTACTCAAAAACTAAACTATAAGCTACTTGAAAACAAGGATTTTTTTTAACTGTGTAGATCCAGAGTCTAACAGTGTTTTGAACATTGTAGGCTTTTAACAATGGCTTATTGATTGAATTGAAAGTATATTTAGAAGTCATCGAGAAACAACACAATTGGATAGAGAGCTGGTCTTGGAACCAGGACAATCTGTGTCCAAGTCCCACTCTTGGCACATATAGGCTGTGTGACTTTGGGGAAATCATTTAACTTAGAGGTCATTGAGAAATAACACAATTGGATAGAGAGCTGGCCTTGGAATCAGGACAATCTGTATCCATGTCCCACTCTTGACACATACAGGCTATGTGACTTTGGGGAAATCATTTAACTGCTGCATGCTGTAGGCAACTCCTTAAAACTATAAGTTACAGAAGCCAATTGGAATCAGCTTCCATCTAGGAATTTACCAATAAAACCCCAGGTCCAGTTCATATTACTGGAGGTACCCATTACTACTGCCACTGCTACCATGATGATGATGACTATTACAATTTCTACTCACTATTAGTACTAAATCCTACATATGTAGAGATCTATGTTGGTGGAAGTAGTTTCCAGAAGACAAATGCTCCATGCTACGTTGTAGGATGGAATTCCCATACTTATATCCTATCCACAAAGCAATGTGCTATATATTGCAGAGCTCATGGGTAAAGAAGGGAAGAATTTATTTTAATGAGTTTACCATATAATTGAGAGAATAAGCCATAACTATACATTTTAAAAGAAGCAACAATACAGAGCATCTTATTATTGGTGCTAAGTACTCAATGCTCAAATTGGTCTGTGATCTCATTTATCCGGATGCCCCCTCTCCAATGCAGATATTGACACATCTCTACCTTCCTTTCCTATTCAGGTCTCCTCTAAATCCTCCCCTAAGTGTTCTACATGGGCTAGCCTCCAACACATTCTCATTTCTCAGCCTCTTTATCTGTCATATTTCAATTTCATTCTAAGACTAGATCAAGTCAGTGATAGAGAAAGAAAATGTGCACAAAGTTCAGAGGAGCCAGAGATCAACATGAGTCTATGTTATCAAGGGGATAGCAAAAGAGAAAATGGAGAATTAGGTGAGCAATAAAGAATGAAGAGAGTTCAGGGAGAAGCAGAGGGCTGGGGAGTTCGAAAAGGAGAAAATCTGAAATTGACTCCTCCCTGTATTTAGTGAATATAAATAAAATTGGCTTAATAATACTCTAGAGAAATGGCTGTAAGTGTTCATATTTTATTCTCCTAGAAACTTCAGCATCTAAGTCCCTGACTATCACAGACAACTCTGGCAATTTGCTCTTCTAAGATACCATAACCAAGAACAAGGACAAGGTCATGGACAAGATGTCTCCAACTATGTGTGTGTTAGACAGGGGACATTGCCTAACAATGACTGAGAAAACCACTGGCGAGTGTTTTATCCAATAGATTTTATTTGCCATTTAAAAGTGAAAACTGATTCAAACATTCTTATATGAAAATCAAAATTGGGAAATACTTCAGATGTGATTCATTCTCAAAATTACTTGAGATATGGTTTTCATATACACAAATATGTATGTCTTGCATCTTATAATAGACAGCAAGCTCCTAGAGGACAGGAACTGTTTCCTTTTTAGTCTTTTAAGTTGCCAGTTCCTAGACACAGCATGGTGTTATTGGTAGAGCAGAAGAAGAAAGTCCTGGCTCAAATGCCTCCTTAGATACTTGCAAGATACTTGAATGGCCCTGGACTGGTTATTTCACTTCCTTGGGCTTCAGTTTACTTAGATATAAAACAAAGGGATTGGGTTTGATGACTTCTAAGGACCTTTCTTGTTCGGATGCAAATGACTCTATGATAGTGCTTGCCTAATAGGTAATGCTTAATGGTTGATGTAATCTGGTCTAACCTATTTAGGTTATACATAACCTATGTATGTAATATGATATAACTTATTTATACTATTTCTATTATACCATTCCCAGTGAATGACCTCAGAGAGGGGGAATCAATTCTCTGCTAAGGCAGCTCTCTCCATACTGGTATCATTGAATTATTGTGTGTGTGTGTTTTTTTTTTTAATTTTCCCCAGTTACATGTTAAAACAACATTTTTATTATATGTGTACGTTCATTTTTAACACATTACTTTATGAATTATATTGGGAGAGAAAAATCAGAACAAAAAAGGAGAATCATGAAGAAAAAAATAGAAGAAAAAGAAAAAAAGTAAACATAGCATGTGTTGATTTACATTCGGTCTTCATAGTTCTCTCTCTGGATGCAGATGGTGTTTTCCCTCCAAAGTTTGTTGGGATTGCCTTGGGTCACTAAACAGCTGAGAAGAACCAAGTCTGTTAACAATTGATCATCGTACAATCTTGCTGTTTCTGTGTCCAATGTTTATCTGGTTCTGTTTTTCTCACTTAGCATCAGTTCATGTAAATCTTTCCAGGCCTTTCTAAAATCATCTTGTTCATCATTTTTATAGCTATCCCATTACCTTCTTATCCAATAACTTATTCAGCCACTCCCCAATTGATGGGTATCTACTTATTATCCAATTCTTTGCCATCACAAAAAGAGCTGCTATAAACATTTTTGTACACATAGGTCCCTTTTCCTTCTACAAACTGAAGCAAACAGAACTAAGTGACCCAAGTTCACTCAGCTAACAAGGTTCTGGGGTCGGATTTGAACTCAGATTCCTGAGTTCCTGACTCCAGGCCTGGTGCTTTATCAACTGCATCACCTAGATGCCCCTCATTGAATTGTTTAAAAGCTTTTCCCTGACACTGAAATTTGATTCTCTACAATTTCTGCTCATTGCTCTTCATACTGAGTTGGTTCCAGGTATTCTCACATGAATTTTCTAGTTGTAAAAAAAAATCCTGTGATTTGATTCTCTGCAGAAAGAGCATTGGACTAAGACTCAGGAAAAGGGAATACAAATCATGTCCCAGTGCTAATAAATTATGTGACTGGCTTAGTCATGTTTCCTCTTTGGACCTTAGTTTCCTCATCTATAAAAAGAATGCTTTATATATTGGACAATTAATTTGCCATCTAGGGAAGGGGATGGGAAAAGAGGGGGGAATTGGAACACAATGTTTTGCAAGGGTTAATATTGAAAATTTATCCATACATATGTTTTGAAAATAAAAAGCTTTAATTTTTAAAAATTAATGCTTTGGATTAGAATTATCTGCCTTACATACAGTAAGAATTTAATAAATGTTTCTTGAGTTGCATTAAGTCCTGTGGTTTTGTGACCTTTGTATGGGAGCCTGAAATTTTTCTTTCCTTTGGGGATTCCTGGGAGAATCATCAGAAACTAACCATGGATGCTCTTTGAATCTCATGAAATGCAAGGGGAAGAATCATCATCATCATCACCATCATCATCATCATCATCATAACTGCCATTTCTATGGCACCCCTTTTTTCATTTGAGCTTCTTAACAACTCTTGTGTGGTAAATCCTAGAGTTATTATCACCCCCATTTCACAATGTGAATATTAAGGGTTGGAGAGCTTAAATAGATTGCCCCAAGATTGCACAATTTAAAAACTTCAGAGGTGGCATATGAACCCAAATGTTTTCAGATCCCAAATCTAGTTCTGGTTTTATTATGCCATACTATAAAGAGTGCATGGATTGGAGAGCTAGATGGACAGTGCAGAATGAAATGTGGTTTTCTTTCATTTTTTTCTTCTTTTTTAGTAATATGGCTAAGGTGGAAATATGACTTCAGATATATAATAGGTATCACATTTCTTGCCTTCTCAATGGGTGTAGGAAGAGGTGGTGGGAGGTAAAGAGTTTGAAACTAAAAATAAAAATAATTTTGAAAAAGCTATAAATCAGGAAACAAGCAGGCCCCAAGTTATTTTCCTAAGTCCTAGGCAATAGGAGTCAAGATGACATCTCAGAATCTGATTTCTGAGGAAGTATCAATGGAGATTTTTGGTAACCCATGAATGCTACCCAATATTTGCAAACCCATAGGATCCTATATTAATCAGGCCCTGGAGCCTCATATTGTTCGCACACCCTAGATAAAACACCACTGGCTGTGGGGCATTGTGCTGCTTGGAGAGATCCCTGACCCTGGAGTTGGAGGACCCTGGTTTCCATGGCTGTATGGCATTTTTATGACCTTGGGGATGTAAATTCATCTCCACAGACCTCAGTTTCTTCATCTATTAAAAGAGGGAATTTGTATTAGGTGGCCTCTAAAGCCCCTTGCAGCCTTAGATTTATGGTCTTGTCTGGACCAGTTCCAGCATTTCAATAAACCTTTCAGCTTTGAAAAAGATGAGTTAGGATTTTACATCCTTATAATTTACAGGAACTCTGGAGTCTTTGGCTGCATTCAGATTCCTCTACTTCCCTTTAGAGAAATGATAATGTCTTTAACACACCACGTGGGACTGATTATTGGGTCCCATTTGTAGAGCATTTCCTCCAACTGGGGACCCGGCTACATTACTGTGCAGTGTTGTTTCAGATGTTCTCCATAATAAATATATTATTCATGAATGTCTCTGTCATGAGTAGGATGCCACCAGTCACCGAGGCAGCCCAAAGCTGGCCAGCTGCACCCTTGTCCAAAGCAAATGAAAAAGTCGCCCAATTAGAGAATCCAAAAGGCAAAACAGGAAAGAATCCTAGGATTATAGAGCTGGAAGTGTCTTCGCTGGTAGATGGAGTCAGTCAATCAGTCAATGAGCATTCTTAAGCACCTACTGTGTGCCAGACATTGTGCTAAATGCTGAGAGAAAGTAAAGACAATCCCTGATCCCAAAGAACTGATCATCTAATGGGAGAGACAATATGAAAACAAAGAAGTTATGAACAAGGGTGGACTCAGCAAAAAAAAAAAAAAAAAAAGTTAAATTCCTGCCTTAGGTATTTCTCAGCTTTGGGCAAAGCAACCTAAGTTTGTTTCCTGAACTGTGAAACGGGGAGATAAGAGGGATACTAATTGCACCCATTTCAGAGGGTCTTATAAGGTTCAAATAAAATAATGTACAAAAAGTGATTTACCAGCACTGAAGTATATATGAATTGTTGGCTATTGTTATTATTAAATGACAATCAAGGTCAGGCTGGCAACAAGCCTCAGAGATCAGTGTTCTTTCTTGAGAGTAACAGGGCTTCTGGCTGCCAGCCGTCACGGTGATTGGCAGAAGATCTTGGCAGTGACCAGAGGGCTTTTGATGTTGGGGCATTTCAGGTCTCCCAACTGAGCCTCATTTGCCAGGCTCGCCATTCACTTTGGCCTTAAGGGTCTATTCTGGCTTCCAACTGGACACTCTCACTGAGGGTATCAGCTGACAGAGTGGATAAGGCAATTCAGAAAGGGCTTCAGAAGCCAAACCTGTGGCCTTGACTTCCCTCCAAGAGTTTGGCAAGGGTGAAAGTCAGGATATACCTCCTTTCGGCCTAGACTTCCCTTCTCAGCTTCCATGATGCTCCCAACCTGCTCCCTTTCAAGATCCTTACAAATTCTCTTATCTCCTACATTCTAGATCTCATCTGGGTGGATCCACTGCTTACCTATTCCTCACTCTCAAATGAAATGATAAGTGCAAAATGCTTTGTCACCTTCAAAATGCTGTTTAATTCCTGTTATTTACTACTAGTAGTCCTTGAGTTTTCTCAGTCATGTTTGACTTCATGACCCCATTGGGATTTTCTTGACAAAGACATTATAATGAATTTTTATTTTATTTTTTTATTTCCTTTTATTTTTATTTTTATTTTTTTGTTTCCTTCTCCAGCTCATTTTATAGCTCAGTTTCCTCATCTGAGGCAAATAGGGTTGGGTTAAGTGACTTGCCAGGGTCATACAACTATTAAGCATCTGCGGATGGATTTGCACTCAAGTCTTCCTGACTCCAGCCATGGTGCTCTATCCACTGTACCATTTAGCTACCTACAATTATTATTACTACTACTATCACCTACTGCTACTACTACCATCACCACCATTTATTACTACGACAACTACAACTGCTATTACTGCATTGCTTTCCTTGGATTCAAATTCCTTCCTGTCAAGAACTGATCCTTTGGGACTGGGCTAATGTCTCTAGAATCACCAGTTTGCCAGCCCAGGCTAGGAGCCCAATCTCTCCAACAAGATCTTCTTCTCCTCCAGATTTCAAGTGCTTTCTTCCTTATCTGACTCATAGAATCTATCTTCTATATTCCTATCATTTAACTTCTAGATTTGATCCTCTTGGCCAGACCTGTCTCATCTCTGCCAACTCAGCATTATTTTCCCAAAAGATTAGCTGGCAAAACTGATGGAGTACAGCACTTAGAAAATTAAATGGGCAGAAGCCTCGGTGCACTGAAGGACAAAGATAGCTCTTTTGGTCAGAAATCATTGTTTGATCCATTTGTAAATCATTCCTTGGAGCATCTCATCTGCATAATGCTTATCTCTGTAAGAAAGAGCACCATCATACAAAGAGCCAGAAAATCTGATTTCAAATCCAAGCACAATTATGGGCAGGTCATTTCCTTCCCCGGAACCTCAGTTTCCTCATCTGTGAAGGGAAGATAGTCATATAGTGCTTTTCTTGCCTGCCTTCCAAAATTATGTAATCACATCAAATCATGGATGCTGACTATCAGGAAACTATCTGAGGGTTTCCAGGATTCAGAATAGTTGTTATTCAGGAGGGCTTCATAGAATTTTTTCCTCATTATGCTATAAGCTCCATTAGGGCAAAGGCTTCTTTTTTTAAAAATGTATACCTCTTTTCCCAGAAGTTAGGATTGTGCCAAGCATATAACAGTAGCTTAATAAATACTTCTGAAGTGAATGGATGGATGAGTAAATAACTATAACAATGAATGAATCAAGAAAAATAGAAATTCATCTTTCCTTCTAGAACACCAGGATTGCCTTCCTTATAATGTGAGCATGTCTTGCTCCAGCAAGCTCCCTGCGGGGCATCTGCTTCAATGATTATACTCTTTCCTAACCAACTGACTTGTTAAAATCCTTCTTCTCATTCAAGGCTTTTGCATGAAACTTTTCCTGATACTTTCATCAGCCAGTGACCATCTGTCCCAAAATTTTCTGAGACTATTTTGTGTGAAACTCTTCAGTTAACTTCAATATAAATAATGTAGTGGATATAGTGTCGCACTTGTTTTCAGAAAGATCTGAGTTCAAATCCTGATCACTTACTTACTAACTGTAACTCTGGTGATATCATCTCTCATAGTCTTCATTTCTTTATCTATAAAATGAGAAAGTGGGACTTGTGATTTCTAAGGTCTGATTTCCAGCTCTAAGTCTATGAAACTACTCAGATATACTAATCTCATAGTACCCAGTACTATGTTTCATACCTATTTATATTACAATTCAATGTGCATTTATTAAGCACTTACTGTGTGCTAGGTGCTTAATTAATGCATGTTGAATGAACAAGTATGATACATACTTATTTATATACACACATATCCTGTGCCAGGTAAGGGCTAGGTAACTCAGTGGATAGAGAACCAGGCCTAGATTCAAGAAGATTCATCTTCCTGAGTTCAAATCTGGCCTCAGACACTTATTATCTATGTGACTTGGCAAGTCACTGAGCCTAGTTGTCTCAGTTTTCTCATTTGCCAAATGAGCTGGAGAAGGAAATGACAAAATACTCCAGGATCTTGCCAAGAAAAGGCAAGAAAAATGGGTAAGGAAAAGCTGGACATAACTAAACACCATAAGAAAGTGTGCCAGGTATTGTATTAGACATAGGAGGTGCAAAGGAAAAAAAAATGAAACCCTCTCTGCTTTCAGAGTTTATACTCCTTTGGTTAATCGATGACATCCTCCATTTTTTTTTTTACTGGACCTGGAATTTTGTTGTTGCCTGGAATTCCTGGATGCAGCATCTTGATCAATTCAAATCAGTTACCTGCTCAACAATTTATAATCTTAGAGATTTTCCTGAGTTACTAAGAGGTTGTAACGTGCTATATTAACACAGATTTTCTTTTATAGAATCTTTACTTCCTCTTGTGTAATGTAAACTTCTAGAAAAAGTAACCTGGAATTAAGCAAATAAAGTAATCAAAAAATATCCCTGTCCTTTGGCCTAGAGATTCCACTTCATTTACCCCAAGAACATCACTGAGAAAAACAAAGAATCCATACACACTAAAATATTTATAGCAGCAATTGTTGTGATAGCAAAGAACTGGAAACAAAGATGTCCATCGATTGGGAAATGGCCAAACAAATCGTGATACATAACAGTGCAGTGGGATATTATTGTGCTGTTAGAAACATTGTGATGAATACAAAGAAACATCAAGAGACTTATATGAAGAGATGCAAAAGAAGTAAGAATAGCTAGAAAAATGACGTATACAATGACTACAACAATGTGAGTAAAAATAATCCACAAACCAATCAAAATATCAAGAAATGGCTTAGTTCCAAAGAAATGATGTGAGAAGACATCTTTTCCTGCCGCTCTGTGAAGATTGGGTCCTATAAACAGGAAACATCAAAATGAAAATGAGAGATTTTTTTTTGTTTTCATCAGAATTTCAAGGGTATTTTTCCCCTTCTCTTCTTCTAATTTTTTTTTTTATTATAAGGGATAGTTCTCTGGAAGGAGAAGGGGAAGGAAGTGGGAGTAAATTTTTCTAATATGACTAATGCATTTTAAATGCATATATATAGTCCTCGATAATAGTTACAAGGTTGATTTTCTAGCACAGTGTCTGATTCATTTTTTTTTGTTTGAACTTGTGGTTTCAACTACCAATACTTTCTACCAACTTTTCTCCGATTCACACTTTTATAAGTAGATCACTATGAGGTTGTGCTTGCCCAAGATCATACAACCAAAGCAATATGTGTCAGAGTTACTCTGACTCTGAGGAAGTCTATTTACTACATCACATCACCTTTCTGGAACAAGTTAATGATAATGCTCATTTTAATTATTTTTTAACATTGATGACATTTCAACTATTCATTCAGACATTAGATAACAGGAAATTTTCATGCTTTACAGGATACCTAAGACATACCATGGTACCTTAAACTCAGTAGGTAAGACCTTTTTCGTGGTAGGCAATGAACAAGCATTTATTAAGCATCTATATTATATGCTAGGCATTGTGTTGAGAATACAAGGCCCTTGTCTTCATGCCTAAGTCTAAGAATGGGAAAGCATGCAAAAACTACTGTGTATAAATAAGATAATACATGCAGGATAAATTGAGGATAATTTCATACTACTATTGGCAGATATTAATTGTGTGATTCTCAAGTCAAAATATTTTGTGTCTTCCTGATTTATTTTCCTCTACTGGAAAAATAAGAATGACATCTCACCTATCTCACAGAGGTTTTTGTGAAGATCAAATGAGATAATCTATGTGAAGCCCTTTGCAAACCTTAACAACTATATAAATGTAAACTAGTATTATTGTTATTGTTCTATTTTCATTTTCAATAGAGCAGCCCTTATGAACTGAAAGAAGCAACCCCCACACTGGATCTAACCATGGTTCTGATTTCTGGAATTCTATTTCCCATAGAAAAATATAATTTAACATCTAACATGTCACATCTGGGAAAAGAGCCAGAATTGAATTAACTTCACCTTATTGGGAAGATTTATGTTGTTGTTTTGCTTTTTCTAGTTACAAAATATTTAGCCCTTGTTCATCCCCTCCATCACTTTCATTTAGTTACTAAAGCACTGCTCCCCCATAATTATTCATGGAAGTGACTCAAAGTATGGGTCTGCAACTAAAAGCTTTAAATAACAAGAAGCCTTCTCTTTACATTATGGAAAAATGGAAGAGATGATATTTTTGCTATTCCAATGTGATATCTTCCTCATCCCAGCACACTGCTCTATGCACAGTAGGCATGTGATACATGTTGATTTAAGAGAATAGTCTGCGTGTGTAATGGAGAAAGCAATAGATGAAGAGACAGAAAAGACTCAGGTTCATTCAATCAGTCAATCAACAAGCATCTATTAAACTCCTTTTGAGCACCAGACATCATGCTGGGAATATACATCCAAATGCTTACTAGCTGTGTGACTTTGAATCAGTCACTTAACATTTCTAAGCCTCAGGTTTCTCTTCCATAAAATGAGGATGTTACAATCTGTAGTCTCTATCTCCCAGAGTTGCAATGAGATAATGTGGACAAATGTTTTTTTCTTAATTTATGGGATAAAACATGCACTTCCATAACAACATAATGAAAATAATTACACAGGAAAATGCAAATCTACTATGTACAACTTGCTATTCCATTTAAATATGTAATAGAGTTATCATGTAAATTTCTTTTTTTTCCTTTCCCCCACCCCCTCTATCTTACCCATAGCAATTGGTAAAGAATTGGAACATGCTACAATAATGATAATGAAGATGACAATAATGATCCCCCTCCCAAATTCAAACTTCCAGCCATGCTATACTGTTAGCAGTTTCCTCAAACATAATATCTTATTTTCCACTTGTGCACCTTTGCTGTTTCCTTTGTTTTGAATGCACTCCCTTCTGATCTTCCACTCTCATCCCTCTTTTTTTAAGTGCAATTAATGCTACTTCTTATGGGAAACCTAGCCTTATTTCCCTAATTGCTAGTGCTCCCAAGAAAAATACTTTTGATTTGCTTGTCTATATCGTATATTTACTTTTCTGTGTAACATTTTAACTATTAAAAATATTAGCTCCTTGAAAGTAAGGAAGGTGTTTTTTGCATGTGTTTTGTCTTTATGTCCTCATTGTCTTAATAAGGATTGGACAAATATATGATCGAATGGGCTGGAATACTCAGAATCTGACCTGAGCTCGGCCTTGAAGGATGTGTAGGATTTGAGTGGATGAGAAGGGTAAGGAGAATGTTTAAGATGAAGAGAAATGATAAACAAAGGCCTACACCTGTCATTGTTCTCAGTTTGTGTATGCTAAAGGTAAAGACCAGAATTAAGAGAACCAGGGATTTGGATATCCCAGTACAATGAGATCAAATTAGAGATGTCCTTGAATGATATACCGAGTTTGACTTGATGTGTTAATAAATACAAAGCTGTAATAAACACCTGATCAGAATGGGTGACATAAAGAACTCCAAGATTTCATTTAGACCCATCTCTTCTAGGTTTGGAGAAGAAATCAGAAATTGGAAGGCCAGCTAATGGCCCTTTAGAATTCTTGCTATGCAACAACAAGATTATACGATGATAAATTCTGATGAATATGATTCCAACAATGAGATCATTCAGTCCAGTTCCAATGATCTTGTGATGGAGAGAGCCATCTATACCCAGGGAACTGAATGTGGATCACAACATAACATTCTCACTCTTTTTGTTGTGGTTTGCTTGCATTTTATTTCCTTACTCATTTTATTTCCTTTTTGATCTGATCTTTTTTGTGCAGCAAGATAATTGTATAAATATGTTTACATATATTGGATTTAAAGTATATTTTATCATATATAACATATATTGAATTGTTCACCATCTAGAGGAGGGGATGAGGGGAAGAAGGGGAACACAAGGTTATGCAAGGGTCAATTAATTATCCATGCATATGGTTTCAAAATAAAAAGCTTTAATAATTTTTAAAAAAAAGAATTTTTGCCATATGCTGGTGAGAATGATGGTATTGGGAAAAGAGAACAAGGAATAGATGCAAAAGACATTGAAAAGGAAATGTGGACAGGTCTTGGACTGACTGTATATAGGATTTGCAAGAAAAGAATGAGTAAAAATCATTTCAAGATTTCAAGCCTAGCTGATCAAATGAATATTATTTAGACTTCTTTTGTTCTGAGTAATCACTTGTTAACCTCAAGTACAGTGTCTACCTCGAGTCAACAATTTTATAAACTTTGAATTCAATTTCAGCAGATAAAATCCCTACAAACTATAACAGACACACAAAGTTTCCTTTAGATAAGGGGTTCTTAACCTAGTATTCTCACTCACTCTTTCTTTCTGTTTGCAGGTTCCTCCTTGTAAATGAATTCAACTTCAGAAGCTTCTGTAGCTTTATCTCTGATTTGCCAGGTTCTAGATTGAGGACCTTCAAAAAAAGACTCACTATTTCTTAAAAACATCCCATTCTATTTATTGCTGTGCAGTCGCTTCAGTCACATTTGACTCTTCATGGCCACATTTGAGGTTTTCTTGACAAAGATATTAGACTAGAGGGCTTTGCCATTTCCTTGTCCAGCTCATTTGTCAGATGAGGAAACTGAGGCAAGCAGGGTTAAAGCGATCTGCCCAGAATCACACAGCTAGTAAGTGTCTGAGAAAGATGAATTTTCCTGACTCCAGAATCTGGCACCAATCCTACTAATACTAATAATCTTATTAATAACTCTAATTATTAGGAATTTTCTTACTGATATCCAAACTGATGTGTAGCCTTTGAGAATTGCCTGCTATGAAGGGTCAATGCTGAAAAATTACCCATGCATACATCTTGTAAATAAAAAATTATAATAATAATAAAAAAGACAGAATTGCCTGCTATGCTGATAAGTTAAGTGACTTGATCAAGAGGTCTCAAAACCACTATAGCAAAGACTTGATCCCAGGTCTCCCTGATACCAGGCCTGGCTTTCCATCCATTGTCTTATGGATTTTTTGCTCACATAGTAGGTGCTTATCATATTCAGCTAAATTGACTCAGTATTTAAAACCAAGCTTGAATGGCCATTCCAATGCTGAGCTTTAAGATAGCTCCATTATTTTATTGATCTCTGTAGGAGCACTGAGAGTTATTGACCTTCCATGATAAGACTTTCCAGCAATTGGACCAGGTGAGCTCCACTAGAAAGCTCCTCCAGCAGCCAGAAGCTCGCTTCAGCAGTGCATAAGTCACGGAGGTCAGGACTGCGTCACACTGGGCCGCCTGTCTTGGAATCTTAACATCAATTATTGATATTCCTTCCTTCTGGAGAGAAAAGCAGTGAGTCAGCAAGAGCCTTTGAAAAGCTGTGAGGAGAATAAAAAGACTACACCAGTAACGAGGGGGAGAGGAGAGTATTTCTGACCATAGAAATCCTGGCCCACCCACATACCCTCCCTCAATGAGAAATGCTTTCCCCCACATGCTTAGGAAAGCAGCAGGGAAGCTGAGCCTTCCCATCCTTTAAGAAACATTCTGGTCTGTGTCTCAGACAAAGGTTTGTGCCAGCTGTGAAGAAACACCCCCAGTCTTCTCCACTGGGCGAGAGTCTTGACTCACTCATACCCAGTGTCAGGATGGAAAGCGCTTTCCATCTCTCTGGACTTTAGTTGGCTCATCTGTCAACTTTCAACTAGATGGATGTTCTTGTGGTTCCACAATGATATAATCCCAAGGTCAGATTCAATAACACAAACAAAGCACTTTGCAAATCTTCAATTATTTTATAAATATTAGCTATCATCATTATTATATTATCTTCATCATACTATTTCTCAAGGCAACATGGTAAATCGGGAAATATATTGGACTGGGTGTCCATGGGCCTGGGACTGAATATCAGCATTTCCACAAACTACTTCTGCGACCTTTGGCACTTGACCATTCTGTATTTTACTTTCCTCACTTCTATGAACACAAATGGCCTCTGAAGGCTCTTCTATTCTATCTTTTTGATCCTATGAGTCCATGGTCCCTTTACAATCCTAAGCCCGTGTCCCCATATGATCTATTTCATACATAGTGTTGGAGGCCCTTGGAGGTTGGACAAGTGTGAATGATGCAGCTCAAACAAAGCAGTTGATCAAACACTAGACTTGGAGTGAGAAGGACTGGATTCAAGTCCTTGTTTTGCCCCATAGAAATTTTGTGAACATGAGAAAGTCATTTCTCCTGACAAGGTTTCTGTTTTCATAGGAAAGAGAGCTGGATTTGAACTCTGGGTATGTAGGCTCAAATCTTGTCTCTGCTACTTAGAATCTTGAATTTTAATATATCACTTAATATGTCAGCCTTAGTATATTTCTTTTTTTAGTTGTCAAAATTTTATTTTTTTAATGTTAAACAGGTGCAATTCTTCTATATATATTTCCACAATTATCATGCTGCATAAGAAAAAAATAAGATCAAAAAGGAAAAAAATGAGAAAGAAAACAAAATGCAAGCAAACAACAACAAAAAGAGTGAAAATAGTGTTGTGATCCACACTCAGTCTCCACAGTCCTCTCTCTGGATGCAGATAGCTCTCTCCATCACAAGACCATTGGAACTGGCAGGCCTCAGTTTCTTAAGTGTAAATTGGGGAAATTAAATCAGAAGGTCCCTGAGGTCCCTTCATAGCCATAGGATATTATTTAGAAACTAGAATCTCTCAAGTCAGAGCCATGCTCCAGGAGATCTAAATGCCCTGATCAAGTTCTGGCCCAAGTTGGAAGAAGGTAAAAGGATGGCATACCTTGGTAAAAGTTTACATTTTCCTAATTTGTCCTTTGATCATAAGAACAGTTGTCAGGGTCCTAGAGAGTCCTCTTGTAGCTTTGTGTGGGGGACTTCAGCACCTTTCTCTCTTCCTTCATCTTTTTCTGGTACTAATAGGGCCATTGTAGCCCACTGTGCTCACACTGGGCAGTCCAACGGCACTCCCACATTTTGTATAAATGTCAGAACTTTTGCTAGTGGAAGGTCACCTTCACATCCTTCAAACAGACATAAATGATGTTCAACCAGACAGGCAGAAACGCTGCCCAACTGGCAAGCACCAAGTCGTGTGGAGAAGGGCATCCAGTCATGGTTTAAAATCCAGGCTGAAAAAAAACCCAAAGAAATAAAAAAATTAAATCCATGCTGGAGAAAACCAAGGAAAAACAAAGTTCCTTGGTGTCTTTCTAGTGTTCATTCTTACTTGAAAATATCAGTCCTAAAGCAAAAAAAAAAAAAAAAAAAAAAAAAAAAAGGCACGACAGCTGAGAAAAGCCCACCCCCAGCCAGACTGCACAGCCCTTCCTGAATTATATATGATTCAATTACATTGTAATATTCATGAGAATTCAGAGAGTCCTAAAAGCTGAGCCCCTCTCCCGCAAGGTCACTTTTGCCTTTAAGGAAGCTTTGTCTTGTGCCTTATCCTGCTCTTTCTTCCAGGGCTTCCTAATAGGGTCTGACCTTTTGTAATGAGAAGCTAAATCAGTATGCTCTAAGGCAGAAGAGTAATAATAATATACCACTAATAATAATAGCAATAATGATGTCGATTCCCAGCCAGGAATTAAAAGCCCCCTTCGGTCTGGCTCCTACTTATTTTCCTGATTTCAGAGCACCCCCCCTTCATTTATTCCTAGTAATCTACCCCACCAGCTCCTGTATCCAGACAACATTATAGCTCTAAGCTCTCCATCTATACAAGCTTCCTTCTAAACATAGGTTTATTTCTATATTTTTACGTCACCCCCTCGACAGTTGCATGCAAGCATGGTTGGGGAGTTGGGGAGAGGGAAGTGATTTTTGTGTTTGTTTTTTTGCTAGCCTATAAATGGTCAGCAGATGCTGGCTGATTCCAATTTGAATTAAGGGTATCTTTAAAGCCTTTTAGGTTTGTTCGGGGGAGAAAGCCTTGTTACCCTCATTTTGGAGATGAGAAATTTGAAGTTCAGCGAGGAGGAGGGCTCATTTCAAAGCCACATGGACTTAATCCAATTGGGCTGGGCTGGGTATTGTTGGGTTTCCATCCACTGGGAAATGGCACATCCCTAAAGAGGAGCTGGCCCCATTTATAGAGAGTCAATGTAGGGATGCAGGGATGCTGTCTGGAGTCTATTTAGCCCCGGGCTCGCGTGGGTGTCCCCACTCCCCCCCATCTCCCCACCCAGCTTCCTACACTGCTGCGCATCTTTAGCTTGTTATCAGATCTCTTCCAAGTGTTCCCCGCAGCTGCGGCAATTTTCAAAATCCAATCACTGCCGAAGGAAATGGACGTTGGCGCGATCCTATCATCTGCTTAGGAGACATGATGGATGGCAGGAGCTAATGGCTATGTCACCCAGGGACTTGTTCCGCACAAAGAGAAAGTCACGAAAACCCAGGGAGTGTCCATGAGTTAATATATTTACTTCAGGGTTTGGCTTGGAAGCTTTTGTATCAAAGCGGGGCTCGAGTCTGAACCAAGGATTCACTTTTAGTCATAAAAGAGAGAGCTGGAGGCAGCTTAGAGCCTAGAATGTCAAAGCTGGCAGAGGGCTTTAGAACAGGGAATGTCAGAGGTGGGAGGAATCTTAGAGCCTTGAATGCCATAGCTGGTAGGGGGCTTTAAAACAGGGAATATCAGAGCCCAGTGAGAGCTTAGAACCTAGAATGTCAGAGCTGTTAGAGGGCTTTAGAACAGGGAATGTCAGAGCTGGGAGGAGACTTAGAACCTATAATGTCAGAGATGGCATTTTTAGGACAGAGATGGTCAGAGCTGGGAGGAGACTTAGAGCTTTGAGTATGATAGCTGGTAGGAGGCTTTAAAACAGGGAATATCAGAGTTGAGAGCAGCCTCTGAGCAGAGATTGTCAAAGCTGGAAAGAAGCTTAGAATCTAGAATGTCATAGTGGATAGAGGGCTTTAAAACAAAGAATATCAGAGCTGGATGGAACCTTAGAACAGAAATTGTCAGAGCTGGGAGGAAGCTTAGAACCTAGAACATCATAGCTGGCAGAGAGTTTGAATGTCAGAGAATTTTTCTCCTGTCACAAATGCTCTTCTAAATGCTCTCTAAATTTGTCAATACTGGAAGGAATCAAATGTCAGAACTAAGAGAAACTTTGGAATAGATACATGCACAGATGCGGGGAACCTTAATACACAGAATCTCAGAGAAGGTGCCTTAGAACAGCTGGGATCCTCGTGGATTGAACATTGACTTAGAAAAGCACAACTTAAAATTATGTATTGCATTTTTCTTTATTTGATCACATTTTTTTTCTAAAAATATTTTAATTGCTACTGGGGAGTGACTGGCAGATTTTGATACTTCTTCAATCATCTCCAATTTATCTATAGATAGCCTGTTTATACAATTATTTGCATGTCATCTTCAGACTATGGATTCCTTGAAACTTTGTATTGTGTTTTATCTATCTTCGTATCCTCTGAATTTAACAAAATATCTAGTATATAGTAGGAGCTTAATAAAAGCTGGGAGATGCCTTAAAATAGGATGTTAGAAATGGGACAAACCTAGATTATCCAGTTCATCTCTTTCATTTTACTTCAGAGGAAGTTGAGACCCAAACAGGAATCATAAAGCTAGAAAAAACCTTAGAGATTTTCCAGTCCAATCTCCTCAATTTATTTTCCCCTTTTTATAACGTTCAATTTCCTAATTCTCTCTGCTAACCCTTCCAATACTCCCTTGTCATGAAGACAGACAGTTAAGTAAAATCAACTGGAAAACCAACCAAGGCTACCCATGTATACTGCATCCTGCACCAGTCATCCTCCATCTTGCTACTGAGAGAAAGAATGTGCATTACATCTCTGCTCTCCCGAACTGAGATACTTCATTTCAACATTTATGAATTCAGTCGCAAATTAATGCTATCTTATTTGTATTATTATATTCATTCTGCCTGTTTTTCTCCTGATTCTGATCTCTTCATTCTTCTCCCACAAATCTTAGGAACATGATTATAGAATCAAAGAGTTGGTGTTGGAAAGAACTTTGAAGTTCATATAATGCAATCCCTTTATCTTATTGATCAGGTTATTGAGACCTAGAAAAAGGAAAGTGATTTGTTCAAGATCTTTTCTGGATTTTTCACATCCATCATTTCTTACAACATTATAACATTAAGTGATTTCCAGTATCACAATTTGTTCAGTCACGTTTGTTGCCATAAAGATAGTACATATGATACATATGGAATATTCCTATTATTGACTTTCTTGAGATATCTGCTTAGTAGCATGGTCTAAAAGTATAGGGGAAGGGGGAATGCACAGAACTGAGATCTCCCAGTCACATCACAGATAAGCGTCAGTAGAAACATAAACATCTTTGGTTCTGGGTATCCAAAGCTTAAGGCCCAAATCATTCTTCTTTCTGAGACCTGAAACAAAGGAAAATCCCTTTGAAAATTTCTGACACCCTTTCCCGGTTCCCAGCAGAAAGTGTTATACTGGGAGGTAAGCAAAAAAAAATGGGTTCAAATCCTGTCCCCGATTCTTATCTGTGCTACCTTTGATAAGTCATTCTTGATCTCAGTTTCCCCATCTGTAAAATGAGAGCATTGGAATAGATGGTCTCTAAGGACCCTTTCCAGGTCCTTATGATCCCATTGTTCCTCACCCCGCCATGTCAAGCATGACTAGAGACGTGAGCCCTTTCAGCAGAGAAGTGGGGAACTGCAGATGAGGGGAAATTACATATATTATCAAATCTGGATACTGTTCTGGTTGGTTTTGATTAAATCAATTTTCATTTTGTTAAAAAGGACAAAATAGGGGCAGCTAGGGGGTGCATAGTAGAGCATCAGCCCTGAAGTCAGGAGGATCTGAGTTCAAATCTGGCCTCAGACACTTAACAGTTCCTACCTGTGTGACCCTGGGCAAGTCACTTAACCTCAATTGCTTCAGGAAAGAAAGAAAGAAAGAAAGAAAGAAAGAAAGAAAGAAAGAAAGAAAGAAAGAAAGAAAGAAAGAAAAGAAAGAAAAGAAAGAAAGAAAGAAAGAAAGAAAGAAAGAGAGAGAGAGAGAGAGAGAGAGAGAAAGGAAGGAAGAAGAAGGAAGGAAGGAAGAAGGAAGGAAGGAAGGAAGGAAGGAAGGAAGGAAGGAAGGAAGAAAGAAAGAAAGAAGAAAGAAAGAAAGAAAGAAAGAAAGAAAGAAGAAAGAAAGAAGAAAGAAGAAAGAAGAAAGAAAGAAAGAAGAAAGAAAGAAAGAAAGAAAGAAAGAAAGAAGAAAGAAAGAAAGAGAGAGAGAGAGAGAGAGAGAGAGGAAGGAAGGAAGGAAGGAAGGAAGGAAGGAAGGAAGGAAGGAAGGAAGGAAGAAAGAAAGAAAAAAGAAAGAAAGAAAGAAAGAAAAAAGAAAGAAAGAAAAAAGAAAGAAAGAAAGAAAGAAAGAAAGAAAGAAAGAAAGAAAGAAAGAAAGAAAGAAAGAAAGAAAGAAAGAAAGAAAGAAAGAAAGAAAGAAAGAAAGAAAGAAAGAAAGAAAGAATACTGGGTAGAGGAAGTATATATTGGCATAGGATTGAGATGTAAAAACCAAGAGTACCATTAAACTTGACATTAAAAAAAAAACAACTGTTCAACTTGACTAAGCGGGTTTCTCTGAAATCCAGCCTTACGGGTCACCCCGACCCACTGGATGAGGTGCATTTGCAAGCAGCCTGGCTTCAGTCAGGAGACAATTCCCTTATTTCCATGTAGGGGAGGCAGGGCCACAGGGATCCCGGAGGACTTAATAAGCGTTTAGGAGAGGAGCTTCTGTGACAGGAGAAAAAGGTTTGAAACTCCGGAGTCCATTGGTAGACCACGTTGAAGACCTCACCCAGACCGGAGCTGTGAGCCCTGCACATTGAAATGGGAAACCAGCTGCATGGGTAGGGAGTGCCCCCAGCTCCTCCTCGGCCTCTCCTTCCCACCCCCGGGGGGGGGGGGGGGAGAGGGAGGAGGAAGGGGGTTGGTGCTGCTTCTAGGTCCTCCCGCCTCAGGCCACGCAGGTGACTCATTCATGGGGGGACTTTCTCTTCAACAGTTCCAGCTATCTAGACATAAGTGAAGATAATTAAGTATCCTAGGTGATGGGCTGGCTCTTCTTAGTCAATCAATATCCCTGGGCAGAGTTTCTGCTAATGGATTGTAGTGAAACAATCACTTCTCCTTGACCCATGTCATTCTGGAAAATGCCTCCCCTGTCCCATCTCTGTATCTCTGTCTCTATCTCTGTCTCTCTGTCTGTGTGTGTGTGTGTATCTCTATCTCTCTGTCTCTCTATGTCTCTCTCTGTTTCTGTCTCTGTCTCCCTCTCCTTTTCTCTCTGTCTCTGTCTCTGTCTGACTCTCTCTTTCTCTCTCTGTCTCTCTCTCTTCTCAATAACTCTGCAAGGGCCCACCCCTTGCTACCATTGTTATCATCCCTATTTAACAGATAGGGAAACCAACCAAGTCTTAGAGAAGTTAAGTAACTGGGACCACATTCACATTGACCAATAAGTTAATAATTAGTGAAACACTGGTTTCCATCCATATTAATTATTTCCATTAATGTTGATAGGGATTGAGACTAAAGGTATGATTTAGAATTTCACGTTTGCCTATATCAGATTGCTTGCTGTCTTGGCAGGGGAAAGAGAGAAAAAATTGGGATATAAGGTTTTGTAAAAGTGAATGTATTGGGGGGAAAAATACTATTTAAAAAAGAAATACAGAAACAAAATAAAGAGCCCATTTCTGGAAAAGAAAAAAGAAATTATCTTTGAGCATAGAACACAGAATTTCAAAGCTGAAAAGACCTTACAGTATATGTTATTACTCTACTATAAGAAACAATGAATTCAATGACTTTAGAAATATATAGATATATTTGCATGAAATAATGAAAAGAATAATAATAAGCAATAAGCAGACTAAGAGGACATTGTATGCAGTAACGGAAAGGAATAGCAAGTTACACATAGTTGATTTGATGTTGCAATTATTTTACCATGTTATGCAAATGCTTCTTTTATTCCAAAAATTAAAAAATAAAGGTGATATCTTAAAAAAAAGTCACAACGTAGCCATTCCCCAATGGATGACATCCCCTCAATTTTTAATTCTTTGACATCACAAAAAGAACTCATAAATATTTTTGTACATATAAGGCCTTTGCCATTTTTAAAAATCCCATCGTAAAACAGATCCAATAGTGCTGTCCAGTTTTTGCAGCCCTTTGGGTACAGTTCCAAATTGCTTGCTAGGTCTGCAAATATTGCTTAGCACATTCAAGATACCAAACTGTCTGTGTCATTGTCTATTCAGCTGAACTAAAATGGATGCTGAGAAATACAGCAGAAAACCCCTACTTGTAAAGACGATAGTGTGGTGCTATTAATGTTCTTCCTCTAAATCCTGGTTTTTGACCACTTTGGTTTGGGGCATGAGCTTTTACAACTATCTCATTTTAAATGTCTTATCTATTTTAATAAATTTTTTCAAACGATGCCCCAGAGGTTTTCATTACTGGAAACATTATTTTTTTCCTAAATGAAATAAATAAATGAAACAGAAAAGCATATACTAAATATGACAGCATATTTCCTGGAAGGAAAGATTCGGTGAAGACCTTAAATTGAAATAATATCACTCTGCCAAGCATTCTTATATGTGCTGGTTGTCAATATTAGCAACTGCTGGAGAAGGTATTTGAAGTTAATGAAATATTAAATCCATTTTGAGAAGTAATAAAATTGAGAGAGACAGAGAGATATCGGAGGAAGGAAGAAGAGAATAACCGCCAACTGGGGGCAGGGGAGTGGGGAGGGAGGATCACAGAATCTAAAGACATAATTCAACCCTTAGCTTACCAATAATCTTTTCTTTATAAAATCAGAGAATTATAGATTTGGAATTAGAAGGGTCCAGAGAAGTCATTGTGTCTAATCACTTGGCCCAGGGAAATCAAGTGAATTGTCCAGAGTCACACAGCCAATAAGGATCTGAAGCAGGGTTTGAGTCCAGGTCCTTCCCAAGAGCTCTCTTCAGTACATCATATTACCCCTCTTCTCATGTAGCCTTTGAGTTAGCGCTCTCTCTCTCTCTCTCTCTCTCTCTCTCCTCTCTCTCTCTCTCTCTCTCTTCTCTCTTTTTATATACATAATATACATATATATGTTTATATTTACATTTATATATATATGTTTATATTTACATTTATATATATGTTTATATTTACATTTATATATATATATATATATATATATATATATATATATATATAAGCTGGTGGGTTCCCTCTCCTAAGGAGCCTTTCCTTGCCCTTCCAAGGCAGCCCATTCTACTTTGGGATTCTAATACTTCCTGCTACTACACTGTTTCTCAGGGGAAAGATGACTAGGAAAGACCAGCCGATATCCTGAATTGCTCGGTAATCTGAGTATGTAAACTGTGTAAACAATTCAGATTTGATGTGATATTGCAACAACCAACCAAGAACTGCAAAATGCCTTTCTCTAGCAGGATTGTTCAGATGGTATAAGGAATTATTGATATGATTTAAGTATTGTTAATGCCTGCTTTTTAGTCTTCTGTGTTTTAAATATTTCTTTGGTGTTGAAGTAAATAAATCGCTTCCTCATCCCTGATCCTTATTTGCAAGCTAGAAGATTCTCTTTATGGTTGGTAGACAGTCAAGAGCTGCCAGTTGATGCAATTAGTGTGTGTGTGTGTGTGTGTGTGTGTGTGTGTGTGTGTGTGTTTCAAGTAGACTTATTGCTAAAAATAATTGCTTCTTTAGAAAGCAGAAATTACCACAGCCTCACATCTTCACCCCCATCCATTTACATGCATAAATACTTTCTCTAAAGAACTGTGTTAATCTCTTTTAGGGGAAACCATATACATCAGTCATAACGATGCTATATTTAGTGATGTTTTCCCAGAACTCTGTAATAGCAGCAATGAACCAGAATATTTGAGTGGAAATAAGGACAGATTTGGAATCAAAGGACATGGGTTTGAATCCTGGCACTGGCACTCTGCAGCCTCTGATACTATTGATCTCTCTCTTGTGTTTGCTAATCTTTTCCCTCCAAGGTCTGATGAGCATGCTCTCTCCTGGATCTCCTCCTAAATATTTGATCACTGCTCAGTTTCCTTTGTTGTAACATCATTCAGGTCACATCCACTATTATGAATGGCCATCAAGGCTCTGCCCTATTCTTTCTCTTCTCACTATATTATTTTGCTTGAGGATCTCACCAGCTCCTATGGATTTAATTATCTCTATACTGATGATTTGAGATCTATTAATCCAGCTCTCTCCTGACTTTGAATATTGCAACTTTGGCTGCCAAGAAATGATGACATTTCTTGAACTGGGATGTTCAAAAGAAATCTTATACTCATGTTGAAATGGAATATTCTCCCAAATCCTCTCTTCTACCTAATTTTCCCTTTACTCTTGAGGACATCTTCCTAGTTCATTCAGGCTCCCAACCACAGTGTCCTCCTCACCACCTCGCTCTCTCTTGAAATCCAGTTAGTTGCCAAATCCTGACTTCTGGTCCTGTCCCATCCTAGCACAGTCCCTCATCATCTCAGGTCTGGAATATTCAATAGCCTCCTAATTGATTTCCTACTAATCCATTTTTCACTCAGTTATTAAATCCATGTTAAAATACAGGCCTGACCATATCATCCCCACTCCATCCCATTAAATAAATTTCAACTGTGTGGCCCAGCCATTTTAATAACGTCCAATTCTTTGTGACCCAACTTGGGATTTTCTTGGCAAAGATACTGAAGTGGTTTACTATTTGCTTTTAGAGATCATGTCCAGTCTTCTTACAACTTATCATCTGTGATCCAGGTGACATTGACTTCCTTATTCTTCCCTACCCAAGACACTTCATCTCCTAATTACAGACATTTTCACTAGTTAGTCCTATTTGTGTACAACACTTTCTTCTTATCTCTACTTTCTGTCTTCCCTGATTTTCTTCATAGCCAGCTAACATCCCTCCTTCTGTAAGAAGTTTCTCCAGATCCCCTTTAGATCTTCATACCTTCCCTTTATTGATTATTTCCGCTGTATCCTTTATATAGCTCCCTGTACCAGATTATCCATATATTGTCTCCTCACTGGACTGAGAACTCCTTGAAAGTAGGGACTAATTCTTTGTTTTTCTTTGTAACACTGCTGCTTACTATGGTGAATGCCTATTGAGTTGAATTTTGAGTTACTGCCTATGTGACCAACTTTTCTGAAGCTGCATTTCCTCATTTTTTAAAATATAGGGGTTGGACTAGATGATTTCTGAGATCTCTTCCAGCTCTAGGATATGATCCCCAAGGTTTCTTTTGAGTCAAAGTCCCCCCAGTGACTCAGTAATGAATGAACCCGGAGTCAGGACCCCTTTTCTTCGAGAATTGCCAATTTTCACTCTGAGTAAAAAGACCTGGAGAAAGGTGAATGTGAAATAAAAGGAAAAAATGGAAATGAAGTTATAAATAAGCTAATGATAAGGAGAAGAGAAGATGGGCAGAAGAGGTACAGATAAATGGTTACCTAATGGTAATGCTATTGGCAATAAAAGTTTAACATGATTTTACCAATAACTATACTTGTCATCCACATAAACATACATACATGAATATGTGCAAATACATAAACATAGACACTCACATACACAAATATTCATGAAAATCTTCTGTTGTAGCAGTGCATCTACTGGGTCTGTATCCAAAGAGATCATAAAAAAGGAATAGGAAACCATATGTGCAAATATGTTTGTAACAGGTCTTTGTGTAGTAGCAAGGAATTGGAAATTGAGTTAGGGAATGGCTGAAGAAGTGATGGTATATGAATGTTGTGGGATATTATTGTTCTGTAAGAAACAATCAGCAGGATGATTTAAGAAAGGCCTGAAAAGACTTAC
The DNA here is from genome assembly GCF_016432865.1 of Antechinus flavipes. Lineage (NCBI taxonomy): Eukaryota > Metazoa > Chordata > Mammalia > Dasyuromorphia > Dasyuridae > Antechinus > Antechinus flavipes. The sequence goes on along the minus strand of NC_067399.1, from coordinate 18,021,946 downwards.
ATGAATTGATGCTGAGTGAAGTGAGTAGAATCAAGAGAACTTTGGACACAGCAACAAGATTATGTGATGATAAACTGTGATGGACTTGACTCTTTTCAACAAGGAGGTGATTCAAGGCAATTCCAATAGACTTGTGATGGAGAGAGACATTTGCATCCAGAAAAGGAATGATAGGGACTGAATGTGGATCACAGCATAGTATTTTCATCTTTTTTGTTATTATTTGCTTGCTTTTTGTTTTTTTTTTCCTCATTTTTTTTCTTTTTGATCTGATTTTTCTTGTGCAGCATGATAATTATGGAAATATGATTAGAAGAGTTGTATATATTTAACCTATTTTGTACTATTTAGGTGGGAAGGAGAGGTGGGGATGAAGGGAGAGAAATTTGGAATACAAGGTTTTGCAAGGGTCAGTGTGGGGAAATTATCCATGCATATGTCTTGAAAATAAAAATCTTTAATAAAAAAATAAAATAAAATAAGGCCAAAAATGTCTTTTAAAGAGAATGGATCTTGTGTGACTGTGATATTGTACATTAATTCATGCTTGAAAGGAGGAAGATGCCCCTCCTAGTTCCAATTCTCCATTTTAATGGGAAATTCAAATTCAAATTCCAGTTCAATACAACAATTCATAATTAATCACCTAATATGTGGAAGAAACTTCTTTTTACTTTGCTTTGGGAATTTTTAAATACAGATTGAAATAGTAACTATTTTCTCAAAGGATTAGAATCTCAGAGAAGAAAGGGCCCACAGTGGCCATTAGCCTCAATGCTTGAGCAAAAGGAATCCCCACTATAACATATACAACAAGTGGTTAAAAGTATTGAGTAAAGATTATAAAGTACAGATTTAGAGCTATGAGGGACCTTAAATATCATCTAAGTTTCTTACAGATGAGGAAACTGAGACCTATAAAGATTGGGTCATTTATCCAAGGTCAAAGAGATAGTGTATGGCTAAGTCAGAGGTCTTCTATTACAAATCCAATGTTGTCTTCCCTTAACAAACTTTCTGATTGATCTACGAGGTGCCAAAATAGCTTGATTTAAAAAATCAATTTAAATTTAAAATTCAACCATTTTAAATTACTAATTTGCTATTTTGTTACATGCTTTACAATCTCAATCTAATCTATATACATTCCCTGTTAAAAACTAAATTACCAATCAATTTCTGGGAGAAAGTAAAGAACCACCCAATTGATATCTCTAAAATTTTGTTTTTAAGCAATCTTTGTTCATTCTGCATTTGCTTAACTTTTCTAAATCTTAAGCTGATGAAAAAGTCTACCACAGACTTTATCCTCCATGAAGTTCTGCAAGATGTCAACAATGACTCCTCCAAGCCAATTCAATAAACATTTATTTAGTATTATGTATTAGACAATGCAAAAGTATATGGGAAATTATATACATGCAGATAAGTAAATACAAGGTAAACACATGATGATTTGGGGAAAAAAAAAAGGTGAGAGCTCTGACAGTGAAAGGAATGAGAAAAGGCATCCAAATGATAGTAGCTCCTCACTGGAGCCTTGAAGGAATCTCAAGATCCTAACAAGTAGAGAGGAAAAAGGAATATAATCTTGCTTGGATGATGACCTGTCCAAATACATAAAGGCAGTAAATTAAGATCTTGGTTTCACTGGCTCAGGCAACTATATACATCATTTCCCTTTGACACAAAATTCGGTGGCTCTGAGGAGGCAAGATGACATTTCAACATAGATGCCATTATCAATCTTTCCTCTTGGAGTGTTCAAAGCTCAAGATGAAAATTGGTAGGAATATGGGCCACTTCCCAAGACACAAAATTTGAAGTCATCATTCTTCACACCTTAAAAGTCAGAATTTAATGACTTTCCTAGACCAACAAATTGAGACTCAGGTGCAAAGAAATGTATCCCAGAAACCTCTTTAAAGTGATTTTCAAGTAAAAAAATCAATAAACCTTGAATTTATCTAGCACTTATCTTCCAAAGAACTCCATGTACAATATCTCATTTCTTTCCACTCAGGTGTTTGTTTTTTTTTTTTTAACTAGAAACCTTTTTGCCTAAACTTATCAAACTTAAGGATAGATTTGAATTTGGTTAAAGTTTCCACATGGTCATTGTGAATCTATTTCTATTCTTATTTGTTTAGAACTTTGTAAATTATCATTTATTAAGTACCTACTATGTATATGTCACATATTGTCCACATACTTGTGGAAACAAAGACAAAAAAGGCCCTTATTCTCATATCCTAAAAGAGGAGGCAAAATTCAAATAACATACAAACAAGATAAATACAGAATAAGTTGAAAGTCTTATCAAAGGGAAGTCACTAAGATTAGGAAGAATTGGGAAAGGAATCTTTCAGAAGGTAATAATTTGGCTGAGATTTGAAGGAAGCCAAGAAATAGAGATGAGGAGGGAGAGTGTTCCAGGAGGAGGGACAATTAAGATACTGAGTGTTTTGCAAAAGGAGTGACATCAGAGAGCCCAGTATTGCTGGACCATTGTGTATGTAGAATGGAGTAAGGTATGAGAAAACTGGAAAACTAGAAGGGAGCCAGGTTGTTCAAGGCTTTATAAACCAAAGAAAATTCTCTTATCCTGGAGGTAATAAAAAGTTAATGATAGGGGCAGGGAGAAAATGATATGACTGCCTGCCAAAATGGCAATTCTACTTGACTTTACTGATCCCAAAGTCACCTTCTAAATGACTGCTTCCTTCACCAACCCATAATATTTCTTTCTACCAAAAGCTTACCAAAGCAGAGCTCTTTCTGTGGAATCGCTTTCTCTTACCAAGATTCACAGTCCATATACCCTTTATTTTAAAAATTTCTTATCTTCCTTTTTTCCCAGATAGTCTACTCCAATGGAAAAACCAAAATCTATTTCTATCTCTTCATCTAATTCAATCTAACTATAGAACACCTAATTCCATATTCCTACTTTTCAGTCTAATAAGTATATATTAAGTATAGGATTCTGTTAGAAACGGAAGAGAGACAAAAAGGAAAAGGGCTCTTGCCTTCAAAGAGTTTACATTCTTCTGAGGTAGCTAACCTCTATTCAGACTAAAGTATATAAGATAACTTGAGGAAGAAGAGATCACTAAGAACCAAGAGTACTGGAAGTGAGTTCTAAAGAATGTTAGGTTTTGGAAGAGTCAAATAAGAAGGAGTGCCTTCTAAGCATGACAAATGGGTTACACAAAGGTGTAGAAATGGGAGAAGGAATTCTAGGTTTAGAGAGAAGCAGCAAAAAAAAAAAAGGAGCTAGACTGAAAGAAATAATAAATGCAGGGTAGGAATAATAACATTAACTTGCATTCATATAGCACTTACTATATATCAGGCACTTTGCTAAAGATTTTGATTGTCTCATTCGATCCTCAAAACAATCATGGAAGTTAATTGCTTTTATTATTCTCTTTTTCCAAGTAAGAAAACCGAAGCAAACAGGTTAATGTGTAGCAAGCTTGGAAATGTTGGTTGAAGCCAGATTAGGAAAATCTTTAAATGTGAAATTTAGAAATTCATATTTTATTCTAGAGACAAAGGGAAGCCACTAAAGATTGGGGAAGAGAGTGATGTGGTTAGATATGGGCTTGGAAAGATTATTCTGATATCTATGGAAAGGCTAAATTAGATAGGAGACAAATAAAAGCTACCAGATCATTGGTAAAGCTGTTAAAATAAGAAGAAAAGAGATGATAGGATCCTGAATAAGGATGATGAGAATGTGAGGGGAAGGGAGGGAGTTGTTGGAATAATGTAGTGAAGACAGAATTGGTCATACCTGGATCCTGATTAGATGGGCAGGGAGTGATGTAGGGAAAAGTCATGTTGACTCTCAAATGACTTGAACTATAGATACAGCAAAGTTTGGAAGAGGAATGTGTTTGGAGGAAAAGATATTAAATTCTATTTTAGACTGTTGAGTTTGAGCTATTTATAGGATATTCAACTGCAGGTATATAAGAGAAGCCTGGTGATAAGTGGCTAGAATAATAGCTTCTTCACATTTTTACAAGTCTCCAAATGTTTTACCTCCAAACATGCTCTAAAGTTGAACTTCTTACATAGGTCAAAAAGTCCAAAAATTGGATCAAAGCTTAAAATGATGTGAATATAGCTGACCTTGGCTTTCCTGAAATGGTGATCCTGGGCAGGAATACACCTGTCAGAAAAGGTTACTAGAGGAGCAAAGATATTTCCAGAATGAGAAGATTGATGATTTGGAGGTAGAAAGGTCTAGAGACTCAGAACTAACCCCCAAAGAAGAGTAAGCATGGATGACCAAGGAACTTCCTGAAATGGTGGTCATGATAAGCAATATATAGAGAAGGGGACTTCAGATTATAGAGGAATCTATAGGATAGGAAAGCTAGTGTCTAAATCGCACTTTGTACTCTGTTCTTCCTGACTCCAGGTACAGCACTTTATCCACTGCATCTAGTTCTTTATAAAATTGAAAAGACTTGTTTTGCCTTGTGCTAGTTAATCCCACTTAGTAGAATACTCTATATATGCAATTAAATTCATCCTTTTTTTCCCATTTCCAACCCAAATTTACAGTTACCTTATCTCAACCCAACACAAAATATGCATAGTAGTAATTTTGGATTAGAAAGAAAAGCTAGTAATAACAAATACATGTTCCAAAGACTTGAATTTAAGATTGTTGTCAGGAAAACTTCCTAACAGTTAGAATTATAAAACTTTGGAATGAACATATTTGGTGGGTGATAGATTTATCTCATTGGAGATTTTCAAGTAAAGGGTGGATGGTCACCAGTTAGAAATTCCATTAATGTATGATTTGAAATAGATAGTGAGAAGAATTAATTCTCCAGTTCTACGATTCTGTGACACACTGAAAAGAATACCAGCTTTGAAGAAAACTTGAGTTCAAATCTATCTCTAAGCAAATTGATTTTGTAATGTTGCACAACTTGCTTCCTTTCTCTGAGCCTTAGTTTTCTTATCTGTTTGTAGTATTTGCTCTGCAATTAATCCCCCATGCCCCATTTGGGATGGCATGTTGGATTTAAGAAAATACTTAGGGACCAGGAGAGTATCCTTGAGGGGTTGAATGGGAGCTTTCCAGTTTTATAACGCGTGACCCCCACTAGTGTGTTTCCCTGCCATGGTTATCAATTGGCAATCAATTAGTCAGTGAAGTAATTAGATTTTTCGAATGTCATATTTACTAAAGTAGTAAGACCAATTTCCTAAAAGTATGTGATATTCTATTCAATCGGTTCATACAAAATTCAGGGGGCTCAAGCTCATAGAGCCCACAGATCAAAAGAAAAACACATAGGTCCTGAAGTGTCTTAGAGTCTGTATGGTGGGATGTTTCTGTTATGCTTTTTATCAAGCTTTGAATCTGCTTTTCTCCTCTTATCTATGTTGTCCTAGGTGCCCAATATAGATACTTCTGTGATCTGTTACTTAGGATGCTAATGGGAATGTAAAAAGTCCAAAATCTGGACTCTACAATTCAAAAATTCTTCCTCCATCCAAAGCAGGGAGTGGAAAGAAAGTCAAGGTACTCTCCTCTGCCATCCAAAAAAATAGCAACTTTTCTTTCTGGGTTTGCTAAAATATTCTATTGTAGCTTTCCTCTCACTGAAATACCATATTCTAATTAGCTTAACAATTTGATAATGAGACAAAGTGTTGTTACTTAGGCTTTCATGGAAGTATTAGATCCTTATCAGTCTCTATCCCTCCTGAGAGGGAAAGAGGGGAATTGAATTGGAATTAATTAGGAAAAAATGGAGTTCTATATAATTATGATAAAAAATGAATAAAAAATTTGATAAAGCAATAAGACCAGATGATCAGAGATGCGATTTTAAAGGTTTTAAGAATTCTGCTTTCTATGGTCTTTTAAATTATTTAGTTTTTGATTTTTCAACTGGTCTTTGAATTTCCTAAATTTATCAGTGTAACCAATTGCTAACTTATATTGCAGGAAGTTGAATGATAATGAAATCAAAAATAATTCAGGCAAGTTTTCAGCCCTAGTGAATATATCTATTTTGGCAAATATTAAATCTTTAAACAAAAGGCTTATTTTACAAATCAGATTCTTGTAGATTCTTTTAAAGATTCTTCTTTTAGCTTGTTATTGGCAGTATTTATTTTAACTACAGGATTTGGGTGGGGGGGGAGATAGAAACAGCAAGAAATATTTAAAACAAAGGGCATTTAAGAACTGATATTTTCTAAAGTTTCATGTGAATTATGGGTTCCTAATAAGATCAGAAATACAAAGTTTCAGCTTGTTTTCACCACATGAACTAATTATAAGGCAAGTAAAATTTAAGAGTATGTATTAAAGCATATTAAAATCTGTTTTGTAAAACAAAACAAAACAAAACAAAAAAACTATAGCAAGGACATCTCATAATCTATAAGTGATATGAAACCAGAGAGGCAAATCTATTAAAATGGATTCACAGCTATCTTGAGAAAGAGACCTATTCCAAGATGTTCAAGAGATTTGTTATCAGAAGATCAAAGGGCTATATGGGATACCTGGGATCCAAGATGAAATATGATACTTAAATGAACATTGGAAGTGCATTATTAGAATATGAGAAGGCTTGTTGTTAAAATAATGCTTTGTGATTGCTTTTACTGAGTTTTTTAAGTTATCTTGGAGAAAGACAAATTTTCCCTCTAAAATTAGTCCATAGTTTTAGATTTCTTTCTTTGGCTTGTGTTTTCAATAATAAATCTTGTTATTCTTTTTCAACTTTGTAGTAGGTTCTTGTTAGAGCCTATTTTGAACTTCTATCAGAGGAAATTGTCTTAATGTACCATACTATTGGTAATGGTTATATTAAAGATGTTAAAATATTAGGTTATATATAAGTGATCTATTAAAGGGATGTATGTGTGTATGTTCATGTGCATGTATATAGTATGTGTAATCAAAAGGAGGGATTGAGAAGATTGAAACGATCCTATAACATTTTCTTATAGACCTTATTTACAACTAATTGCTTTTGTCCTGTATCTGCTTAAGTCATGGTTCCCTGTCCCTGAACTTGGTTTGTAAAGGGTTGTTGAGGACTCTAGTTATCTTAATAATCACTGATAATAGCTAATACTATCAGTAGATAATAGATCTACAGATCTATTCTCACCTCAAGGGGTTTAGTTGATCATGGAGAATGCAAGCTAAGAGATAATTGGGTTTAATATTTTTATACCATCAAACCATCCTTCAAGGATGTCTGTGTTGCTATCCAAAAAGAGCTAGATTAAATCAAAGTTCACTTCTTAAACACAGCAAGAAAAGGAGGAGGTTATTATTAGCTCCCCGAACTGCCAAAGAATCATGTTGTCTTTTGTTTTTCCCTCTGGTCTGTAACCAATCATGTTTCCTTAATCCTATTATGTCACTTATCCTGTTCTTTTCTTTGTTCTATACTCCCTAAAACATATAAAAACCAAATTGTCTTTATATTCAGAATCTTTGGAATAGATGGAAGAAATCCATCTTCCCATTTATTAACAAGCAGCAAATAAACATTATCTTGCATGAAGAATTGCCTCAGTTTATCCTTCTGTTACATATGACTAATAAAAATAGAGAGCCCAGTAAGAGAAACCAAGTTCTTCTTGCCAATTCAGAGACCAATTTGAACAGACTTGTGGTCACATTTAGTTCTGATTATTTACCGTGTGAAATTATTTTTTGTGAATCATTACCATGTAAAAAAGTTAATCCTTTCAAGTATAGTAATCAGTGGATTCACCTCCCCTATGCCATTATATGTAAAATGAAGAAATTTGACAAAATGTCTTTCCAGTGATGATCATTATCAACATCATAGCTAGAATTTATTAAGCATCTACCATGCATTAGACACTATTACAGACATTGGCACAGGACCATCCCGAAAGGGATGCTCTTATCAGAGAAGGTGCTGTGTTCTATGAACAAAGCAGAATTGAATAAGCCCAGGAGAAACGCAAGATGCACAAAGTGACAGAAGCCACCCAAATGTTCATATGGACTTTTTGTGTCCAAACTGTGGCCGAGCATTCTGAGCTCATATTGGTCCAAGTCAAACACACCATAACTCGACTCTAACACAGTGGTGTCATTTTGGTCCTCTTCAAAAATGAAGGACAACAATTTTAGAGACATTACTAGACATTATCAACACTTTATAGATATCACATTTGATCCTCACAAAACCCTGAAAGGGGGGTGCTATTATTTTCTCCATTATACAGTGGAGAAAACTGAAGTACACAGACAAAGGTTATAGACTTGCCAGGGTCACGTAGCTAGTAAATGTTTAAGGCTAAATTTGAACTCAGGTCTTCCTGAATCAAGGTCCAACTCTATCCACCATGTCACTTAACTGCCCAAATCTGTGGTCCTAAGGCCCTCCCCCCTGCCGCAGCACTGATTTTTTTTAAATTTTATTAAAACTTTATATTTACAAAACATATGCATGAGTAATTTTTCAACACTGACCCTTGCAAAATTTTTTTTTTGTGTTCCTGATTTTCTATACATAATATTTTGAACACAATGGATTATTGGATTTCATACAGAAAGAAATTTAGAGATTGAAGCCAAACCATTTTTCAAAGAAGAAAACTAAGAACCAATGGGAGAGGAAGTGACTTATTCATAGTCAAACAGGTAAAATGTGGTAAGAATCAACATTTAAACTAAGTTCCTCAAACTCTAAATTCAGTTCTTATTTACCTCTATATTTCCTCCTGCAATTTGTTGCGAGCTCACTGAAGGCAGAGGCTACATGGTATTCTTGTTTGTTTCTTTGTCTCTATCCATCAGAATATAGCACAAAGTTTGCTATTCCAAGGGATGTTAATACATTAAATACCTTCCTATCTACTATCATTCTCTGGGAAAAAAAGCCTCTAATCTCAATATTGGCTGTTTTCTTGCCAGACTATATTGTTGATATAGTCACAGAAAGTTGGAACTGGACAGGATCTTTGGGGTCAATTAATATAACCCCTTCTTTCCACACATGAGAAAGTTAGATCCAAGAAGATCAAATTACCTGCCTATCCACACACAGAGTAAATAACAAGCTTAAACCAGAGTTTTCTGATGTTGTACGTATTGCTTTTTGTACTATGTCAAGCCAACAAGTATTCATTAAGAACCTGTGATGTGCTAGACAATATGTTAAGAGCAAGATGTTCAGAGAAAGATGGAAATAGCCTTATCTTCAAGTAGCTCACAATCTAATGGGAGAGGCAGTGTACGTACAGCCATGTAAAAACAGGATACATACAAGATGAGTTGGAGACAATCGACAGAGGGAAGGCACTAATATTAAGGGAGACCAGGAAAGATTGCTTAAATAAAGTGGAATTTCAGTTAAAAATTGAAGGAAAATCAGGGGGCAGAGATCAAGAGGCCATTTGGGCATTGTTTGGCTCAGATTGAATGTAAATAGCAATCACTTCTATTTTGGCCAGAAACCCTGAGGATTTTCCTCTCCCAGATTCATTCATTCATTCATTCATTTAGGGTTTTGTTTTTTGTGTTTTTTTTTTTTTGGACTAGATGAAAGAGGAGATTCTTTGACTCAATTGGCCACTGAATGGGTGTAGCTTCAGTCAAACTGAGACCTGTTAAAGACCTTATCTTAAAAAGGTCAAGGTCTCCCATTTCATCCAGGGCCATGTCTAATCATCTTGATGTGTATCTTGCCACTGGACCCAGATGGCTCAGGAGGGGAAAGTAAGACAGTAGCCTTGCCCAGCCCTCCTTCACTTAAATCCTACTCATTTACATATCATGGCACCACCTCCCTGATGTCATGGTCCTTTTCGAGAATGAAGAACAAACAGGTGCATGTAAATACATATTCTCTTTTCTGCTCAGAGCTCTAAACTGTACCAACCGGACCATTCTTCAACAACAAATGGTTGTCTATTCCTAGAAGAGTGTTTTCAAATTCCCTCCAAAAATTCCCTCCTCAGTACTAGTCATAAAGACTTGATCTGCTGTCTTTCTGTTGTTGGAGCTTGTAGCATCCCACGGTGATTCCTTCTCCCCTTTTCATTCTGTTTCCCTTTCTCATAAATTGCACCCTCTTTTCTCTCCAACATCCAATAATGTCTCCTTTCCTCATTATTAGCCTTTTTTTTTTCCCTCTTGAAGTATGCTGTATTTATTTGTATCTATTGTGTATTGACTTAATTCAATTCATTTCAACTCATATTGACTCAATTCAATTCAGCCAACAAAATGCTGCAACAAAGAAATGAAAGTTGAGAGATGTGGACTGGATAATGGAGTTTCTAATTGTGGTTATCTATTAAGAGGTTTAGCTTGTCAAGTAATCTAGGTATTTGCAAATCAACTCTTTCTTTACAATGCAAAAGTGAAAAAAGCACCTGACTTTCTCTACCTGTGGCCTACAAAGGCAAGTCTTTGGGGCTTTTTTGGGAAAAAAAATACTCCTTCAATTTCACATCTATCTGGGCATGTATGTGACTGAAGCTGAGACAGATCATGAATCACAAATCCAGAAGCTGCTGGAACTAAGGGAAAACTTATGTCACTTCACAAGAATGTTAACTCTCTAAGGGCAGGGATAGTTTAATTTTTGTCTTTTTCATCCCTGATACACAGTAGAGATCCTGTGAGTCATTCATTGGTTTATGGAATTATTAATTGTGACTAAGGAAATGGGACCTCAAGAAGGTCCCTCTGAAAGCACTGGGTGAGGCAGCCAATGTCCAGCCCTTGGGAAAGATCACATTAACAACAAGTGGGGTTTAATGTTTCATTCACATTTTAATAAGACAGAGACTTCCCTGATTTAGCAAGGTCTAAGAATATGATGTTAGTTATTTTATGAGACAGTTTCCAGAGACCTCTATGCTCCACTAATCTATGGGATAATCTGTAATTAACTTCTAGCTTCCTCTTTGCAATATTGCTTCCTGTTATTGTTCCTTTATTCATTCATTCATTCATTTTTGCTGAGGCAATTGGGGTTAAGTGATTTGCCCAGCATCACACAGCCAGGAAATGTTAAGTGTGAAGATATGAACTCAGGTCCTCCTGTCTTCAGGACAAGTGCTCTCTCCATTACACCAACTAGCTGCCCCCTATTTTTAATTTATACTACTCCTTATACTTACTTGCTAAACTAACTAGAATAAGTGGCAGTCAGGGGAAGAAAACAAGATAAAATTTTAACACAAATTGGCATTTAATAAATTGTTAAAAAGCATTAAGCTAAATCACCAAAGAATGCTAGATTATAGATTATAGATTATAGAAGAGAAAACTGAGACTCTCAGAAATATCCAGATAGTAAATATCCAAATCAAAATGGAAGCTCGTATCTCATTGACTCTAAATTGCAGTACTTGTTATGATCCACCACCCTGCCTTCCCTACATACCTTTCTTTGAAAGCCCAATTTGGCTCAACTAACAATTGCTGACTCTTGGTCTCATGTCAAGCCCACTCCTTGTTCCTGCTCTCTGATAGCCTGTTTTTTTTCTTTACAAAAAGAAAAGATTAGACTAAATCAATGGTTTTCTACTTGTAGGTAACAGGCTTCTGAAAGGCCATGGAGTTATTGCATAGCCTTCAAATCTAAATGCAGTCCAAGCTACAGCATAAATAAACAAACTACCTTCTGTCAAATGAATAAATAGCATGCCATCTCACAAAAATATATGACTATTTTTCCAATTCACATAGTTGGTGTTGTGATGAAAATGCCAATTCCATTAAAAATATGACTGAATTCCCAGGAACATTTGTCAGCACATATTTTCTCAATCATCAGCCCCTCTCATGGAGGAATTCTCAAAAGGCTTTTGTATTGAAATGGAATCTTCTTATTTTGGGTTTAGTATTTCTAGAGTAGGTGATCTCTATGGCCTCTTCCATTTCTGATAGTGATTTGTTCATTATGAAGTGTCAGAGAGCACAGAAGAGAAGAGGAGCCTTATTTCTATCAATAGTCAGACTTGCTACCTGGTGTACCTTAAACCTTCCCTTTTTCAACTTTCTTCCAACAACAAAAAAAAGATGGGTACAATGGAAATCCCATGAGAATTTTTGTTTTTGTATGCCCAGTATTCAGCAAAATGCCTAGCAAAAAAGGGGATGATGGTGATGGCAATTAATAAGCACTTGTTGGATGCTATTGGATTGAAATGAGTGTATCAAAACATAAATGTAAAGGAAAGTGGATTTTTTTTGATTCCTCATTTCTCCTTTTAATACCCATTTCCCCAACTAGTGTTCCTCATGCCTTCCAAGTCTCCTTCCACCTGGCTCCCACTTGCTACCATCATCAGAAAAACACCCTGATTTTTACTCCTACCTTTTCTTAAGCTGATAACCTCTGTGTTCATGACCTAAGGTTTTATTTAAGGTTTTATCCTCCCAAGGGACATTTGACATTTTTATCTGCATTTGAATGGGAAACTTGTAAGAACTAGAAACCTTTCAAGGCACAAAACTGATGAATCTCTAATGGTGTCTTTTTACTTGCTGCAGTGGCAGTGAGGGAATTTTCTCATGAGCAGATTGGGAAAATCCTCTTCTCTCCCTGTCCCAGTAATGAATTAGGAGAGAAGAGCACCACCTCTCCGCTATAATCTTTTCCCAGTTTTTCCCTTCACATTTATAATGCAATCTATACTTAAAATGTCGATATTGTATAATGTCCAATGACCTTTCTTCTTAACCCTACTAATTAGTCAAAAATTTCATCTAAATATGTGTGCCTGTGCATGCATACAGAGAATATCAATCAATAATCATATAAATTGTAAAATGTGCTATTTTTCTGGCTCGTTAAACCACTTGCACCATTTTGACTGTCATTTCCTCTCAGATACTGATAGAGAGAGCCCAAAATCTTGAGCTTAAGAGTCCCTTGGAATGATAATTCTTCCAGGCCTTAGTAGCTATCCAGCTACTTAGTAGCTACTAGTAGCCTCTAGTAACATCTGCAAAGATGTAGCGTAAAAACTGCTTCTACAAATTCACAGACACATATTTTGAAGACAACAAAAAGAAAATTCCTTTCACCAATGTCCTTAGAGGAAGGAGAAGAAATAGGAAAATTAGTAAATACTGAATTTCAGACATTATGCTAAGTCCTCACAAATATGATCTCATTTGATCCTTCCAGGTAGATGCTATTGTGATCTTCATTTTACATTTGGGTGAATTGAGGCAGACAGAGGTTAAGTGATTTAATTAGGCTCCTATAAGTAGTAAGTGTCTGAGACTAGATTTGAACTCTTGTCTTCCTTACTCTAGGACCAGTGCTCTATCCCCTGTGCTACCTAACTGCTTCTAATATCCTGTGATTGTAATGGTTTAATATCATAAACTGATATGACTGTATCAGCAAAATGACATTTAAGAAGAGGAATAACCATCTGCTTTGCTGCTACATTCTAAAAACTATCGAATCTTTCCAATTAATTTGCAACTGACACTTTCCCTATGTGTTGCCTTCCTTATTCAAATGTGAGTTCCTAGGAAGCAAGGACTCTTACTTCTCTATATCCCCACACTTAACACAGTGCTTTGTATACAGTAAGCTCTTAATAAAAACTTCATTTATTCTCTTACTTATGTAAATAGTGTAGTAAGTAGAGAGTTGGACTCAAAGTCAAGAAGGCCTGGATTCAAGATCTTTCTCTGATATATACTGGTTGTGTGACCTTGGGCACTGTTTACTAGTTGTGTGAAACTTAGTAAGTCCATTGACCTCTTGATTGTCCCAGGTGATTCTCTAAGACTACAAACTGTAGAAAAGTTGTATTGGTACAAGACAGTTCTTCCATGGGTGCTGTCTAAGCAAATAAAATCACCAGGCTCCCAACAATAATAACTACTGTTACCACTCCAGCCTCCTCAGTTTTTTCACCTTTGTTACTAAGACTCCTATTCCTGGAAACTAAGCTCTGATTTCTGAGCTTTTATCCAGGGCCCAATTGTGGGCCTACATCCCTTCTGCCTTTATCCTCTGCTGCATTCCCCACCTCTCAAAACAGGTCTTCTATATAATCTTTTTTCTCTTATAGATAAGATCCTTGAGACAAGGTGCTATGTGGGTTGTTTAACTTTGTATCTGCAGAATATTATCTAGCACATATTAAGTACATTCATTTATTTTAAAGTTGCCATTACATCAAACTTTATAATTCACAAAGACTTTTTTCAGTTTTTCTCTTAGCAATCGAATGGTTTTTCAGCACTTTTTCTAAGTGTAGAGAGAATGATAACCATGACCTAATTCAGCACTACTGCAGGGACCAAACCAATGAACTGCACTGGGGAGAACTGCACTTTATTGTTCATCAGAATCATAGATCTAAAATTGGAAGAGATCTCAAAAGGCATACAGTTTAATCCCTGCATTGGATAAATAAGGAAATGGAGGCTCAGGGAGATTATGGTACCTGACTATGGTTCTATAGGGAGTGTCAAAGGCAGGATTTGAACACTGATCCTTTGTATTCAAAGCAAGTGCTTTTTCTAAATATCAGGTGGAATAGGAGATTCAAGGAGGAAAACAGAGAGAGTTCATTTTAATGATGATAGATTAGTCATTGTAACAGAGTTCTTTGATTAGTATTTTTTTTAGAAAGGAAAACACTCAATTCTGGTAGTTACCTATAATTTGGGAAAAGTCTAGCTGAATTATTATATCTGAGAGACTTCCAAATGTGGATATGTTATTGTGTATGTTCCCAAGTAGTCTTGATGATGACCAAGAAAACCCTGTATGTGCCTAGATTCTTGTTTCCTAAATTAATATTGTTTTTCCTACCTATATTTAAGTAGCTCTCAGTTGTTGGGGAGAAGCGATAGAATCGTTTTTCTGGGATTCAGTAAGGTTGTGATGTTAAGAATAAAGATTCATAGATTTTTATTTAGAAAGGACCTAAACTAAAGCCAAAACAACTCACCTAAAGTCATAGAAGTAATAAAGTAGAGAACTGAGATTCAAAGCCAGAATTTCTGATTCACAAATCCAGCACTCTTTAAATTGTGTCAGATTTCCCAAGACTGACTAGGTTTGTAACTCTGATACAGTCTGTATCTAACAGTCCTCTTAATCAAATGCAGCATTGGTATGAGAATCCCAGCCTTTACATGGTTCATTGAGTTGACTATCACCAAATCCAAATGTTAATATATTGATTACAATCATGCTCCTTTTGTACTCTTTTGTAAACAATCTATTTTTTTTAAATAAGGGGAATCATTTGATTTGATAACAAGTCCCAGTGATTTTAATTAATATGCAAGTAAACTAAAAATTGAACCATGAAGTTTCAATGCAGCCCATTGGAGCTGTCCCTTGAATTAGTTCTGAAAAGCATAGCAATTACTCAATTTACTGATTTGGTTTGGATATTAAGAAGTATATAGACTATTAGAATCACACACACACACACACACACACACACACACACACACACACAGAATGACACACTTTCTTATCCCAAATACCTAAATCACTGAGGAAAAAACATAACTCTCAAATTTAATCCCTGTCATTTCAGGATCACCAACTTTGTGACTTTTTGTCATTTAACTTTTCTGTATCTCAGATGCTGTAAAATAAGAGGATTGTCCTAGATGAACTCTAGAATCCAGTATTTCTCATCTAAGATTTTATGACTGTACAATCTTAAGACCACCATAATAAAATCCCTAAAATGGCCACTTGCCAACTTCTCTTTTACTCAAAAGTTGAAGGAGCTAAACTTTATCATCATTCTCTAAAAGACTCTGAAAGAGTTGTTTCTTTTTTTTTCCTGTCACCCTCCTTGACACATTAGAGAATTAAGAGATATTGTGCCAATTCCAGAAATGCTTTTGAATGTCCCCTCTTGCCTTCCCTTCCCTTTTTTCCCTTCCCTTCCTTTCATAGGAGTTGCAATTTTCTTTCTCTCCTTGGGTTTTAATTTCTTATGAATAGATTGAACCAGCCAGGAAACCTTAACTTATGCTATTCATTTAAGAGAAAAGCAAAATATGAAAATAATACTGCTATGTCAGGTATCTGGAAAGGGCAGAATTCATCATGTCCCCACATATTCCCCCAACCTGGCTCTTCCTACAACCATCTGCATTTCAGTTTATGATATCAAAATCCTCCTAGTCACCCTGTTTCACAACCTCATAGTTATATTTGTTTCTTCCCCCCTCACATTTTATAGCCCACCAGTTTCTGAGTCCTGTCAATTCTGCCTCTCCTATATCTCTCATAAACAACCCTCTCCTTTCAACTCCCACTGAAATTACTCTATCACAGGCATTTCTCATCTTTCCCCTCTGCAATCTATCCCTGCACACACTGCCAAAATAATTTTCCTAATGCATAGATCTGACCACATCACTTGGCTTCTCAAAAATCATCAATGCTTCCCAAATTACATATTTAAAAAAAAAAGACTTCTGGATCTCAGCTAGTTAAAAATTCTGTTTTGCATTGTGCTCAGGCCCCAGCACTTTCTTTACTAATGATCCCATTCCCAGTCCACAAGCCTATATTACCTCTCCCTGTCTACATCCCTTTGTTTCTATATACATCAGTGCTTCTTATAACTAAAATTTGTATCTACTTCATATGTAATATTTCATATTACTTATTTTTATTTTTTTCCTCTTCCCCCACCTATCTCAGTTAAAGGTGCCCCCAAATGTATTCCATCAACATGGCTGCCCTAAAGGTAAAAATAAAGCTTGAAAAAAGTAGTTTTAATCAAAGTATTTGAGGTCATGGTTCTACACAGACAGAAAGTTACTTTTTGTGCTCTCTGAACATCTAATGTCTAGAAGAGACTTCATCTTTTAGAGGTGAAAATAGACTACAAGGACAGAAAGAACAAGCTTCAAAGCCTTGTCACTCCATCTTGGTAAGTAAGTCATTGCCCTTTCTCTGGGCTTAAATTCCCTAAGGAGTTTGGACATAAGTGGATTAGACTTGAAGTTTCCTTCTGGCTCTCACATTCTGTCATTTTAGGAACTCCCCAAAAAAGGAAATATAAATCCATGCATTTTGAGAAGCTGAAAGGAAACAAATGGATTATCTAACCAAACATTCTCATTTTATAGATATGGAAGGAAACTAAAGCCAGAGGGGACAAATACCTTACGTGGGGTCACCTAGGGAGTTAGTTCTAATTCCCATGATTCTTTCTACTATTCCTCAAATCTCCAAAACTGTTGTCTGTGTGGTTGGCATGGGAACAATGTCCATCTGTTGAAAGTATTTCCCCCAGTGATGACTGAGATTCCATCATTGAAGATACATTAGTTTGGGCTGAATGTTGCCTTTGTGTTCAAAAAAAGGAAGCAAGCCTTTACTAAGTGACTGTACACTGATTATTCTACAAATGTAATCTCATTTAATCCACAAAATAACCCTGTAATATAGAGGACATTATGATCTTGTAGAGGAAACAGAAGTTAGTTGACTTGTGCAGGGTCACATAGCTAGTAATTCAGGTCTTCTTGACTCCAGGCCCAATACTCTATATAGTCCACCAATTACTGTCTCTAGACTGTCCCATAAATGGGCAACTCTTTTAGGTTGTTAATTGTAGATTCAGAGATGGAAGGTATCTTAGCTTGTTTATCTGTCTTATATTGACTAACCCTCTCACTTTATAGATGAGAAAATTGGACCAGAGAAGGTAACTTGCCCAATGTCACACAGATAACTTAATATGGATGAACTTAGCAGGACCATCAATTTCTAGCTGGACAAGCCAGACTAAATGAGGACAGTGGGTTCAAGAGGGGGCAATGAAAGGAAAAAATAGCTGTAGACAATCAAGGTTAGTACTCACAGAAACTTTGTCTACTTTCTGCTTGCATTTAGTCATCATGACTTTGCATGGAATAGAGGATAGATTGGGGGGCTTGGAGTAAATAAGACCTAAGTTCAAATCAACCCTTGCCACTTATGAGAAATATAACCATGCACAGCTCACTCCCCTCTTACAGCCTCAGTTTCCTCATCTGTAAAAACGCAATAATGGTCTCTGTAATGCCTATCTCATAGGGCTATTTCGAGATCCACATAGGATAATGTGTATAAAAAGTGTATGCAAGAAAACATCACTTATTCAGTTATTATTGAGACTCACTCTGTCTTTAACTTCCAAGAGTATCCAAAGTAAAAAAAAAGTCACAAAATATTATTGGCTGACATTTAGAAATACTTCACATTTATTACCTCATTTAATTTTCATAGCACCTCTTAAAGTATAAATATTCTCATCCCCAATTTCAGGGTTCATGAATGTTAAGAAATTTACCCAGGACCACGTAGCCAGGAAGTAAGAAAGCAGAAGCTAGAATTCATCCTCCAACTAATAATCATAATATTTCTGTGGGTCTTCCAGTTTTTCACAGTGTTTTATATTCATTATCTCCTTCAATCCTCACAACAACCCTCGGAGGTAGGTGCTATTATTATCTCTGCTTTACAGATGAGAAAATTGAGAAGGGAAGGTTATATGACTTGCCCAGGTTCACACAGTTAGTAAGAGTCTGAGGCACAATTGAAACAGATCCAGCCAATTCAAAGGCCAACCCTTTTTAAACTTACCATGCTGCCCCTACGAAAGATACTGAAGACCTCATAACTCCTCTTCAGAGGAAACTCTATCTGCCTACCAGTAGATACCACTCTTGGGATAATTATCCCGGGCAAAGGTGTCTGATTGATGTGGAGGGAAAGATAACAGCAAGAGATGAGACCTGAGAGCAAGTGTGCACTCCTCTGAATCTGTATGGATTTGTCTTTATCAACTCAACATGGTGGAAAGTGATTTTTCATAATTCCTGGTATCTCTCTAGTGTTCCACTTCTTGAGTCTCACAGTATGTGGGATAGGTTTTCAGTGATCATTAACCCTGTTTTCTAGGGAAGGAAACTGAGACTCAGAGAGCTTGAATGATTTACTCATCATCAGATAGCTTGTGTCTGAGGGGGGAGTTGAATTTGATCCTTATGACTAGAGCTGAGCACTCCAAACACTAGGCCACGTTGCCTTTTCAAGGGCATGGTTGTTGTCCTTTATTTTTGAAGAGGACCAAAATGACGTCATTATGTTAGAGTCAAATTACTGTGTTTCTGACTGGAGCTAATCAGACCAATACAAGATCAGAATGCTCTTGCTCTGCTATGGATCAGGCACAAATAGTTCAGATGGATATTTTGTGGGGGTTAATCTAACTTTGTGCATCTGAGCTACTTCAATTCTGCTTTGCTCATAGAACACAATATTTCTCTGCTGAGGGCACGCCATGCCGGGTGGTCTTGAGCCAGGATGTCCCACAACTAAACCCAAAGTTCTTCAGAAAGACCTTGAAAGTGTCCTTGAACCACTTCTTGTGACATCTTGTGACATTTTCAAGTGGAAATTCAGTAACTATGGGTGTGTCCCCTCAGTTGCTTTGGGCAGACTTCAGTTTACCCAGAGAGAGAGAGATTTCATAAAGACAAGCAAAGCAAAAGAGAAAAACTATCCTTCCCATGCAAACCAACTTTTGATGCCAAAGCAAATACATTCTAAAGCTCTGAAGACTGAGACCTACCTTCTAGTCCATTGAACTGGCGCTACAGACTTGCTCTATCAGATTGGGTTGGGCTGGGTTGGGCCCCAGCCCAAGATGGCTCCATACAGGGTTAAGGGCTCAGCACTGCAGCAAAAGATGGGCTGGGATGTGTTCTGGTCTGCATCTTTAACAGGGCGTGCCCAGCCTCCTTGCTGCAGTGTCTACTGCAGTGAGCTGCATATATCGGGATGGATCATTGCAGGGTTGGCTGGGGCTGCGGGGATGCTCACTGAGAGAGGTCACCAGAGTCAGGGCCCCACTCTCTTCCTATCTTTTCCAGTGAACAGAAAGCCAGACAGCCCTGGAGCAGCAGAGTTTCGCTCCCATGTCTTCCCGATTAATCAAACTCAGTAGTTCTTAAACAATACTAAAAGATACTAAATGATTCATCAGACCAAAGGAGCTTATTAGGCAGTAATTTATTCCTGAAGCAGAAGGAGATGGATGCTTTAAGAAAAACAAAAACCTTCTGCTTTGAGAAATTTGCTAGACTGGAGCTTGAAATGCTAAAGGGTCAATTTCTTGTGAGGGAAAATTAGTACTCTCCCTTTCCTCCCCTTGCTAAGGGATTCACATGATTTAGAGCTGGACAAGACCTTGGAGATCATCTAATCTAAACCCTTCATTTTATACAGGAGGGACTAAAGGACTTTCCCTAACTCACTATTGTAAATAGTAATACGGGCACTGTAAGCCAGGCTGAGACATAACTAGGGTGGGGAGATTGGACCTTTGCCTTAGGCGCCAAACTAACAGCACTTGTTGTATTTGATTTCCTCTTCCCTTACCCTTAATGGTGCAGCCCAGATGAGCTGTCTAACAGCCTAGCTTGGCCCTTTGCCCACAACCTCTATGGCCTCCCATGCAGTAGCCAGATCTTTACCCACAGGGGCTCTGACTTGGCTGAAAGACTTGTTTCCTATTCCTTTTCCCAGGGATAGTTTCTGCTGCCCCAGATGAAAAAAATAGTTATGTCTCTGCTTGATATTTTAAGTCTTTCCATTATAGCCCATTTCCAACAACTAAGGACCAGTCATTTTAAAAGGGAACATAGTCATTCATTCAATTCAGCCACCATTTATTAGGCACCCAATATACATCAGGCACTGTGAAAAATTTTGGGGATATGAAGACAAAAGCCAGTTGGTCTTTCCTCCTGTGGAACTTACCTTTTGAATTCAACTCAACTCAACTAGCTTTTATTAAGTGCCTACTGTATACCAGGCACTGTGTTAGGCAAAAACAAAATTAAAATACTCTGTGCTTTCTATAGGGGGAGTCCACAGATAATTCTATGTAAAATAAAGAGCTAAGGATTGAATTTGTGATTTCTCCATGTGGAGAACTCCCAGATGGCGAAAGTCTCTCTAGCAGTGAGTTAGCTAACTCTTTCTCAGCACCTTTGATTTAGACAATTGCATTGAGAGACTCAGTTACATAGGTCAGAGGTGAAAAGTGAGCCAAGATTTTGTGGTTCTGAAGCCTTGCACATACACACGAGTGTACACACCCATGCACACGCGTCGTATGCGTTCATTCTGTGCATCCTTGCATTGTGTGCATGTGATCTCCTTGAGATAGGGAGGGACTATTCCACGCTTGTTTGCATCCTCAGAGCCACAGTTAACTGACTTTCTAATTTATATCTGTTTCCCACTGCATCCCCCTTCCTAGTCCTTCCTGGAGTTCATTGGACAAGGCTCTCCCTGCTTAGAATCCTGCTGCTTGAGAAAGCAACGTTGCCCACAAAGTTCCACTAGAGCCTTTCCCTCCCTTATACCTGTTGTTGTCCAGTCCTTTTCCAGTCACGTCAGACTCCTCATTCCCTGCTGGGTTGTGTTTTGTAAAGATAATGGATGTTTTGTAAAGGACTGCTTGCCATCTGGGGGAAGGGGTGGAGGGAGGGAGGGGAAAAATCGGAACAGAAATGAATGCAAGGGATAATGCTGTAAAAAATTACACTGGCATGCGTTCTATCAATAAAAAGATATTAAAATAAAAAAAAAAGATAATGGATGTTTGTCATTTCTTTCTCCAGCTCATTTTACAGATCAGAACCAGGGTTAAGTGACTTGCCCAGAGTCACATAGCCAGTGAGTGTCTGAGACCAGATTGGATCATGGGAAGATGCGCCTCCCTGACTTCACTCCCGACATGCTCTTCATTTCCAATCGCTCCCCACCAACAACTCCGGCTTTCTCCTTCTCCCCATCTTCCAGATCAGCGCAGCAATGAGTCCCACCCAGTTAAGTTTGTTCCCCTCCCCTTGCCATGGTTGGATCTCAGGGTCGGGAGGATGCTTCAGACTCTGAGGGCTGCCTGACCCTCTGGAAAGGTTCCCCATCCTCCTCCTCTTTCGCTCTGTGGTTTCTTGGTTGTTTCTGCTTGAGTCTGGTTTAATCTATCTGAGGCTGAGCATCCTCCTCCTCCCAGCCACCCCAAGCTCCCCATGTGTCCCTCCTCCACCGCAATGCAGTGGCCAAGTGGCAATCCCTTCCCCTCAATCCGCTCTCTCCCCTCCCTCCCCCCCCCACCCGCCCCATCATCCTCTTCCAGCCTCTGGAGCCCTGAGGGAGGGCTGGAAACTTTTGTTTTATTAGCACATTTGTCTTCAAAGAATTCGTTTTGAAGCTCGTTAAGCTGAGCTACCCCCAGGAAGAGCCGGAGGGATGTGAGGAGACTCGGTTAGAGCTAAACCTGCGGACAATAATACAGGTCCAGGGCACAGCTCCCAGGTTTCTCTCGTTGAGTCCTACTGCCCCCTGGTGATCAAAGCTCAGCAATGCTGTTCTGGGATCCCACAGTCGGACAGCGGCAAAATATCTCCTTCCTTACAACTCCAAGGGCTTGTGCTGCCCGCCCTGCCTCATTCCCAACCTCAGGAACAAGAAAAGAGTAAGAACTCTAGCAGGGCGGCTCGACATCAGTAATTGACATTTCCCCCCCAAGTATCTAAAAGAAGCGGAGTGGTCTCAAGGTTAGAGAGCTGACCTCAGAACAGGACGGACGAGTTCCGAACCCACTTCCAAGATTTGTCGTCCCTATGAACCTTTCAAAGCTCTTGCGGGTTTTCCAAGCCTCGAGGCTGCAGACAAAGTGACAATCTAATAGTTTTCTCTTTCTGGAGTAAATAAATAAAACCAGAGCTCTGTTCCTGGTCCCTCCCTCTCCCAAGTATTTCCTATCAATCAGAAAGCATTTATTAAGCACCTACTACATGCATGGGATTGTTCAAGGTGTTAGCTAGGAATATGGAGACCAAAGGGAGACAATTGTAGGATGTTGTGTTGGTCTTTTTAGTCAGAGAGACTTGGGGATTTGGAAGTGCATAATAAATGCCATTTATTCACTCAAATCTCCTTTCTGATCCTTACTGGTTATGTGACTCTGGACAAGGCATTTCACTTCTAAGCGCCTCAAGTGACTCCCTACTATGTATCATTCTGGGGAAATGCAAATAAATCTTTGGATATTAAATGGATATAAAATACCTGTTTGTTTCATTGAATTGGATAAAATTAAGGTTTTAAAACTACCAGCTTACATCAGTAGTTGCCAAGATTTGTTTTTGCCTGAATAGTCAGTTCAGTGTCACTCCTAAGATCCCTATTCAGCAGTGCTTTTATTCTCAAAAATACACGATGATAATAAAAAGCTACTTTGAATTCTCTGCAGTAGGATGTAAGCTTCCTGGTGACAAGGACTGTTTTCCTTTGGTCTGTGTACCTAGCCCCAGAACTGAACAATTTTTATATTCATGACTCTTTTGGTCATGACAAGGATACTGGAATGGTTCACTATTTCCTTCTCCAGATCATTTTACAGAGAAGGAAACTGAGGCAAAAATATTAGGTGACTTGACCAGGGTCACACAATTTGTAAGTATCTGAGGTCAGATTTGAACTCAAGAAAATTGGTCTTCCTGACGTCAGGCTCAGTACTCTATGCACTACACTACCTATCTGCTCACTGGACAATTAATAAGCATTAGTGGGAAATTAATGGAACTGAACTCAATGTGCAAAGAATCCGTAGTTTCATTATTCTGTTTCCTCTGCTAATGCCGATTGCAGCCCTTTAGCAAATGCACTTCAATGAGTTATTGTGCTTGCAATATTCATTGCTGCTAAACCTGTGATGAACCCCTCCCAAATTAGCTAGACTGGGCCTGAGGCCACAGGCACTCATCCACCACTGAGCCTGCCAGTACTCTGACCTGTTCCAACACTGGCAGAACCTGAGTTTGCTTTCAGCCACCTCCACGCCAATAAGAGGCACAAGGATATTAGGAGAAGGGCAAGTCCATCAGGGTTTTAAATGAATCTTTCCTTTGTAATCACCATAGCCTTTATCCATATCTGGGGGAAGGGAAGATGGAAAGTTTTAATTTTCATTCTAATTCAAAACCAATGGTCCTCATGGTCTTGATAGGTGAGACTTGAAATCTAGAAAACTTTGGAGGCAGGGTGGCGCAGTGATCGATGGTTCTGGAGTCAGGTCTGGCTTCAGATTCTAACTCTGACACTTACAAACTATGTGATCTTGAGGAGGTCACATGATGTCATCCAGCTGCTCTCTCCTTTTCTATAAAATGAGGAGGTTGGTTTAGATGATCTCTAAGCTCCTTTCTAGATTTAACTCCTTAACAATACCTATTATTATTATTAATATTAATAGATAACATTTAAATAATTTTACTATGTTCCAGTCACTATGCTAAATGCTTTGCAATTATTATATTATTTGATTTCACAATAAATCTGTGAGGTGAGCACTATTATGATTCCCATTTTACAGAAGAGGACACTGAGACAAAAATGTAAAGAGGTAAGGAGATATGCCCTGGATCACACAATTAGTAAATGTTTGAGATTAGATTTCAATTCAGTCATTCCTGACTCCTAACTTGGCAATTTATATATTGTACCACTGATTTTCTAAGACCTAGATTCAAATATTGTTTTAGAGTTTTACTAGCTATGTGACCCTGAACAAATCATTACCCTCAGTTTCCTCACTCTCAAAATGATAAAGTTTAAAATGACATGTTTATAAAACATTTTGCAAACTTTAAGGTGTTTTAAGAATTTGAATAATTATTATTTCTATTTTTATTAATTATTCCTCAATTAATTCCTCCCAAGAAAATATGACCTTCTTCAGTTTAGGATTTGAATAGAGATTGTTTCATTTTTTAATCTCTTGGTCCCTAATCCTTAGTACACAGTAGATACTTAATAAATGCTTTTTTCATTGAAATGAATTGAACTAAAATAAATTGAATAGAAATGGAAATGAATGGAGGAAATATTTGTTCTACCTTCAGCGTGTTATTTATTCTGCTGAATCATTGAATGAGGCAGACACCTTGCAATAACCCCAGAACCTTCAATACCCTGGACAGCTCCAGGGTTGGGGATCACAATCTTGGTACTCTTTCCTCTGGATCCATCACAAAACAGTGATGAGTAATCATATGGATCAATGAGGTTGCTTTATTTTTCTTTCCCTTTATCTACTCCCGAATGTCATATTTGCTATCATCCCCCTATTTTTGGAACAAATCAGGAAGAGTGTTCCAGCCCTCAGGAATGAAGTAAAGCCAAGATCCAATGAATGCCAGCCTAGCCTCCAAAGGGGAAGGCCTGGGGCCCCAGATACCTTGCATGGTTTCTGCCTCCCAGGTAATAGTGTACTGCCTAATATA
Source organism: Antechinus flavipes (assembly GCF_016432865.1). Classification (NCBI taxonomy): domain Eukaryota; kingdom Metazoa; phylum Chordata; class Mammalia; order Dasyuromorphia; family Dasyuridae; genus Antechinus; species Antechinus flavipes. The sequence continues at coordinate 17,996,589 of NC_067399.1, read as the reverse complement.
TTTGGGTCCCAATCTGAAATACAACTCAGGAAAATGTTACAAGACATTCACCCCAGTCAAACAGAAGCCAGGTTATCTGAAGGATGTGATGGACAAAGAAGGTTCATTCTAGCTGACAGGCACGATTTCTGCCAGCTCTGCAGTAATTAGAGATGGCTCCAGCTTCTCTGACTTCACTGGGTACCCTTTCAGGATTGGCAACCCCTATTCTTTTGCCAGAGCCCATTTTCTGTTTGTTCCCTACTCCCTGCTGCCACAGTGTGGGGGAGAGATGTTTTCTTCCAAGTACTTTGGACTCTGTTCCCTTATGTGGATCCAAGTCCTTCCCAGTTTCCTTGGGTGGTTCTATTTGGAAGGGAGTGTCCTCAGCCTTGGGCCATGACCTCTTCTGTTCAAAGGAAGGAAGGGAGGAAGAAAGAAGGAAGGGAAGGAAGAAATAAAGAATGGAAGAAAGGAAGGAAGGAAATAAAGAAGGGAAAGAAGGAAGGAAGGAAAAGGAAGGAGGGAGAAAGGAAGGAAAGAAAGGGAAGGAGGAAGAAAAGAAAGGGAGGAAGAAAAAGATCTAATATAGCTACTACTTGACTATATCATAAAGTCAAATGTAGCTAAATTAGGCTGAGGAGGAAGAGGAAAGGATGTTGGTTTCCCAGTCATTGCTATTTTGGGCTATGAGCATAATGTCCCCAGGCTATGACAGTAGCATGCTATGGTAGCAGTAATTTCAGGAGTAGAGAGACCTGAGTTCCAGCACAACAGCACCAATAATGGATTGAGAACTGAAATGACCTTAGAGCTGTAGGCCAAGGCCTTCATCTGATATTTGAAAGATGGAAGAAATGGCTCACCCAAGACAGCAAAGGTAGTAAATGCCAGAGCTGGGATTTGAAGTCAGATCCTCTAGATCCAATAGCCTTTCTCATGCTGGCCTCTGCTATTTGATTATCTGAGCCTCAGTTTACTCATCTGTGAAATGACCATAATTACAGCTCCACTGGTTGTCCCATGGGGATGCTAGAAGAAAAGAACTTCATTAACCCTAAGGTGGTACAGAGATGTGAATCCTTATTGCAGAAAGTACAGTTCTAATTTTTAAGTACCTTCTTTCCTAATTCTGAAATAGCCTAGGAGTGTGGAGAAAGGACCCCCAACAAATCATTAAAAAGCCCCAATGATATGAAAGTCTCCCTGAGGATCTTACTCTTGTCAGTCTTGCCCCACCCCCCAAATATCTGCTATACTCAGGAAAGCCTGATTGCTCATATACATGGCTATTTTCTAGTTAATTCTGCCTCTCCAGGTTTCTGACCAGGGAATCATAGGACAATAATGACAGGCAGTTGTTAAAGTGTTCAAAGTGTGTTACATATTCACAACAACCTTGGAGGAAAGGCATTTTTCTCTGGGAATGGGGAGAGGGAAGAGACTGATATTTTCAATCTGTATAGGGAACCCTGGGAATAAGAGAATTTTTTCCACCAATTCAGATTGTCCCCAATTCTACAGTTTAGCCCTAGTCAGTGGGGCAGGGAGAAGTGAAATGACTTGTGAGAATCACACTCAGTATGTGTAAAAGGTAGAGCTTAAGATAGATTTTTTTCTGATTCAGAGCCTGAGCCTCTCTTCACTAGGCCATTTGAGCCCCCACAGTGGTGTACTGGGAAGAAAAAGGGAGGAATAGATATGAAAAGTATTTCAAAACAGTCAATAAGCATCTGTTAAACACTTGCACTATACTGGGAACTACTTTAAGGGCTGGGGATACAATGCAAAAATGAAACAATCCTTTCCCTCAGAGATTATAATTCGAATTCAGGAAATGTGTCTTCTCCATCTCCTGTGGCCCCATAGTCCCTAGCCAGATCCATGGGAAGTAGTCAATGAATCCTTGTTGACTGATTGAATATGGGACATTTGTGGCCAATGGGACGGAAGCAGAAAATAAGATTGAAGATTCACTCCTTATCTTCTTAAGCTGGTTGTTTCTGTTGAAATAAACCCACTCTCAACCAGTGAATGATACTCAAAGCATCAATTTGCTCTCATCTCAGAGAATGTGCTCAGCTGCCACTCTGGATTATATCTGGTCCATTAGTCCTCTCTCCCCAGGGCAATTTCCCATAGAGTCTTGGGGATGTTTGGAAGAAGTTTAAAGCCGATGTAAGTGAAGTGGAAAGAATATTGAATGTAGGATCTCATGGAACCTGAGTTCAAATCCTGACTCTGCTACTTATTATATCTAAATCCTCAAGCATTATTTTCCTTGAACTTGATCTCAATTTTTTTATGAGTAAGACAAACAGGTGCAAAAACAATTTATACCAAGTTTATTAAATTGGGAGTTAATTCTCCATTGGTCCTGTCTCTCCAGGTTTCTGATCAGGGAATGATAGGACAATCATGACTGGCAATTGTTAAAGTGTTCAAAGTGTGTTACATATTCACAATAACCTTGGAGGAAAGGCATTTTTCTTTGGGGATGGAGAGAGGGAAGAGACTGAGATTCAGATGGGATCCCATAATGAATTTAGAGTATATAAAATATCAATAAATTCTGAAAAATGTTGAAGATGCTCTATGTCATGCAGTATCAAATATTCCTTCAAGCTTTAATTTTTTTTTTCCTGAGGCAATTGGGGTTAAGTGACTTGCCCAGGATCATATAGTCAGGACATGTTAAGTGACTGAGGCCAGATTTTAATTCAGGTCCTCCTGACCTCAAGGTTGGTGCTCTATCCACTACACCAACTAACTGCCCCTAAAGATTTAATTCTTTTTTTTTTTTTTTTTGCTGAGACAATCAGTGTTAAGTGACTTGCCTAGGGTCACACAGCTAGAAAGAATTAAGTGTCTGAGGTCAGATTTGAACTCAGGTCCTCCTGAATTCAGGGCTGATTCTCTATTCACTGAGCCACCTAGTTGCCCCAAGATTTAATTCTTTAAATAAAAATAAACAAACACATTCATCTCATTAGCCTGCAAATTTGCTTTCTTTTTAATAAATAGTAAAATTACATTTGTAACAAAAATTGTTTTAAAATAAATTTCTCTATGATTTATTATCAGTAAATATTTGAGTTGTATATCATATAAATATTTCTTGGGGATTCTAAGTGGGAAAAGTTTAAGAAGCCCTGATTTATACTCTATGAGCAATGCTATCAAAATGAGTAATTTTGAAGATTTGTATTACACTAAAGAAGAAGAATCATGAGAACACTATAAAAACTAACAACTTTTAAAAACTCTGATCTCCATTCTAGAGGAACAACGAGGAAACATGTTTGGTGACTCATTATGAAGAAATGACAGGCCCAGGGTACAAAGGAGGACACTTGTATGTCAGCCAATGAGGAAATTTGTTTCTATGCTCCATCATGTTCCATGATATATTTATATAACTACATAATACCAAAAGATATTAATACAATATAGATATAGATACACATATATGTATATGTATACATATGTATATAAGTAGATATCCATACCTACATGGAGCAGTTAGGTAGTACTGGGTCTGGAGTCAGGAAGACCTAAATTTGAATCCAGTCTCAGGCACTTACTAGTTCTATAACCCTAAACAAGTCACTTAACCCAGCTTGCCTCGGTTCCCTCATCTATAAAGTGAGCTGAAGAAGGAAATGGCAAATCACTTCAGCTCCTTTGCCAAGAAAACTCCCATTTGGGTCACAAAGAGTCAGACAGAACTAAAATAATAGACTGAACAACAACATTTATGTGGTGGCTGTAGGTGAGTGTGGTGTGGGTATGGGTGTGGATGTGGGTATGTGTATAAGTATATATTACAAATAAATTTTCTTTTTTTTTTCCAATGGAGTGGGGACAATGAGGTAGTTCAGTGGAAAGAGTACTGGGCTAAAATCAGGAAGACTCACCTGAGTTCAAATCCAGTCTTGGATACATAGTCGATGTGTGGTCCTGGGCAAGTTACTCAATTTCCTCATCTGTAAAATGACCTGGACAAGGGAATGACAAACCATTCCAGTTTCTTTGCCCAAAAAAATTCCAAACAGGGTCATAAAGAGTCAGACACAATTGAAAAACAACACTGGGGATATAAAAGTAAAAATATTTACAAGAGAGAGGCAATATGTATAGCAGACGGAGGATTTGACTATAGATTCTGATTATGGCAGTGTTCACTGGAGGACCGTGAATAGGCGACTTAGCCTCTTGAAGTACTGGGCAATTTTCTAACCTTCTAAAGTGAAGATGACTTGCTGAGATGGGTAAAGGAGTTTCCACACCGGGAGTTCTTCACACTGATGCAATCACAGCTCCTTATACACTAAGCATTTATTAAGCATTTAAAGTCCTTTTATATTCCAAGCACAGCTCTAGAAGATAAAAAAGCAAAAAAATAAATAAATTTGATTGATAGATACATAGATAGGATAGGTAGACAGAGAGATAGATAGATAAACAAATAAACAAACAAATAAATAGCCCCTGTCTTCAAGGAGATTGCATTTAGTGAATAAATCACAGGGCATGAAGTTAGGAAGACATGAGTTTAAATCTTAATTCAGAAACATATAAGTTTTTGTGACCCTAGGAAAAATGTTACTAAACCTCTACTTGTCTGTAAAGTGAAGATAATAATAAGACCAACTTCATATGGTTGTGAGACATACAACTTGGCAAACAACTCTATAGAAATGACAGCTGTTAGTATTATTATTATTATATTAGTATTATTATTTATTGAGCTGGAGAAGGAAACAACATGGTTATAGATATGAATATCTATATGAAAAGCAATTCCTGCTCCCAGGGACTTCTATTGTGCTGTTGCCATATCCATCCTGGGCCATCCCACACTGCAGAGCTTTTTGGAGTGATCCACCAGAAGGACAGAGGCCAAGAGCAAAGCCTCAGGAAAGCCTGGGATCTCTGTCAATAGCTTGATATTGGATTTAAGAGCAGGCATTTGGTTCCCCTTTGCTTTCTGAAGACATTTGGAATGGAAGCAGGAGTTTGGCAGGTAATTTCTTAAACCCCACGTTCCTCTGGTCTTCAATGCCAGGATCCTACTGATGCACTCACTCTTAAGCTTCTATCATCATTTTTTTTGAAGAGATGGAACTAAAGGCCAAAAGTGAGATGCACAATCCATACCCAGCTCACAGCATATTGAGGACTTACATTTTATTTCATTTTGCTCTTAATAATAAGTTTTATTATATTTAATTATAATAATTTAAATAATTAAATATTTGTTTTATATTATTTAGGATTACTTGATGTTAAATAATAAGTATTTAAATGTTTGTTCAGCATTATTTATTATTGATTTATTTAATATTAAACAATAATTATATTATGACTAATATTTACAAAGCCTTTATTATTTTGCCAGGCATTGTGTTGGGTGCCTTACAATTATTATCTCATTTGATCCTCACAACCATGCTATTATGAAGTTGGTATTATCTCCCCTTTTTTACAGAGGAGGAAACTGAGGTTGAGAGAGGTTATGACTTGCCTAGAGTCATTCAACTGAAAAGTGTCTGAGGGAAGATTTGAATCCAAGTCTTTCTGGCTCTGAGAGCTGCTGTATGATTCATCGAAAAGAAGTCAGGAAGTCTCAATGAGTTCAAATCTGGCCTCGGACACTTAACAAGCTGTGTGACCCTGGACAAGCCACTTAACCCTATCTGTCTCATTTTCCTCATCTGTAAAATGAGCTGGAGAAGGAAATTGCAAACCACTCCAATAGTTTTGCCAAGAAAACCCCAAATTGCAGTCAAGAAGAGTTGGACATGACTAAAAGATGATTGAACAGCAATTTCTAGACTCCAAGTCAAGCCTATCATTCGTTATTTCACCTTTTGTATGTTATGAAATATATTAAAGGCAACAAATGAAAATATTCTCCACCAAAGAATTTTTTATGCTCCTTCATCTTAATGTGGAAGTGCTTCTGTGTTCTCTAAGGTTATATAAGAGGATCATGTTCTCTGTAAGAACTATTTCCAAGCTATTTCCAGGCTTTGGAAAAAGGCCTAGGGATGAACTAGTTGAATGTCTACCATATGAAAACAAGCCTGACCAACTTAAAACTCTCACTAAAACAGATGCAGGATGGTGAATCTCAAACAGCATCTAGTAAGCTACAAAGGGGTTTTATCCGCATTGGCTGAGACAACACTAAACCTAATGAACTTACAACCCCAGGAAGTGTAGACAAATGAGACAATCTAGGGCTAAATGTCAAGATTCGTGCTTTAGTTCAAAAGGTGCTTTGGAACTTCAGGGGAAACAGAGCTCCAGCCACAGAGAGACTCCAAATTCAAATACTGCTAGAATTCAAAACTGAAGAAAGAAAGACTTTTCAAACCAGGTCTCTATGGGCAGATTGTTTTTTTTTTTTTTTCAATTTGTCCTTATGTCCTCGGTACCTAGCTCATAGAAGGTATTTCCAAAATGCTTATTTATTTGGAATGAATGTCTTAGAAGAATGAGAGCTGAAATTGTCCCGGTACATAGCATATTGCTTGCCACTGTTATTGGATGTTTGGCAAATTGAATGGGATGTTGAGTGAGTGGGAAGGTGAGGAAAACAGCCTGGCTTGAGCAAATAATTCACATTAAGAAGTCATAGCCATTCTTCAAATCACTATATCAAGCCCAGGGCAATAAACGTCCAATGAAAGAAGTACCTTGAGATTCCTTGGCCCTCCATGACCTTTCAGAAGCTAAAACTTAATGTATCTAAGATAGAATTCATCAGCTACCTATATCTTACACCTATCAACTTTCGTCCTTGTTCCACTCAATAATGTGTAAGTTCCTGAGAAGGAAACTATCTTTGTATCTCCAGGACCTAGGACAGTACCTATAATGTAGATGCTTAATAAATGTTGTTGAATTGAATTGTACTGATTTTCCATCGTGAGCAACAATATCTTTCAAGACGTAAAATCTGAGAGTCATATCTGACTTTTCCCTTTCCCTCAACCCCATCCCCCACTAATATCCAATCAATTGCTAAGTCTTGCTGATTCTACATCCACAGTTATCTCTCATAGCACCCTTCTCTCCACTCAAAGAGCCATTAACTTTGACTCATGTCACTTCTCCCTTAAAATGTTGCACTAATCTCTTAATTGGATTCCCTCTCTCTAATCTCTCTCCTCAACAATCTATCCTTCACTTAGCTATCAAAATTATTTCCCCAGGGCAGAGGTCTAACTACCTCATTCTTCTACTCTGAAATAATCCTTGGTCCCCTAAGATGAACTGCAAATTCTTCAGCGGGCACCAAACTGGGAAGGACTTTAAATGCCAAACTGAAGAGTTTGAATTTTATCTTGTCAGCGATGGGAAGCCCTTGAAGGTTTCTGAGCAGGGAAATAATGTGATGAATGCAGTGTTTTTAAAAGATTAATCTGGCAGAGGAAAATAGACTGGATTGGAAGAGAAGTCTGGAGCCAGGAAGACCAGCCAGGAGTCTACTAGGAAGGAAGCAACCAGCACTTTCTCCTCCAAAGTCACCTTGTACATGCTTTAGATGCCTAAATGTATTTTATGTACCCCTATGTAAGTATTTATTGGCTCCCCCATTGACACATAAATTATCAGAAGCAGAAAATCTTTGTCTTCTGTCTTCGTCTCTCCGGTGCCTACACAGTCCTTGATACACATGAGTTTTTTGATTGATTAATTGACTGACTATAATAATATCAGCATAATCTGATAAGGCTCTAAACTGGATATATGGGGGGTTAGAGTTGGGGTGGCAGTAAGAATGGAAGGAGGGGTACTTATACCAGTGTTTTTCAAAGGAAGAACCAGTATATCTTGCACTGATTTTCTATAGGGAAGAAAGGAAAGAAATGAGTCAAAAATAATTAAATAACCAGTGTGGATAATTCACATTTTTAAAAAATAGATCATACATTTAGATATGAGAAAGGCTTGTCTAATACAAAGGTTCTTGTCTATTTTGTGTGTGTTAGATTCATTGGGCAGTGTCTGGTGAATCATATGAACTTTTTCTCAAAATTGAATTTTTAAATTCATAAAATAAAGTGTATCAGACTACAAAGGAAACTACATATGTGTATATTTATGTATATGGGTATATGTATATATATAAATGGGTGTATTACATATAAGAGTGAATTGGGATACCCGCAATTAATAGTTTCTGATCTAATTCTACCACTAATTTTACAGAGGGAGAAATTGAGGCCCATAGATTAAATGAATGATCTAAGAAGCCATAAGTGGAAAGAAGGAAACCAACTCAACTTCTCTAACTTTAAATCTAGAACCTTTTCCACCATGTCATACTGCTTCCAATAAAAAGGGGGGCCCAATAGTTCTTTACGAAGGTCAATGCTAAAGTCAGGGTTATATATGCCAAACCTGAAATGATGGTGAGAAAGGCAAAAGAAAATACCCAGCATGCATTTGGTGATATAGTTGTCGTGATGGTAGTAGATGAGATCATGAAAATGAATGAGGCCCTGAATAAGGAAATATCTCAAAGATCTAAAGACAAAGAACTGAGATATAGGTAAGGGATGGAAAGATGATTTAAAAAAAAAAAAACAGTGAAAGAGACAAAGAAGAAACAGCAGAGAAGGAGGAGGAAAACAACAGAAAGACAATATTTTAAGGATGAGGAGATGGTTAGTAGTGTTTACTGCTATAAAAATAAAAGCAAATAAAAACTGGAAAAAATTACTTAGATGAAATGACAAAGTTGCTATTGGTCTTTGATGAAGGAATTAATATGGGCCTTTTGAAGGACATGAATAGTTCCATCTCTTTCCTGGGTGTTTCTAGAAAAAGTCCTTTCTTTCTCTTACATGCACACTACCCATTATGATTGCCACTCTAGTTTTTCTGCTTAGGTCTTTTACTTCCTCAAATCATCTCAATTCCCTCTGGTTCATTCTGTCCTCATCCTCCTTCTCTTGTTGCCATTCTCATTGTTTGTTGTTATTTATTCAGTTGTGTCCAATGCTTCCTGACTCCAAGAACCCTATTAGATTGTCTTAGCAAAGATACTGGCATGGTTTACCATTTCCTTCTCCAGTAGATTAAGGCAAACAGAAGCTAATTACCCACTAGTAAGTGTCTGAAGACAAATTTGAACTCAGATCTTCCTCACTGTAGACTCAGTGCTCCATCCACTGAGCCATCTAACTTTCCCCTCCTCCACTTTCCCATTATCCTCCAGGTCCCTCTCCCCTCACTGCTGACTACATAAATCTTCCTCAAGTCAATTATTCCTCTTAATGAGCCAAGTATTCACATTTGCAAAAAGAAGTTGAACCAGAAACTCTCTAAAGCCTCACCTCTAACTTTTAAAGAGTCTACGACACTGATGGAAGTTCTACACTCCTAAAACATTTGTCTGGCTTGGGAAGGCATTTTCTAGCAAGATGATATTAACTCCATTCTGCTCCTTTCTCCCCTCCTCTTCCTGTTTTACCTTCTCATTTCCATCTTCCCTCCTATTCTTCCATCACCTCCTCCTCATTCCTTTTTCTCATTCTTTTCCTCTTCCCTCTCTATCTTCTCCTCTTTTTTCTCTCTTCATCTTATCATTTTTCTTTTCTCTTTTTTCTTCCTTTTTATGATTTTTTTCTTACTTTTCTTCTGCCTTATTTCTGTCATCTGAATCTTCTTCCCTTTTTGCCTTCCTTTTTCTTCCCCTCTTCCTTCTTTTCTCTTTATTTACTGTCTCCTCTCCTCTCTTCTTTTTCAACTTTCCTCTAGTTTCCTCTTTTTCTTTTCCTCTCTCTTCCTTTCCCTCTTTCTAAACCTTCTTCTTTTTCACATGATTATCCTCTCCCTCCCTCCCCATCCTCCTCCCAGAGAAGTCCAAAGTATCTAGAGATTGACTTCTAAGGCAATTCTTTAAAATAAGACCAAATTGCAATCAGGACAGAGGATCCAAATCAGAAACTATTCCTTGAAATCAGGGCCTGTTTGATCATGCTCTTATTTCTAGACTTCTAAGATAACAACAAAATGTCAATTCAGAATACATCGTTCTATTTAAGAACAGGAGTTTAATTATAGCCCATAAGTCCTGTCTTCCATCACTTGGCCTGTCTCATTTCCTAAAACTATTATGGCTTCCCAATGTACTCCAGAGACACTTTGGGAGGCAAAGCCAGGACAGCCCCCTCCCAAGCACATTCTCCAAACCAAAGTCCTGAGACTATTTTAAAAGACTTTCCCCACACCCTAAAACTGAAATGTGCCTATAAAGATTTTTATTTTTAATTATTTTAATTAAAAATTATTATTTTTAAGGAAAGTTTATACCCACACCCTGTTCTTCATTCTCACTATGATCTCCAATGCTCACACCCCTCAATTTTTCCCCTTTCCATTGCCTTTACACTGGCCACATATTCTTCTTTTTCTCATTTTGACTTCTACATGACCTATTTCAATTTTACTCTATCTTTTTCTCTTGAGTCCTTTACTCCTTTATTCTATTGAAGATCTTGCCTTGACATAATTTTGGATTATTCTTATAATTTCCTCCCTTGGTTCCTATTTATGTGCAGCCAAATGAAACTAGAGAAAATCAAAGAAATATTTTAACTAGATTCAATACAAAGTCATATCATGTAATCTCAGCTGAGCCTTAAGTCTCCCTAAACAATTTAATATTCACTCAATGCATCATCTTTTCAAAAATCTTTTCATCCTTCCTCAAATCTCCCATGGTTCCCTACAAGCTGACAACCTTACCCCATATTTCACTAAAAAGAAACGAGATTCTTCCCAGAAAGCTTTCTTCCTCCCTATACCTCATCTCACATTTCCCAAATGCCTTCAGCACCTGTCTCTTCCTACTCCTTATTGCACACGAGGAGATGGCCTTTCTTACCAAGAAAAACCTTCTATATGTGCACAAATGACCACATTCCAACTCAGTTTTTCCAGCAGATCACCCTCTCTGTCATTCCTACTCTCCTCAAATCTTCAATCCCTCCTGTCTATTGGCTGTTTCCCCACTGCAGCAATTGGTCAACATCGGCCTCCTTAGGGCTTCTCATGGCCCTGAGCATTTTCATTGGTCATTCCCTGTGCCTGAGTCACTCTCCATTTTCACCTTGTGCAGATAAATCCTCACCCTGTGAATTAGCCTTTCAGTCTTGCTTAATCTGAGTGCCCACCCCTTAGTGCTGATTGGTTCTGTCCTATTTGTCCTCCATATAATTTGTTTGTCTATAATGTGTCTCCTATTAGACTGGGAACTCCATGAGAGCAGAAGCTCCTGTTTTTCCTTTCTGTGGAGTTCCATGGCCTTAGCATGAATAGGAACTTAATAAATACCAATTGTATTATGTATTAACAAATACATAAAGAATATTGTTGAGGAAGGAGAAAGAAGAAGAGGAAGGAGAGACAGACAGACAGAGACAGGGACAGAGAGACAGAGGGAGACAAACAGAAAGAGACAGACAGAGCACTTGCATACACACAATTGATCAGAAGAAAATCTGATTCAGGAAACAGATTAAATATGTAAAGGAGATTGTTTCCTGTCATAATAATTCTTTGCTTTTCAAAGAGTCATCACAGCAAATACCTGCATTGTGCTGACAAATATTTTTTTTTAAGAGAAAGAAAGTTCGTGCTGCTTTCCATAGCAATTCCTGGCCACAAAGCTACTGAAGTTCTGATTTCAGGATTGTACCAGGAATCAGCATGCTCCCCTAATCCTCCCCACCTCCCACCAAAAAAAGGAAGTAGAGAACTTTGCAGCAAAAAAGAAATCGGATGCTGACTTTTAAGGAATGATGCTAGAGTGACATCTAGAGTTGACAGGGAAGACTTTGTCATGTTCGCTTCTGGAAAATTAGGTCTCTGCACATCATTCCCAAACTAAAACCATAAATCTTTTTTTTCCCAATACATCCAAAAACAAGAGTGTATTTTTCTCCATAGAACTTCAAAAAAGAACTTCATAATAAGAAAATAATTTTCTCCACGGAACTTTATAATAAGAAAAGGACAGAAGAAGTCATAAGAGATATCATGATAAAATCCAGGAAAAATTAAACAAAGAGGAAGAACAATTTAGAAAGGGCACAGGAGAGCTCCAAGATCATGTCAGATAAAAATCAGGAGAAAAAACCTGGGCAAGGTTAGGCAGGAAAGAAGAGAAGAGACACGATGGCTGTCATTAAATCCTCAAGTGACACAAGCTGCCTTGGGAGGTAGTAGCTTCCATGCCTCTCTGAGTCTCGGGGAGGAAACTGAGGCTCAGAAGAGATTTTTTGTAGATAGAGAGCACCTCTTCTAATTTGTTATTCCCCTCATATCGCTTAACACAAAAGTGCTGTGTGGTGCAGCGAACAGAGCACTATTTCTGAAATTTAGATCTAGCTTCAAACCTTGCTTCTAACACATCTCGTTTGAAATTAATTAAATAAAATAAACACATCTGTCCCAAAGTTTTTGATATTCTAAGTAAGGATCTAGAATGTAGTAATGTCTCTGGTCTCTTACAGCTGGAGATGTATCACCCGGTATCTTATGGAGCTATTAGTAACTACTGGATCTTATTGCTTAAAAAAATATATTTTCATAAATACTGTCAAAGACAATGATGGATTTTTGTTGTTTGTAATAGCGGGAAATTAATCTGGCAACCCATATAAGGGAACCAATCTTAGTAAAGTCTTAGGATGCATACATATTTGGATGATTTGCAAAGAGACAGACTCTTTCTTAATTAATCCCACACCAGACTTGCCTGTAGAATGTTTAGAACTAGGACAGCCAACAATCACACTGGTCAAACACCACATGGAATACAAAATAGAGAATAAAACCAAATTTCCCTGAATACAGGGAGTCAACAATTTTTTCTTCCTTCCCGTGCTCTGATTGTTTTATCCACAATCCTTGTCCTATGTCTTGTCAATAAGAGATAGGAAATACAAGATACAACCTGGTGTCCTTAGTACACAAAATGATTCAATGATTTTAAATTCAATTTAATCCAACAATTAATTTAAATTCAATTGCACAAACATGTAGTAAGCATGCCAGGGGATGGAGACACAGAGACAAAAATTAAAGTTTCTCCTCTCAGTGACATGAACATGGTCACATATGATAACAGATAAAAGACTCTTGGGGGAGGGAGTGGGCATTTTCAGGAGAGAAGATCAGGGAAGGCCTAGGAGAAAAGGTAACTGCCAGTTGAGAACATTGCCTATAAGTGTAGGGCAGCACCTTCTTGGCATTTTTAAAAATTTTTAGATAATTTCCTAGAGGAATGAGAGGTGAAGTGATGTATCCAGGGTCGTATAGCCATGATGTATCAGAGGCAGGACTTGAAGCCAGGTCTTTCTGTCGTTTAGACTTAATTTGTTAGTCACTATTCATATTCTAAAGCAGTCATCTGAAAGGAGCCTAGAAAGATGGGTTGCAGCTAGATTGTAGAAGATCTTAAAAACAATGTCTGGGGGTTGTTTTATTCTAGAGGTAATAGGAAGGAACAGAAAAGTGACTAGTTTCTTTGGAGCTTATTTTGACAATTGTGTGAAGGATGATTGAAGAAGGAAAAGTCAGAAAACAGAGAGAGGAATAAAGCTTCATTTTAATAGATCAGATAAATTAGCAACCATTGACAAAGGCAATCATATTCAGCATTAGGAAAAGGAATTGAGAGGATCAAAGGAAAAGTAGGCTTCCATTCTTATTTTATATATGTGGAAACTGAGCCTCAGAGAGATCAATTGTCTTGTCTCAGGTCATATAGTTAGAAATCATTAGAGGTGGGATCTTCTGAACCCAGATCCTTAGCCTCCAAAGTCAATGGTACTTCCATTGTACCACTCTGCTTTGACATTATACCTGGATGGTCAGAAAGATGAAGAAATTTGGAGGATGAGCAGACATGTTGAAGAAAAAGTACTAAGTTCAATCGTTGACATGCTGAATGTGAGAAGCTGATGGGACAGCCAAGTGGAGATATTTTGCCAGTATTCAAAGTTATATGACTACAATTCAAAGGAGAGGTCTTATTCTCAGAGATATGGAAGCCAACAGAAGCAAGATTGCTTTTATATTACAAACATTAGGTAATAGTATTGTAAGAGCGTTCTTCATCTTTTTGTTTGTTTTTACACCAGTTTTATTGCCCAACATAGTTCTCCTCTTCCATCACCATCCCCTCTCCCCAAGAGAACTACCCCTTATAACAAAGGATAACAAAAGAGAAAGAAAAAGGAGTTCAGTTAAATGAACTGAAACATAAATCAAGTCTGTGAACTTATATAGTATAGCATACCCATAGATGCTCATCTCTCCCAATTAGAGAGAGAGATACATTCTCATAATCTTCTTTACTGGTGGTTGGAACAGAGTTCTTTCATTAAAATTGCCAAGCATTCAGTTTCCAATTTTTGTGTTGTTTCTATTTATGCTATTATACTCATTGAACAATACTATATGTTCTTAGTTCTGCTTACTTTATTCTGCATCAGTTAATGTCTTCTCATATTTCTCTGTATTCATCATTTCTTAAAGTACAGCAATATTCCATTATGTTCATGTAACAGAGTTTGTTTAGTTTTTCCCAATTTAGTTTCCATCTGTTCACTACCACAGAAAGTGCCAAATATAATATTGCATTTTGTCTTTTCTCTCTTCATTGTCCCATTTTCAAACCACACCCTAAACTCACATACTTTGTCCTTTTCTTTGAGTGGGATCTCTTTCTCCCTTTATAATAGTGTTATTTCAAAGTTCCTGTGTATTTGCGCTAAGCAGAGACTTCTTAGGCTTCAAAAACTCTGCCTGCCATAATGGGATCAAAAGATCTTAAGTTTTTAAGTCAATGACTCTAACCTGCTCACGCAACAAAAGAGGAAACTGGAGAAGTGAAATGATTTGTCCACTAGCTAGGAGTTCCCTGGAACAGGACAAGAATCCTGCTCTTTCTTTCTCCAAATCCCATCTACTCAGGACACCACTTATACTTTTTAAATCTCTCTCCCAGAAATTGCCTATAAGATTGATCCCTGTAGCTCTGACAGACTTTAGTCAAAATACAATCAAGCTTGCATTCTTCAAATCAATAAACAAGTGTCTATTAAACATAGATGCCAGGCAATATATTGATGTTTTGCTACACAGACAAAAAGAAAACAATCCCTGCTCTCAAAAGATTGCTTTGTAATATGAGGGGACTGGACGAGGTGACTTCTAAAGCAGCTTTTACCTTTTCTTTTTCTATGGTCTAGAATAATAATCCATGATAGAAGACCCTTTCCAGATGTGATAGTCTAAGTTTTGACATCTCCAGAAAAGAAAGAGTTGGACTAGAGGCCATCTAGAGTCTCTTAGCTCTTGTATTCTATGGGTCAGCTCAATTCACATGACCTTAGATGAGGGATTGGTATTTGTTTGGTTTTCCTTTCCCTTTTGTATCTTCAATATTTAGCAAAGGGGTTGGTATGCAGTGAGTGCTTAATAAATGGTGGATGAATCAAATTAAATAGTGATTATCTTCTGTTTGTAATTCTAAGGCAGGAGTTTCTTGACCACCACCACCACCATCTCTTACATACACACACACACACACACACACACACACAAATTTCAGGAAATTTGCAAACTTTTAAAAATATTTTGAAAATTACATTTTAATATAATAGGTTTCCTTTGTACTCCAATTTATTTTATTTTGTACATTTAGAAATATTATTTTAGAAGAAATCCACAGATCCATGGATCCATTAAATTTTCCAATCTGTCTGTGGTCGTAAGGCCCCTGATCTATGAGCTACGAAAAAGAGTCAATATAGCTAATCTTCAGTAATTTAAAGTTTGGGGATGAAGTAGGAACAGTTTGTGACTTTTCCTTCAGAAAATTCTGTCTCATCATTCTTATATCTTGCTCTCAGAATGCTGACTCTTTGCACACCTTCACAGGTCCCAAGACTTGAGAGGACTAAAGATGGAATATCTTCTAAACTCAAGTTGCAGAAGGAGGAGGATCTATGTGATCATAGATACACAGTGGTAATTATTCACCTGGAGAATGGAACTTCAAAATGCAATTTCCCCCATTCATCAAAGCTGAATCTTAAAGAGGGTGAGCATGTCAATCAGTGCTCCCCCCCTTTAGAGAAGACAATGGATCTATCTTCATGAAAGGTGAGTAAACACTGTAGGGCACTTTATACACTTGTAAAAAAAGACAAATAAGATTGAAGAAAGCTGAAGTTGAGTAGGGATAGAGCGCTGGACCTAAAGTCAGGAAAACTCATCTTCCTGAGTTCAAATCTGACCTCAGAGACTTACTAGCTGTGTGACTGTGGGGAGGTCACTTTACCCTGTCAACCTCAGTTTCCTCATTTGTAAAATGACCTCGAAGAAGAAAATAGTAAACTATTCCAATATCTTTGCCAAGGAAACTCCAAATGGGGTTACAGTCAGACATAACTAAAATAATAGAAGAAATACAATAATGGGGCTGTGAGAAAATAGTTACATTGATGCACTGTTAGTGGAACTGTGAATTGGTAGTTATTCTGGAAAGTGATTTGAACTATACACAAAAAAAGTTACTTTAATGCTTCTACTCTTTAATTCAACAGTACTACTACTAGACCTATATCCCCAAAGAGAGCAAAGAAAAGGAAAAGTAACTATATAGACTAAAATATTTTATGGTTTTCTTTTGTAGTGGCAAAAAATAGAAACTTAAGGAGGTGTTCATCAATTGGGGAAAAACTAAACAAATTGTAGTGTATGCATGTAATTAAACACTCATTGCCATAAAGAAATAATAAGTAAAATGGTTTCCAAGAAACTTGGGAAGATTTTCTTGAATTGATGTAGAATGAAGGGGGCAGAATCAGGAGAATTATTTATACTATGCCAGCATTTTAAAAATAAACAATTTTGAAAGAATTTAAAACTTTAATCAACATAATGACCAACAATGGTCACCATATAATCACCAACATGGGACTCAGAAGAATGGAAACTACATCCTGCCAAAAAGATGAATGACCAATATATAGACTATAGCACATTTTTTAATGTGGCTAATATAGAAAAAAAATTGCTTGATTATACATATGTGTTACAAAGGGGTTTTTTAAATTATTTTTCTTTTTTCCTCAGTAGGAATGAGAAAGAATTGAAAAGGAGGAACAAAATTATGATCATTGAAAAAAAATCCAAAAATATTACATTTATTAAAGATAAAGAAGATGCTTTGTGGTAGGATGATAGCATAAGGTAGCTAATCAGTTTTCCTAATGCCTTCTTAGCTTTTCATGTCCTTCGCATAATGTCAACACACATCAAAGATTTGTAATTTGCTCTTGTTATAAAAATATTGATCTACAGTTTACAATCATATAGTCCAAAATGACCTGATCATCAGAGAGGTTAAATGACTTTCCAATAGTTATACATTAAAATAGTTGTGATAGCCTCCAAGGCGTCAGATCCAGAGAAAAGAAGCCCAGGGAAGCAATCTACTATTAGTGACTTTAATGCTACCAGAGAAAGATGCAATCACTTAGACACTGAAGTACATATGAAAAAAGTTTTTTTGCATATTACCTTTATTGTGTGCAGAGGCAAGCCAGTCTTGATGGGATGGAATGGAATGGAAGAAAGGATTGGATAGGACGGGATGGGATGGGATGGGATGGGATAGAAAGGGATGGGATGGGATGGGATGAGAAGGGATAGTATTTACAAATATTATCTCATTTTATCATCACAACAAATATGGGAGGGGAGTGCTATTCTTATCTACATTTTGAAGATGAAGAAACTGGGACTGAGAGATGACTTGCTAGGGATGATACAATCAGTAAGTGTCTGAGGTGAGATTTGAACTAACTGAACAACAGCAATAACAAAACAAGCATCTCACACAGAAATGAGGGCCCTTCCAGATTGGAGAAGCACCATATCTCCACCTCTCTTCCACTTAATCCAGGTCTGTGATCAGCCTCAGGTCATTGATATGTACCATCCATTACATTTCCACTGAGCTTTGCCAGTGATGGTTTCCTCATATTGATTCCATTTAAACATAATTTATCCATTTAAGATTAGGGGAGAAGAACACAGTCAAAAGCCCATCCCAAGCTCAGGACTCTTGTCTCTTCTTCAAGCCATATGAGCAGCATCCTATAGATTGCTTTTCTACTCTTTGTATCAATCGTTTATAGGTCACAGTCTGCTGCTGTGAAACAATGCTGGATGTAGAGGCAGAGGATCTGGATTCAAATTCTAGGTCTCTCACTTCCTGTTAGCCTTAGTCTGCCATCAGTGAAATGAAGGTTTGGATCAGGAGCCCATTGAGCTTGCTTTCAGTTCTAACTCTGTTCTTGTGATACTAAGAGGAGATTTTTCTGCAAAACAGTTTTAATAGAACATATTCATTATTGGGCACAATGTAGTCCAGGGAAGTAAGTACACAAGGAGAGAGGCCAGGAAAAATCAACCTGGGTAAATAAATCAGAATTCAGATAAGGAGATAAAGTGAATCATTTGTGAAAACCTTCCAGAAAATAACCCCTGAGAAGAGAGAATTTCTAGAGAGGAGGTTATCTCACAAATCTTGTCAAGATGTCTTAGGTATCTATCTGATGGAGAAGGCACCAGTCTGAAATGGAAGTCAGTTGATTGCAATCTGAACTAATTGAGACAGGTTGGTCCTTCATGACAAAATTCTGATGACATGTAAAGATGGAACCTTTGGAGCCTGATAGAGAAAAATGAAGAAGAAGAAAAAAGAAGATTTTCAGGGTAAGAATATCTCAGGACAGATCAAGTACTCTTTATAATAGGCAGACAGTGCCTGGAGTGGAGGTCATGTGGAAATGAGCTGTCCAGAAGCTAAAAACAGTAAGTATTGAAATAAGCAATTTCTAGGATCAAGCACAGCTTGGATGAAATTTTAAAGAAACCATTTTAAAGAGGCCCATTACATTTTCTTGATATAGAAAAAGTTCCTAATAATGAGAGCTTCTCCAAAGTAGAACGGGCTGCCTTATGAAGTAGTGAGCTCCCTGTGACTGGATGGTTTGGGCAATGTTTGGATAATCACTTACAGTGTTTGATGAGAGAATGTTTGTTCAGGTGTGAATTGGATTGTAGGGTCACAGATCTCTTCCAATCAATCCACAACAGATTTTTATTAAGTCCCTACTAAATGACAAGCACTAGATAAACTATGGAGATACAGATACTAAAAAAAAATGAAACTATTCTCTAGCTCTAACCTCTCTCCCAATCTCCGGTCTCAAATCTCATCTTGAACTGATTGTCCCGTAAACATCTTATTCAAGATTTCCAGAGTATTTTATTTCTGAGATTATTCCAAATTTAATCTGTCTACTTATTATCTGTACTTAGTTCTTTGCAAGTTTCCCACATTGGATTGTAAGCTCCTTGACAGCAGATACTGTTGTTTTGCCTTTAGCTGTATCCCCAGTACTTAGTACAGAACCTGAGGGGCAGATATTTAATAAATGCCTATTTTCTTCCCTCCTTCTTTGTTTCCCCTTCCCATCCTTCTATTCCTTCTCTCCTTCCTTCCTTCTTTTCTCCCTCTCTCCTTTTTTGTCTTCTCCTTCCTCCTTCTTTCATTTTCCTTCCTTCTTCCTTCCTTTCTCCCCTCCCTTCTTTCATTTTCCTTTCCCTCTTCCTTTCCTTCTTTTTTTCCTTCCTTCCTTCCTTTTTAACTGATTGACAAAAAGAATTTAATTCTAATAAGGAACACAAGTACACATAAAAAATATATAGCATAAAATTAGCAAACACCTAAAAATAGTTAAAGACAAGGAAACTTGAGAAGGAAGACATAAGATTCTGTGATTCTTGGAGATGCCCCACACTATCGTTCAGTCTCCTTTAAACATCCTTCCTAGGCCCTTGCTGGAAAATGTCTGAGATCACATCAAGAAGAAGGCAAGTCTCTCTTCAAGTGTGGGCATCAGAAGTCAGCTGTTTGGAAATGACAATGATGAATGTTGGAGGGCATGTGGGAAAACTGAAACACTAATACATTGTTGGTGGAGTTGTGAAATGATCCAACCATTTTGGAGAGCAATTTGGAACTTTACCCAAAGGGCTATCAGACTGTGCAGATCCTTTGATCCAATAGTATTTCTAGTGAGTCTGTATCCCAAAGAGATCATAAAGGAGGGAAAAGGGACCCACACATGCAAAAATGTTTGCGGCAGCCCTTTGTGTAGGGACCAGAAACCGGAAACTGAGGAATGCCCATCAATTGGAGAATGGATGAATAAATTATGATTTCAGAGGAGGCCTGGAGAGACTTACATGATCTAATGCTAAATGAAGTGAATAGAACTAAGAGATCATTATACACGGCAATAACAAGATTACATGATGATCAATTCTAATGGATGCAACTCTCATCAACAAAGAGATGATTGAAGCCAGTTCCAATGATCTTGTGATGAAGAGAGCCATCTGCCCCCAGAGAAGAGACTATGGGAAATGAGTATGGATCACAACATAATATTTTCACTCTTTTTGTTGTTGTTTGCTTGTATTTTGTATTTTTTTTTCATTTTTTCTTTTTCATTTTTTTTCTTGTACAGCATGATCGTTGTGAAAATACATATAGAAGAATTGCACATGTCTAACAGATATTGCATCACTTGCTGTCTAGGGAGGGGGTAGGGGGAAGAATGGAAAAAATTAGAACATAAGGTTTTGTTAGAGTGAATGTTGAAGCACCAGCCCTGAAATCAGGAGGATCTGAGTGTCCAAATCTGTTCTCAGACACTTAACACTTCCTAGCTGTGTGATCTTGAGCAAATCATTTCACCCCAATTGTCTCAGCGGAAAAAAAAAGTGAATGTCGAAAATGATCCATGTATATATTTTAAAAATAAAAATCTTTATTTAAAAAATAACAAAAACAAAAAATTCAGCTGTTCAGCGACAAAAAGTAAAAGAATCTGCCCTGTGCAGAAGAGTCTTAAAGTAAGATTTGTCTCCAGTTGGACAAGGCGGCCTCCTAGGAAACATACCATCTTGTTCTATCATGGAGTTAAATGAACATCTAATAAATATTAGGTTATAAATGACTATCACTGCTTGTCCCTCAGTGGACCTAAAAAAGTCACCCCTTTGATGGCTCATTCAGATAAAGTTATCAGTCATAATAAAGTCATTATCTGCAGTTTTCTGGCTTTGGGATCACATTACTGGAGTGTGGGCCGACGCCAATCACAATCTCATTAACGCCCAAATGGAAAGATGCCTGTTGCCATAGTGAAGGATTGGCCACAATTGGATCATGTCCTGGCTCATTTGAGACTCCCCAAAGTAGAGAGAGCCCGAGCCAGCCTCCAACAGAAAGAAACCTCTTTTTTTCTGGCCCCATCTACTTGTTCACATGATATGATGGGTAGCGGGCCAGCTGGAGTTCTTCAGTCAAGTCCTGCCAGTGGATTATGATCAGGCTATTTCACTTCAGCAACATTCAGGTAATAAACAAATAAATAAACAAACAAACAAATGATGGATGGATGGATGGATGGATGGATAGATAGATGAATGAAGAATAAATAAATTTTGTAGGAGTTACTGATCTCTATCTGGGAAGGGAGTACTAGGAGATGTATGCATTGATAAAAATATAAGTCTAGAAACACACACACACACACACACACACACACACAAACCTGAAAAGCTGGGGGAGTGACAGAAGGTACCCAAAGTAGTTCATAGTGAAATTGGTCAGAGAAATCCCAGAGTTCCAGCATACTAGAGCCATGAAGCCAGATGAGAAATGATAAGATGTTTAAGTCAGTCTCTTTCCTTAGTGGAAGTTTGGCATTCGTAGCTTCGCTCTCTAATCAGAGAGGCAGAGGTAAACTAGGAAGCGCAGGGAGGGGAAGAGTGATGGGAAGGGGAAAGAAGGAGAGCCCAGCTCTTTCCACCCAACTCCAATGAGAGAGAGAAGCCTTCAAACACATCCCCATTCTCCACGTTGTTTAGAGATGGCCGTCTCTCCTAAAGGAAAGACCAATTACAGCAGGGAGCTGTCCAAGATGAAACTTCTTGGAGAAACCCAGATAGAGATGCTTGATCATAAAAATCCCATGTGCCATATTTTCTCTTGCTCTTCCTCTCTGTCCTAGAGAACAGGCAGCAAAACACCTTTCCTTGTGAGAGAGAAGTGGTGTACTACTGAGTGAAATGCTGTATACATGATCAGAAATAACTGTGTTGCTTAGTTGTTGTTCTGAGTTGAAAAGGTTTTTATTCTTGTTTATTAATTTCAGGAATATCTGACTCTCCATGTACCCATTTTCTTGGCAATGACAATGGAGTGGTTTGCCATGTCCTTTTCCAGGTCATTTTGCAGATGAGGAAACTGAGGCAAACAAGGTGAAATGACTCGCCTAGGGCCACAGGGCTAGGAAGTGTCTGAGGTCACATTTAAAGACAAGAAGACAAGTGTTCCTGACTCTGAGCCTGGTGCTCTATCCCCTATGGCACCACCTGGGCATTAACAAGAGAGTTAATTTAGGAAGTTTCTTTTGGAGTTAGATGAGAAATGACTGCACTTGTCATTGAGTTTCAGAATATTAAGGATGATAGTTATCTAACCTTTAACTCTCAAGCAGCACCAACATATACTCTGCACACAGTAGGTGCTTAATAAATGTTTAACAGAATCCAATTGACAAGTTAGAGTTTTCAGCACATCTTACTTGCTCTGTATATTGTTTTCCTTATTGCTTATTTATAAATGTTTCCATTTAGTTTTGTTATTAGCAGCACGTGCATTCATCAAATGAGCATTTATCATATTATGATTACTGAATAAATACAGCAGTGATGAGAAAACAGACTTTTTTAAAAGTCAAACCAGATGTTTGGGGAAATCTCACAGGGTTCTGAGTAACTCATCCGGCCTTACTTTGAGCTGTGTCAATTCTGACTTTTCAAGGACTTCCACAATTCAGCCTCCCCCTGCATTTCCAATGTTCATGCCTCAGCTCTCTGAGATACCCCTCTCCTCGCTAGTTAGGACCCTTTCTTTACAGCCTTTTCCCCTCCTGACCCATTCACATGCTCATTTCCATTTCAATGGTTTTTCTCCTGCAGTGACTTCCCTCTCTAGTCCACTTAAATGAACTTATCAAGCTAAAATAGGACAGGATTAGGAGACAAAAATATCTAAGTTGAAGTCCTGATTCAAAGTAACTAATATTTATTTTATGGAAGTTTAACTTCTATCAAATACTGCCCTCCAGTCACTTTATCCATTTCTATCTTCCCAATCTATCACCTTTAATCATACAAGTGAAAGATCAAGCATTAAGGCAAAATGTAGATGCCCTAGTAAAAACCTAGCTATGTGGAAATTAGGTTACACAGTGGTTAGAGCCCTGGGCCTGAAGTCAGGAAGACCTGAATTTATATATAACCTCAGACACTGTTCAGGTGTGTGACCCAAATAAGTGACTTAGTCTTTGTTTCTTTCAGTTTCCTCAGCTGTAAAATGGGGATAATAATAGCACCTATCTCACAGTCATCATGGGAATCAAAAGTAGTAATATTTATTTAAAAAATAAAAAAATGAAAGTGCTTCGTTTGGAACTATGTCCAAAGGCTATAAAATTGTGCTTACCTTTGATCCAGCTGTGTCACTACTGGGTCTGTATCCCAAAGAAATCATAAAAGCAGTGAAAAGACCTTCATTTGCCAAAATGTTTGTAGCAGCCCTTTTTGTAGTGGCAAGGAACTGGAAACTGCCCATCGGGGGGAAAGGCTGAAAAAGTTGTGATATATGAATGTAATGGGATATTATTATTCTATAAGAAATGAGAAGAAAGTTAATTACAGAAAAGCCTGAAAAGATTTACATGAACTGGTCCTGAGTGAAGTAAGCAGAACCAGAAGAACATTGTGCACCATAACAGCAAGATTATGTGATGATCAATTATGTTAGACTTAGCTCTTCTCAGTGATACATCAATCCAGGACAGTTCCAATAGTCTTGGGATGGAAAATGTCATCTGCATCCACAGGGCGTTATGAAGATCTTCATGAGGAGGGAATAATTAGCAGAGAAATGACAAGTAAATTTATAGGAATTGATGGGATCCCAAACAAACTAGTATAGAGGAAGAGAAGTCTTGGGAATACTCATGGTTAATCGGTAGTATCTAGATGAAGATACAGCAGAGAAAACTGAAGGAAAAGAAAGACAGCAAGAGAACCAGGAGAGAGAAGTGCCCCAGAGGCACAGAAAGGAGAGAGTATCCTAGAGAAGAAAGGGATCAGTTGTATCAAAGGCGACAGAGAAGAGGGAGAATAAAGAAAAGGCCAGTGGATTTAGCTAGAAAGGCATCATGGGTAACTTGACGAGGTTGGGCGCCCAAGGTTAGGGCCTGAGTTCTAGAAAGACTGACAAAAGAGGTAAAGGAGGCATTGATTGTAGATGTCATTCTAAAGCACTTTAGTGATGAAGGGAAGGAGAGAGATAGAACGACAATTTGTGGAAATGGTAGGATCAACCAAGGGGTTTTTTTAAAGTCTCAATGACAATTTACTGAAGAGATTCTTAAAAGCACAATCTATATTGGGTTACTCACTGTGCAAGAAAGTGAGGAGGTGGGGAGGGAGGGAGAAAAATTTGGAACACAAGGTTTTGCAAGGATGGATGTTGAAAACTATCTTTGCAATTATTTTGAAAAATGAAGTTATTATTTTTAAAAGAATTCTTAAAAGCAGAAAATTAGAATCCAATGGGATAATAAAAACCAACTGGTGTGAATGTCATCCACATGTGAAATATACCTATTTACACTATACAAACTATAAAGAAGCGTTGTGATTCTAATGTTTATAGGTCAAAGAGAAGTAAAAATCTCCATTAAGTTGTACATGGAAGGATCGTCATGTTTCCTTCAAAAGCCTTCAGAATTCATGTTAGATTCACTGAGCAAGTACATAACAATGTGCTCTCTGACACTCTCATTTGTCCACTGTTTTACCTGGAAATATTATATTCTTAACACAGGAGTGTCATAAGATTAAAATTTTTAAATTTTTCTTTGGCTAAAGATTTATTTTATGTCTGATTATATAAACTAATGTTAAGCAGGAGTCTTTTAATGATGGGGGGACATGGATGTGTTCCAGATCTCTGTGCTTCAACAAACCTTTTCCTATCGTCCCTACTTCATCAATTAATGCAAGAACATTATCCCTGCTTTGCCATGCATGCTGAAATAATAACAGTGTTATGTTTGAGAAGATGGACTTGGGAACGTAACAGCCCTTCACACTATAAGAATATATTATCCTATCACCTTAATTGCCAGTTTATCACAACTGACAAGATTCATCCTAGAGTGATTAACTTTTACGACCAAATTATAAATTTTGGAAGGTAAAGGAACAAAATAGAAAAACGCAACAGACCATCGGCAGTCCGGTGACAATATGCAAATTTGGCATGAAATGGAACAGAGTGTCAAGGATTGCTCCTACTCTGGTTTCTTATATTACTCATTTCAATGAAAATATTCAATTTGTCTTTGGCAAGTGGAGGACTGCAGAGCAGTCTAGAGCTGAAAGGATCTTGGAGGTTATCAGGTCTGACATCCTCATTTACAGATGTGGAAACTGAGACCAGAGAAGGATAAGTCATGCACTCAATGCGACACAGGTAGTATGACTTGGAGAAGGGAACTGTGTTGAGCACTTTACAGATATTATCTCACCTGTACCCATGTCCACTCATGTCAGAACCCCTGGACCACACTCCACCTTTACTGAGATCGATTCCTTGAAAGGCAAAACTGGTGCCCAGTAAAGACTCCTCCAATTAATTGATTTGAACCAGAGAAAGAATTCCTATAGTTAAAGAGGAATTACATTGATGGTGCAGGTTTTCTCCAGTGTGCTAGGTCACCTCCAGCAGGGAAAAATTCCAGACATCAGAGGGAACGAGTGGAAATGATTCCTCCTCCCCCCCCAAAAAAAAAGGAGAAAAGAAAGCAAAAAGGATCCCTGAAACATTGCTGAGAGTGTAAAAGAGAGCAGAAGGAAGATCAGAAGGTGACAAAAAGAAGACATCTGACATTTAGAAAGCAGTTTAAAACCTAAAAAGGCTTTTTACACATTTAACTCTTTTGCTCCTCACAGATTCAAGGATATAGATGCTTTTCTTACATACAGAGAAGATTGAGACTTGCTCAAAGTAACATGAAGGGGAGGGATAGACACCTTCAGCCTCCTGCCTCCTGTAGCACCTATATTCTAGTTCATTTACTGCTGATTTTCCATTGGTTCTCTCAGTTCCTACTCCCTACACCTGAGTCCTGGAGCTCTAGTCCAGAAAATCCCCTCTGCTTTGGTGTCCTGCAAGAGACGGCCACTGGGAGGCAGTGTGGTGTAGCACTACAAGCCCAGACCTGGGGTCAGAGCAGGTGTCTGCTCAGCCATCTTGCTCCTGCCACTTTCTAGCCTTGGGCAAATTGTTTTCCTCCTCTGGGGTTAATTGTCCCCAAGAATTGAAGACATTGGACCAAATGGTTTCTGAAGTCCTTTCCTGTTCCAAATTTAATTGAATTCAGTTTAGTTTCAACTAAAAAAACATTTATTGTCCATTGTGTGCTAGAGATTAGGGATGAAGAGGATGAAAACTGGACAGTATATGGTGCAACAGGCGATCACAGCATCTTATCATTACCCCCATCCTAGTCTGAACCATTATGCATCATGTGCAATGCGATGGAGGAGATTATCCCCCTTTCCCTCATTTGGTTACAAAGGGGTTGGGGCTCTGATTTCCCAAATTTAGGAAAAGTGTGAAAATTGTGTCCATCAAACGAGATCAGCCACTCAATGGTAATTTATAGCTCTACACCATAGGGATCTGACAGATTAAGTCGCTCAGCCATAACAACATGGTCAGTATGTGTTACAGACAAGTTCTGTCTTCAGGAGTCCAAACTTGGCTTTTATCCAATACTTTCATAATGTTCTCACTCTCACAGTAAAGGTAAAAGAGCAGAGAGAAGTCTCGTGAGGCCTGGTTATTTCAGTCGTGCCTTACTTTTCATCCTATTTGGGATTTTCTTGGCAAAGATACCAAAGTGGTTTTGCTATTTCCTCCTCCAGCTCATTGTTCAGATGAGGAAACTGAGGCAAGCAAGGGGAAGTGATTTGGCCAAGGTCACAGAGATAGTGTCTGAGGCTAGATTTGAACTTAAGTATTCCTGACTTTAAGACCGGCGCTCTATCCATTGTACCACCCAGCTAGTTCATGAACATCCTTTAAAAAATCTCCCTCTGGTGATGATCCTCTGTCTCTGCTTCCTTTCACAGCCAACTCCTAGCCAAGATGTCATCCCCCATTGCCTTCACTTCCTCGCCTCTTACTCAATCCTTAATATGATAAATGAAATTAGCATCTCCAAGGTAAACATGTCTATTGAGAAACTGAATGTTCTTCCCTGCTCCTCGTCCTCCTAAAATGGTTCCATTTGACTCTGTTGATGACTCTCTGCTCTTGGATACATTTTTATCCATGAGATTTTAGAATCTCATGCCAGTCTCTCTCTTGGTTCTCCTACCTCTTTGTCTGCTCCTTCTCAGTCTCCTTTGCTAGATCAGGTATTTCCCAAGGGTTTTGTCCTGACTCCTTTTCTTCCCAATCACTTCATTCCATGCCTTCTCTAATTATATCATTATTTCCCTCTTCTCTTTACTGATAACTTAATTCCATCTCTGGGCCCTTCAGCTCTGGAAGGTAAACCTTATTTTGCCAGGACAAGAGATAAATAACATTTTCTGCCCCCCCTGAACATCCCTTGACCCCTGAGCCTCCTCCCCACTCATAAATAGTTTTTCAGTACTCCTTACTATGTTGCTTTCTTCCATTAGAATGTAAACTTCTGGAGGGGCAGCTTATATTTAAGTCCTACTTGCTTATATTTGTATTCCTGGAAGCGAACACAATGTCTAACATAGAGTAAGTGCTTAATAAATGCACTCTTTTCCCATGTACTCTCAACATCTTCTCAGTGACAGTTTTAATTATCATCTGTACAGATAGGTATACAACCCCAGTCTCGTCCTTAAATTTCACTCCTGTACCACCAGCTATCTCCTGGCTGTCCCTCAGACATCTTAAATTTGAAATATCCAAAGCAGAACTCATCATCTTTCTCCCTCCCCTTGACCTCTTACATGTGTCCCTATTTCTCTCAGAGGCTTAAGTCTGTCCCCTAACTCCCAGATTCATAACTTCAGCATTATCCTCAACTTTTTGCTCTCCCTCACTTCATATATCCAGCTATCAAATCTTGCTTTTTCTTTCTCTCCCTCGCTTCATATATCCAATCAGCTATCAAATCTTGCCTTTTCTTTCTCCACATCGCTCAGATCTTATCCCTTTTCTCTACTCAAAACTCCCCAGGCTCTTACGATCTGTTACCCAGAATATTCCAATGCCCCCCTAATTGGACTCCCTGCTTTATAGCTCTCTGCTGTGGTCCATCATCTCATTGCTGCTAAAAAGACCCTCCCAAAGAGCAGACCTGACTCCTCTCAATAAACTAGACTAAAACAAATTCTCAAAAAGAAAAGTTCATCAGAAGTCTAGAAAGAAACCAAGATAAACACTGAAACATGGAAAACCACCAAGTATGTGGATGTATCTGTAGATGGAGAGGAGGCAGGTGAATAATGTAGTATGGAGATTTCTTCTGTTCCTTGCACCTGTGGTTTCATTTGTATACTGAGTGCCCAAGGAGGAAATCTCATGTACTGAGACAGATTGCCATCTCCTCTGCAATTTAGAGTATTATCGGAGAGTTGCACGAGACTTTGAGAAGCTAAATTATTTATTTAAAATCACAAAATCATTTTGAATCAGAGACAAAATTTGAACACAGGTCTTTCTTCACATCTATCTACTGCTTTCATGGCATGTGGACATAGTGTAGTACTATTGCATCAAAACAAGGGAAAATCAGTGGAATTCATAGTTTCCTTGTCAGATCCACGTGAACTGATGCAAGACAAAAAAAAAAAAAAAGTGTATACAATATAAATACAATCATGGAAAGCTGGGTAGTACAGTAGATAGAGTTCTGAGTCTGCTATCAGGAACACCCTGAGTCTAAATCTAGCCTCCCACATTTACCACCTGTGTGACCCTGGACAAATCAATCAAACCCATTTGCCTCAGTTTACTCATATGTAAAACAAGCTGGAGAAGGAAATAGCAAACCACCCCAGTGTCCTTTGCCATTTGGGGTTCATAAAGAGTCATCCACAACTGATGTGACTGAACAACACAAAAGAGAGAGAGATTTATTTTTTAATATCACTTTCCTTTGAATCCTAGCCTCCTCATATCCTGTATGACTTCAGTCCTGTAGGAATTCCCACATATGTTTAACTCAGATACAATCAGGATAATCAGATAAAAACTGGGTAGGTGTAATAAGTTTATGTTAAAATGTTGTTTCATGCTGTTCTGTGTGGGCTTCTCCCAGAAATGGGGATCAATAACTCTTCCTTACTGAGGACCTCCCCTGATGACCTCAGGACTCAGCACAGTATCACCTCCTACTCACCAAATCAGGGGAGAAAGTGGATACCTTTCACCAAGGGATGGAAAAAATCTCCAAATGAAGGCCCCTGAAATTTCAAGCAGCAATGAATTAGGCCCCTGGGGGTTGGAGAACTTAGAATATCCCCTTATAAAGCTGTTTCCCAAATGTCTTTGTCTTCTGGAATGCCTAGATACCCATTTATACCTGTTCCCTTCAATGCTAAAGACTCCCTTGGGCTCCTGGGAGTTTTAACATCTTGTTGGCTAGTCAATAAATTGCTTCTCAAAACTTGGCTAACTCTGTCACTCAAGCAGCAATCTGGGCTATTTTTGAAGGTAGTTCTTGGGGATTCTTGAAACTAGTTAGAGTTTCCTTTGTAGAGAATAAGTGACTTTAATAGCTAAAGCAAATTGAAAGAAAAAAACAAAGGAGATTCACATGGAAGATGCTCAAAACATTGGATCAGCTTTAGAAATTGACATTATCTCCATCTAAAAACATAAAGTTTCCATATTAATTTGTGTACACTTAAGGCTGTGTAGTTAAGAAATAGATTGTGATGAACTTAGTTTTCTTGATATGTCATGCTTTTCTATTACAATTATTTCCAAATATCTCCATTACCATGAGCTCTTCTTAATTACAAAACCAGTCAAGGCAAACCACTGACTGTCACTTCATCTAACAGTATATAGTCTGCTACACACCCATAGTCCTTCACGCCCAATTTATTCCCAGTCTTTCACACACACACACTCACACTTACACACTCATACACTCACACTTACACACTCACACACTCACATATACTCACACACACACTTACACACATTCACACTTACACACTCACACACTCACACTTACACACACACACACACACACATACACACACACACACACACACACACTGCTATGAATATTTGGATACATACTGGACCTTTCTCTTTATTAGTTTTCTCCCTCCTTTTTCTGCCTGTCTCTCTTTCATTCTCTCTCTCTCTCTCTCTCTCTCTCTCTCTCTCTCTCTCTCTCTCTCTCTCTGTCTTTGTCTCTGTCTCTGTTTCTCTGTTGTGTCTCTCTCTTTCTTTGTCTCTCTCTTTCTTTTTTGTCTTTCCCCTCTCTCTTACTATCTCTCTCCCTTTCTCTGTCTTTCTCTCTGTCTGATTCTCTGTCTCTCTATCTCTGCCTCTGTCTGTCTCTGTCTTTCTGTCTCTCTCTCTGTCTTTGTCTCTGTCTCTGTTTCTCTGTTGTGTCTCTCTCTTTCTTTGTCTCTCTTTCTTTTCTGCCTTTCCCCTCTCTCTTACTGTCTCTCTCCCTTTATCTGTCTTTCTCTCTGTCTGATTCTCTGTCTCTCTATCTCTGCCCATCTCTCTCTGTCTCTCTGTGTCTCTGTGTCTCTCTCTATCTACCTATCTCTCTCTTTCTCTCTCTGAAAAATATTTGCTGATCTCATCCCTGTGCTTCCCATACCACTTCAATCACATCAACTAGATAAAATGCTTAGAACCCAAAGGGCATCTTTAAAAGGCACTGCAGGTTGTAGCTGACCCTGGGACTGAGGAATGCTTTGATTCCAAACATATATAAGCAAATCAAATTTCCCAGGATACCAAATCCTAGTTTATCTTTGCTCCCAAGATATCCGTTTCTTCTTTATC
The DNA here is from genome assembly GCF_016432865.1 of Antechinus flavipes. Taxonomy (NCBI): domain Eukaryota; kingdom Metazoa; phylum Chordata; class Mammalia; order Dasyuromorphia; family Dasyuridae; genus Antechinus; species Antechinus flavipes. The sequence goes on along the minus strand of NC_067399.1, from coordinate 17,965,313 downwards.
TTGAAAAGGCAATAGGAGCTTCCCAGGATGATTCAGCCATGCTGTGGGAGGTAACGGAGAGAGTAACTGAACTAGACTCCCACTATCCCCATTCCATTCTCTTTTCCCTTTTTTCTTCCTGCCACTGGGGCCTGAGTTTGTTTAAGCCCCAAGTCCTGATTATTGCCCAGGTGATTACATCCTTCCCCTTTAAACGCTTATTGTGTACTTTTCCAATGCACTTTCCACGTAATATTGTCACTAAACATGGGACAGAGTGAGAAAGTACAAACCTCTGTTTGCCATTTGAAGGCTTTCATCTTCTGGCTCCACTCTACTCTTTCCAGAGTTATTGCACAGTATTTCACTTCCCATAGTACTTTGAGGTTCACCTAAGCTGGTTGACTTTCATCTATTTTTTTTTTAATTTAACCTCCATCCTACTGCCTTTACACAGATTGTCTCCCTTGGCTGAAATGCAATGTCTTCTCACCTCTGACACTTAGAATCCTTAGCTGTCTTCAAAGTCCAACTCAAGACTCTTTCTTGATCCCCCAGCTATCAGTGCCTTCCTCCCTTTGAAAAAAAAGAGAGAAATGAACATGTATTTACTTTATAAACCTAGTCAGGGTCTTCCCCAATGAACAAGCTTAGAATCACTATTCTTGAGTTTGGGGAGCGAGGGAAATGGAGACTTTGGGAGGTTTCTTTCTAGCCATATATGACTCATCCATCTCATCAGTGAGAACTTCCAAGCACTTTGGGCTGTTTAGGAGTCTTCTACTGGTTAGAGAAGAAGGAGCTAATAACTCATGGATGTATCCAAGGCATCTCATTTATTGTAGACATCCTCTCTCCACTCTTCGTATTGGAATCATGAGTGGGGCTCTTTTTTTCCCCAAATCTTGGTGTCTAGTGTCTGACACTTAATACTTGTTGGTTGAATATTTTAGTTTTCTGTATAAGTATCTAATCTCTCTACTTGACAATAAACTCTATACATCTTGAATGATGTGACTGGAAAAAGGTGTCAGTTATATGGCAAGAAGTGAGAACAGGGATAAACCGTCTGGCAATACTTTGGTATCCTTAAGATATCAGACATTCATCTGTAAAATGGGCATAAAAATATCTTTTGTACCTTCCTCCAAGGAGGTATTGAGTCAAAAGATATAATATATAAAGGACTTTGTGAGCATTGGGGACCTATTTAAATGCCAGCTGTTGTTCATAGAATATTGCATTTGGAATCCCAAGAAGCCTTGGTTCAAGTATCAACTTTGATATTTAGGCTATAACACTGGGCAAGTCATTTCTCTCCTCCAAGCCTTGTTTCTTTATCTGTAAAATAGAGATAATAACATTTCCTTGGATTCTAAAGAGATGATGTACACCCTCTGTATGCATCCAAAGCTTCCTGCTTTGGAAATTTTGAAATTATAAAGATAATGATGATGATGATGATGATGGTATAAAACAAGTCTTATATAAATTTAATGTCTTCCCCAGAGTCCAGCATCGACCCGATATGTTGAATTAAAATGAATAGTTTTAGTTAGGTTGTTTGTTGGCTCTACAAAGCAGAGTACTGGGCTCAATTAAAGAAAAACTCATCCTCCTGAGTTCAAATCTGGCTTCAGATACTTACTAGGTGTGTGACCCTTTGCAAGTCACTTAACCCAGTTTACCTCAGTTTCTCCATCTGTAAAATGAATTAGGAAAAGAAATGGCAAACCCCTCCATCACATTGGCTCTGCCCCACTGAGTTTCCCTGCTCTCACGGTCACCAAGTTACTCCCTGCTCTTCGACTTCTGGGCTTGATTTTTTCAGGGTCATCTGTGAGTCATTTCAGCTGAGAAGCAGCAACCAGACAGCACCTCCCTAATAAAACCTGGCACTCTCTATCAGAGCTCTCCCTGAGAAGGGAGAGCTGACAATATTTTAGTTATCACAGAGTCTGGGAGCCAAACTTTCAGGCTGATCTCACAAGACTCTGCCCCCAACTAAAGTCGGCCACCTGCAAGCCAACAACTGTTAGCCTCCAAGGTTATACTAGATAGGTTCCTTGGATTGCTAGGTGTCGGTGTAAAATGGACATTTTTTATTAAAGCTTTTTATTTTCAAGACATATACATGGATAATTTTCCACATCGACCCTTGCAAAACTTTGTGTCCCAAATTTTTCTCCCTTCCTTCCCCTCACCTCCTCCCCTAGAAGACAAGTAATCCAATATATGTTGAACATGTACAGTCCTTCTAGATATGTGTCCACAATTACCATACTGCACAAGAAAAATCAGATCAAAAAGGAAAAAATGAAAAAGAAAACAAAATGCAAGCAAACGACAAAAAGTGAAAATACTCTGTTGTGATCCACATTCAGTTCCCACAGTCCTCTCTGGACACAGATGGCTCTCTCCTCACGAGATCATTGGAACCGGCCTGAGTCACCTCATTGTTGAAAAGAGCCACGTCCAAAATGGACATTCTTTAGCCCAGATACTTAACTGACAAAATTAGTCATTTCTTTTATCTTCCGTTTAATACCTTAGTTCATCCAGTGCCCTCAAAACCTATTTTGGTGGATTCAAAGGAGCCATAGGGATTTTATGAAGCTGTCTTAACTCAAGATCTTCTCTGAATTGGCAATGGGGGAATCCAATAAAGAACTGTTAAATGAAGGAGGCACATTCATTGTTCTCCACTCTTTTGATCTCTCCTATGTCTTATTTAATTATACCCACCTTCTGTCAACATCAACAAAAATAAAACATGAAAAAAGTCCTTCGTTTTGTATTGTGCTATAACCTTCCCTGAATCTCCCAGCCTCCCTGCACAATAAACCAGGAGATAAAAATAGCAATACCACTCTAGACTTTGCCCTGACTTTAACCCTTCTCCAACTTAATTTCCTCATCTATAAAATGAGAATAACATAACTGAGAGACATAACTCGTGGACTTATTATATGGATTGAATGATGAATATAAAAATTGCTTTGAAAATCTTTGTGTTACATAAATGTCAACTATTGCTATTTCTGTCATCATCAATGTCACCATGTCCATTGTCATCCTCATTTTCATTAACTTCTTCCTCATTCTCATCTTCCTAATCATCATTATGTAGGGCCAGCTGCAAACTAAGGAGAAAGGATAAGACTCCTTCTATTTCACTCCAGAGAGTGGAACTAGCACAAATGAGTGGAGATCAAGAAGATGGATTTGGGGATGATTTTGCTTTCAGTTAGCACTGTCCCAAAGTGCAGTGATCTGACTGGAAAACTTGAGAGTGTCTCATCTCTGGAAGTCTTCAAACAGAGGCTCCCTAACCACTTATTGGTGCTTTTGTAGAGGGAACTCCTTTTCAGGTATGGCTCTGAATGGGTGACTCTGCTTTTCTAATTCTGATTCTATGATTTAATGCTCAAATACAACATTGAAATTAAAGGCCTTTTCAATGTAAAGTTCCAAGTGAACCGAAGCCTGATTAAAATTAAAAGGAAAGATATTGTCCAGGAAAGACACATGGTAGCCTATAACTAGCCAACTAACTATTTCTGCATCTTTCTCCATCATTAACTCTAAGCTAAACCTAATCATTAAGTTAGGCAACTGGGTGACACAGTCTATAGAGGACCGAGTTGGAATAAGAAGATTCATCTTCCTGAGTTCAAATCCAACCTCAGACCCGTATCAGTTGTGTGACCTTTAGGAAGTCACTGTATCCGATTTGTCTCAGTTTCCTGATGTGTGAAAGGAGTTGGACAAGGAAATAACAAACCAATCCAGGACTTTTGCCAAAAATACCCCAAATGGGGTCATAAAGAACTGGACACGATTGAACCAACTCAACAGGTTGGAGAGACTTGCTCCTCCATTGCAATGTTCCTGCTCCCTCCATGCTTTTTCTGTTCTTCCTGGAAAGTTTAGATTTAAATTCACAAGATTCTTCATAAATCCCTTTGTTTTAAGAATTTCTTTTGTACTCAAGAAAATAAATAACCATCCCCATACCTGATCTATTTTGGATTTTTTTTATTTATGGAATAAAACAGGATTTCCATGACATAGTACAATAAAAAAGATGACTGGAAATGAAAGTGCACACCTACTACGCACAACTTGCTATTCCTTTCAAATATATAATATATATTTATACATACATACATATATACACAATTATACAAATATACAATCATCAGGTAACTTTTTTTCTTCCCTCTCCCCACTCCACCCTAAAGATGGCTACTATTAGACACAAATCTGTATGTGTTTGTGTATGTGAGTGTAGAATTATTTTATATATACTTCTATTTGCTGATTCTATCTTTGGACACTGAATACCTTTCTAGAAGGAAATCTATTGATCTTTTGTAGGAAAACTGCAGAGAAGAGCCAATCCTAAAGGCTAAGTGATTATTCCTGGACTTCTACTCTAAGTTAGAGTTATAATAAATGAGCAAAAGACAAGCCAAGAGAATGTGATTCCTATCTTTTGGGGTCAGGCCAATAAGAATGGACATGGTGGATGTGAGACCGTAGCTGGGGCTCCTTGATAAAAGCCCCCCCCCAACAAGAGAAGACATGACAGCTGTCTTGAAGTATTTGAGGAGCTGTCATATAGCGAAGGAATGGGGTAAGTTCTCTTTGGCAGAAGCAGGGGAAATGGGGAAGAAGTCTCAAAGAAGCCAATTTAGATTTGCTAGAAGGAAGAAATGTATGGCAATGAGACCTTCCCCGAAGTGGGTTTGGCTGCCTTGGAAGGGGGTAGGGTTTTCTCAAGCAAAGGCTGCTCCACTGCTTGTCCCAATGGATTCTTTTCCAGTTACAGGTTGGGATAAATGGCCACTGAGGCCCTTCCTGATGTGGAGATTCTGTCAGTCTGTGACCTCCAAGGTCTCTTTCAACTCTAAATCTATACTCCCCTTTCAGAGTTATGTATAACCTCTTTTCCCTCAGCACCACAGGAAATATTTTTTTCTCCTTCGCTCCATTATTAGCAATTAAATGGCTGCCTTGGGACCTCCAAGGGCCAAGGTTTGAAAAACCCAGAAAAATGGTGAGTTCAAGTTTCACTGCCCCAATAAGCACACTCTAAATCCCCATGCTGGGCCCAGCCCTTACGGGAAGAGGGGTACTAAGCACTGGCCTGGGGAGGGAGCTTCTCAGCCTGCCATTAATGACTTCTCAGAGATAATAACTTCCTTAAAGAAAGTTACCCAGTGGCTGTTGGAGAAATAGGCTGAATCTAAGTTGGAGAGACAATTATGCCCAAAAGCACCTACAAAGAAACTTCAGAAATTATTCTGGGAAAATCAGGAGCTTTCTGCTCGCTAGCCCCCTTACTATTCTGTGAGAAAAGAACAAACTCATCAGACACCTTCACTTCTCCCTCCACTTCCTTAGAAACAAAAAGCCTGCTGTGTTTTCATGCCTTAGAATCTCATTATGTCTTGAATCCTCCCTCCTACTACAAATCATTCAAAATCATTAGGCCCACCTAATTCCATTTGGCTTTTGGAAGCATCTCTTCTGGTGTTACTCTTCACTGCTTCTCCAGAGAACTTTTGCTTAAAGACTCTATTGATCTGAAAGAAGGAAGCAAAAAGAGAAAAAATCAGTGAGATTTCTTGTCCATCGGATTCTCTCTTTTTCATCTCCGCCTCCATGCCTTCTACTGGTCTTCTCCGGATGTCCACAGCCCTCCTCATTCTTCCCTTCCTGCCCTCCAATCCCTACTCCCCTACCCCAGGAAATAGTCTCCTCTGGAAGGAGAATTAGGTTGTTTTTTTCCTGCTTGATCCCAGAAAGTAGAACATAGCTCAATGAGTGGGTATTATGGAGAGGTAGATGGAGCTTGAAATAAGGAAAACATTGCTCACAAAACTGCTAGATTGATCACAGAGTACCTGAGAAAACTGAAGCTGAGAAAAGTTTATTGACTTGCTTATGCTCACGCTTTGGAGGCAGAATTTGAACTCGTCATCCAGGCACACTGTCTATCTACTATGTATCTATTAGACTTTGAGATCCTAGCTAGCTCAGATTTTCTATTCTATCCTTCATTTACACTTTAGTGTGAATTGAAGATCATGTTTTACATTTCAAGGATATTTGCATGTAAAGAGTGACCTACACATGGGTCTTTGTGCTCTGTTAAAGGAGCTTCAAGAATGAACCAATAGGAAAATTGAGGAGTAATAGTGTCTCTGGAATCATATTATGAGATGAAAGCTTTTTCCAAAGCTGTGGGATGACAGATTTACAGTTACAGGAGACTTTAAAGGTCATTTTACATATGAAGAGTGTCAGGCGCAAAGAGATTAATTGACTTATTTGAGATCCCACAGGAGATGGCAGGTCCAGGATTCAAACTCAGATCCTGTAACTACAGGCTCAGTATTCCTTTCACAGAATCATATTCTCTTCTTTACAAGGTGAAAAGAGAAGCTTTTGCCTCAGTGATCTCACAAAGACTCCCACAGGAGGAGCTGGGTGACTCAGTAAATAGAGCACCAATTCTGGAGTCAGGAAAACCTGAATTCAAATTCAACCTCAGACCCTTTCTAGCTGTGTGACCCCTGGACAGAACACCTAGCCCTAACTACCATGAGTAAATAAACAAAAAGACTCCCTTAGCAAAGAGAAAAGGAAGAACTTCTCACATTTCCTTGCATTCAGGTCAGATTTTCTTCAGGATTATTTTGACATCTTTTGGTTCAAGTGAACAAGACATATTTCCATGACTCCATAGACACAGTGAGGTTTAAATCATGATATAGGTTGATCTAAAAGTCATTACAATGTCATGCAATTTTAGTAAAACTTCACAAAGACTTTTGAAATATGCTATATTTCGAAGTATTTTTGTAGTTTTTTTATGAGGGCTTTTTCCTCATAACAATTATATGAAATAGATAATTAAGGTATTATTACCATCATTCCACAGAGAGGAAACTGAGAGTCAGGGGAACAAAGAAAGTCCCATCAGGAGGAAACAGTACAACCAAGATTCCATCACAGCTCAGAGAGCATCTCCCCAACCACGTCATTTCCAATCTATCCAGTTGTCAGTGCTCCCTCACTCTAGAAATTACTCTGTATCTACAGCATTGGTACAATGGACTATTTTGGTCAGATTTTGGATTATGTGCAAATATTACCTGTTTGGTTCTTGTAAAAGCAAATGTGAAATGTGGAGGGGAGCCTGATTCCAACCAGCTGTAACTTCACGTTCACTCTCTTTCACTTTCTTTGACTTTGTCTCTCTGTGTGTCTCTCTCTGTCTCCCTGACTCTATCTCTCTGTCACTGTATCTGTCTGTCTATGTGTCGTTCTCTCAAAGTCTCTCTGTTCATACTTTAAGCACTTAAAGCTTATCAATCTTCTCTTCATTGCTTTGAAATTTAAATTCTTCCTACCTTCCCCTTTTTCACTTTTACTAAATTACTAGTTCTGATTTGTGCTGATTAGAATCAATATATTTCTAATGTGGTGAGAGACACAGGAGCCCACCAAAAACTGGTTTTTCCAGTGAAAAATAAAATAAAAATTATGTCACCAGGATCCTGCACAACTAGGAATTCTTGAGAAATAGACCTGAGATGGACAGTTCCCAGAACCCACAGAAAACAGGTCACATTGCACTTGTCATTGTTCCAGTCCTGAAGCCCATTGATTCATAGCTGGAGTGTACAGTTGTGTGTGGGACAGTGACCCTTACCCAAATTAAAATCAGAGACTCGCGGGGTCAAAAGCAAAGGATTTATTACTGTCTCACAAGAAAAGGCAACTCCCAATAGACAAAGGGTCAGTAGAGTAGTGAAAATTACAAACTGCAAAATACAAGATTATAGACACCCTAAGCAGAAGCCCTCATCCCCTACACCTTTTCTCCCATTGTCTGGAGGTTTACATTCTAAACTGGGATATATTTCCCCAAAACAAAATAATATTAGTAAATAACTAACTCTTTACCCATCAAGTACTTACATGCTAATTAAAAGTGGAGGGAACCAGAGGGGAAATATTCATCCAAGACAATGGAACACCTTCAGCTTTTTAGTTCTACCTCAACTTATTATTGCAAAGTCTAAAGTCACAATTAGGGCATGGGTTAAGGCTACCTTCCCAGGAGAGGTCTTCACTCAGTTTATCCCATTCAGTTAACAATACAGGAAACTTGGGGGAAAAAAGTAGGAGCCTGAGTTGGTAGTGAAAAAGTAGGCACAGTTGGCAAACTGGAAAAGACAAGTAGGAAACATGTGGATGCTCATTCAGAATGCCTACAGGAAATATGGAGGTGGGGGAGGGTCCCTTGAGAGCTGACACGAGCTTTAAAGAGCTTTATATTTTAATAAAGATGATTTCCCTGTGCACGATGCAAGCTAACGATGCTCAGGTACCACCAAATCCGGGGCCTGCCGGAGCCATGGTATATTTATTCAGGTGCTGCCCTGACACCTCACAGCCCGGCATAATCTATGGACTTGGAAACAAATGTGCCCTCTGATGCTTTCTCCCAAGAATGAAATGGAGGAGCAGCAGGAAGGCCCTGGCTGTCCCATAAATGACTGCTTATTTGCAATCTGAGTAGCAATCCTTGCTCCCTCCGCTCACCCCGGCCCCCCGGCCCCCCACCTGGGGCGTATTTTCAAAAGATCCATGAATTCTGTTTGGGTCTGATCTATCACATGCTCACCCATGGCACTGAAAATCTCTCCTCCAGCCTCCCTCCAGCTTGGGGCCAAATCAATCATTTAGTAGCATCTGGATCCACTCTAAATTGAGCGTGAAAGTCTGTATTCCTCTCCTGACACCCATGACACCGAAAGGCACTGTTTCCTGAAATAAATAAGGACGGGGAGGCAGAGGGGCTGCAGGAGACTCTCTGGAGGCTTCCCCGAAGAAGAACTGTGAATGTTTAGGTCTGCTCCAAACATCTAGGGGTTCGGATCCATTCTGAGCATGAGACAAATAGGAAAGTTAATATTGCAGTGGAGTCCTGCACTCTTAATGGTTCCAAGGCTTCATTCTATTTGGATTTACCTTTGAATGTATTCGATTATTCATGTAAATGAGGTAATATATGTAATAGTTTGGAAATCTTATGGTTGCTATATACATTGAGTTATTGCTTTTGCTATTAATAATAATAAATATTTATTGAGCACCAAAAATACACAAAGAACTGGGCTAAGGGCTGGATTCCCAAAGGCCAGAGCAAAAGAGTTCCCATACTCAAGAAACTTATTTACTGCTTGGGGAGGAGCACTTCCATTCACCTGTGACTAGAAATGGGATTCCAGACCCATGGTTTCCTTGGAAAAAATAGTTCTTGGATGAGGAAGCCCCCTCTCTTCCCCTATATAAGTCAGCTTTTTCTCCTTCTGGGGTAAGGGAAGGGAAGGGGGGAGTAAATGACTTACCCAGAACCACCCAGCCAAGATGATTCAGAGGCAGGACTTAAAGCAGATTTTCTTCACTCAGAAGCCATCTCCCTATTCACTATGGTATGGAGCCTCTATCCAATCTATCAAAGCAAGTAAACACCATGAATCTGAGGCACAAGGGAGCATGGACACCCAGCAGGGGCAGGGAAGGCTTCAGGTAGAAAATGGCAACAGAGCTACCATTGTAGGAAGTTCAGGTTCTGAAAGGTTGGTGGGAGGAAGGAGTTTTCAAACTCAACACTTCATTTATTTCTTTGTTTATTTATTTATTTTTAATGCACATTTCTTTATGAATCATGTTTGGAGAGAAAAATCAGAACTAAAGGAAAAAGCATGGGAGGGGAAAAAACAAACAAACCAAAAAAAGTGAACATAGCAAAGTGATGATTTACATTCAATCTCCTTAGTTCTTTTTAGTTTCAGATGGCATTTTCTGTCCAAAGTCTGTAGGGATTGCTTTGGATCACTGAACCACTGAGAAGAATCAAGCCTTTCAGAGCTGATCATCACCCACTGTTGCTGTTATTGTGTACAGTAAAAACTCTCACCAATCAGCACAGCTTGACCTGTGTGGGACTAAGTCATATAATGTGACAACAATGAGTTTTGTTTGTTTTCTTTTGTTATTGCTGTTTTTCCTTTTATATAGTTATACTCATTTTGTGTATTGTTTTCTGGATTTTCCTCACTTTATGTTTTTCTATGTAAATCTTCCCATATTTCTGGATTCATCATTTTCATCATTACTTAAAGAAGAGTAATATTCTGTTACATGATCTCAATAGTCACTTTTTCCTTGATTCAATAAATATTTATTAAGCACCAACTATATGCCAAAGCATTGAGCTAAGTGATAGGGATATAAAAAGAGGCAAATGATAGTCCCTGCCCTCAAGAAGCTTATAATCAAAAGAGGGAGACAAAATATATACAGGATAAATAGGGAATAATTAACAGAAAGAAAGCACTGACATTAAGAGAGGTTAAAAAAGTATTCCTTTAGAAGATGGAATTTTAGTTGGATCTTAAAGGAAACAAGGGAGATCTGAACACTTTCAGCTCTGGAATTCTGCCCTAGAACTTCATACTTCTCATTGTTCCCATTATTAAGCAGACCTCAGTTCTCCTTTATCAATTCTAACATTGTACCTGGATGGGGTGTGTCAATACACTTATTCATGAATTCCCCTACCTTCCCTGTAATTTTAGACACCAATGGCTTCCTCCCTGTCCTACCACTCTCCAATCTCTTACCTTACTCTTTTGGGATATGAGGCCTTTGAGGGCAAGGACTATCTTTGATTTTGTCTCTGTATAAGTCATTATCCAAGTTTCTGTAAGGCCCATTTCATCCCTTATGAAGAGCCTGTACCCCCCACACCTATTTCGGTGGTCTCGACCAAATCCCCCTCACAGTCCTTGGCCAGGTCCTCTGTGGGTCTGAATAACCACAGTTTTGCTCAGTTTCACTCCACAAGTACGCCCCTCTATGAAGGTAAGACAATATCAAGGAAACTATCACCTTTTGTCTCAAATTTTCTCCTCCAGATCCCTCCTTTTAGTGTAAGTGCAAGTGTAGCTAGCAGCAAGGCCCTCGGGCTTTCAGGTAGCTACATTCAGCCTTTAAAAAGCACAGACACAAAGGAAAAAAGGCTGGGATAGAAAACCCACAGTCCTAGAGGAAATAGCACTTGCATTTCTTCCACTATTGAATCTGTCTACACTCCAGTAGACCTAGCAGGGTTTCCCCTTCTGAATGGCTCTGTCCAAAATGACCTCAGGTTCCCAGAATTGATGCAGAACAAAGAAATCTGGGCTTGGTGCCAGAAGAGTTGGAGTCTAAATCCTACTCCCTGAATGACCTTGGAAAAGTCACTTAGTTTTTTTTAGGGGGGAGAGGAGATTAGTCTCCTCTTGTGAAAAAGAACAGGAATGACTACCGTCTGAACTCCCTAATTTCAAATTGTGGTGAAGATTAAATGAAATAATGCAGCTTAGAGGCTTTGGAATCTATTCTAAAATGCTAGTTAATTTTTTATTATTGTTCTAGGAACTCTGGCTTAAGTTCATTGGTCAGTTCTGAATCTCTGACTCACCTGGAGTCACCAGGAAGTCTCCTGATAGCATGGCAAGTTGGTTGATTGGTTGGTTTCTAATGGGGGAGATGACTTCTACCCACTTTCCCTTAGCATGATTTCTCTCTAATTCTCCCTCTTCTCCCAAACACAAGGAAAATGAATAGATGCAGATGGGCAAAAATAATATAGAATGTGCCATCAAGCTGAGATCATACAAAGACAAGGACATCTATCATAAAATAAATTATTAATACATGGCAATCTAGTGAGAGGTTTCCCTAGGTCTGAAAGATTTTTCCTTCTAAGAGCTTTTCTCTTTTATTGCTCATTTGATAAAAATGTCAAGGATGAGTCTTTTAAATGTGCTCCAAAAAGCTTTTGCGCGCTCTCTCTCACTCTCTTTCTCTCTCTCTCTCTCTCATTCTCTCTCTTTCTCATTCTCTCTCTCATTTTCTCTATCTATATATCTCTCTCTGTCTCTCTCTCTGTCTCTGACTCTCTGTCTCTCTCTATGTCTCTCTCTTTCTCTCTGTCTCTGTCTCTGTCTCTGTCTCTCTCTCATTCTCATTCTCTGTGTGTGTGTGTGTCTCTCTCTCATTCTCTCTCTCTCTCTCTCATTCTCTCTCTCATGTTCTCTCTATGTCTCTCTCTCTGTCTCTCTCTCTCATTCTCTCTCTCTGTGTGTCTCTGTCTCTCTCTATGTCTCTCTCTTTCTCTCATTCTGTCTCTGTCTCTCACTTTCTCTCTGAAGGACACAAGGCTTTCACTGGTCTTTCTAAATCCTTATTGAACTCCTTCTCTTTCTAGTATCTGATGCTGTTGGCTGACTCTACCTCCTCCCTGGACATTCAGGCCATTTCTTTCTAAAATAGAAATATTGTTGGCAAAATTAGTTATACCAGTGAAGAAGCTCATAAAAATTGAGCTTAAATCATAATGATTTCTAACTTTTATATAGTGCTTTTCATATACCAATATCTGAGCTTTACAAAGTGTTTTACCGTATACGTAGGAGTGTGTGGATATGTATACATGAAGAATTATTTGAGTCTCACAGCAAACTGATGAAAAGAGAGGGCCTCTAGGTGGTGCCATAGTGCATAGAGTTCAACTTTATAAGTTCAAAGCTGGCCTCGGATACTTACTAGCTATGTGACCTTGGACAAATCACTTAACCCAGTTTACCTCAGTTTCCTGATCTGTAAAATGAGCTAGATAAAGAAATGGCAAACCATTCTAATATTTTGTCAAAAAGACCCAAATGGGTCATAAAGAATCAAACGTCGTAGGGGAAAAAAAGATTATTATTTGACAACACAATTATCTCCATTTAAAATATAAGGGAACTGAAGCTCAAATAAGTACACACGATCATACCCTTAGTAAGAGTCAGAGGCTGTCTTTATTAAACCTAAGCCAGGCCCCATTCTTTCTTCCCTATCTCGTGTTGGTCCGAGTTCAGCACTCCTCCCTTAGACAGTTTTATTCTTACCTTAACCCTCCAAATAGGCTCATTCACCACGTAGAGTCCATGTGAGCATTTTAATATGAGTGTGCTTTAGGCAGGAAGAATCAACATGAATATTTTAACAATGCTGAAATGTTCTAAATGGAGTTGCAGGTGACATTCCAACACCTGGGGGAAAGAAGAGTATAACTCTGGATCTGGTTTTCTTCCATTTAATATTTATGACCTGGGATTTTATAGAATAGGACAAAAAATACTCAGAAATGAATATTTAGTATCCAGACATGTACCCAATTAAAAGTATTATCAAAAATAGATACTAGGAAATACCTAAAGTTCATTTCTTAATTCATAATCTGCTAAATATATAAAATAATAGATAAGAGTTCTCTATATTTACAGAAAGTGTTAAAAAACTTGAAATTAATTTAAAAGAAATTGATTTTAATTAAAAGCATTATCAAAAATAGATACTAGGAAATACCTAAAGTTCATTTCTTAATTCATAATCCGCCAAATACATAAAATAATAGATAAGAGTTCTCTATATTTACAGAAAGTGTTTAAAAAAAAAACTTGAAATTAATTTAAAAGAAATTGATTTTTAACTAAAGTATTGATCTATTTACCCCTCCAAAAATACAAGGGTTATGAGAACTCTTTGATTTGCATGTTTCTTCTACCCCTACAGATCGCTACCTATCCCGTATGACTCTTGTCCATGTCTTTTGCATAAAGTGAATGAGTCCAGAGGGGCCATTGGATTTGTCGTGTCCCTTCTCACTTTTCATTGACATGTCAAAGACATCAGTAGAGCACTCAGACTCATCCAAACTACTTGACCAGGACATCGTATTCATCTGGTCGACATTTCCCTGATGGCATTTTTTTTAGCGTTGGTCTTCTTTGAAGTTTCTCATTTGTTATATGATACAACCTGCTCGCTCTCACCGTGTAAATCCATATAAAAGAATAAACCCAATGAATGTGGGACCTGAATGTAAAACATCATAATGATAAGAACCAGGTCTGTGATTCCACTGGCAAAGGGAATTCCCAGTTGAGGAAACTTGCATCTTTTCTGTAACTTGTCATTCTAAACGGTTGTCTAGAACCCCAAGAGAATAAGTTACTCACCTAGCCACGTGACCTGACTGTATCCAAAGTTGGACTTGAACTTTGCTCTTTTCCTCTGGAAAAAAACTCATGTCATGAAAAATTGAAAGATCAGATGTCTTTTGCCATGTTAGTCAAGAGAAGACTTATTAACTGAACAAGGGATGAAGGAGACCACAAAGATAAAACATGATTTCAGTGCTTTTCCATGAACATCAATGCAGGAAGGATAAAAAGGAAAATTTGTTTATTGTTTAAAAAATAATCTTTGCATAAAAATATTTCTGGGAAGACTCTAGTATCCAAGATATTTAAGTTTAGTATAAATTTGTGAGACCAAAAGTAAATTCTCCGATAGAAAAGTGATCAAGTAGAAGCATAGGATTTCATCTTTTTTGTTTGCTTTTGCTTTATTATGGATTTTTCCCTTTTGGTCTGATTTTCTTATATGATATGACAAATATAGAAATATGTTTAAAAGATTTGCCCATTCAAAAAAAGAAACATAATCCAGAGTAATCAGGATGATTAATGAATAGTTCTAAAAAGAAATGCTAAGGAAGTTACATGATAACTTTATTATATATTTTTTAAAAATAGTGAATTGTACATAATAGATTCACACTTTCAGCCGCAATTTTCTTTTGTTCTTGTACCATGCATAGAAATGCTTGTCTTATTTCACAAATTAAAAAGAAAACATTTTAAATACAAAATATTTCCTGATACATTAAAATGTCCAGCAAAATAATTCGGAGATTTCATCACATATCCCCCAAGTTGGCAAAAAAATGACAAAGGACAGAAAGAATTGATGTTAAAAGAAATAGTGAATTGTACATACTAGATCCACACTTTCAGCTGTAATTTTCTTTTGTTGTTGTACCATGTTATGGAAATGCTTGTCTTATTTCATAAATTAAAAAGAAAACATTTTAAATATAAAATATCTACTGACACATAAAAATATCCAGCAAAATAATGCTGAGATTTCATCACATATCCCCGCAAATTGGCAAAAATGATAAAGGACAGAGAGAATTGATGTTTGATGAAACTATGGAAAGACTGGTATACTCTCTGAGACCTGCCTCCATCCTGCTGTAATTGGATCTCTGGCCACCCTTTCCAGGACTTTCACTCGCAATGTCCTCCCCACAGCCTTGACACACCAGTCGTAGTAAAGAGTCTAACTAATTCTCACTCCCACAGCTACTTGCAGACTCGCTTACTACCCCATTACCACCATTATTTATCCTCCTTGGAGATTTCCATTATTCAAATGTATCATCCAATTTTCAAATCTCCTTGCCCCCGAACTTTCTCTTTGCTTCCTCTGAGTTCAGGGTCTAGTTCACAGGCTTTCTCTATTCCCCAATTCCCCATCTCATATTGGGAGTCTCCATTCTACTTACTGCTTCTTCCTATAAGCTACCGGAGGTCTTGAGCACAGGTACGACGGAAAGATTATGAGTTTTTGTCTCCGTGTCACAAGCTTCAGCTTTAACAACACTCTCAGCACACTCCTCGTTTTTCTGCCTGTCACAGAGGTCACAGAGCCCTTACACTCAGAGGTCACAGGACCTCTCCATAGTCTTCCTCTTGATTCACCTATTTCAAAGGCAAGTTAACCCTAGGTCTCCAAAACGGAGACTTTGTACCAGTTAAGGATAACAATCGTATCCCAGAGCCTAGGTGACAATTTGAAAGGTGCCCTAGTGTGTCTCCTAGTCCAATATAAATGACAACTTTCATCCATCAAAGGTTTACCTTTCTTGTGAGATTGATATTTGGAGGATCAAATGATTTTAAAAAGTGCTTTTAAAGATAGGAAGGGCAATAGGAATATAATGTGGTATCATTGTTATAGTAGATGGTTTGTTATCCATCCAGCATCAGTACAGTAGAAGTTAGGTATTCCAGAGAAGTGATAATTCAGATTTCTCTCTTCAAGCATCAGTTGTCTTTTAACCATTTCTTTTTTTCCTTTTAATTTTTTTTGATATTTTCTGTTTCTGTTTCTTATTTTTCCATAATATCCCATGTCTCCTTCCTCCAGCCCTTACTAGAAAGTCATATAGCAAATAGTATTTTTCTTTTTTTTCCTCAATTGCATTTTATTTTTCCAATTACATATAAAGATAGCTTTCAACATTCATTTTTGTAAGATTTTTGAGTTCTAAATTTTTTCTCCCTCCCTCCCTTACCTTCTTCCTCTCCAAGAAAGCAAACAATCCCATATAGGTTATATATGTGCAATCATTTTGAATATATTTCTGTATTAATCGTGCTGTGAATGAAAAAACAGAATAAAAAGGAAAAACTGTGAGAAAGGGAGGAAAAAGGTGAAAATAGAAATATCTGATCCACCTTCTTCCATGTTCTGTCTCCTTATTTCTTTCTCTGGCTGCAGATGGCATTTTCCATCCCAAGTTTATTGGAATTGTCTTGGATCACTGAGAAGCTGAGATCATATCATCAATCATAGTTGATAATCTCATATTATCTTGGCAGCTAGGTGGTGCAATGGATAGAGCACCAGCCCTGAAGTCAGGAGGACCTGAGTTCAAATCTGGTCTCAGACACTTAACACTTCCTGGCTGTGTGACTCTGGGCAAGTCACTTAACCCTAACTGCCTTGGGGAGAAAAAAAAATCATTGCTGTTATCATGTATAATATTCTCCTGGTTCTGCTCACTTCACTCAGCATCAGTTCATGTAAATCTTCCCAGGCTTTTTGGAAATCAGCCAGTTCATCCTTTCTTATAGAACACTAGTATTCCATTACCTCCATATACCATAACTTGTTCAGCCATCCCCCAACTGTCGGGCATCCTCTCAATACACAATTCCTCGCCACTTCAAAAAGAGCTGCTATAAAAATGTGTGCATAGGATCATTTATGGTCTCTTTGGGACACAGACTCGGTAGTGATACTAATAGATCAAAGGGTATGCACAGTTTGATAGCCCTTGGGGATAATTCCTAATTGCTTTCCAGAATGGTTGATCTGTTCTCAACTCCACCAACAATGTATTAGTGTCCCAATCCTCTAACCATTTCTGACAGATATATTGCTGAGACTTCTTCCAGCTCTGTGATTCTCTAACAGCATCGTACACCCTTCTGTTTTCTTGAACAGGACACAGTGCCATTGGGCCCCAACACATAAACATCCATTCCAGCGCTGGGCTATCCCACACAGCAGTCCATCTTGTGGAGAGTTCCCCGTCTCCCTCCTTGCCTTTACTTTGTCCAGTGACTCTTCTGATGACCAAATCTCCTTGTTTCTGCCTCCACAACATTTCTCAAAAATGTCTCCTTATTTCTGCTCGTTCGGCCCTAGCTCTAATCGAGGCCTTTACTGTATCTTGTCTGCGATAGTTCCCATAAACTCTTATTTAATCTCTGTGGTTCAAATTTTCTGGTTCTCTGGGTTTCTCCCATATTCTTCTCCTAGATATGATGAGGGTAGGGTCGTGAAGGAGTCAAGGAGAGATATGGCAGGAATGGATCTGAGATCCTCGTTCTCCAAGGCACCAAGGTACGGGTGGGCTCCTTGCTTACTAAAAGGCTGTGATTAAAAAAAAGGCTTTTATTGTTAGAAAGACACCAAGATAATGCTCTTGGCAGGCAATAGCATTCTCAAGAGAGAAGTGATTTTTGCAAAGAGACATTTTCCGAAGGCCTACTTTATACAGAAATAGAACAATAGAACAGAATGGGCAAGGCTACGTAAGTTTGTATATAAAAGAGCATATTCTCTGGATATTCTTCTTCCTGGCTCCAGAGGATGTGGGACCATCTAGGTTTGTATATGAAAGGAGTCATTCTCTGGAAGTTCTTCCTGGTTGCAGAGAATGTAAGTTCCTTTAAGTTTGTATAACTTTTTGTTGGTGATTTTACATAAGTTTACAGGGCCGTCTGCTTTCACTCTCATCAGCTACACTCTCTACGTGCTCGTTCTGCCATACGATGGTCCACTCTCTGTCCTTGGGGCTGTGTGCTTCCATCCCAACTCCCTCATTGCCTAGAATGAGCCACTGGGAATCCTTCCCTTCATCACAAATTCTAGCAGAGATCACTTCCCTGCAAGGTTGCCCACATTTCTACTTTAGCGATCCCTCTGCTTAGCTCAGGATCACAGGTAAAGTTCTCGCTTCTTCTTCCTTGGTCTCGGATAATGCTCAGATGTGGTTTTTCACCTACTGATGCCATGATGTTTCAGTCCTAAGCTTAAAAGTTAGAGCTATAGAAAGATGGAGTGTTCTTGAGTCCATATGGTCCGATAACACTTTGCATAGAGTAGGGGCTTAACGAGTATTTGTTGAGTTGCTCTTATGACGAAATACAGCTCGAGGAACTGATTTGAGATCACCCAGAAATTAGAGATCAACCAATGATCACGGAATTGGAAAAGCCCTTGGAGATCTTCTAGTCTTATGCCCTCATTTTGCAAATGGAGAAACTAAATCCTGAAGAAAGTTAAATGGTTTATCCAAAGTCACCAGAACTTTCATTGGAACTCAGATTCTATGATTCCAAGCACAGCGTACTGATTTACTGTATTACTGATGTTTCTTGTACAACAAACATAGTTAAAACCCAAAACTTGTCTTAAATCCAGGCATCCAATTAAGGAGAAATCTATTTCCTGGCAAGTAAACATTCCAATTCTTCATTTAGAAACATCTTGCATTTCAACAAAAGGCCGTCAGCATGATTCCACGCCGCTGTGTTTACAATTTCATTTCCTAAAGACATTTTTCATGAATACAAGCAGGTGCAAAACAAAAGCCAATCAACCCAAACCCACAGGCGGGCAACCATGAGGAGTAAAAGAATTCTTCACGGGATTTGGGTTTTTCTTTGGTACAATAGTAATTACAGTAGCTGGTGTTTATAGTTTGTTTTGCAGAGCAATATTGGTTTGCAAAGCAGTTTACAAATATTTGATCCTCGTGATATTAGAGGATAGGGCCTATTTTTTTTCTCCCTACTTTACAGATGAGGAAACTGAGGCTGAGAAGTTAAATGACTTTCTCAGGATCACACAGCTAATAAGAATCTAAGGCAGGATTTAAATTCGGGTCTTTCAGATTCCAAGTGCTGCATTCTATCCTATACCATCTAATTGTCTCTCTCTAAGGCCATGGTCTCCAAATCGCTAATTTATATTGGATATAACTAGATCTATATTTATGTATATATGTATAGAAATATATATATGGATATTTTTATATCTGCAATTCTATGTGGATCCAGATACATTCATATAAATAAAGGTATTGGTATATCAGAACAGAGAGTGATGAAAGTATAGATGTGATTTATACCCATAGGGAGATGAAGAGTCAAAGACAAAGAGAGAGAGAGAGAGAGACAGAGAGAGACAGAGAGAGACAAACACACACACACACACACACACACACACACACACACACAGAAAGAGAGAGAGAGAGAGAGAGAGAAAGAGAGAAAGAGCGAGAGAGAGACAGAGGGAGAGACAGACAGAGACAGAGACAGAGACAGAGAGAAAGAGAGATCATAAATAAGTTTCCACTGTAATATGGTCTTTTCCTAACTCTGAGCAAGACTGATTCTCAGCAAAGTTTTCAGGCAGATGGTTTAGCTTGGGCCACTCCCGCATTAACACTCAAGGTCAAAACCAGAAGAATTTCTGAGCTTGTCACTAGTACTAGAAGCCCCAATCAGGGTCAGCAGGGCATCACTCCCTCCTCGGTGAGGGGCTGGGGGCTGGGGAGGGAGAAGGCAGAGATCTCAGGCCGATTGCTCAGGCTATAGGGAGGTGGTTGTCATTGACATTTTGGAACAAAACCCAGGCTGCTCCCCTCAGATTTCTCCAGTGGCCCCTC
Organism: Antechinus flavipes; assembly: GCF_016432865.1. Classification (NCBI taxonomy): domain Eukaryota; kingdom Metazoa; phylum Chordata; class Mammalia; order Dasyuromorphia; family Dasyuridae; genus Antechinus; species Antechinus flavipes. The sequence goes on along the minus strand of NC_067399.1, from coordinate 17,945,341 downwards.
CAGCTCTGGACTCTGTCACTTGGGTGGGCTTCTCAATCTCCCTAGCCTCATTTCACTCAAATGGAAATAGAGGGATTGTGCTGGGGGGCTTTGAAAGTCTGTTCCAAATTCAATCTGTGGTTCTCCTCCCACCCCCTGTAACTCTCTGCTTGCCCACTCTACCCTGGAGTGAGTCTTCAAGGTCATATAATAATAAAAACAGCAGCAACAGCAACAGCAACAATAATAACCAGAAGGAGGAGGAGGATAATGGTAGCAGCTAGCTTTTATATAGCACTTTAAGATTTGCAAAGTGCTTTACAAATGTGATCTTATTTGATTCTCACAACTCTAGGAAGTAGGTGCTATTATTTCCCCATTTTATAAATAAGCAGACTGAGGCTTAGAGAAGTGACCTTTCCAAGTAAAGTAGTCAGTGTATGCGGCAGGATTTGAATTCAGATCTTCCCGATTCCAAATGTAATACCCTGTCCACTACAATATGTAGGTGCTTAGACATTGTTTACTCTTACTCTTATAAAAAATGTCCATGGCCTCTTGTGTGCTGGGGAGGAAGGGAGTCGTCTATAAGTTTTTCCTCCAAGTATTTATTTCATACATGCATTCATTAAGTTCCTTGAGAGAAGAACTTAATTTATTCTTTTTATTTTATTCCTAGTCCCTAAGTGTCTGGTGCATAATAACTGCATAATAAATGTTTGTGGAAAATAGTGCAATTACTTCTTTTATATATTTAATGAGTATTTGTTGATTACCTATAAGGCATTGTGGGAGATTTGAGATTCTCTGATCTTCAGAGACCATCCTCTTAGATCGTAATCATATCAACGTTACATTTCTATAAGGGCAGAGACAAAAAAAATTTTTTATTAAAAATTTTTTATTAAATTGAATAAAAATTTTGATTAAAAAATTAACTCACCAAAAAATAAATAAATAAATAAATAAACTCTCATTTCTATAGGTACTTTGATATTTACAAAGCACTTTCCTAAGAATAGCCCCAGGAGATAAGTAGTACAAATATCGTTATACCCATTTTATAGGGGAGACATTCAGAGATCCTAAAAGTTAAGTTCCCCTCCCGTGATCAGCCAGCTAGTAAGGAAGGGCCGACGTGGAATTTGAGCTGGTTCGCTCTAATCCCCCATTCTCTCTCTCACTACACATTAAAGCTCTGTTCTATGTTTTGGAGAAAGTAGAATATAAGGAAGTGTGGCTCCTCTGTTGAAATTTCCACATTGACGTGGTCAGTTCCCTTTGAAAGGACCATCATTCATGGGGGACCACTGAGGCGAAGGCCTCCCACACACCTGGCCCAATCCATCCTGGAACTGACAGCTCTGGACTCAATCTCCTATAAATCGCTGGTCACACTGTATCACTTTACAGGCAGCGACATTATTCCGTCAAAAACAAAGATGAAAGGGTTTTGCACTCTGTCGGCTGATGGAGAAAACATTATTTCATCGAGCACAACTTGCTGATTCACTGGATGCTGGGGCAAAGGAAAATATTACTTAAAGGGACCAACACAGAAGGCACATGCTCTGCCCGGAACCATAAGGAGGTATCTTTTAAGACAGTCCTTTTTGTTTTAGAAACTCATAAAATTATACAATTGACAGCTAGGAGATGACTTGGAAATCATTTGATCCAAAATAATCATTTTCTAAACAAGGAAACTGAAGCCCAGAGAACTTGTCTTTCCTAAACTTCAGGTCAATATAAACCAAATGGACATTTGGAAGAGCCACAGGTGTCTTAAATTCAATATGTAACTGTGGTCCAAACCCACCTCTCAATGAAGTGATGAAGCCTGCAATTTCAGTCATTCTCTGCTTTCTCTCCTTAATCCCTGCCTCGGTTGCCCAATTGTGTGAATTCTATCTCCAAGATCTCTTATCTGTTTTCTCTCTACCCTTGTGTCCACCAGGCTAATTCAGATAACCATCATCTCTCCTTTTCTGTTATAAATCTGGTCTCCTGGTCTCTAGATTCACCCTTTTCTGATCCATCCTCCACAAGATGCCAAAATCATCTCCCTAACACAGTCTGACATATCATCCCCTTCCTCAGGAAACTTCAACAACTACCTGTTACCTCTAGGACAAAGGTACAAACTTCTCAGCGTGGGATTTTTAGTTCTTTGCACTCTGATCGGGCCCCATGCCACCCTTCTGAGCTTACTGTGCATTCTCTTCACGCTTTTTATGTTCCTGGAAAATTGTTCTGCTTGCTGTTCCCTGACTCACCACTCGTGCTCCTTCACATAGGCTTAAAATGTCCCCCTTCCTTATTTCTGCCTCTTTAAATCCCTAGCATCTGTCAAGTCTCAGCCCAAGCCCCATCATTTACCCGAAGGCCTTTCTTAGCCTCCACCTTCAGTGCTCTCCCTCCCCAAATTATCTTCTACATAATTAACTGTCTATAACACTTCTACATGAAATTGTACTTCTATATAAACATATCCACAACTAGGCGGCACAATGCATAGAGTGCTAGCCATAGAATTAGGAAGATTCATCTCCCTGAGTTCAAATCTGATCTCAGACACTCACAGCTCTGTGACCCTGGACAATTCATTTAAGCCTTTTTGCCTCAGTTTCCTCATCTGTAAAAAGAGATGGAGAAGGAAATGACAAACCATTCCATTATCTTTGCCAAGAAAATCCCAAATGGGATCACAAAGATTGAAACAATTGAACATCAACAGTATTTTCTTATGTTATACATTAAAGTTCCAGAATATAATGAGATGAACATATAAACAGGCATTGAGTCAAATGCTGGAGATACAAATAAGAAGAATAAATGCAGTTCTTGACCTCAAGGAGCTCACAAACTAATTTGGGAAAATAATACAGAAAAGGAAGTTGAAGGGGGCAGAAGGAATGTCACAGGGGGCCAGGTGCAGAGACTTTAGGAAGATGATGATGGAGATGAAACCAAAGAGAATAGCTGATGACAAATAAAGATATTGCTGGCATTTTGAGCCCTCTCTAAAGGAAGGTTCTTCAAAGGGGGAGATTTTTGTTCGACCCTCCAATCAGAGAAAGAACTAAATGAGGATTCTGATAGGGCAGAAGTAGCAGAGATGAAGAAAGCTCCATAATGATGAGTTTCATGAGTGATATTAGCTGGTGATGAGTTATGGTGATTATAGAGTCAAACCTAGAAAGAGCAGCTGGTGACAGATGAAGAGCTGGCTAAGCTTTTGAGCTCTGTATAAAGGGAGACGATGGGAAAAGTTCTTTCCCTCTAGTTCCATGTGAAGATGGAGTTAGCCCCCTGGATACCTTAGAATCACCCAGAGTCAGGATAAGCAAAGGTCCTTGGTCTTTATTCTTAGTCTTTAGGGATAGAAGTGAAGGGGATGGACGCAGGATCTCGCGACCTCCCCTCTTTGTCTCCCTCCCCAAAGTGACTCTGGCTAGTCTTACTCCACGCCCCCCCAATCCCTCCCACAATTCTCTGTATACACCAAAAGATTGAACCAGCACAGAACAGTGGGAAGAGCCATTTTCCAAGCATATGCCCATAGAGTATTGTCTACTTGGTAATTAGCCTTAAGTGCTCGGTTGTCTGACCTCAGTGCATCAACTCAGAGTTTCAGCCCTTTACAATTCCTGTTGACAGTTCTGTGCAAAGTAGTACTTGGTAAGATTTGATTGAGTTTAAATCCCACCAGTAGGTGGCAAATTCCATTGTTAGGAATATTGGGGGGGGGGGGTTGGAAGATTGTAGTCTTAGCATCTAAAATAGTGCTTTATATTCTGACAGCATGACTCAAAACTTATTGGATCAGATTAATGTAAATTGAATTCCTAATATATGCAGTGTAGTGATGATAGGTTTGGGGAAGAGAAAATACAAATTTATCAGTCCCTAGCTTTTTAAAAACTTATATTCTTTGTTGTGTTTTTTTGTCCTTCATTCTCGAAGAAGACCATGACAGCTGGGAAGTGATGCTATAATATGCAGGTAAATTAGATTTAAGTGAAGGACGGCTGGGCAGGGTCACCTGCTTCACTTTCCCCTCCAGAGCTATCTGGGACCAGTGGCCAGAGATATATCAGGAGGACTGGAGATGGTCCTGGATGAAATGGGAGACCTTTACCTTTTTAATCTCAAGTCTCCAACAGGCCTCAGTTTAACTGAGGTTGTACCCATTCAGTGACTAAGGCTAGGTAGCAATTGAGGCAAAGAATCTCTTCTTCAGACCAGTCCAAAAAAATCTAAATAAATAAATGAATGGATGAATCTGAGAGAGGAAGGCCCTCAGGGTTTCTGGACAAATCATCCAAGGATGAGAGTACATAACATACGCAGAACAGTAAAAACTAAATTGTGGTATGAAAGAACATTCATAACTTATCAGGGAAAGTTTCAAGGAATAGTTGATAAGCTGAATAGAACCTTGGAAGAGAATAAGGCTATTCAGATCCAAGGTCACACAGAGACCCAATTATGACTGAGGGCTTAGGATGATCCATTTCATCCTAGTAGTCAGAAGGCAGAGTATTTGGGAGACTGCTAAGTGCCTGCTAATAATGATTACCTTAAAGGCCTCATGGATTCAAATTCTCATTATTCAAAGTTATAATTATGGAAAATATGGCAATTGGTTCCAGCCTAATGGAACTATATCGTGTGAAGAAAAAATATATATAGTGTGTGAGATATATATATATATATACATATATATATATGTATATGTATATATATGTGTGTGTGTATATATATATATTTAGGATATATATAGTGTGTGAATTCAAAAAACATGCAATCACTTTAGGGAGTATTAGGATACTTCCTAGCTGTATATGAAAAGATTAGCCCTACTGGCTACCCAATATTCATATCCAGGTATCCTTCCTGAGATCTCTTTGGAACAGTTCTGCGATAGTGTTACACACTCAAAGAAACCTACTAAAAATAGGAAATCAAATCTATTTTTCAAAACATCAAAGAATAGATTTGGGATAAATTTACCACCACACGCACTTTGAATCAAGAGCTAATTGGGCGTCCACATCTACTCCACCGATTGATATCTTCTCCCTACTAAATAGCCTGGGGTGGGAATAAGAGTTATTTGGCAGAAGTTCCTATTTCCTCCCTCCCCTGCCACTCTGCCTTTTAAAGTTCTTTCCCTCCCAATCATCTAGAAATGGTTGTATTTCTGTGTTTTATCAAGCAAAGTGACTCTAAATGTCCCCCAAAAAAACCATGGGGAGAAAACTCAAACTGGTGAATCCTTCTCACTTTGTGTTCAAGGATGTTTAAAATACTTGAAATAATATTCTTAAAAGCCGTCATTTAGTCTGTTAAAACATACACTGTGCATGCATGCACAAACACATGCATACACATTCAAGCTGTAGAGTAATTGGAGCCTGTTTTCTCCAGATTTTAGACAAAGAAGAAATAACAGCTTGGTGATGTCATGCCCCATTTCTTTTATCCCTTGCATTCTATGGTGACTAAAAGCCTGCTCTCCACTAGTCTGCTTGAGACTTGGAGTTTCCTTCAGGGCTTAATTAAAGTAACTGAAATTCTAGTTATTAGTATTTGGGTGTGGAAATAGGAAAGGAATGGTGAAAAGAAGAGTAAATTTAGGGAGAGCAGTTGTTTACAAACCCATCTAAGTCATTTTATAGAATATCATTTACATCTAGGCCAAATCTCCTTTAGGGAGCCTCTTAACTTGAAAGTACCCAGTGTTGGGCGCATAGTAGGTATTTAATGTGTTTAACTGAATTTATTAGACTACTCTTTTTTTCACATTCTTCTCCAACTTTGAATCAACATTAAAGAGCAAGCCAGTAGATCCCTGAAATCTTATTTAGATATGTGTGTATGATCTGTATGTATTTGTGTGTGAGTGCATGTGTGTGCACATAAGTATGAAAGAACATATATTGGAAGGAAGGGATTGAATTGAAGCCCATCGCCATTGAGCACTTTTGGGTATGAACCTGCAGTGAAGTTAGAGAATCACTCCCTTGAATCCTCACAGATACCTCTAGAACCATAGCCCCCGTAACCCTAAGAACCCAACTCAGTTTAAGAACAAGGTTTGAAACAAAAATCTTCAATACTTATATAGGTTACCTGTGCTTATTCATCTAGAATTCAAACATGGTACTTTTTATGGGAGCCACTAAAAAGATTGTCTACCCTAAAAACTTTTATTATTGGATAACACATTCATTTTTAAATGCAATTTGTTTTTTCTCTCTTATTTTAGACAGCAATTGCACAGCAGTCTTTTCAATATATTTCCTCAAACATCAAACTAATTCCTTCTGGGATGATTTTTGCAGATTTATGCATTGGTTGAATATTTATGTACAGAAACTTGCTGCATTGCCCATTTTTGTACATGTGTTACTTGTACATTGAGATTAATATGAGAAGCATAGATTATGCATCATGAAAATATTATTTGATCTTATTTTCTATTGTCTCTAAATGACTTTCCCAGTTATTTAGCTGATTTTGAGGTTTCTACAAGAATGCCCTTGCAATAACAAGGGTCTATTGGGGGAAATTTGACATGTCTTCAAAGTCAATCACCTATGGTGATCTCTTAGAACTCTTAGAGAAATGTTAGTGTTTCCTGTTAATAAAGGGACATTGCAAAAAAATTTGCCTCAGTTTCCTCATCTGTAAAATAAAAGCTGGAGGAGGAAATGGGAAATACTCCAGTATCTTTGCCAAGAAAATTCCAAATGTGGTCACAGGAAGTCAGACATGACTGAAAAATGACTATATAGATGGGAGAGTATATGGGGCGGTAGCTATTAATGTTTCCTCCTTTTTGGAATCAACTCAGTCTGAGTTTCTCTTTTTTTTTTCTTATCTTTTGTAACTTTTAGATACTTTAGAAATCATCTCCTCTGTGCTCTTACAATTTTATCAGAAGGATTTCTTCTTAATACAGGGGGAGGGGGAAGAGTGAGATGGATGGATGGATGGATAAATATGTAGATAGAGAAAGATAGCTGTAAATAGACAAGATAAATAAATGTAGATAAATAAGGTAGATAGATAGATAGATAGATGATTGATGGATAGATAGATAGACAGACAAGATAGATAGAAAGATAGATGTAAAAAAGATAAGATAGATATACAGACAGACAGGATAGATGGTAGATAAATAAAAAATAGATAGCTGTAGATAGACTTTATACAATCAAGCTGCCTTTCCCATCTTTGGTTTCCTTAGTTACAATTTCTCCCTCTTCTGTAACCACGTAATGGACTATGATATTCACATCCAAGGCAAGTTCAATTTTCCTTGTTGGAAAATATAGTTTGTTCATCGATGTTGCTTTCTTTTTTAATTTTTCCTCTTTTTCTAATGCTTGACATTTTCAGCCATCAAAGCCCTTGGAATGATTGTGCTTATCTTATCTAGCTTTATTTAGATGGATTTTATCTTCTACTTGTCTCTGCTTCATGAAACGATATCGCTCATAATTTCCCCTCACCCTTGTTAGATTTTTACAGCAGACTTTCTATTCTGGCCCAGTGCTGCCTCTGGTAGCCGTCTCTCTCAGTCTGGCAAGTGAGGATGATGTTGGTGATAATGCTTCACGTTAGAGATTAGGAAACATTTTGCATTTGGTATAAATCAGATATATGATATAAATCATCTGACTCAGATGCCTTAGGGAATCTTTTGGTCTCTCTCTGGCAATTAATTTACATGGGTTCAACTTCTAGTTGAAATTATTATAGTTTGTGTCAGCTTTAATCATTAAATAGACACTGGAGATATAAAACCATGAAAGAAAAGGCTAATTAGCCTTCAGCGAGCTTACATTCTGTCTAATCTCCAGAATGATTTCCTCTTATTTCCCTTCATGCCCTCCGTATTGCACTAACCCTGGACAAGCTGTTGTTCCTCAAAGATCATTCCACCTCCTCCCTCAGTGCCCAAGCCCAATGCCTGCAATGCCAGCCTGCCTGTTCTCCATCTCCAAAGCCTTTTAACTGCCCTGGGGACCCCCTGACATGGGAAACCTTTCTTGACTCAGCCCCATGGCCATCATCCAGCTGCTCTTGTTCTCCCCTATTCGAATCACTTTGGACTTGGCTCACAATTTGCTTTGATGGTCTTGAGCAGGACTGAAGCAGGTGCTGCTCAGGGCTTGGTCACACATCAAAGGTGCCTTTGCCTTTCATCCTGGCTGTTGGTCTGCCACTGAACTTTGATGAGTCGGGAAGAGACAATGAGGCTGACCATTCTGTGCAGTTCTGCCTCCCCCTAAATCTAGTTCCTGGGTGAGTCAGTACATCCCATGACATCATTGGCCTTCTTTGCAAGTAAAGGACAAACGAGGACATCTCCATCACTGTTTCCTTATTGCATCTTCCAAAAAGAACTTAAGCTCCTTGAGCACATGGCTTATTTGGGGATTATTTGATTGTGTTTCTATCCCCAAAATGGAGCGCAGTACTTTGCTCCTTGATAAATGTTCTTTGATTAAATTGAACGAGAAAAATGAGAGAACAAAAGGCAATAGGGGATAATGGGGAAAGACTTGGAGAGATAGCATCAGGTTCAAGTCTTGTGGGGGGGACTCAGAGAAATAGGAAAGACTTTTAGGAAGGGATGCACTGAGTACCGGGAGCAGAATGTCAAAGAAAGCCATTTGACAAGACATCTGGAATGGCTAAACATGATGCTAGATTCAGACCATGAAGGCTGGTCCCCATCTCCTGTGTGGGCATGGCCACCATTTGGAGGGGCCATTTGTTACAAGGGAGGGTTTGTCAAGAAGGTGTTTAGAACTCTGGGCCTGCAGTCAGAAAGGCTCATCTTCCTGAGTTCAAATCCAGCCTCAGACACTTAGTAGCTGGATGACCCTGGGCAAGTCACTTCACCCTTTTTGCCTCAGTTTCCTCATCTGTCAAATGAACCGAACAAGGAAATAGCAAATCACTCCAGTATCTTCACCAAGAAAACCCCAGAGAAGCTAGATGATAAAGTGGAAAGAGATCTGGCCCTGGAGTCAAGAGGACCTGAGTTCAAACCTGGCCTCAGACACTTATTAACTATATGATCCCAGGCAAGTCATTTAACCCCAATTTCCAAAAGAAAGAAAACCCCAAATGGGGTCGAGACTGAAATGCTTCAATAATAACAAATAATGCAAATAATCATGAAACCAACAGTTCATATTTATAAAGGTTTTGAGGTTATCAAAATAATATGGCAATTTTAAGTGCTTTATATACATGCTCTTATTGGTGCCTTCCAATGATCCTGTGAGTTACGTTGTTACAGATAATGTCATCTCTAATTTACAGGTGATGCGACTGAGGCTCCAAGAGATTTAGTAACCTGTTCAGATTCATACAGACCATAAGTGTCTTAGGTAGGATTAGAGCCATGCCTTTGTAAACCCAATCCAGCAAAGCACCAGGCAAGAGATTAAAAGAAACCATTAGATCAGGTAAAAGGAACCTTTTGTGCCTGATACTTTATGTCAACGAAAGAGAGACATAATAAGCATTGCTAACATGTATGTTGTTAAGGACCACGTCTAGGTGAAGGGGCAGGTCAACTCTCCCAGAGCCTCCACAGCTGTGGATCATAACACTGAGGGAATTGCAGGCAGCCTTTACTGACACAGGTGTTCCTCATGGATTGGGAATGGAATAAATTGGAGACAGAGGGAAGAGGAGAGAGATCAGAGAACACGACAGTCTCTCAGTCTCTTTGTATCCCCCCATTCTGCCATTCCCCCCCATTCTGCCATTCCCCCCCATTCTGCCATTCCCCCCCATTCTGCCATTCCCCCCCATTCTGCCATTCCCCCCCATTCTGCCATTTCCTCCCATTCCTCTGTTCTCCCCATTATCCCTTACCCCTTTTCTTTCCCCTTTCCTCCCCCTCATTCCTTTCCCCCCCTTATTTCCTCTCCTTCTTTTTCCCCCTTCCCCCTCCTTTCCCCTCTTGCTCCCACTTCCTCCCTCCTCCTCTCACACGAAGAGATCCATTCTACAGCTGAATTAGACCTCCAGCAGCTACTGGCAGGCGGTTCCCGTATCACAACGGTAAGTAATACTTTAAAGTTTGAAAATCATTTTCTTTATTATCTTGGTCAGTTCTCATAACAATTCTGAGATAGGTATTATTATTACCATTATACAGATGAGTAAACTGAGGCAAATGGAGACTAAAGGATGGGCCCAGGGTATCACAATTAGTAAGTGACTCAGCCTACATTTGAATTCAAGTATTTCTGACAACAATTCCAATGCGCTGGAAACTCTGCTACAGGTTTTCTAGTATCAGAGGCAGGACTTGAACCCATGTAATGATACTGAAGAAGAAGGAGGAAATGGAGATAGAGAGGAGTCATTGAAACAAAAAATAAGGGAACAAAGTTCAGCAGAGGCTAAGACAAATAGAACCATTGTTCCCATGATGATAGCTTTAATATGCACTTCCTGTTTTTAAAAAATAAGTGTGTCTGTCCATTGAATTTCACAGTTTCCAATACAAACTTTTTTTTCCAGTTCTTCTTTGTATAGTTGGAGTTTGAGAATGTAGGGAGACAAGTTCATACACTTTTCATACACTTCCTAGCTGTGTGGCTTTCCATTTTTTCAACTACATAAAGAGGGTAATGGTTGCACCAAACTCCAAAGGCAGCTGTGAGAATCAGACATAATAGAAATATGATAAATGCTTAGTTTATTTTATTTTTTAAGTTAAAAAATTATAAGTGGCTTATGTTTGACAGTAACTTCATGCCTGAACATGTCCCTTAATTTCTTGGAGATTCAGTTTTCTTATCTATAAAATGGGGATAATGATGTTTGTTACATGTACCTCATAAGGTTGATATAAAAATCAAATGGAACAAGGAGTTACAGGCATTTTGCCAGAATTGAGCTATCATGTAAATATTATTTCTTTTGAGTCACTGGGGGATGGAGATCGATACAGGAAAGGAAAAGAAAGGAAAGGGAAATAAAAAAAACAAAAACAAAAATAAGGGAAGGGAAAGAAAAAAAACAAAAAGCAGGGAAAGGAAGATGGGAAAGGGAGGGAGGAAGGAAGAAGGGAAAGGGAGGGAGGAAGGAAGAAGGGAAAGGGAGGGAGGAAGGAAGAAGGGAAAGGGAGGGAGGAAGGGAGAAGGGAAAGGGAGGGAGGAAGGAAGAAGGGAAGGGAGGGAGAAGGGAGAAGGGAAAGGGAGGAGAAAGGGAGAAGGGAAAGGGAGGGAGAAGGGAGAAGGGAAAGGGAGGAGAAAGGGAGAAGGGAAAGGGAGGGAGGAAGGGAGAAGGGAAAGGGAGGGAGAAGGGAGAAGGGAAAGGGAGGGAGGAAGGGAGAAGGGAAAGGGAGGGAGGAAGGGAGAAGGGAAAGGGAGGGAGGAAGGGAGAAGGGAAAGGGAGGGAGGAAGGGAGAAGGGAAAGGGAGGGAAGAAGGGAGGAAGAAAGGAAAATAAAAATAAATATATAAAAAGGATCATTTTCCTTAACACCCAGAGCTATCCCAGAATGGAATGCAATGGGGGGGAGAGGAGAGGGAAGGAGAAAGAAATGAGCATTTACTGTGTACCTAAAATATGCCAGGAACAATTCTAAACACTACAAATATTGATCCACACTTTACAAACACTGATCTTCACAACCCAGTGACGTAGGAACTATTATTAGCCCGACTTTACAACTGGGAAAACTGAGGCAGGCGGAGTTAGGCTCCTTGGCCAGGATCACCCAGCCAGGAGGCATCTGAAGCTGGGATTTAACGCGGGACTTCTTGACCGCAGAACTCCGCCCACTGGCCACCTCCCTAGAGAGGGGCAGCTGCTGCGGTCCATCCTGCTCTCTCCCTGCAGGGCTGGTTCAGGGGGGCTTCGAAGGCTTTCTGGGAGATCCCGAATCGTCTCCTGCAGTTTGGATTTTGGACAGTGGGTGTCGCTAGAAGGCCGGTCCTCAGCCCGGCTCGGGGCTCCGGAAGACACCGAAGTCCGGCTTTCCTTCCCAAGATCAGTAGCAGCCCTGTCCCGAGCTGCCGGGGTTTTTTAAGGAGCTGTTTTCCATGGTTTCGGGGTATTTTTAGAAGCATGGAGGGACAGTTGCTATTTTAAAGGGCGCCTAGCTCTGGTTTCCAATGGACGGCTTTATTTGTCTTGAAGCTTTGCCCACTCCTGCCCGGGGGATTTGCTGCCGGTCCCTGCGCAATGTTCCCAATCTGGGGCCCCGGGGAGGACGAGGTCCCGGAGTTTCAGGAGCTTTCATCCGAAAAGGATTCCTGGGGCTCTAGAACCTCGACCAGCGTCCGGAGCTTCCTCCCGGAGGGCAGGGATGGAGGGCAGGGATGGAGGGCAGGGATGGAGGGCAGGGATGGAGGGCAGGGATGGAGGGCAGGGATGGAGGGCAGGGATGGAGGGCAGGGATGGAGGGCAGGGATGGAGGGCAGGGATGGAGCTCTCGCTTTTGTTTGGGTCCTCGGCACTTAGCACAAGGTCTGGCATATAATGAATGCTTAGTTAACGCTTGTTGAGTGACTGGACAAAAATCAACACACTTGACAAAAGGCTCTCCTCCAGTCCCGAAAGTGATCCCGAGCCCGGTCCAGTCTAAGGATATAGCTATATAATCATAATATAATAGTTAATCCCAGGGATTAAATCACAGATTCTCAGAGGCAAGTGTGTCCCCAAGGCCACATATTACTTGACTCGGAGGCTTCCATGATAGCATCCATAAGGACTCATCCATCCTTGGCTAGAAAATCATCCCTGAGAGTTGGGCAGCCATCTCTCCCGAAGTCAATCATAGAATGGTGGAAGAAGAAAAAAATAATGGCATGGAGGACCAATGAGAGACCTGGGAACGCTGGAGAAGACCTAAGGAGGGCATAATGGTCCCTCACCCAGGAAAAGAAGTCCTGTCACATCTTCTTGTCTTCATCTATGCTGCCCATACACTTGCCATCATCCCCATCTCTCCAGCTTGAGAAAGTTAGACTCTATCCAAATGAGGAGAGAGAAAGGGAAACTTAGACTCTATCCAGGGGCCCTCAAACTACGGCTCGGGGCCAGATGCGGCAACTGAGGACTTTTATCCCCCTCCCCCAGGGCTATGAAGTTTCTTTATTTAAAGGCCCACAAAACAAAGTTTTTGCTTTTACTATAGTCCGGCCCTCCAACAGTCTGAGGGACAGTGAACTGGCCCTATTTTAAAAGTTTGAGGACCCCTGCGGGCTATCCAAATGAGAAGAGTGAATGGGGAAAGGGGTGATTTCTGATAGATACCCCCCAAACTAGTCACTTCCCAGGCATTTCCCCATTATATCTTTCTCCTCTCACTTCCAACTCTCTTTTAAGGATTATCTTTACTCATTAGGATTAAGCTTTATAGAGTACAAGTCTTGTTTAATTTGCATTTAAATTCCCAGTGATTAATCCTAGACCCTAGAAAGCATTGACTCATGGAATAGATGCTCTACCTATATCTATCCACCTGTCTCTGAAAAGTGGAGATGAGAAACCAAAGCAGAGAAACCATTCTACTTATGGAAGCAATAATTGTTAGGAATCTCTTTCTTGTTTTCTATTAAACTATTTGGAGTCAGAGGACCTAGGCTTGTTTTCTACCTGAATCATTTATCAGCCATGTGACCCCTAGGCAAGTCACATTCTCAGGTTCCTAATCGATAAAAGGTCAGACCTGGATTAGAGGATGGTTAAGGTTCTTTCCAGCTCTGAGTATGGGAACTATGATGTCGGCCACGTTTGATTTGTTGAGGCAGAAATGAACATTGTTTTTCAGAGGTTCAAAAAGTCGTGAGGTTTTTTGGCAAGTTGGTGAGGTGAGGCTCTCATCAGAAGAGCTAGGCAAAGAACCGCATTATCGAATCTTTGGGCACTTTGATCCAGCAGTGTCTCTAAGGATCTGTATAAAAAAGGGAAAGGACCCACATGTGCAAAAATGTTTGTAGCACCCGTTTTGTGGCTGGAAGTGGAAAACTGAGTTGGAGAATGACTGAATAAGTTGTGGTATATGAATGTGATGGAATATTATTGCTCTGTAAGAAATGATCAGCAGGATGATTTCAGAGAGGCCTAGAAACACTTACAGGAACTGATGCTGAGTGAAATGAGCAGGACCAGGAGATCATTGTACACATCAATAGCAAGATTATATGATGATCAATTCTGATGAACATGGCTCGTTTTAACACTGAGGTGATTCAAACCAGTTCCAATTGTTCAGTGATGAAGAGAGCCAGCTACACTCAGAGAGAGGACTGTGGGAACTGAGTTGTGGACCACAACACAGTATTTTTGCTTTTTAGTTGGTATTTGCTTTTTGTTTTCTTTCTCATTTTTTCTCATTTTGTTCTTATTTTTCTTGTACAGCATGATAATTGTAGAAATAGGTATAGGAAAATTGCACATGTTTAACATAGATGAATTACTTGCCATCTAGGGGAGGGAGTAAGGGGAAGGGAGGGAGAAAAAATTAGAATATAAGATTTTACAAAGGTGAATTTTAAAAACTATTTATGCATATGTTTTGAAAATCAAAAGCTTTAAAAAAATTCTAGTGTTACTTCCTACAAGAAGACCGTCCTGATTTCCCACCACTATCCTTACAACTGAAACAACAACAACAAAGTACATTTATAGAGCATCTAGGTGGTACAGTGGAAAGAGAATTGGGAAGTCAGGAAGACTCGTCTTGAATTCAGCTGCAGTTTCAGATAGTTATTAGCTGTGTGAATCTGGGCAAGTCACTTAATCCTTTTTACCTCAGTTCCTCATCTGTAAAAATGAACTGAAAAAGAAAATGGCAGAACACTCCAACATCTTTGCAAGAACAAAACAAAATCTTTAAATGAAATCACAAAGAATCAGACATGACTAGAAAAAAAATGACTGAATGGAAATTCTCAGGTGCTACTGTTTTCCCTCTAGAAATCACTTTGATTAGATATTCTATTTATGTATGATTTTTCCTTAATAGAAAGTAAGTTGTTTGTGTATTCAGGGACTATTTCATTTCTTTTCCTCCCCTCTGTATCCCTATTAGCACAGTGCTGGGCACATAGTAAGTGCTTATTGATTGATGGCAAAATTGAGACCAAACAGCCTTCTTTGTAGTAGCCAGAAATTGGGAACTGAGTAAATGCCCATCAATTGGAGAATGGCTGAATAAATTGTGGTATATGAATATCATGGAATATTATTGTTTGGTAAGAAATGACCACCAGGATGATTTCAGAAAGATCTAGAGAAACTTACATGAACTCATGCTGAGTAAAATGAGCAGGGCCAGGAGATCATTCTATACTTCAACAACAATACTATATGATGATCAATTCTGATGGACCTGGCCATCTTCAGCAATGAGATGAACCAAATCAGTTCTAATGGAGCAGTAATGAACTGAACCAGCTACGCCCAAAGAAAGAACTCTGGGAGATGACTAAGAACCATTACATTGAATTCCCAATCCCTATATTTTTGCCCACCTGCATTTTTTATTTCCTTCACAGGCTAATTGTACAACGTTTCAGAGTCCGATTCTTTTTGTACATCAAAATAACGGCTTGGACATGTAAACTTATTTTGTATTTAATTTATACTTTAATATATTTAACATGTACTGGTCATCCTGCCATCTAAGGGAGAGGGTGAGGGAAAGGAGGGGAAAAATTGGAACAAAAGTTTTGGCAATTGTCAATGCTGTAAAATTATCCATGCAAATAACTTGTAAATTAAAAGCTATAATAATAAAAAAAAAATTGAGATCAGAGTTTAGCTCTCCCAGGTCCTGTTCAGTTCTTTTTGCTCTTCCAAACTGCTGGCTGTTCATGCATTGAAACCTCCGAAATTGTGGTTCATGTCAGGAAGCTCCTCAGTTTTACAAGTGAAATAAAGCTGTGCTATTTGCACCTAGCAGAGACACATAGTAGAGACTCAATAAATGCTTCTTGAATTGAAGTTTCTAGCACATAAGCTTGCTCTGTTGGAAAACTATGGGTAGATAGTACGATGCTGGAGACCATACAGTATCACTCAATGAGCACTAGATGGAGAATCAAGGAACCTAGGTTGAAATCCTGACTCTGTTTAACTTAAGCCATTTAACTTATCAGTTTCTCCCTCTGTGAAAGAAGGAATTTTGACTAAATGGCCTCTGGGAACTTTTTACAGCTCTAAATCTCTGTAAATAAGCAGACTTAGGTGCAAATCCTGCCTTAGTCACTTGCTAGTTATGCGATCATGATCACCTCACTCACCTTTGCTGAACCCGTTTCCTTTTTGTAGTGATGTTGTTGGACTACATTTCAAAAATCTATCATCCTATGATATTATAAAGAGGGCTAGATTCAAATACTTACTCATGGTCAAAGTCATTTAAATTCTCTGACTTTGTTTCCTTGTCTGGAAAACTAGAACTGGAAGAAGAAGAAAGGGAATACGCATTTATTAAGCACCTACTATATGCCAAATACTGTGCTCTATGCCACACTATATGCTCAGTGTCTTTTGATCCTATGATACTTTCCTCCAATGTAAAATGGGGATAATAAAGGTAAGGCAGATTAAGTGACTTGTTTAGGGTTACACAGCTAGTAAGTGTCTGAGACTAGATTTTAATGCAGATTTTCCTGATTTCACTGTGCCATCTAATTTCTCAGTCTATTTCCTTAGTTTTACAGATAATGCAAATGAATATAAAAAGGCATCTTTTATGGGCCATAACATACTAAAAAGCTATTGGTGTAGGGAACAGAAACAAAAGACATAAATGCAAAGGAAGACTTAGCAATGAATTCCTGAATGAGTAAATTAAAAAACAAATCATTGAAACAATTAATAATTTTGTGAAATAAAATGATGATCCTGTGATACCTTTATTATCCCCATTTTACATTTAAGGAAGGTAAGGCAGACAGATTAAGTGACTTGTACAGGGTCACACAGCTAGTAAGTGTCTGAGATTAGATTTTATTGCAGATCTTCTTGATTCCACTGTGTCACCTAACTTCTCGGTCTAATTCCTCTAATGCAAATGAATATGAAAAGGCAGAAATAATCCATCGTTTATGGACCATAAGATAATAAAAATAGTTATTGGTTTAGGGAGCAGAAACAAAAGACATAAATGCAAAGGAAGACTTAGCAATGAATTCCTAAATAATGAGTAAATTAAAAAACAAATCATTGAAACAATTAATAATTCTGTGAAATAAAATGACAACGATAAAACAATATACCGAAGTCTCTAGAATGAAGCTAAAGCAGTCCTCAGGGGAAAATCATATACCTACAAATATGCACGAATACATGAATAAAATAGAAGAAAGGATTAATGTACTCAAAAAATTGGAAAGCTAAACTAAAAATAAGCGTAAGAGAGATTTTGAATATTATAAGAGAAATACATAAACCAGAAAGCAAAAATAATTGGAAATAAAAAATCATAATAAATAAAGCTAAGAGCTGGATCTTTGAAAAGACTAATAAAATTGATATAACTTTAGCTAATCTTAAAAAAAAAAAACCTGCAGAATCTGGAATTATGCCCAAAAAGTTATCAAACTGTGCATACCCTTTGATCTAGCAGTGTTACTTCTGGGCTTATATCCCAAAGAAATACTAAAGAAAGGAAAGGGACCTGTATGTGCCAAAATGTTTGTGGCAGCCCTGTTTGTAGTGGCCAGAAACTGGAAATTGAATGGATGCCCATCCATTGGAGAATGGCTGGGTAAATTGTGGTATATGAATGTTATGGAATATTATTGTTCTGTAAGAAATGACCAGCAGGATGAATACAGAGAGGGTTGGTGAGACTTACATGAACTGATGCTAAGTGAAATGAGCAGAACCAGGAGCTCATTATATACTTCGACAATGATACTGTTTGAGGATGTATTCTGATGGAAGTGGATTTCTTCGACAAAGAGACCTAATTCAGTTTCAATTGATCAATGATGGACAGAAGCAGCTACACCCAAAGAAAGAACATTGGGAAATGAATATAAACTGCTTGAATTCATGTTTTTCTTCCCGGGTTATTTATACCTTCTGAATCCAATTCTCCCTGTGCAACAAGAAAACTGTTCGGATCTATACACTGCGTTGTATCGAAGATATACTTTAACATGTTTAACATATATAGGACTGCTTGCCATCTAAGGGAGGGGGTGGAGGGAGGAAGGGGAAAAATCAGAACAGCAAGGGATAATGTTGTAAAAAAAAAGAAATTACCCTGGAATGGGCTCTGTCAATAAAGTTATTATAAAAATAATAATAATAATAATAAAAAAATTTTTAAAAAGATTTGGCAATTGTCAATGTTGTAAAATTACCCATGCATATAACTTGTAAACAAAAAGTTATAATAAAAATTTTTAAAAGAATCACCATATATTAAAAATTTTTTTTAAAATAAAGTATGGTCATAAAAAAAACTGCAAAAAATCAAATCTGTAAAAAAAAAAAAAAAAGGCAAATGAATAAAAAGAAATCATAATAAAGCCAAAAGAAATAAAAAGAATTATCAGAACCTATTGTGCAGTTATAGGCTAACCAAACTGATTCAATAAACATTTATTAAGCACCTACAAAGTGCCAAGCAACAAAAAGAGGCAAAAGAGGGTCTTTTGCCCTTGAGAACTTACAATCGGATAAGGGTAAAAGCATGCAAGCAAATATACACAAAGAATACATACAGGGTAAATGGGAAAATAATGAATATCTGGAAGGTGATGGAATTAAGAGGAGTTAGAGAAGGCTTCCTGTATAAAAAGTAGAATTTTAGTTGGAAGGCAAAAAAAAAAAATTTTAAGCACAAGAATGCCTGGCTCCCACAAAGGGAGTGTCTTATTAAAAGAACAGCCTGGAGGCCACTTTTACTATATCTGTCGAAGAGTTTGCGTCAGGAATTAGGTGTATTAAGTCTTGAAAGTTAAGACTGGCAGCTCTAGAAGGGCTTTGGATGCCAAGTAGAACATTTTACCTTTGCTTCCGGAGGCAATAGGGAGCAACTGGAGTTTATCGAGTAGGGAGGTGATGGGCTCATATGTGAGTTTTAGGAAGACTAGAGAATGGATTGGAGTAGGGAGAGTTGAAGCAGACTGGAGCCCCTCTCCATCTCCCTCCCAACAGCTTTTGCTTGGGACTGATCCAAAGAAAGCTTCCACTAAGTTAGGGCCTGTAGTTGTTTGTCCATCCTTCTTGAAGATGACCAGGACATCAGGGAGGTGATGTTATGACATGCAAGTAAATTGGATTTAAGTGAGAAAGGGCTTACAAAGTCACCTGCCTTATCCTCTCCTCCAGAGCCGAGTGAGTCCAAGGGCCAGCTATAGATCAGGAGGACTAGAGCTGGCTCTGTAGTCAGTGGGAGATGTTGGTCTTTGATTGGCCATTAACAGTCTCTTAGCCAAGCCTCCGTTGGTCATTGGTTTGATCTCTGACTGACTCAGAGTGCTGGTAAATAGCCTTTTTTTCTATTTCAATCAGAAACTCTGAAGGTCTCCCCCTCCCATATTGGACTTTTTTTTTTTTTTGACTAGTTAAAAGAGGTCATTCTTTGCTTCAAATCTTAGTTTTAATCACTGAGTGGGTGCTGGCTCAGTAAAACTGACCTGTTAAAGACCAGCTTATAGATGGAGCTTTTAAGAGATGTTACAAAGATTATTTCCACAGGACAGAGAGGGATACACCTTCAACACATAAAATATTCTGACTGTCAGAAGACCATATAGAGATCTTAAATAACCTGATTTACTAGCCTAAAAGGAACTACCAAAGTGGGGTTGGAGGAACCCTCTGGATCTTCATGGAATCGCAGGAGAATTCTATAAAATTCAGTTTTATAGATAAAGAAATTGAGGTGACTTCTTAAGTCATAGAGATAGAATTTGAATCCCAGTTCTGTCATTTACTAAGTGGAAGTCATGACCTCTAAGGCCCCTGTCAGCAGTAAATCTATGTTTCTCTGATCATCCAACTTCAAATGCAACCTTTTGGTCCATGATCTCATTTTATCCTCACAGTATTTCTAAGAAGAGAATGCTTTACCATCTTTAAAAGTGACATGTTATATATTGGATTACTTGCCATCTAGGGGAGGAGGTTGGGGAAATAAGGGGGAAATTTGGGACACATGGTTTTGCAGGGATCAATGTTAAGAAATTATCCATGCATAGGTTTTGAAAATAAAAGACTTTAATTAGAGAGAGAGAGAGAAATTTTTAAAAATAAAAATAAATAAAAGTGACATTAATGTGAGTTCTAAAACATCGTACATGCACAGTGGGTGGAAAGTTGTCCTTAAAATGAGTAAATCCTGGATTAAAATCCTGGTTCTGACATACTATGTCATCTAACCTCTCAGGAAAATCCTCCAAAACACAAGTTCCAGCGGTGTTATTCTATATTGATAGTGTCCTCCCTGGGTTTCACACTAAGGAGATCAAGAATCTAGTCCCTAACTAAGTCTCTGAGGCTTCTCTATTGATGGAACCCTCAAGACTTTGAATAATTAACTCCCTTTTCTTTATGCAAATGCACGCCCTAGAGATGCACACACAAAAACACAAACAAACTAAAGCACACTTAATGCACTTTTCCCCCCACCTTTGTCTTGTGGTTAAGGGTAATATTTCCAGTAACCAAACCTCGCTCACAACCACAGACCCTGGGCTGGAAGCTCTTGCTATAAGTAGAAGTCACACTTGGTGAGAATGCTTTCACACTTACCAGAAGCAGCCCTTGTGCAGGGGAGCCCTGTGTACCCCCAGTGCAGGTTTCCCTTGACATCTCTTGAGCGATCTGCTGACCTACAGAAGCAGTAAGAATCTAAGGGACCATTTTAATGGTCTCTCATCTTACCACTGGTTGTTTGTAGAAAGCTGATCTCTGAGCCAAGAAGTCCTGTGTTCAGATCTTACACATACCAGCTGTGTATCTAGAGCCAAACTCACCCTCTCAGGGCTCTAGAAAATCATTTAAAACAATAAATGACAAAAAACATGCTGATCAGCATTGGTAGAAAGGAATGTTCTCAGCCGAGAGTTCTCTGCAGGAATGAAATCCTTACTCTGAAATTTTACCCTAAAATCTTGGGAGCTGGCTACCTTCTATTTGGAAAGAGCAAAGTGAATTAATAGATGTAAAATGCTTTTCAATTGTTAAAGTAAGGAAGGGGGAGAGTAAGGAGAATATGTCAGGCACTGTGCTATGGGCTTTATATTATCCCATGTGATCTCCACAACAGCTCTCTGAGGTAGATTGTTCTTTTTTATTTTTATTTTTGCAGTTAAGGAAACAAGAGGCAAATAAAAATTAAGTTGCCCAGAGTCACACAACTAGTAGGTGTTTGAAGAAATAAAATTTCCCCGAGTCTAGGCCCAGCCAGGGCTCTATCCACTACACCATTTTAGCTATTTGTATTATTATTTTGTGAAAAAACAAGGTAAAAAGGTTTGGAAAAACCCACCAAAATACAGCCTAGTAAGCACCCATTTTCACACTTGTTAAAATAGGAGCGGGAAAAGGAATGTTTTGGTTCAACATGATATGAAAGCTCAAACCTTCGACGGGAAACTGGGAGGCTTGCTATGCCTACTATGAACTAAATGTGAGATTTTAGGCAAATCACTTTGCCTCTATAGAATTATATTTCCTTTTTTGTAGTGTTTTCTAGCTAAATGGTCTCTGACTTTCCCTCCAGCAGTCACACCCATTTTGTGATTCTGTGAACTGAAAAATTCTATACCCAGAATGATTGTTTCAAATAACTTGCTTTTTTTCTTTAGTATTTTATTTTTCCCCAGTTACATGTAAAAATAATTTTAATGTTAATTTTTAAAACTGAGTTCTAAATTCTCTCCCTTTCTCTTTCCCCACCCCTTCTAATTGAGAATGCAAGTGATTTAACATTAGGTTATACATGTGTAGTCATGCAAAACATTTCCATAATAGTCATGTTGTAAAAGAAAAAAGAAAAAAAATCAAGAAAAGTAAAGTTTCAGAAAGTATGCTTCAATCTGCATTCAGACACCTGTATATGTATATGTATATGTGTAGCATTTTTCATCATAATTCCTTCGGAATTGTTTTGGACAGATCATTGTTAGATCATTCATAGCTGATTATATTACAATATTGCCATTACTTTGTATTACGTACACTTTGCATCAGCTCATGGAAGTCTTTCCAAGTTTTTCTGAGGGCATCCTACTCATCATTTCTTATAATACAATATATTCCATCATCATCACAAACCACAATTTATTCAGCTATTTCCCAGTTGGTCGACACCCCCTCAATTTCCAATTCATTGCCCTTCAAAAAACTTTCAATAATTGTTTTTAGCATTAAAATGATACTAGGCACAATTTAATCACTGATGACACAAGGAGAACCCTTGGACCACTACTTAGTAGACTGCTAAGCATGATAAAAAATGTCTTTCTATAAAAAAGAAATAGGATGGATAGATAGATAAATATAAAGATGATACTACAATATTTCAATACAATTGATTTGCTTTTTTGCTTTTTAATCCTCTGTATTTTTAAGATTTGGAAGACCTCCTTCTGAGAAGGAATCTGGAGACTTCTCCAGACAGTGCCAAAGGAGTTCATTTTAAAAGGGTTAGATGTATTGGTCAACCTGCCATCTGGGGGAGGGGGTGGGAGGAAAGAGGGGAAAAGTTGGAACAAAAGCTTTTGCAATTGTCAATGCTGAAAAATTACCCATGCATATATTTTGTAAATAAAAAGCAAAAAGAAAAAATAATAATAAAAAGGGTTAGGAATCCCTGCCAGAGAACTTCACTGCTGAGAGAGGCCTTAGGGCATAGAATGTCACAGCTGGAAGGAACCTTAGAAGAGAGAGTATCAAAACTGGGAGATCCCTTATAATTTAAAATGTCACAGTTGGGACGACCCTTAGAGCAGACTATTTCAGAGCTGGTGGGGTATTATAACAGAGCATGTGAGGACTGAAATGATCTTTGAAATACCGAATGTCAGAGCTGGGAAGGGCCTTAGGGACCTAAATAATTTCAAGTTATTCTAATGTCAGGATTTACAAGACACTCCTACCTTCAAATCTCCAAGTGCTTTTATAAGCAATGTTTTAGTCATTAAGCCTCATGATATGTCTAAAATGTAGCCAAATTGGGAAATGACAATAAAAATACTCAGCCCAGTCCTTTCCACAAAATCCAAGGACAGGGGCTGAAACCATGACTTCTCTCCAGTCCCTCGGCAGAATTTGAGCTTGGGAAGGGTCCTTACCGGCTATTCAGTCCAACTCATTTGGGGATTTAATCCCAGTTCTGGTACTTGTTACACTTGTTTATGACCCTGGATAAGTAATTTACCTTGTTTCTTCCTCTGTAAACTGAGGGAGCTGGACCCCATCCTCCAACCAATTTTTTTCCCTCAGCTCTAAACCTATGACACTAATGTACAATTAAAATGACTAAATTCACAGCTCTCCGAGGCAATAACTAAAGTTTTTGGTGAATTACAGACAAGAACAGCACCCCACATCTCCCCAGAACTTTTCTGAGTTGGTCTGAACCTGGAATGGAGCTACCTGGAGTAAATATGGATTATTAGTTTTTTAAAAAAATAGGAAAAAATAATAGATAGTAAATATGGAACATTAGATTGAATTTGTTTGTATCCAGATAAAGCACTTCAGGTTGGTCTCTCAGCTGCGTGCACTGGAGGTAAAGTCCTGGCTAATAGCTGGCAAGACATTGCTGTACTGAGAAAGGGCAGGACTGGTTAAGAACATGACTAAGAGATTCTGGGAGAAATGAACCCGCAGGCTGCATTTTCCTGGACCGGCTGAGCCAGGTGATGGCCCCACTGGGCTTGAAAGCCAAACCAGTCGCCTCCAGATGATTCACAATCAAGCTGGCTAGAGTGAGACTAGAGTTTCAAACAGGTAAGATGCTCCAGGTTCAAAAGCATGTGTGTAAGAGGGAGTCCATGGGCCGATCCCCAAAAGTGCATACGTTTAGAGTTTCAGGACTTCAGAAGAGAAAAACTTAACTTTAACAAATACATTACCTACCTTCTCTCCAAGATTACTTCCCCCTTGCTTGTGTTTTGTATTGTACCGTATATTTTATAGCTTGCATGTGTCTGACTATTTACATGTTGTCTTCCTTATTAAAATGTGAGCTCCCTGAGAGCTCAGGGACTGGTTTGGGACAAGAAACACACAGAAGACCATAATTTGAAATAACACTGCAAAGTGAAAGGCAGGCGAGTCAGCGCCATGAAAATTTTAATGGCCCACTTTAAAGAATCATGAGAGCATGGAGATGGTTTTTTACCTTTTTATGCTTTGTCGCTTAGCGCAGGACTTATTGGGGAGTAAGTATCTAATAAATTTTTGTTGACTTACTCTGCCAGCCAAAGTTCCAGGAGGTGAGGAAACCCTACCCTCAAAGAGATTACATTTTATTAGAGAAAATGACATGGACACTGATCATAAAATCATAAATTTACCCTGGAAAGGAACTTAGAAGCCACGTACTTCAACCCTAAGAAGACTGAGGCAGAGAGAGGTTAAGTGAAGTGACCACTGGGTCTAGAGTCAGGAAGACCTGAGTTCAAATATGATCTCAGATATTTATTAACTACATGACTCTGAATAAATCACTTTCTTCAATTTCCTCATCTGTAAAATGGGGGTCATAATAGCATCTCCCTCTAATATTGTAATAGTATCACATGGAATTCTATGAGTGCCTGACATACAGCAAGGATTGAATATATGTCGAACATACAGTAAGTATTGGATATTTGTGTAAAATACATACATATTGTATATTTAATACTATATGTATACTATATTTAATAGATCATATGATATAATAGATATATGTTATATATGCATTTTGAAGACAGCAAGAGATTCTATGAGTACCTGACATGAGTATGAATAGATATTGAACATATGGTAAGTACTGAATTTATGTATGGAATATATATATATTAGATATTTAATACTATATGTATACTATATTTAATATATTATATGTTGTATTTGATATAATTTATTATAATAATATATTTAATATATGATAAATATACCATATTGTAGATAGATATTCACATCTATTCCTTCATGAGATAGAGGTGAAGAGGGAGTGCATTCTAGGCAGGAAAAACCAATTCCTCAAAGCCATGGAGGGGGAAGATGGATTATCCAGGAATAGCTAAGAGACACACAGAAGACCGTGATTGAAATAAGGCTGCAAAGTGAAAGGCAGGCAGATCAGGTCCATAAAGACTTTAATGGCCAACGTTAGAGAATCATTCCTACAACAATGGAACTGAAGAGTCTGACAAGTGAGGGGCAAACACCCCAAAAGACAAACCAGTGAGATGCTAACGTTACTAAGCCTTAGGTGCACTGTTTCCAATGGCAGTGAAGGAGACTGATGTTGCAAATGCTGATTTAGGAAGCAGAGAGGGCCAGGAAAATAAGCCGGCGTTAGCTGCAACTTGACTTCATGTTGCATTGCGAATGAAAATATTAAGACTGGCAATACCAAGGGACCCACTGAATGACCATCCTGCTTTGGGGGGCTAGTGATGTTCTCTGAGTCAATAGGAGTGATTCACTTAATGTAAACTGGGCAACGTTCCAGACGGGGTCTGTCACCAGAGGGCCAGCTGGAGGAATCCCATCCTCCACACCCAGACGTTGCTATCAGGCTTCTTAAGCATGAAGGGAAATCTCCAGGACATCTAGCCCAAGGGAAGGCCAAGAGAAACCATTCTTTTATTCAGCCAGAACTCATTTGGCCCCCACTAGGTGCTTGAGACTCCTACCCGTTCAGCAGAATGTAGGAAGCTCTCTGAGGAGAGGGATTACTGTGTTTATTGTTTTGTAACCTTAGACAGGCAGTGTTGTAGAATGGATAGTGAGCTGGTGTCGGAGACCAGAAGATCTGGATTCAGGTTCTGCCTGATAAATACTGTCTGTGTGACGTGTCAAATCACTTAACCTCTCAATAATCTAGGCCTTTTTTTTTTCTTTTTTTCTTTTAATAGCTATTTCCCCCCAAAATACATGTGAAAATAGGTTTTTAATATTCACCTTGGCAAAACCTTGTGTTTCAATTTTTTCTCCCTGTTTCCGTCCCCCAAACAGCAAGCAATAAAGACAGGTTAAGCATGTGCGATTCTTCTAAACAAGTTTCCATATTTGTCATGCTGCACCAAAAAAAAAAAAAAAAAATCAGATCAGGGGGCAAAAGCACAAGAAAGGAAAAAACAAGCAAATAAAAAACAACAGCAAGAAAAAAGGTAAAAAAACCAAACAAACAACAAAAAACTATGTTTTGATTCACATTCAGTCTCCATCATTCTCTCTCTGGACGTGGATGGCACCTTCCATCCCAAGTCTACTGGAATTTTAGGCAACTTTCTAATACCATAAATTGCAATGATTTGATTTGCACTGATGTGGTTGCCTCATCTTCGCTTTATATCATTGGAATCCCAAATTCAACCTTTTAATCCCCAAATCTGGGCATCCTGGGAGATACACAGACAATTCTCCCTAGATAAATATTTTTAATATTTTTCTAAGTAGATGCAGGATAAATGAAAATAAATGCATATAAAATATAAAATAATAATATATAATAAACAAATGAATAAACAAAAATTAAGCAAGTAAGTAATAAGGGAAGAAGAGCATTAATAATTGAAGAGGGGCTCAAAGGGTGAGGAACACCTCTAGGAAGGTGATTCCTGAGTGGGGACTTAAAAGAAGAAAGTGATCCTATTCTATTCTATTCAATAAATAATCCCAGAAGCATTTATAAAGTGCCTCCCACGTGCCAGGCCCTGTGCTAAATGCTCAGGGATAAAAAAGAAGTGAAAGCCAGTCCCTCAGGGATTTTATAATCTAATGGGGAAAGTAACCAGTGAATCTATATAGAAGTAAGCTATGCAGACTACATAGGAAATCATTAATGGAGGGAAGCACCAGAAGTTAGGCGAGTCAGGGAAGGTTTCTTGTAGGAGGTAGAATATTAGCTGGGACTTTAAAAAAAAGCCAAAGAGATCAGTAATTGGAGCAGAGGAGGGAGAGAGTTCCAGAGGCAGAAAGAATACCTGGAGCTGAGGACATCTTGTTCATGGACCAGCCAGGAGGCCAGTGTTGCTGGAGGTGAGGAAGGCGAATATTCCAGCAGGGAAACGGTTCAAAGACCCTGAGACAGGAAATGAAGTGCCCAGTGTGAGGAGCAGAGAGGACCGTTCTGAGTGTAGAGTGCAGGAAGGGAACTTATGTATAACGGGCCTGAAAAGAAATTGTGGTCAAGCTATAAAAAACGTTCAAAAGTCAAACAGAGGAGTTTGTGTTTCATCTTAAGTGTTTGTAAGTTTGTGTTTTATCTTATTTATCTTATCTCAACAAACTGGGGGTTTTGAGCAGGGGAGTGACCTCGGAGATCTGCACAAAAATAAATCCCTTTGGTTGCCATGTAGAGAGAGTGCTGGCTTGGGAGAGATCTGAGGCAACCGGACCGATGACTACATGGCAATAGCCTAGGTAAGAATTGATGGAGGCCTTTCTCAGGCCTTCATGAGAATCCCAGAATCATAGGTTGTCTATTTTAGAAGGAATCAAAGAAGTCATCAAGCTATCTAGCCATAGGTCCAGGGTTTAAATCCCATTGTGGCCACTAATGTTAGGGGAGTCATTTCGCCTCTCTGTGCCACAATTTCCTCCTCTGTAAAATGGGAGGATTGGAGTAGAAGAGGGGGTTTTAACTGGATTTTGGGGGGGGTGTTTTTTTTTAAGTTTTGAATCTGTTGAGCAATTTGTCAAAGAGAGTATCTCCTAATACTTACACAAATGTGTTTAAGTATATGATTTAAAGTACATAGAATCACACAAACCAAGTTCATAGGTTCCTGGTTAAGAACTCTTAGCTGTAATTGGCCAATGACTCTAAGTCAATAACCCAATGACCTCTGCCGGGATCCCTTTTTTCACCATCCTAATAGATGATCCCTTCTTGATTACCTGAGATCCTATGAGACTTAAATGAGAGGTGAATGATCGCACAGTGTCTCCACCAGCAGGCACTCCACCAATGGTCCCCCACCCAGTATGCCCCGGAAAACCTTTCATTTTTCATGAGATCTTAGGTCCTCCAATGCCTAACTGCTACATGTATCCCTACACCCAATCCCCAACAAGAGATCATCCATTTATGAATTTGTTCTCATTGTGGAAACTCTCCTTAACGTGTCTCAGTTTGATTTCCTGCCTCAGTGGGTGGAATATTTTGGCTTGGTTTTGCTTGAATGGGTGATTTCAAGATAATATTGGCTCAAGAGCTAGAAGAGATATTAAAGTCATTGAATCTAACCCGTTTTACAGACAAGAAAACTGAGACTCAGAGATATTAATGGCTTGTCCATTCACACAGGGAACTCCTTGAAAGAAAACACCTTTTACCAATGCAGATCAGTGCCAGTTTAGCATTCTATTGTCTTAATAAGTTGCTTGAAGCACTGAGTAGTTCAGATCATACAGGCAGTCTTTCTCAAGGTAGGACATGCATCCGGGTTTTTCCAAGCTCAGGGTCTCTCACTATCCATTAAACCATTCTATTTCTCTGAAGGGAGAAAGAATTGACCAAAAATAATAGAACCTTCCTTTGATGATGTCTTCATAGACTCCTAACTTGATGTTCTACTACTGGTAGTCTTTCCTGCTCTCCCTAATTGGTTTTCTTTCTCCTCAACGTATCTTCTCTGAATTTACTATTAGAATTGCTCAGTAGGATGCTAGGCCCTTGAATTTTGCCTGTGTTCCTGAAGACTAACACTGATTTGCTCACTCATTCACCAACACTAAGAGAGTTTCCTCACCTGGGATTTCCCTGTACCAAGATGACAGGTCCAGAGTCTATCACCTTGAGCCCAAACACGGGCCTTCCCAGTAGTCCTTGCTTAATAAATGCCTGATGGATTGGAATGCTGAAGGTCACCCAGGAATAGGATTTAAATCCAGGCTCTCTTTCTTGGCTGGACCTACCTCGCTCCTCCCTTGTTTACTTCTTTCCTCCTTCTCCCTGGAAGCAGCAGCCTCCCACCTTAGTCCCACAAGGCTTCCCACACCCTCTCCCCAGCTGGCAACTCTACAATGGGCTCGGTTGTTCAACAAAGGAAATCTCAGCCTCTGACACTTGTTTTCTTGGCTGATCGAGGGCTTTCTGGGGGGAAAATGAATGGCAGCCACTTTCTGCATATAGTAAGGAAGAATCCTCCCAGCCAAGGGATGAGAAAGCTCACTCCCTCACTGAATCAAGGTCGCGCTCGGGCGTTATTCTGACTCTCTGCCGTTAGGCTTGCCATAGGTTTCGATTCTCTCCCACCTGGACTCCCAGCTCATTACTGTAATACACTGATGACTTGTAATCGCTCATCTCATCAAAATCCCTCCAGAGGGATCCCTGAGCACTTACCCCTGGCCATAATAAGCATCCTGAAATCAACACTAAAAGCCCTTTGTCTGCTCTGCAGAGAGAGGAAAATGCTGATCAAGCAGGAATCTTGCCACGAATGAGATTGATGAGTGAGTGGCAAGTTCCTGGAGGGCACCATGCCCACTTGCCATGGAGTGCCCGGTTTGCCCAAAGTCACCGAAAAACCCCAAGCCTGTCCTTGGCAAGGCTACCAGTAGAGTTCAATTCAATTCAATTTAACCCATATTTACTGAGACCTGATTCCTTGCCAGGCTCTGTGCCAAGCAGTGGGCTTCTCCACAAGAGCAAGATGGTCTCCTCCTTCCATGTGCATTTATTTATAAATGAAGATGGCACCTCAAAGACCAGCGTCCCTTTCTTTTTACAGATGAGAAACTGAGGTCTAAAAAGTTAAAGTGATTTTACCTCAACTCCCATAGATAAAAAGCATATCGGAGGATGGATTTGAACCAAGGGCCTCTAACTCTTGAGTCAATGCTTTTTGCTTTTGCTTTATCTATCTGCAAACCAAGCCACCGTCCCTATTCTTCTTCTCCCTCCTGCTTTCCCTTTCTGTGTTCTCTCCCTTCTTCCCTCCTACCCATTATAATGTAAGTTCTTTGAGGGCAGGGCCCATCTTGTTTCCTTTTAGATCTATCCCGGGCTCTTAGTACAGTGCCTGGCACACAGTTAGTGTCTAATAAACGTTCTACGGATCTATCCATCTAACTTGCTGTCTTCTTCGAGGGAATATCCAATCAGAGTGAAAGGAATTTTATAACATACTCTCAACCTCTTCAAATCATCTTGTACAGATTATTTCCCCAACAGAATGTGAACTCCTGGAAGTCAAGACCTATTTTGAATTTGTCTTTGGATTCCTAGAACCTAACATTGTAGGTGCTCAATAAAAGCTTGTTGGATTAAATTGGGCTAATCTGATTGTTTTTTCCCTGATGTGATAACTAGGTTTCTTTCAGTCTTGATCATGGAAAGCATAGCTGATGCTATACATGGCAGGAATCAATATTATCAGGAATCCCTTGTGTCTTTCACAGCTTCCAGATGAGTGATTTTACCTCCCAAGGCTCAGTTTCCTCATCTGTAAAAACGGAAGTTTTCCATGGTATAAAAATTACCTGCTAAATAGGAGTATTATGTGCAGTAAAATTAGCCTGGAGTAAAAATCATCTGTAAAAATGGGAGCATGACTTTGTAGAATTAATTCTATGAGGCTGATGTAAGGGTCATGGAAGATCATTATAAAAATATTATTATTTTTGTTTTTATATCACCATCATTTATAAATTCTATTCCACTCTTCCAGCTTTCCCTCATAATAAAGAGTTAAAAAAAAAAAGAAAAAAGAAAAAAATGAGGAAACCCCACCCCCAACATATCTATGGATTATGATGTTATTTGCCACAAGAAGATGATGACTGACAAACAAAGTCATAAAAGCCTAATAAATGTCAGTTATGGAGGAGACTCAAAAGAGGAAGTATTTTTCAGGGTACACAAGATGATTTTCAGGAGAGCTGATGAGCTGGAAAGCTCAGAGGCCTGACCAAGTCTTGCTAATGGGCAAAGAATTTAAACATATCTCCAGCTTCTGAATTAAAAAGAGTCATTCTGGCCCACAGGCCTACACTTAGTGGCCAGGAGGCCCGCAAAAGAAAGCACGGACCTATTTAAGTTTAATACGAGGCCTCTGCCTTTTACTTTGGAGGTTTTAAAGCAATCACTGAAATCTCTCTGCTGCACAAGATTTTGACTTCAGAGGCTCCTGTTCTGCTCCTAAAGACTCTTAGGTGTGTTATAGCCTTGAGCCAAAGAAAGGGTTTGATGTGGACAGGAGGTGCTCTTAGGGTCTCAGATGACCTCTGTCAATGAAAAATGGGTTGTTGTTATTTTTCCTGCAAAGGAAATTAAAAATAAAGTTCTAGAATTTAGAATAGAGATCATTTGTATCATTCATTTTTATAGATAAAGAAATAAAAGCTCAGAGAAGAAAGGGGGGCTTTCTCAAGGTCACACAGTTAACCAAAGCAAGGTCAAGATTTAGACTGAAGCCCTCTGATGCTTCCCATCATACCATGCTGCCTCTTGTCACTGGCACTCCTGGAAATGATGCTGAAATGCCCCTAACCATCAGTTTGACTCTCTAATTTTAAGCCTCGATTTAATAAGAGACTTTGTACAGCTTGGCTTTTATGATTTAAATGGACTTTCAAATTGGGCTTTAACCATATGATCTAACAAAATGGGCAAACCTCAGACTGGAGAGACAAAGAAGAAAAGCCCTGGAAGTTGTAATTAAAATTCTCCCTTTTATCCCAAGCCTCTTAAGGCAATTACCATCAACTTAAAATGCTCTGATTTTTATACCCCAACCTCAAAATGTTGGAAAGAAAAGCAAATGCGACTAGAAGAGCAAGAGTGCTAGACATGAATGCTCTACAGTATGGTTGAAAAATCTCCAGGTCTTCTGGAAATAATCTCAAGAAATACACAGTAACAATAACTGACATTTATGTCGCAATTAAAAGATTTCAGAGCACTTTACAGCAACCCAGTGAGGGAGTACTGATCAGTTAAAAACTGACCTGTTTTATAGAAAATCTTCCTTCCCATGTCCTCAGCCCTTTAGGTTTGAAATAACCTTAGCATGAGGTGGTAGAGTGGGAAGAGTACTGGATATAGCATCACAAGACTTGCGTTCAAATCCTGGCTCTTTCCCTTTCTGCATACAACTACTTACTAGTTCATTTCTCTGGGCTCCGTTTCCTCATGGGTAAGATGAAAGGGGATCGTCTCTTAGTTTCCTGCAAACACTAAATCTGTGATCATAGAGTCTATCACTTCATCTGAGGAAAAGCTAAGATGAAATAGAGGCAATTGGATGGTACAGGGGATAGAGTGGGGACTAGTGTCAGGAAAACGCATCTTCATGTATTTAAATCTACCCTCAGACACTTTACTGGCTGTGTGATTACTTAACTCTGCCTTATTTTCCTCATCTGTAAAATGGGCTGGAGAAGTCAGTGGCAAATATCTTTGTTGAGAAAACCCCAAATGGGGTTTCAAAAAGTACAACCCATTTGGACTACAATAAGAAGACTAAGTGATACTCCCTTGGTACTATCTATCAAACTCCGCCTCTGATTCTATTTTACATATTCTTTTCCTATTTATATAGAATGTCTATATAATTAGAATGGAAGCTTTCTGAGGGCAGAACCTCTTTTACCTTTATTTTTGTGGTCCAGTGCTTAGAATGGTACCTGACTGCTTAAGAAGTGTTTGTGGATCAGTTGTTCTTATCTGCTCCATCCAGTTAATATTTTCCCCATCCTATTCCCAAAATTTCTTTGTATATACTTCATACCCACAAATTATTTTTAAAAATTTACATAGGGATGGGAAGACTATGAATAAGAGTGGGAGAAACAGCGTGACATAGAGAATGAACAAATAGCCTCCAAACCAAGGAGATCCGGGTTCGGGTTTAGCATCCGCTTCTTTCTAGATGGGGGCTTTTGCAGATCATTTAACCCCTTTGACCTGCACCCAATCCTAGACTATACAAGAGTAGATACTGACCAGTATTACTAGAAAAAGTTCCCTCATGGAGACTTCTCCAAATCAATGAAATCACAGTTCTGCCTTAATCTTATTTTTATTGACAACTCCACTAATGGTAGTTAATACTTAGGTAGCTCCCACTATGCGCCAGACACTGTGCTAAGTGCTTTTTACAAATGCTAACTCATTTGATCCTCATAACAACTCTGCTAGTATTATGCTCAGCTGAGGAAGAAGGATGACTGTGCACTCAATGCAGCATCCGAAGCCGAGACGCAACAAAGTATGGATCCGTTCTCTGCTGCTTGTGCTCATTTTGGTCTAACGATTAACTCTATTAGCCAGCACCTCACCCTCCGTATGTGGAACCATCAGTTACAGCAGAGGGTGAAGTTCTGAGCACTGTGGACAAGTTCTCTTACCTTGGCAGTACATTTTCCAGGGATGGCCACATTGATAATTGATAATGATAATGATAATTGTCAATAAAAATAAGATTAAGGCAGAACTGTGATTTCATTGATTTGGAGAAGTCTCCATGAGGGAACTTTTTCTAGTAATACTGGTCAGTATCTACTCTTGTAAAGTATAGTCTAGGATTGGGTGTAGATTAAAGGGGTTAAATGATCTACAAAATGATAATTGGCACTCACTTTGCCAGAGCTAGCTCAGTGTCAGGGAGGCTCCAAGGGAAAGTGTGGGAGAGGAGAGGGATTAGAGCCATTGTGCTGATCTCCTTGTTGTGTGTCTGTGAAATCTGGACAGTTCTATGGCAGGAAACTGGATCACTTTTATGAGAATTGCCTGGGAAGATTCTGAAGATTCCCTGGCAGGAGAAGGGACCAGACCCTGAGGTCCTTTCTTGAACTAAACTGCCAAGTGCTCCCACTCTATTACAGAGAACACAGCTCCATTGGGCTGGCCACGTTGTTCAAATGCTAAATGTACGTTTGCCAAAAAAAAAAAAAAAAAAACATGGAGAATTCACACATGGCGAGCACTCAGAAAAATTGAAACAAGGATGTTCTCTTAAGAACTCTGGAACTGATTGCGTGACATGGGAGACGCTGGCACAGGACCGCCCAGAATGGCGAGCCCTCCTCAGAGAAGGTGCCGTGCTTTTTGAGTAAAGTAAAATTGAATTACCCAAAGGAAATGGGGGATATGCAAAATTGGAGAAGTCCCCCAGCGTTCACAGGGACAATGTTCACAGCAGAGTCTCTGGGCTGATCAGCCACGGTCGGACACACAGAAACTCGATTCTAACATAGTGAGGTCATTTTGGTCCTCTTGGATGAGGAAAGACAACAACCCACCAACAGATGAGGAAACTGAGGTAGACAGCGGTAAAGTGATTTGCCCAGAGTCTTACATCTAATGTCTGAGACCAATTTTGAACTTCCTGATGACAGGCCCTAGCTTTATCCATTGTACCACCTAGCTTTTATTTTTACATCATAAATATATTTCTTTCTCCTAGCCCCCCACTTAAAAAATTATCCCTTATAAGAAAATTCAAGGTTAAAGGGGGAAAGGTGAGGGGCAGGCCTGGAAAAAAAAAAACCAACTAAAGCAGCAACTCTTCTGAGGGTGTACAATATTCTATATCCATAAGTCACCACCTCCATGAAGGAGGGAATCATAATATTCCATAGATTTTGAGCTGGACCAGAGCAGGGGAGCTGTAGAGGCCTTCTGATTTAACCAGCTCAGTTTATAAATTAGGAAACTGAGGTTGAAAGAGATTATGTGACATACTCAAGGTCACAGATACAGAGGGGGAGAATGCATTGTGGCTCAAGGATGGGGAGGGTCTTTGAATGTCAGCACCAGGAATTTATAGTTCATAGAAGGTAGTGGAGAGCCACATAAGGCTGGGTGGCAAAGAAGGGACTTGATCAGAAGAGTATATTAGCAAGATAATTTGGGCAGTTGTGTAATGGATGGGAGATGGGAAGACAAAGGCTGAAAAATTCAACAAGAAGAGCTAGAAGCCCTAATGGATGTCAGCACTGGGTTTAGAGAGGAAGAAATAGAGGAAAGGGTAGAGAGATAGAATTGACAGGACTTTGAAAATGATAGGATCAACCCATTAATCCCATTTATTAACTTTTAGCACCGTGCTAAGATCTCTGGGACAAGAACATGATTATAAGCCAAGAGACTGGTAGGAAACTGTGGCATCTGAGTGGTTGACTGGGGCAAAGCTGAGGGACAAGATGAGTTCAATTTTGGAGACAGGATGAGCCATTTGGAGGTAAATCAAGACAAGCCAGCAAGCGTTTTTAAAGAAATGTTGAATTAAAATCAAATAGTAATATCATGTATATTATTAATATAATTAAAATAATTTACAATCATATGATAGATGTCTATTATTAATTATTAATAATATCACAATATATTTTATATAAACAAATACATAATCATCACTATTATAAATATTGTATTACATTAATCTTATATTATTGTTATATTAATAATTATGTTGATATTATCTAAGTATTTTGTGGGTATTTCTTATAACAATATTATAAATAGCATCATTAATATATAAAACTAATGCTTGATTAATAAGTAATCATTTACTGTATGTTAGATACTGTGCTAAGAGCTTGGAATACAAAGAAAGGTGAACATGATCCAGGTAGGAAATGATAAGATCCTACATGATGGCAGTCATAAAGTCAGAGGACAGAGGTAAGAAGATGGGAGAGATTTTATGAAGATGGAATTTACAGATCTTGGCAACAGATAGACTATAAGTGGTGGGAGAGACTAGAGTTGCAAAATGATACCCAAGTTGGGAGCCTGGGAGCATGGGTACAGGATGGTAACCTTTACTGGGAAGTTGGGATGATGAGAGGGTTTGAAAGTAGAAGAGTCCAGTTTGGGACATAGTAAGTTTAAGATTTCTATAGGATATCAAGTATAAGATGTCTAAGAGGCAATTTGAGGTGCAAGACTGGAGGCGAGGACAGAGGTTAGGGCTGGATAAATCAGTCTGAGAATCATCAGAAGAAAGCTCTCTAGAAGCCAAAAAGATCCCAAAACCAAAAAGTGTAGAGGAGAAAGAGAGGAGAGCCCCAAGAGAGGACCTTTGCAAAACCTTGTGTTCCAAATTTTTCTGTCTTGTTCCCTCTGCCAACACAGAAAGCAATCTGATATATATATAGTCAAATATGTGAAAATCCTCTAACTATATTTCCATATTCGTCATGCTGCACAATAAAAATCATATTAAAAGGGAGAAAGCATAAGAAAGGGAAAAACAAGCAAACAAATAACAACAACCCAAAAAAGATGAAAATACTATTCTTTGATCTACATTCAGTCTCCATAGTTCTCTCTGGATGAGGATGGTAATTTCCATCCCAAGTCTATTGGAACTGGCTTGAACCGCCTCATTGTTGGAAAGAGCCAAGGGACATCTATGTTTAAAGGGTGGAAGAAACTGAGAAAGAATGATCAAAGAGAGAGAAGGACCATTAGTCAAGGAAGCCAAGGAAAAATCAAGAAGGAGAAGGTGATCCATAATGTCAGATGTGAGATTAGGAACACATTCTAGTCTGGTGAAGTATCATGAACAAAGGCAAGGAAAAAGCAATCAATGCTGTTAAGGATAAAAGGTAGGGAAGTTAAGGAAATTGTGAGATTGATTTTGGAACCTGACCTAGCCTAGGGCACAGAGTCAGTATGTAGATTGGGGCAAAGGGCTTGAACATCAGACGAGCAATCAAGATTTAATACAGTAAGTAATAAAAGTCATCGAAAGCTCTTAACCTGGAAAGTCAGTTAAAAC
The DNA here is from genome assembly GCF_016432865.1 of Antechinus flavipes. Classification (NCBI taxonomy): domain Eukaryota; kingdom Metazoa; phylum Chordata; class Mammalia; order Dasyuromorphia; family Dasyuridae; genus Antechinus; species Antechinus flavipes. The sequence continues at coordinate 17,908,431 of NC_067399.1, read as the reverse complement.
ATGCTGTAGGAGACAACAGTTTGAAGTTCAGTAGAATGTGAGTTTAGATCTCACCCACTGCTACTAACTTGAAATTTCTTATGTCATTTGACCTCTTTGAGTGAGCCTCAGTTTCCTTATCTGAAAAAATCAGGAATGATAACTAAGCTTATTGAAGAATGAAATGGGAAAAATGAAGTTTTGCAGATATTAAAGATCTGTAAAATTGGAGAGTCATTCTAGGGAAATGTGCAGAGGGAATGCAATCTGCTAGTCGTTACTGAAGCATCTAGATGAAAAAGAGAAAGAGGGAGAGAAGAAGGAGAAGGAAAAAGGAAGGAGAAGAAGAGAGAGAAAGAAGGAAGAAGAGGAAAAGAAGAAAAAATAAAGCTTTGCAGATGTTAAAAGTCTGTAAAACTGACTGGCTTTCAACTACAAATTCTCGAGTTTAAATCCTGCTTCAATATAAAGGGTGTCCCAAAGTTTTACTGAAGTTTACACCTTAATAGCTGAAAATTGTTCTTAAACTTGGGACACTGTCTACTTATTGATTAGCTGTGTGATCTTAGAAAAGTCACCTCCCCTCCCTGCCTCAGTTTCACCTTTTATAAAACGAGGGTTGCAATCGCTGCTTTCTCAGTGGAATATTATGGGACAATCAGATGAACTAAAATGCATAAAGTAAAAATTGCAACTTTAAAATGCAATATAAATACCAGCTCTTCTTAGAATGATGGTATTACTGACAAATGATGAAGAAAGCTTTTTGGGGATCCAGCAATGGTAATAGTAAGGACGGGATCAATTTGGGAGAGCTTAGATTGGTCTAGAGCTTTGATGGAAGAGGTCTTGAGGCATGAGTCCAAAATTAAAACTTGGGAGGTAAGTCGGGAAGGAAATAGATTCTTATTAAGCATCTACTCTGGGCCAGACACTCTGCCTAGTGTTTTACAAATCGTGTCTCAGGTGAGGCTCTCGGTTCCAATTTTGCCTCTGGTGCTTGTGTGACTCTGTGAAAACCACTTAATCTTATTAATCCTCAATTTCGTTATCTGAGAATTCAAAAATCCTATTGTTGCTGTGGCTTCCTAATCCTTCCCAGACGTGTCCAAGAGGATTACTCTTCTCCAAAGTCTCGGTTGGGAAACTAGTTAGAAAGGGAAATCTATTAAGCACCTACTGTATGCCAGATGTTGTACAAAGTACTTGGGAATTCAAGTACAAATAAACAAATACGTAAACAAACAAACAGGAAAACAGTTCTGGATCTCAAAGACCTTACGCTAACTGGGGCAGACATCACAAAAAAGAAAACTAGAAAGAAGGAAGGGGAGAAGCAAGGGGCTGGAGCAGAAAAATCAAAGTAATGCAATTAGTGGGAGACTAAGAGGAGGCCATCCTGGGTCCCTCCCCACCAACACCTCCATTTAAATGGAGGTTTTGGAGCTCATTGTTCTACCTGATATGGTGGGAAGGAGCACTTGTATCAAAGCTGACTCAGTGTTTGGGGATGGTGAAGTTAAGAAGTTAGTGAAATTAAAGGGCTTCCAATTTAGGATTAGAGAACATACTTACTAATATGTGATCTCAGTCTGTGACTCAGTTACTTCATTTGTAAATTGAGGATAAAAATATCCTTAGCACTTATAAGGATCAAATGAGGTAATGCATATGAAGCATTTGGGCAGCTTTAAAGCAATAGAGCAAATAATGGAATAGCTCAGAGAGCATGGGATCTAGAGTCAGGAGAGCTGAGCTCAAATCCCATCTGCAGCACTTACTAGCTATGTGACCTTGGACAGGTCACTTAACCCTGTTTCCTTCAGTCCCTCATCTGTCAAATAAGCTGGAGAAGGAAATTGTTAGCCTAGAATGGCAAAGTGAGCAGGGACCTCAGAGCTCATAGAATGATCGATTTAGGGCTTAAAGGAGTCTTAGGGATTGTTCAGCCCAGTGAAGTGAACTCAAATAGAAATTGAGGGGCCACAAAATCAAACATGAGGCTCCCTAGGGGTTGCATATTGACTTAGAAAACGACCCATGTTTATTAATCTATCAACACATTAAAATCAAGTAGGAATTACACTTTAACCTGGTTTGGGTCCCACCTGGGAGCTCTGTGGCTTGTCCTTGACATCTCTGGTCCAGCCCAACCCTCCTCCCCCCATTTTTCAAGCAAGTAAACTGAGACCTGGAGAACATGATTTGACCAGGGTGAGCTATCTAATTAATTGCATCCCTTGAGACAAGTCTGCTTCTCTTCTCACTAAACCAGGCAGCTTCTGCTAGAAGGGGTAACAAATATCCGTGACCTTACTCCTGGGAGTGAGGGGGTCTGGGAAGAGGTTCAGTTCTGCCCTGAAATAGAGATATGTGGCCTTTTGGTCCTGCTTTTTCAAAGCCTCTCAGATGGGATGGTGCACTTTAACCTCTGACCCTGTTTCCTCAGATTTTATTATACTCTGTCTTGTGTCTCTCAGACAAGGGGGATGTCTATAGATTTCAAGAACAATCTCATCTTTTCAGGCACAGTCCGAAAGGAAGCGGACTCTCCTCCTTGAAGGGACGGTGGGAGCCCAGCAAAGTGGGAGTCAGGTCGGATGCTTGCCTGTGCCTAGGGATAGGCAGCCCTCTGGGGGGGCGATGGCCTTCAAGCCCAGGGTCACCCAGGAAAAATAGCAGAGGAAAATGCCTTGAGATAGCTTCCTCCCTGGGGCCTTGTCAACTGCACCAGTAAAGGAAAGAAAGACGGTTTGCAGTCCCTTTTCTTCCTTACTAAATGGAAGTCCTTTGAGAGGGTATTGGAGAGAGAGAGAAAGAGAGAGAGAGAGAGAGAGACAGAGAGAGAGAGAGAGAGAGACAGAGAGAGAGAGAGACAGAGAGAGAGAGAGAGAGAGAGAGAGTGACAGGGGAGGGAGGGAGAAGAGAAAGAGAAGAAAGAGGGAAGGAAGGAAAGAGAGAAAAAGAGGAGGAGAAGGAGAAGGAAAGGAGGAGAAGAAGAAGAGAAGGAAGAGGAGGGAAAAGAAGAGAGAAAAGGAGGAGGATGAGGAAGAGGAAAAGAGAAAAGAGGAGGAGGAGGAAGGAGAAGAAAGGAGAGAGATTTATTATTCATGTCTGTGATGGCAGTAATATAAATACAAAGGTCTAGATTCCTTACTCTACTACCCGTGTGACTCTGGACCAGGTACTTAACTAAAACTGGGCTCAGTTTCCTCATGTGTAAAAAACTCCAGGGGTCAGACTAGATGACCTCTAAGATCCCTTTCAGTCCTAAAGATACACTATAAACTAGCCATGGGCACACCAAAACCTTCCCAAAGCTTTGGGAGTTTTTTCAGCAGTAATCTGCAGTTATGAAGCTTCCTTCCATGGGAAGGAAAAAAGGTGGATTTCTCTTGAGGATCACCACGTAAAAACCAAGAAAGGGCAATGAAGGAACAAACAAAACACATGTATTGAACACAAGCAGGTAGGACTCGGGCGCTGAGCTTACAAGCAGTAAAGCCGGACAGTTCTGGGACTTGAGAAGCTGACTTGGAAGAAGGGACTTCTTGCACTGAGATGAACCAGTCCAAAAGAGGCTCCGAGCTTTACTTTCGGCACCGAGCCTCAGTTTCTGCTCTGAGCCTCAGTTTGTTTCTGCTCCGAGCCTCAGTTTGTTTCTGCTCCAAGCCTCAGTTTTTCTGCTCCGAGCCTCAGTTTCTGTTCCGAGCCTCAGTTTCTGCTTCGAGCCTCAGTTTGTTTCTGCTCCGAGCCTCAGTTTCTTCTCCGAGTCTCAGTTTCTTCTCCGAGCCTCAGTTTTTCTGCTCCGAGCCTCAGTTTCTGCTCCGAGCCTCAGTTTCTGCTTCGAGCCTCTGTTTCTGCTTCGAGCCTCAGTTTCTGCTCCGAGCCTCAGTTTCTGCTTCGAGCCTCAGTTTCTTCTCTGCTACGAGCCTCAGTTTGTTTCTGCTCCGAGCCTCAGTTTCTTCTCCGAGCCTCAGTTTCTGCTCCGAGCCTCAGTTTCTGCTCCGAGCCTCAGTTTCTGCTTCGAGCCTCAGTTTCTGCTCCGAGCCTCAGTTTGTTTCTGCTCTGAGCCTCAGTTTCTTCTCCGAGCCTCAGTTTCTGCTTCGAGCCTCAGTTTCTGCTCCGAGCCTCAGTTTCTGCTCCGAGCCTCAGTTTCTGCTCCGAGCCTCAGTTTGTTTCTGCTCCGAGCCTCAGGTTTTTCTGCTCCGAGCCTCAGTTTGTTTCTGCTCCGAGCCTCAGTTTTTCCGCTCCGAGCCTCAGTTTCTACTTTAGAAAACTCGCGAGGATGACTATCGTCAGAAGTTTTTGGTACAAACTGCATCGCCCGGCTCGGAGTTCCCGGAAGGACCTTCGGAGGTTTGCAAAAACCCAAAATCTGAGGGCCGTGATTGAGACCATTAAGTTTGCTGAGTTTAGTACAACTCTAGGAGTTTCCTAAAGACCTGCTGGAGCGATGTCTTCCTGTGCCTCAGTTTTCCCATCCGGAGAATGGACTGAGGTCTCCTTCTGCAACCTAGAGGAGGGCTCTAGGAGGCCTTTTATCTCTCTCCCGCGCTTCTGCTCACGTTGGCACCAACACTGGCATGAGTTGTTCTGGGTGTCCGTCCGTCTCGGGACCAAAAGGAGGGCCCTTTTGGGATGCGCTGTACCCCACCTCGCCCTTCTTCCTTCCCCACCCTCCTCCCCCGCCCCCTCCCGCCCAGATCTAGAGCTCCCGTCTAGCTTTTGCTTTTTGACCGAAAGTCTGGCTGGGTTCTCCTCCCCCAGCTGGGGCCAGTTTAGCAGCAGCAGTTTGGGAGGAATGTTGGGGGAAGGGGAGGCGAAGCGTGGACCCCAAAGCAGTTCTCCCCGGGCCTTTAGAGGACTGCGAGCTTGGGGCTGGGGGGGAGGAGGGCTCAGCAGAGCAGGATCGCCGAGGAAGGGAGCAGGGAACCGCGGGGACAAGCTGGGGGGTGGGAGGGGGACTAGAGGAGAGGAAGGAGGACGGGAGAAGCGCCGGGGCGGAAGAAGGACCCGGGGGGCCGGAGGGAGGAGAGCGGGCAGCTCGAGCTCCAGCAGCGGCCGCCCGCGGGGTGTGGTCCGGGGCGCCCCACCCCGGCTCCGGGAGGGCCGGGCCCGGCGGGGAGGTGGGTGGGGCGGCCGGCGGGAGGCGTGCCCGCCGCTCGGGGCGAGCAGGAGGGGAAGGAGGGAGGCGGCCGGCCCCCCCTCGCCCGCCCGGCTGCCGGGGGTGGGGCCGAGGAGTGGCTGCGGCGCTGGCCAGCAGGTGACCCTGGGGGTGGCCCCGGGCGCCAGAGCTGCGGGCGGGCATCGGGCGGCGGCACCGGGGGAGGCACCGCCACACGGACCCGCGCGCACGCCGACTGACCGCTCGCTCAGACGGAGGGCGGGAGAGCGCGGGAGGGCGCGCCCCACAAAGTTGGCGAGGGGCAGAGCGAGCGAGCGAGCGAGGGAGCGAGCAAACTTTGCCTCCAGAGCTCCCCGGGCGGCCGGGAACATGGCGGCAGAGCCCGGGGCCCCGGCGACTGCGGTGCTTGGCCGGCGGCAGCAGCGGCGGAGGCTGGAGCTGCCCTCCGAGGACTAGGGGAGCCCAGAGGAGGCGGCAGACCCCCTTCCCCCCGGCCGCACACCATGGCTCGCTGGATCCCCACCAAGAGGCAGAAATACGGAGTCGGTGAGTGAGCGATCCGTGGGCTCCCCGGAGGTGGCGGGGCGCGCGGAGGGAGATTCTGGGGGCCGAGCTCCGGGCCCCGAGTCTGATGCTCCCACGGGGCAGGAGGGGAATCCTGGGGCAACTCCTAGCCCCCAAGCTGCCGATGCCCCTCAAGCTTCTGATGTCCCCACGGGAGAGAGGGGAGATCCTGGGGCAACTCCTAGCCCCCCAAGCTGCCGATGCCCCCCAAGCTTCTGATGTCCCCACGGGGGAAGCGGGGGAGATCCTGGGGCAGCTCCTAGCCTCACAAGCTACCGATGCCCCCCAGGTTGCCGATGCTCCCCGAGCTGCTGATGCCCCTCCCAAGCTGCTGATGTCCCCACGGGGGAGGGAGAGATCCTGGGGCAGCTCTTAGCCCGCCCTCTCCCTCCCCCCCCCCCCCCCCCCCCCAAGGCTGCCGATGCCCCCGCGGGGGAGAAGGCTGCTGCTGCTACTGGCTTGGGGAGGAGAGACTTGTAGACTTTGGTCTTGAGGGAACGAGCGCAGTTCCGGTTCTGGACTGCGGCTTTTGCAAGATCCAACTGATTGGACTGGATCGTCCCGGGCTAGGGAGCCAGCCCGGAGAACCTTTTTCTGGGCTCGGACTGTCTGGGCTCTGGCCCTGCCTTCCTGCCCCCGGGGGAGGGCGGTGTGCTTGATGCCTCGGAGAGAGCCGGCTCCGGACTGAGTTCCAGAACTCGGCTCGGCTTCCTGGGAGCAGAGGAGGTGGGAAGACCATCCGGGACCAGACAGTCATTTTACAGCCGGGAAGGGCGAGCGGGGAGCACGCCTAAGTTTGCAGGCTGGCAGCGAGGGTCGGAGAATGAATGTGAATGTAGCGCCTCTGAGTTCAGAGAACCCGGGGCTCCCCTCCTCCACTGCCCCCATTAAGTCGTTCTCACCTGTTCGGCGTTATCCACGCGCCTATCACCGCCCGAGCTGGGCTGTTTGAAGCAGGATCATGTGTCCTGGCTTTCGGGAGGCTTTCTAGTTTTCAGCACAGTCCCGGCTTTGCTTTTAATCCCCCGGGAGTTGAGCATTTGGGTTTGGAAAATTACTCTGGCGAGGGCAGGGGCTGATCCTCCCCGGCGGGCTGGGGAAGCCCGGGGATCCCTTCCCTCGGTGATGTCCCGAAATGTGTCCAACACGCTCCGCCGGACAAAGGAAACTGATTCCCTTGAAATGCGCTCGTTACAATGGTTTTCCAAGTTCGGGGACCTGGACTGGGCGGAGGAGGCGCCTCCCGGGACTTGGGAGACTTTCTCTTAAGGGGATGTAGAAGGAGCCTGGAAACGGGGGGAGGAGGTGATGAGAGAGACAGGAAGTGAGGCTGGGGGGCGGAGGGCGTGGGACTGGACACCGGAGTCCTGATTCTCAGTCAGCCTTGACCAGGACTTACGGACGGGAACACGTCTGAGCACATATGGTTATCTGGGGCCGTTGTGTGCAGAGGGTGGGGATTCCAAGCGCCCTCTGAACTCAGCACCAAGGCTCAGGAACAGTGGGAGGGAACACCGAGGCTCTTCCTCAGCGCTCCCAGGTGTGGGTTGGACTTTAAAATTTTGTATTTAATTTAATTTATTTATTTTATAAATTAATTAAGTTAAATAATTAATTTAATTTAAAAATTAATTTTTTAAAGAAAAAATCAGTTAACGGCTTAATACTTTTGTTGTTTCTTAGATCTTGCCACTTGTTGGAAATCTCCCCTTCTCCCCACTTTTGACAAAGAAAAACAGTTAAACAAAACGTGTTTGCTCCCTCCCTGAGGGACAGTGCTAGCATCTTAAAGCTGGAAACACCTTGTCAACTTCAACCTTTTCATTTTAAAGATGGCAAAACTCAGGCTTTGGGGGGGGGAAAGACTAACCCCGTGTTGCCTACTCTTCTGAAATCAACGTGATCCTTAAATTCATCCAATCATGCCTTTTGTTGTTCAGTTATTGCAGACACAGACAACATTTCCTGGCCGCATTTGGGGTTTTCCTGGCAAAGCTGCTGAAACAGTTTGTCATTTCCTTCTCCGGTTCATTTTACTGATGAGGAAACTGAGGCAAACAGGATTAAGTGCCTTCCCTGGGGACAGTAGGAGTAATAAATGTCTGAGGCTGGATATGGAGCCTTAGCAAATCACTTGCCATTTACTCCACTGTAAAATGAGGATCATGGTAGCATCTACTTCAAAGAGTTGTAAGGATTAAATGAGATATTTGTTATTTAAAAAAAAATTAATCCAGCACCTGGCACAGGTAGACATGGAGATGCTCTAGAAATGTTTTTTTTTTCCCTTTGTTCTTTGCACTATACCTTAAATATTTAAATCTTTCAAAATGATGAGTTGATAAAGAAGACCATGATGAAGGCATTGACAATGATGAGGAGGATGAGGATGAGGATGAAGACAACAATGATACAGCTGATGCTTTTTCTTCCAGGGGGGAAGGAATTTACTCTGGGCCCTAAATTGTTTTGTGAGCTTTTCAGCTTAGGAGAAAACCAATAATGTGTGACCTGAGGCAGATTTCTTTTCTTTTTTTTTTTTGGAATGAGAATTTAAGGAAATTGTAAGAAGGTATCTGCAATTAGTCTTGCAGTTAATACTCCCAGTAATTCTTTATTATGTAGATGTGTGTTGGGAAGACTTCCTCACTTCCTCTTCTGCCCATTCACCTCATCTCAGCTTTCTTGGTAACTTAGCAATTGCTATTATTATTATTATTTTTGCTGAGGCAATTGGGGTTAAGGGACTTGCCCAGAGTCACACACAGCTAGGAAGTATTGTGTCTAAGACTAGATTTGAACTCAGATCCTCCTGACTTCAGGGCTGGCACTTTATCCACTACACCATCTAGGTACCCCTACTTTTATTATTTAGGGAAGGCTGAGGCTTTTAGGTGTAAACTGAAGGACCAATACATTCACATACATGTATGTATATGTATAAAATATATCACATACATACATAAGCATATATAAAACTATTCTGGGATGGCCTTCATAACTTGGTGAGAAGGGGTCAGGAAAGGTTTCCTGTAGGAACACTAGTCTTGAAAGTATCTTAAGAGGAGGAAGAGAAAAGGAAGAGTTCTCTAGTGCCAGCTTTGCAATATTTAGGGGGAAGGGCTTCTTGGAGAAGATGGCCTTCTCACATAAATGGAAGGAAATGAGAATTCTAAAAATAAGAAATAAAGAAGGTGAGCTTTTTAGGCTCAGCTAGAGCAAAAGCATGGAGTCAGAAGATGGGATTGTTTTTTACAGGGTGATAGTCAAGAGATCAATTTTGCGGAAACTTGAAATACATGTGAGAAAGAGATTTGAAATTTGATTAGAAAAACACATCTTTTTTCCCCCCTTTCCTCTTCTACCAGTATCTAATAGAGGAGCACACAGTAGGACAACAAATCCTTGTTCTTCTCCATTGAATACAAATGTAGTGCATTCATTGCACTAAAGTAGTGGAGAAAATAGAAAAATCAAGATGTGGCTTGTGCCCCCAAGGAATTTATGATCCTGTAGCCTGAGTGTGAATGAATCAGCATTAGAGCCATCAATTTCTTTATTGCCTAAGCAGCATGTCTGCTGTTCGTTTGTTTCTATCCTTTAATGAATATTCTAGTTAAAGGGGGAAAGAAAGAAAATTAGATTGGAATTAGATTATGAAAGGTTTTACACGGCTTGAAGAGATCTGGGGAAATGGGTATCTGGTCAAGTTCTCTTTAAAAACAACAACAATACAATAGAGGAAATTGTCTCATCAAGAGGAAGTTTCTTGCCTGCAAAAATAGCTGAGTCAGGATTTGAACCCAGTTAAAACAGTCATAAATTAAGAAGGGACAATCGGAGAGGATCTAGTCCACAGTTGGAAATTATCTAGTCCATCCCCCTTCCCCATGTCCGCTCCATATCCTCATTTTAATAGAGGAAGTAGCTAGTTAAATGACAGGTTTGGTGTCACATAGGCAAATAAATGGCTGAACAGGAATTTGAATTCAGATCCTTTGACTCTTTTGCTTCAGTAAGAGCATCATCTACCTGTACTGGCTGGAGAGTTAGGGAAATCAGAACTGGACTCATTTCCCACTTTTGACCTTGGGGGAGTGACTTAATCACTGAGCTCCTTGGTGCAGTAAATAGTGGGCCAAGCCTACAGTCAAAAAAATCAGTCTCAGAAACTAACTGTACAACAATGGGTGGGTCACTAAGTTTCCTCGTTGATAAAATGATCAGACTGGTCAGTGTGGGCTTTTGAGGTCCCTTTTCCTCTGAAATTCTCAGATACTTCATGAACTCTGGTCATACTATTCAATTGACTTAAATACAAGCACTTATTAAGCACCTGCTGTGTGTTCTGTTTGAAGATACCAAAATAACAATGAAACAATTCCTGCCCTCTAGGAACTTACCTTCTAGCTAGGTGCTGTTCTTGGTGCTGAAGAGAAAAAAAAAAAAAACGTTCTCTGCTTTTAAAGATCTTCTACTCTATTGGAAGAAACCAACAAGTTTTTTAGAAAAGTGAATTTAAAAATACATACAAAGCAATTTCTTGACATCCTAGGAGAGTAGGGAATCAGTAATAGAGTGGGATGAGATCAGGAAGAAAATATCACCCTCAGCTGACTGTTGAAGGCCCCCTCAAGAGATGAGCAAGGAGAACTTCTGTAATCCAAGAAGATGACAGTGGTGGACTTTGCTATGATATCTATCGATTCTATCAATCAAATCTATCAGTCAATCAATGAGATCTATCAATCTATTTATCAAAACTACATTCTGTTGTTCAGAGCCACCCATAATTGGGAAGAAAAGCTGTTCTCCACATGTAGGCCTTTCTTGCTAGCCATGAAAGTATTTTTGGACAAACAGTGAAGGGGAGGAAACATGTCATCTCATGCTTTCTTTGGAAAAGAGTTACCAACTGTCCATTTAGTATTTGAGTTGTTGAAAGATTTATTTTAAGCTAATTTCGAAATAAGCTATTTGTACCAAGATTGGGTTTGGGAAATTTCTAATTTGTGGAGGCTTTGCTGTATAATTCATTGTCTTTGTGGCAGTCAGAAATGTGTTCTGGGGGGGGTGTTAGAGACATTTTGGAAAATATTAGCTTCTTTTGCAGTAGTAAACCATTCATTCATTTGTCATAGTCCCACTGGTCTACTCTTAGTCTTATGAATTGTTGTTTAGTTATTTTCAGATCTATCTGACTCTTTCTTGGCAAAGATACTGGGATGGTTTGCCATTTCCTTTTCCAGCTCATTTTATATATGAGGAAACTGAGGCAAGTAGGGTTAAATGACTTGCTCAGAATCATTTAACTAATAAAAGTCTGAGGCCAGATTTGAATTTAGGTCTTCCCGGCTTCAGGTACAGCACTCTATCCACTGAGTCACCTAGCTGCTAGTCTTATGGAAAGAATACCTAAATTGTTGTCCTATAGAATCAAACCTGGCTCGTGTACCTATTTGGTGATCTTTCCTGAGGAGATCTATATATATATTGACACTCTTCTTTTCCTACTGGTTGGAGCTGGAAGAAACTTTGGAGGTCATTTAGTCCAGAATCTCCCACTTAGTGGGGCAGCTAGGTGGTGTAATGGCTACAGCACTTGGCTTGGACTCAGGAAGACTCATCTTTATGAGTTCAAATCTGGCCTCTGACACTAGTTGTGTGACCCTGGGCAAGTTGCTTAACCCTCTTTGCCTCAGTTTCCTATTTGTAAAATAATCCAGAGAAGGAAATGGCAAATCACTCCATCATCTGCTAAGAAAACCCCAAATGGGGACATGACTGAAAAACAACTAAACAACAACAACCAATTTTCTACTGAAACAGGACTACCCTTCCAGTCATCCAGGTATGAAGCCTTTCCCTTTGTTCCCTTTGTCCCATATCCAGTTAGTTGACAAGTTTTGTCAGTTCTACTCCCACATCCAACTCTCACATCTGTCCCTTTCTACTCACACAGTCACTACCTTCCACTCTACTTTAGATTCTTATCACCTCTCACCTGGACTGTTGCAATAGCAGGATAACTTTTCTCCCTCCCCCCAGTCTTTCCCTTCTCCAAGTCCTTCACACAGCTACAAAATTTATATACACATACCTGACCGTGCCATTTCCTAATTCAAAATCTTGAATCTATTGCCTCTAGATTAAAATGGAAACTCCCCAGCCCTTCTACCCTCTACATTATGTTTCCTACCTGCTTACTAAAGACTTGCTCACTATTTCCAGAACATGGAAATGGACCTTTTACTCACATTGCTTTTGAGGCCTTGAATGTTCTCCCTTACTAGTGTACCAGTTAAAATTCTTCCCATCCTTCCCAGCGCAGACGGACCCAGTGAGAAGTGATCCTAGATCTTCCCTTTGTCTTGACTCTCATAACCCTTGTTTTGTTCTTGAAATAATCTCTCTTTCCTCTAAATCAAGATTTCTTAACCTGGAGTCTCGTTCTTCACCACCATCACAAAGAAGAATAAATTGTTGATGACTTAATGCAATATCATTGGTTTTCTTCATCATCCTATGCATTTTATTTTATTGTGTTTTATTTATGTATTTAGAGACATTATTTTGGAAGAGGTCCATAGACTTTGCCAGGTGACCATGAGAAGCTGAAGAATAGCTTTAAATCTTCCTGCCCCTGGATTTGTATCATGTTTTATGCTCCCTGCTCTACTGCAAACTTCAAAAGGGCAAAGACTCAATTGCATTTATCTTTGCATCTCCCTTATTTCAATGAGTCACCACAATTAAGACATTTATCATCTAATGTGTTGATAATTAACCTCTTACGTAGAATGTAGAATTAGAGGTGGAAGGGACCTCAGAGTTTGTAGCGTCCAAGTCTCTCATTTTACAGATGAGGAAACTGAGACCCAGAGAGGTTAGGCAATTTGTCCAGAGTCACACAGGTAATGGATATCAGTAGAACAGATTCTGAACTGTATATTCTAACTCCAAAGTCTAGTTTGGGCTAGACACAGAATCTCAGATTTGAAAGCATTCCTTGGAGACATCTAGCACCTCAGTCATTTATTAAATACCCATTACATGATATTCTTTCTCCAAAATATTCAACAAATAGTCATCCAGCCTTTATTGGAGACTTTGTTTCCTTCTCCAGTGGGTTAGGGTAAATGGTGGTTAAATGCCCAGACTCTACAGCTAGTAAATCCTGAGTCTAAATTTGAACTCAGATCTTCCTGCCCAAACTCAGCATTCTATCCACTGAGTCACCTCTCTGATCCTATTTTGTGGAGACTTAGAAAATGTTTGCTTCCCATCAAGCTATAAATCCATGTCTTTGTAAGGGACCTTTTTGCTCTTGATTCTGTCCTCTAGGGCCATATTACAAGAATTTTAATTCCTCCTTCACATGATAGCCCTTCAGATACTTGAAGATAGCGATTATGTATCCCTCTCCATCCCAAATCTTTTCCAGGTTAAACATTCCCAATTCCTTCAGTCAATGCTCAAATGACATGGACATGGACCTTCCCTTTCCTGGGTTACTCATCTTTAATATTCTACAGATTCTCATTGACCTTCTTTTGTGGTACCCAGTGTCGAACATAGGACTTTAGATGTTGTCTGATTGGCACACAGTAAGACTGGTCACCTTATTCCTAGAAGTTGTCCATCTCAGGGTCAAATGGTTGACTGCAGCTAGAGAAAAGGCTCAGAGATGAGGTGGAGTATTTAAGTGAATAGAACAATTAGGAGGTTCCAGGGTGATAGTGAGAGATAGCATAGTGAGACCTTTAATAATGTACTCATAGTTGCACAAATATAGATAAGAAAATGTGAAGAGAGAATGCAACAAAATCTCTAAGACGTTGGTGATCAAGATGTGTTTCCAAACTAGTTGACATCTCCCTTTATGCTTGGAGACTTCAAAGTGGGATTGGTAGTGAACAACAGCAAAGGCCACCTGGGATGGCATGGTTCAGGAAGATCATAGATTTAGAGTTGAGAAGACATAGAAGCCATCCCCCTTTGGGTACCAAGTTTCACGCTGGCATTTAGCGATATTGCCTTCAACAGCAAGTTGGAAAGGGCTAGAAATGTCCCATTAAAAAAAGATCAGTCAAAATGAAGTTGATTGTATTTTAATAAATAGGAAACAAGGTGTGACTCATTTCAGAATCAGGGATGGTGCACAGAAAGATCATTCCCAAGCTAGAGCAAAGGTCAAAGTCAATAGCAGATTAGAGGGATAAATGAGAAGGTAACATCCATCCATACTGGTATATTATACTAAGTCCTTGAAGCTAACTAATTAGAACTATGGATAAAGGTAAAGATGTGGGCTTAGGTTATCACTGATAGAAGTTTAATCATTTTAAAGCAAGTGGAGAATCCCAGGAACCACCTGGGCCAGAAAACACTCGTTCTTTCTGCCCAGAAGAGACACAAGTCAAGTAAAGATAACAATGGCTTGGACCAGTGCTGTCTAACTCAAATAGAAAGGGAGGCCTCTAAGACATGTATGAGGAGCTCTTTAGACTACTTAGAAAACCACATGTTAACATTATCTATTTTCTGTTGTATTTGGGGCAGCTAGGTGGTGCAGTCCCAGTCCTGGAGTCATTGCGACTCATCTTCTTGAATTCAAATCTGATCTCAGACACTTACTAGCTGTGTGACCCTGGGCAAGTCACTTAACCCTATTTGTCTCACTTTCCCCATCTGTGAAATGTGTTGGGGAAGGAAATGGAAAACTACTCTCTAATCTTTGCCAAGAAAACCCTAAATGTGGTCACAAAGAGTCGGACATGACTGAAATAACAAAAATTATATTTTCATTTATTTTATTAAGTGTGTTTCAATTATATTTTAGTATTATTCAGCTGTCCTTCAAGTGTTATGGGCCTGGACACCTCTGGCTTAGGCTTTATGTGATTAAAAGAAGATTCAGAATATTAGTAACTCATAAAAGTCATTTAAAAAGCCAAAAAACAAAGCAATATCAGGTCAATAAGTCAATAATTAAGTCATCATCCCAAGAGGTGATATAGAAGAAATTAAGACAAATCAAATGAAAAGACAGATGTTGTGCTTCTATGTATATGTAATGATATATATGTATATATATATATATGAGAGAGAGAGAGAGAGAGAATTTTTTTTTTACTTAGAAAACAATTTAAGGGACCACACTTTCACAAGTATCAAAATGGCACTTAAGATAGATCAAGGAGATTATATGGGTGAAATATGGGTATATTAACAAATACATGCTGAACACTATGATGGTTGGACCTCCAACATTTTCAAGTAATTTATTATTTATTTATTAGCATTCTTTTCTTTTTTTTTAAATTTTGAGTTCCAGAGTCTTTCCCTCATTCCATCCCTCTCCCACCCTCTAAGAAGACAACTAATGTGGTATCAATTATACATGTAAAATCATGCAAAACATATCTATAATAACCATATTGAAAAAAAAAAACAACAACAAAAAAAACCATTTTAAAAGGTGAGAAAATCATGCTTCTCCTTCTGGAGGTGATTGCATTTTTTTTTTTTTTTTTGGCCATGAGTCCTTTGGAATTACCTTGAGTCACTGTATTGATCACAGTAGCCAAGTTTTTCATAGTTGATTATCATTACAACATTGGTATTATTGCCCACAATGATCCCCCAGTTCTTTTTACTTCATTTTGCATCAATTCATATAAGTCTTGCTATGGTTTTTCTGAAATCATCACCTTGATTTTCCCTGCCACTGTATTAGCTTTTTATAGTCATTTTTTAATTCTTGTTTGCTCATTTTTCTAGCCTATTTCTTGACTTTGAACTTTATGTTAAAGTTAGCGTCTGCTCCCCTGGTGGTGGGGAGGCGCTGCCTTGCGTTTTAGGCTTTTGGGGGGCTGCTGTTTTTAGAGCTAGTTTTGAAGGTCTGCAAGTTTTGGGTACTTCCAAGATAGTGTGATCTTGAGAGAGAGGTGATCATTGCTCTCCTCTTCTCCTTCCTGCTCTTTATCCGGGAAGGGCTCCTGCTCCTCTCCAGCTAGTGCTTCTCTTGAAGCTGGAACTGTGACCTGGGTCCCTGCTCCCTTGTCACTAATCAGAAGCACTCTTTTCCATCCTAGAACTGGAATCAAAAACTGCCTATGGATAATTGACTTACCAGTCCAATGCCATCCGCACCCAGTGCCAGCAAAGGGTTTCCTGTAATCTCTTCTGATCTCCCCGCCTTATTTCTTTATGGCTAAGAACCCATAAAGCTTCTATGACTATCACTGTCAAGGCCATTGCTGGGGCTGCTGCCGCATTTTGGTCCCGTTGTGGTGCAATAGACTTCTGCTGACTCTTGTCTTAGGCTGGAAAAATGTCTTCCTCTGACCTTTTGTTGGTTCTGATGCTCCAAAATTTGGTTTGAACATCAATTTGAAGTTGTATGGAGAGGAACATTGGTATAATTCATCTGGGTTGCTGGCTGTTCTCCAACATCTTGGGTTCTGATTACTGAGGTTGTGATTTTAAAGACAATCAGGGATCACTTTATGTCAATAATTACCAACCAACCCATAGTCCTACTTTCTCAGCTCTATGAAATCATCTTAAGAATGGTCTGTGTGTACGTCAAGGGTATGCTTGGCAAAAATATGAGAGGAAAACATACTTTTTTTACAATGGACTACGGATGAGGAGTCATGTAGTCGATTGACAAAGAAAAAACACCAGTTCTTTTGCATGGTTTCTAGAGGTTTTTGGCTCATGAACTCTGTAAAGAGATATAGAAATGTGCGTTGCTACTAATTTTGTCATTATAATGATGATTGGGTGATGTCTTTACTAGCCGTGTAACCAGAAGTGAGCCATTTCACCTTTATGAGCCTCCGTTCCTTTCTCTGTAAAGTGGAGATAAAAATATCTGTATTATGATCTAGTGATAATGATGTATTTGATGTTCCCTGAAAAATTTCAAGCTTTTTATATAGCTGGATCAGAGACCAGAATCTTGGTTCTGGAGTCAGGAAAATCTGAATTCAAATCACTTACTAGTTGTGTGATCCTGGGCAAGTCACTTAATTTCCATTTCTGCTTCAGTTTCTTCAACCGTAAAATGGGGATAATAATAGTACTTATCTCCCAGGGTTGTTGTGAGGATCCTCAAAACAACCCTGGGAGATAAGTACTATTATTTATATTTATAACTTAATTTATATATAATGATATATAATTTATAAATTATACATAACACAAAACTTAAATAAATAAATAATGTGTAAAATATGTATAATTTATAAATAATTTATAATTTAATATTTATAAAAAGCACAATGCCTGGAGCATATGGGACACTATATAATGCTTTTTTTCCTTCTCTTCCCTTTTTCTCCCTATGCCATATTTCTTAGCTCTTGTTATTATCATAAGAGGCATGATGGTGCAGTCCATAGAGAGTTGATTTGGATTCAGAAAGACCTGAATTCAAGCCTTGCCTCGGATACATGTAGTCTTTTGGATCTCATTGATTCAATGAACTCCTTGGTGGCCCCTAAGCAACCCTTGTAAACTATAAACGACAGAGAAGATGCAATAAGGGATTGGCAGAAGGATTTCCGACACCAGGAGTCCAATGAAAATCTCAGACCCTATTTTTTAAAAATCATCTTTGTCATTTTCATTCCCCCGGTTCCATTTTGGAACCTCTTGGACAGTGACGACAATGCTCAACGCACAAGTCGTATTGTATTTTGCTAATGGCTGTCATTTTCCAAAGTTCAGTCCAGAGGGTTTCTGTTGACTGTTTTTGGGAAGCAGAAAGGGAAATCAGTGTTGTGCTAATTGTTCATTTATTTTTTTCAGAGTAATGTACGGGCCGTGTCCCCTTGTATCCTTGGCTCTTTTCCAGGGCTCATGCTATTGTCAGGATGCTTGGCACCCAGTTCCCAACTGAGAGACAAAAGCTGGTTTTGTCTTTCCCCGGAGCCCCGTGCCATCCCAGCCTTTTCATGATCCTGTTGTTCAAATGGCCTCCTGTTATTCCCCCTTTTCTGCTTGTGCTGTTTCTGACTGTCATTTCACATTGGATTAAACTTCCTGCCTGGACGCGGCAGATGTTGTGAATGTTCCATCCTGGGCCCTTTGATCTCTTAAAAATCTTACCAGAGAGCAAAATTAAGATGAAAATTAATTCAATCTTGAAAATGATTTTCTCAGCAAAGGTGAATAAGGATATGTACCAGATGGGCAGAAGGCCAGAGATGCTCTTAAAGGAGACAGGAGGATCACTGAAGGAGAAAGGATCCTAGAGCTGCAGCTAGAGTATCATGTGTTCCAACCCCTTCATTTTTACAAATTGAGAGATGGAGGCCAGAGAGAGGGAGTTTCTTGCTCAAAGAAACAGAGTTGGGATTCAACTTCTACCCTCTCTGTCCAGGTCCGGTGGTCCTTCCTCCAGGCTCTCGCATCTTATTCAGTGGATGGCCTCCCATGGTAGTGTTGTGTCATCCATGAGATGGGGAGGAGACAAGACTTGTTTTTTTTGTGGCCCTAGCCTTTAGATCAAGGTCCAGATATTCTTGGGCTAAGCCTCTTCTTATCAAAACAGTATTGGTTTGCTTTGACCACAGTACAACATGAAGATAAATGGCATTTTGAAGGATGCTGGGAGACCTTTTACAGAGTCGGGGGGCAGGGAATGTTGCACAATAACAACCAGACCATCAGAAATCCTTTAGAAGGAAGCATGGGAGCTCTTTGGCCAGCCCTATATGTTGAAGGTGAGCCAGGATCTTGGAAAAGGGGCACGACTTCCCTGTGTTCTTTTAGGTGATAAGTAGGGGAGCCAGGATTGGAACCCACAGCTCCCAATACAGTGCTCTCCTGGTCAGCTTCCTGCTGACTTCTAATGTACCGATCACAGGATGAACTATCAATTCTTTGTACTTTTTGTAAGCAGGATTAAGTGACTTACCCAGGAAGGCCATGTTTTGAACTCAGGTCTTCTTGACTCCAGGCCCAGCTCTCTATCTACTGTGCTGTCAAGGATTTTCCTGATGACCATTTTCAGATGAATAAAGTGAAACCATTTCTAGTCATATGAAAAAAATGCTCTAAATCACTATTGATCAGAGAAATGCAAGTTAAAACAACTCTGAGGTACCACTACACACCCCTCAGATGGTCTAAAATGACAAGAAAAGATAATGCTGATGGTTGAAAGGGATGTGGGAAAATTGAGACACTGATACATTGTTGGTGGAATTGTGAACGGATCCAACCATTCTGGAGAGCGATTTGGAACTATGCCCAAAGGGCTATCAAACTGTACACACCCTTTGATCCAGAAGTGTGTACTGGGTTGTATCCCAAAGAGATCATAAAAAAAGGAAAAAGACCCACATGTGCAAAAATGTTTGTGGCCCTTTTTGTAGTGGCAAGAAACTAGAAACTGAGTGGATGCTCATCAGCTGGGGAATGGCTGAATAAATTATGGTATATGAATGTTATGGAATATTGTTGTTCTGTAAGAAATGTTCAGCAGGGCAATTTCAGAAAGGCCTGGGGAGACTTACCTGAACTGATGCTGAGTGAAGTGAATAGAACTGGGAGCACATTGATTATGTGTTGATCAACGGTGATGGACAAGGCTCTTTTCAAGAATGAGGTGATTCAGGCCAATTTCAATAGACTTGTGATGGAGAGAGTCATCTGCACCCAGAGAGAGAATATGGACCAAAGCATGTTGTTGTTTGCTTTTTTCTTTTTGATCTGACTTTTTGTGCAAATGATAATTGTGGATACACGTATTGAAGAATTGCACATGCTTATTAACATATTGGATTAGTTGTTGTCTAATGTCTAATGGGGGAAAGAAGGAAGAAAAAATTTGGAACACATGGTTTTGCAAGGATGAATGTTGAAAACTATCTTTGCAGGGCAGCTAGGTGGTGCAGTGAATAGAGCACTAGCCCTGAAGTCAGAAGGACCTGAGTTCAAATCTGGCTTCAGACACTTAACACTTCTTAGCTCTGTGACCCTGGGCAAGTCACTTAATCCCATTTGCCTCAGACAAAAAAAAAAAAAAAAAAAGAAAGAAAAAAGAAAACTATCTTTGCATATATTTAGAAAGTAGAGTTATTTTTAAAAAGAGAAATAGCCAAATGACCTTTTTATTACTCATATGCTGATCTTGTTAATAAAATGATTAAATTTCTAAGAAAAAAAGGTATCCACTACTATTCATAATATAAGAGAATTAATAAGAACTCTGAAAACTTAAATAACTTGTCCAGCCAATGTGTGTCACAGAGTAGACTTGAATCTGGGACTTCTTGGTCCCAAGGCTGTCCCTCCCCATCATTAATTCTTAAGAGTATAATAATATTCAATTACATTACTATACTATGCATTGTTTAAGCCATTCCCAAGTAATGGGCACCCACTCAGTTTCTAGTTCTTTGTGAAACTGAAAGGTCTTGCTATGAATATTTTTGTGCATATGGCTCATTTCCCTTGGCCATTGATTCGATCCCAAAGGGCATCCACAGTTTAGTGACTTCCAGAATATGTTTCCAAATTACTTTCCAGGATGACTGGATCAATTCATAGCTCTTCCAAGAGTGTATTCATGCTCCTGTCAATAAGTCAGATCACCGATAATCATTTATTGAGGGCTTCTATGTGCCACAGATGGTAAATGATTAGGGTACAAAGAAGACCAAACCCTTAATTGTTGTTTTCAAGGGGCTCACCTTCTAGTGGGAGAGACAATATAAAGTCACATCCATCTACATCCATCTATCCATACGCTCACACATGCATGCATAAAAAACATTAGCTTGTAAATGGGAGGTCACCTTTGAGGGATGATGCAAACGGTGGGGGAAGGGCAAGAGGAAGAGAAGAAAGGCCTCTTGAAGAAGGTGATATTTGAGCTTCTTGAGCCAGGAGTCAGGGACAAGAAGGAAGAATATTCCAGGCTTGAGGACCAGGGCAAAGGTACAGATTCAGGAACCAGAGATCATCAGGAAGCTATTAATCTAGATTGTTGATTACCTGATGCAGGAGGAGAGTGTAAAAAGCCTGAAAAAGTAGGTGATAAAAAGGCTGGGTTGTGAAGGAATTTAAAAGCTAGACAGAAGATCTTACATCTGATCCTAGAGAGATCAAGGAATCACTGGAATATATTGAGGAGGAGGTGACAAGATCACTGTGACAGCTGAGTGGAGGACAGCCTCGAGGGGGGAGAAACTTAGACCAGAAAATCAGACCTGAGATGATGAAGGCCTGCACTAGGGTGGGGGCAGTGTCAGAGGAGAGGAAGGAGGGTATTCGAAAAATGATTTGAAGGTCAGATCAATAGGATTTGTCAACAGATTGGATATGGGGGGGGGGGTGAGTGAGGGTGAGGAGTTTGAGGTACAGGGAGGCTGGAGCTACCCTTGGTGAGAATTGGGAAGCTGGAAGGGGAAAGAGAAGGAGTTCTATTTTGGACATCTTTGCCCATTTGATATGTTCAAAGTATATGCATTTTATTTGTCAGTGATTTGGCACATTTATTCTTACAGTTGTTGGTTTTCCTTCAAGAGCTGCTTATATTCATATTTTTGACCTTCAAGCTAATTCTCTTGCCTCAATGCTTGTATTATCATGGTATCTTAGGAATCATCTCCTTTCCCCCAAATTTTTAATTTTGTTTGTTTTACTGGTAAGACATCCATGTAGGGAATTCCCATAATTTAATCTTGAGAGAGTCACTTAAGAGCACTGAAAAATTAGCTGAGTTGAACAGGGCTAGCTGATCAATTTTGCTAAAGTAAGACCAATTCTAGGTATTCTTGACCTGGCTTTCTATCCACTCCTATCAACACTCTCTCACTTGACAAGGAAGACATAGAGAAGTGTCTCTACTGACTCTCCCAATTTGGTCACTATGTCTCAGAAGCTTCTTCCCTTGGAAGATACTTTTGATCCTGCTTCCTTTTCTCCAATGAGTGAGCTCTTTCTGGAATCTCTGGAGGTATTTCCCTGTGCCCTCTTGTCCTCCTCTTCTCCAGATCCACTCTGAATTATCTGGACTTCTCCATCATCTTCCCTTCAGCTTACTCTGTGTGTGTGTGTGTGTGTGTGTGTGTGTATGTGTGAGAGAGAGAGAAACAGAAAGAGAGAGAAAGAGAAAGAGAGAGAGATAGAGAGAGAGACAGACAGACAGAGACAGACAAACAGAGAGATTCAGGACAGGTGCATTTTTCTTAGTATCAGAGAGAGAGAGAGAGACAGAGAGAGAGAGACAGAGACAGACAGACAGACAGAGACAGAGACAGACAGATTCAGGACAGGTGCATTTTTCTTAGTATCAGAGAGAGAGAGAGAGAGAGAGAGAGACAGAGAGAGAGAGAGACAGAGACAGAAAGACAGACAGAGACAGAGACAGACAGAGAGATTCAGGACAGGTGCATTTTTCTTAGAATCAGAGAGAGAGAGAGAGAGAGAGAGAGAGAGAGAGAGACACAGACACAGACAGAGACAGAGACAGACAGACAGAGAGATTCAGGACAGGTGCATTTTTCTTAGTATCACAGAACATATCTGTTGTCTTGCCAGAACATTTAATTACACATACAACTCATTTCCCCATTTTTAAGAGCCTTTCTGAGAAGGCAGTGTGGGCTGGAGGTTAGGGCAAGCAAACTGGAACTAGAAAGATGTGGGTTCTTTTACTGGACCACTTTTTTTTTTTGTGGTCCCAGCCTTTAGCTCAAGTCCCAGCATCCTCTCGGGTTGAGTCTCTTGCTACCAGAGCAGTATTGGTTTGCTTTGACCACAGTATCACGTGAAAAAAATGACGTTTTGAAGAGTGCTGGGGGACCTTTAGCAGAGTCTAGAAGCAGGAGATGTTATATAATAACAACTAGACCATCAAAGAATCCTCCATTTTGCATCTGGAAGAGAAATCCTTAGAATCCATTCCTTTTTATAAAGAAGGAAACTGAATCTTAGAAAGAGCTTTGATTTCTACCTCAGTATTTTAATCAGGCTTATTTCTATCCAAGACAGAAATGATATGATAGATGATCTCTGACTATTACTCCCTTGAATTGATTTTGGATCTAGTTGGCACATACTTTTATGTGGATGCATCATTCCCAATGGACCAGAAGTTCTTGAATCTGAGAAGGCCTTTGGTTCATCCTCCTCCTTTTCAAGATGTTCATCGGCAGCTACTTTTTGTCTGTGAGCAGCGTGAGAACCAGAACAGTCCTTTGACTTGGTATCCCTAGTAATTAGCACAGTACCTGACACAGATACACCTTTAGTAAACGATTGGTGACTGCCTTTTACTGAAAAGGCTGCAGCTCAGGAGAGAGGTTAGGGCTGGAGATGCAATTGAATTCTTGGACCTAATGAGATAATCACTGAGACAAAATAGCAGATGAGACAGAACGATGGAGTGTTCCTTTTTTGGAAGTCTTTGCCAATTTGGCGGGAATCAAATGGAACCTCAACATTGTCTCCTTACTCTCTTATCTTGCATTTGTTCAAATCTTGATTTGTTTTACATTTAAGATATCTCCCTTGTGTGTCTTCTCCCTTCTGACACAGTCACCACTCTGATTCAGGTGTGAATTTGATGAAGGCCTGAACCAGGGTGGTGACTATGTCAGAAGTTCTCTCCCCCCCCCCCAAATTATCTTTTCAGTCTTCCTACATCTTACACTTTCTCTCCTCCCTATGCCTCTGCTCTGTGAGCCAGTGAAAGAATAAGCATTTATATAATACCTACTATATGCCTAGCACTGTGCTAAGTGCTTATAAGAAATATTCTCATTTGATCCTCATATCAACCTGGTGAGATAGTTGCTATTATTATCCCCATTTTACAGTTAAGGAAAACAAGTCAAATAGGGTTAAAAGACTTGCCCAGAGTCATACAGCTAGTAAATATTTGAGGCTGGATCTGAACCTAGTGCCATGGAAGCAACACTTGTAAATTTTAATAGTATTTTATTTTTCATCAATATTCACCTTTGTAAAACCTCATGTTCCAAATTTTTCTTCCTTACCTCCTCTATCCAAGACAGGAAGCCATCTGATATAGGTTAAATATGTGCAATTCTTCTAAACATGTTTCCATAGAATCAACACTTTTAAACTGGTGCTGGAGAAGACTTTTGAGGGCAGCAAGGAGACAAATACTTAAATACTTAAAGAAATTCAGTCAAACTATTCACTGGAAGGTCAGATACTGAAGCTGAAGCTTAAATACTTTGGCCACATAAGGAAAAGATGAGACTTATTGGAAAATACCCTGATGGTGGGGAAGGGGACAGCAGAGGATGAGATGGATAGGGAGTAGTAATATGGAAACAATGAACATGAGAATGGACAGACTTTAAGACATAGTGGAGGCCAGAAGGACTTTGGTCCATGGGGTCATTAAGAGTCAAACACAAATGAACAACAGTGATGACTTCCTGCCTCCATCCACTGTGCCATCAGTGACCATCAGCCCATTTGGGGTTCCTCCATCTCCCAACTCTGGGCATTTTCCTGGCTGTTCCCTATGCATGCACTTCCTTCCCATCTCTACCCCTGACTTCCTTGGTTTCCATCAAGTTCCAGCTAAAACCCCACCTTCTCCAGGAAGTTTTTCCCAATTCCCCTTAACTGTCCTGCTTTTCCTATATTTCCAAATTATCCTAGATATAGCTTTAAAAGTTTGCATTTTGTCTTTCCCTTCAGACAGAGTGAGCACTCTGAGAACCAAGACTATATTTTGTTCCTTTTTGTATCTCCAACACATAATAGGAGCTTAGTAAATATTTATTGATTGACTAGGCCCTGGGGATAGAGAGAAAGAAAAAAAACCAGTTTCTGTCCTCAATCAGTTCACAATATAACGAGGAAACAACATACAATGATATACAAACAAACCAGATATACAAAGATAATTTATAGATAATCTTAGTTTATCAGGAAGTCACTAGCATTAGAAATGTTAGGAAAGGTTTCTTCCTATTGAAGATAAGATTTTTAGCTGAGGAATTTTGAAGGAAGCCAGGAGATGGAGGGGAAGTGGGTGAGAGTTCCAAGAATGTTAGATGTTCGATGGAAATGTGTAGTCAGGGGGTGGAGCATCTTGATTGAGGAACAGCAAGGAGAATGGTGTCACTGAATCTTGGAAGGGGAATAAGGATCAAGAAAAATGGATTTAGAAAGTAAGAGGGATCAATTTATGCAGTTTTTTTAAAAGTCCCCCATGCCAATAAATCTACACAGGTCTTGGTCAAGGTAAAACAGTGTATAGGTATTATGTCTTCGTTTTTGAGTTTCAACTGAAGGTAGACCAAGCTCATATCAGATTTGAGAATAAATTTATGATCTTCTTAAGCCACTTGTATACTGGTTATAACTTATACTTATGTATAAAAGGAAAAATTCTAACCATAAATGGTATAGTTATATTTGATGCCAGAGTTTTCAAATATGTCCTTTAGTCATTCATTGATTAAGTCATTAATGTCCTTCTTATTTTAGTCTAGACTTATGATTTCTGTGGGCATCTCTTGATATGGAAAACCACTCAACTCATATAGATCAGTGATTTATGTCCCTATAATAATCTACAACTTTTGTTCTTGGAGAATGACCTAAGGTATTGAAAGCCAGAATACATCAGAGGTGGAACTAGAACCTAGTTTTTCCTGCTGTAGACCAGCTCTTAATCTAATTCATGATGCAGCCTCAAAGTAATATTAAGAACTAACATTTAAAGTAATAATAAGAATGAACATTTCTGTATGTTATTCTTGTTGTTTAGTTATTTCCAATTCTTTATGACCCCATCTTCCTAACCCAAGTTTTGAAGTCATTCAAAGTCGTTTACCCTTACCATTTTGTTTTCATTGTATAAAATGTTTCCTGTTTACTCATTTCAGTGTCAGCTCATACCAGTCTTTCAGGTTTCTTTGAACCAATCTGTTATTTTTTTTACAGTACAGAATTCTATTATATGTATTATATGTTCTATAATTTGTTTAGTCATTCCCCATTTGATAGGTACCCACTTACTTTCCAGTTTGGTAGGTACCAACTTAGTTTCCACTGCAAAAAGAAATATAAATATTATTATACATCTTTAAAGTTTGTGTTCCTTAGTGCTAACCTGTCTATGATCTACCCTCCCTCTGATTCCTCCCTTTCTTTTTCCTTCCTATTTTTCTGAAAAGTACAATGTATTTTTGTGCCCAACTTTGTGTGTGTATTTGTATTCCTCCTTCCTTTGATGAGCTCAGATAAGAGATGGCAACCGTTTCTCCTATATTTTCCTCCTTATTTCTATAACTATTTACATGTGCAATCTATGGGAGAAAATATTTCCTAACTTAAAAAATTATTTAATAGTTGGTTTTTGTCTCAAATATGTGAGTGAGTGTGTGTGTGTGTGTGTGTGTGTGTGTGTGTTTAGGTAATCGGGATTAAGTGGCTTGCCCAGGGTCACACAGTTAGTAAGTGTTAAGTATCTGAAGTTGGATTTGAACTCAAGTTCTTCTGACTCCAAGTCAGGTAAAAACAATTTGTATTTCTTTTTTTTTCTAAATCAAGTTCCAAATTTCTCCCTTCCTTCCATTTAAAAATAAGTAATTTCATAACAATTATACATGTGTAATCATGGAAAACATTTCTGTATTTGTTGCGAAAGAAAATACAAACAAAAGAAAAGTTTTTTTTTAAATATGATCTGCATTCAGACGCCCATCAGTTCTTTCTCTGGAGATAGCATTTTTCATTGTAAGAGTTCTTCAGAATTGTCTTAGATCACTGTGTTACTGAGAATAGCTAAGTCATGCACAATAGATCATCATGCAATATTAGTTACTGTATATAATGCTCTCCTGGTGCTGCTCATTTCATTTGGCATCAATTCATGTAAATCCAGGTTTTCTGAGAGCATCATTTCTTATAGCACAATAGTATTCTATCACAATCATATGCCACAAAATGTTCCACTCTTCCCCAATTGAGAGGTATCTCATCAATTTCCATTTTTTGTCATCACAAAAAACACTACAAATGTTTTTTGTACATATAGGTCCTTTTCTTTTTTGGGATACAGACTAAGAATGGATATTTTCCTAATTTTTCTACACTACACTATTGTATTCCTCTTCTCTTTCTATTTTTCTTTCAAGATTACCAAAACATAGCAGAACCACTCACTAGTCTAGTTAGATTCCCTCTATGATCCCAAGTAATGATAGGACTCAAAAGAGACCCACATATCATTTCCTCACGTTGGAATATAAATAGTTTGTATTTATTGGTTGTTTATTGTTAAAAACCATGCCTAAGTGAAGGGGCAGGTCAATTCTCCGAGAGCCTCCACAGCTGTGAATCATAACACTTGAAGGAGTTGCAAAGCAGCCTTTACTGACACGGCTGTTCCTTGTGGATTGAGAATGAAATAAATTGGAGGCAGAGGGAAGAGGAGAGAGGTCAGAGAATGCAATGGCCTCTCACTCTCCTTGTATCATCGTTATCATCCTGTCACATGAAGAGATCCATTCTACAGGTTTGAATTAGCTTTCCAGCAGCCACTGGCAGGTGGCTCCTGTATCTATAAATGTGTATGTTTCTATTTATTTTTAAAAAACTATTTCTTGAGATATGATAGCTAGGCAATTTTGTTTTTGGTCTTTATTTTCATTTAACCCAGTGATGCTTATTTTTTTCTCCAATTGAGTTATTTTTTCTACTAGAAGATATCTTACATTTTCTCCTATTTTTTCAATATTTTGATTTTATTTTAATATTGTTTTCTTATGAAGTCATTACCTTCCATTTGATCTGTTCTACATTTTACAGTTTCCACACAATTCTGATCTTTTCATCAAAATTGCTTAGAAGCTCTCTTATTCATTAAAAATCTAATTTTCCCAGGAGGGTTATACTTATTTTCTTCTGGGCAAGTTATTCTTGGTTGAAATTCTCTGTCTTTTGT
The DNA here is from genome assembly GCF_016432865.1 of Antechinus flavipes. Lineage (NCBI taxonomy): Eukaryota > Metazoa > Chordata > Mammalia > Dasyuromorphia > Dasyuridae > Antechinus > Antechinus flavipes. The sequence continues at coordinate 17,880,799 of NC_067399.1, read as the reverse complement.
CTTCTGAAATTTCTTTTTCCGAACTGTTTGATCCCTCATTGTAGTGTTACTAAATCATGTGTGATCCTGACTGTGGATCATTAGTATTTGAATTCTTCTTTTCTCGTTGCTTGAACTATTTTTTCTTTGACCTGAAAGCTTTGAATTTTGCTTCCTGTGAGTTTTTATTTGGGGGTTTCTTTTAGGAGGTCTCTGGTGGCTTCTTTTTCACATCACCTTCTGATGTAAAAAATCTGAGAAGTGGTTGTTTATTTTTTTAATCATTTCTAGATCTATGATAGCTAGGCTTTTTTTTTTTTTATTTTGTTTTCATTTAGTCCAATTATGCTTTTATTTTCTCATTCTATTTGCCAGTTGAGCTATTTTTTTCTTCTAGAAGATATCTTACCTTTCCTTCTAATTTTTTAAATGTTTTGACTTCAATATTTTCTTATGAAATCATTATCTTCTATTTGGTCTATTCTAAACTTTCAGAGTTTGTTGCTTGTCTCTTTTGTGCTAAGCTGTTAATTCCTGCTTTTATTCTGCCTCTAAACTGTTAATTTTTTCTAATTCTCCCCTCCCTCATAACTCATTTCTTTTTTAAAAAAATTTTTTTCTTATGCTCTCATTACATTTATAATTGTTTTTAATTTAAAAAACTCTTTCTTGATATTTTTCAGGAATATTCGTTGAATTTGTTACTAAGAAATGTTTTATTTGGAGGCATGTTGAATGTTTTTTGGTAATTTCCTTCTTCAGGGTTTGTGTCTTTAATGTCTCTGACAATATACTAGCTTTTTATGGTGAGATTCTTTTTTTGCTTGCTCATTCTCTCAGCCTATTTCCTGATTTCAAATATTATGTAAGGGCTGGGTCCTTCATACTTCAAGAGGGAATATCTGGGCTGGTCTTACTGTTGTTTTGTTTTGTTTTTTTGAAGTGCTGAAAATTATATTATTCCAGGAACTCAGGGACCTTTGGTAGGTTTCAGACTTGTCTGGAGATTGGTTCAGAGACCCTGTTCAGCTCCTGACAATCAGCTGCTGATTTCTTCTGAAGTTGCTTCTTTCTTTATATGCAGTCTAGAGACCAAGGCTACTCCATTCTGGAAAGCTACTCCAGACACAACTCCCCTCTTCAGTCCACTCTGAAACTGGAACTTAGAATTTGATGTCAATTGGCATGTTTTCCTGCATCCTGTTGCACCTTAGACTCCCTACCTCATGCTGGATTTTTGAACCTGCTTGCCATTATGTACCTTTTCCTATACTAGAATACCACATATGATTGACCCCTGGCTGGGATATAATCCTTTTTTTAAAAAAAAAATAATAGATTGTATATGAAAATACAAACCTCTATTATGTACTTTATATTGTTTTTATGTTACAAAACTAGCAAATATAACATAATAGTTCCAAAACTGTCTTGCCTATCTCAACTTCATTCCTTTTTCTTTTGTTTTCTTGTAAAAATGTCTTTATTTTTAAAAATTAATAATAGCTTTTTATTTTCAAAATCATACAAAGGTAGTTTTCGACATTCATCCTTACAGAATCTTGTGTTCAGATTTTTCTCCATCTCTTCCCCTACCCCGTCCCCTGGATAGCAAGTAATCTAATATAAGTTAAACATGTGCAATTTTTTTAGACATATTTCCACATTTATCATACTACACAAGAAAAATCAGATCAAAAAGGGAAAAAAAAAGAATGGGGGGGAAAACAAGCAAAGTACAACAAATATACTTGCTATTTCATATTCAGTCCCCTTAGCCCTTTTTCTGATTGCCGATGGCTCCCCGGACATAATCTCAATGTCAACAAGTCTCTCTGTCTGGCCATGCTGACGTGGGCTGAAGAAATGACTCAGTTTGATTCTTTTTTGTATTTCCTGAGCAAATTTGAGTCTGGTATATTTTCTAGATCTGTTTGGATGAGTTTGGTGATGTTTTTTAACCTTTATTTTTAGAGAGGCTGTGGGACTTGCTCTATAGTGTTCTCTTATTCTGCCATCTTGGCTCTACCCATCTATTATAATTTCTAAGGATGGTAATCCATATTTCGGCTGATAACTGAGGCTCATAGATGGTAGGGTTCACATAGAGTCATTGCCTGTCTTTAAGTCACTGAATTCGTTAGAGAGATGCTTACTTTGCACTCTCTCTGAATCAAAAGCTATGGATGTGTTAGGCACATTTTGTTTAATTCTGAATCACTTTCCAGAATGGTTGACTCATTGATTCGGTGAATTTGTGTCTTTCTACGGTACCTTCAACATTGAGTAATGTTCTCTTGAGTTTCCTTATACATTTCCTTTGAACATGATTTAGAGCAATCTTTTCATACGGTTATTTTTCATTTGCAGTTTCTCTTTTGACAATTATTTGTTCTAGTGTCTTTTCACCAATTTCCTTGCTTTCTTACAGCCATTAAAAGTTAATAGACTCTTGGGAAAGGGTAATAATCTCTGATCAGTATCTTCACAATACCAGTTAACTTTAACCAATTGAACCTTTAACTTGGTGGAGGCAGAAGTTTTATTTCTGAGTTGCTAGCATCTTCAAGATGAAATTTTCTTAAACATCTGCAGGGGGAGATATCAATGACGGCTTCAGGGAGGGGAGGTAAGTGATAGGAGACCTCTGGGGAAGGGGATAAGTAGCTCAACTTGGAGTCAGGAGGACTTGAGTCCAAATTTCTCCTCAGACCCTTCCTAATGTGTGACTCTGGGCAGTTTGTTTAACTTCTGTGATTCAGTTTTGTTATCTGCAAAATGGATGAGGGACTCAATGACTTCCAAGGTCTCTTCCAGCTTTAAAATTATGGTCCTTTGTGGCTCTCTTCCACAATGAGATGAACCAAATCAATTCCATTTGTTCAATAATGAAGAGAACCAGCTACACCCAGCGAAAGAACTCTGGGAAATGAGTGTGAACCACAACATAGCATTTCCACTCCCTCTGTTTTTGTTCACATGCATTTTTGATTTCCTTCTTCAGGTTGTTTACCTTATTTCTAAGTCTGATTTTTCTTGTACAGCAAAATAATCATATGGATATGTATACATATATTGTATTTAATATATACTTTAACATATTTAACATGTATTGGTCAATTTAGGGGAAGGGCTGGGGGGAAGGAGGGGAAAAGTTGGAACAGAAGGTTTTGCAAAGGTCATTGCTGGAAAATTACCCATGCATATACTCTGTTTAAAAAAAAAAAAAAAAAGCTATAATAAAAAATAAAAAATAAAAAAAAACTATGGTCCTTAAACTTGCCTGATAATGAGATCATTTGTGCCATTTGTTGCCAACATTCAAAATTGACAGAAGTGCTAAGTTTCAGTTCAAGGTTAGTGAAAACAAAACTATAACTTGTTTTTTCTCAGCAAATCCCCTGAAATCTCTCCATGGCCCATCAAGGAGTCCCTAAGTTAAGACTCTCTAGGTTAGAAGAAAAAACTAACTTGATTTTTTCATTAAGCCCGATTGATGTTTGTGAAATCATGTGGTTTCATAGAAATCTAGAACCATTGGTTCTAGGACATTACCAGGACTCTCAGAATTCCCAGGGATACCTTCAAAAGCCATGATCTCTCAGGAAGTACAGAAAGCCTATGAAGGCGCATGTTGGAAGCAGCCAGAATCCCCTGTGATTTATTTACCTTCTACCTTCATTTTTCCTGTTCAAGGTAGTCTCCTCAAAACTACTCCCAAGTTTTTTTTCTTACTGGGCAGAGGTCTCTGGCCCAAAGCCTAGAGATTTACTGGTGTTTGTAAGAAATGGCATTGACCCAGCCTTGCTGGTGCTGTAAAGACTTCTCGGAACAGAAGCCAAACTAGCGATCTAGCGAGAGTTAAACCAAACTATTCTTTCCCTGACTCTGCAGCTCTGTCACACAGAGAAGGGGAGCCTGCTGTACAGAAGGGGCAAGGACTTTTCTCTCTGAGACTTTTGTAGTTTTTGAGAAGCACTCTATAGGCCCTGGTGATGTTTCTGAGTGACATCAATCAACATGGAGCCTCATTGTCACAACCTTAAGAAAAAATATTTGTGGGGCAGCTAAGTGACAGTGAATAGAACACCAGCCCTGAAGTCAGGAGGACCTGAGTTCAAATATGACCTCAGCTGTGTGACTCTGGGCAAGTCATTTAACTCCAATTGCCTCAGCAAACAAAACAAAACAAAACAAAATAAAACTTGTGATGGGGAAATCTCTCTGTCTCTACTTGAGTGAGCAATGGTTTCTGTCTTTTCAGGAAAGAATTCCTTTCATGTCTGAATTCCAGTCTAAGCCAAGAAACATTTTTTTTTAAAAAAATCTATGTCTTAATTTTAGATTTTTTTCTTTTCTAAGCAAAGCCTTGGACTGCATTTAGCTCTTTGGGTCTCTAACTTGGAAACCATCTCTTTCTCCATCCAGTTCCTTGGTAAAGTTCCTTCACTCAATTTACACTCTTTACTATGTGACCTCTATGTGCCAGACACAATGCTAGGCACTGGGGACACCAATAAAAAGAATGAAACAGTCCCTGCTTTCAAGTTGTTTACCTTCTAATCGGGAGACAACATGCTCTGAATGTGGCAGAGTAGCTACAATTAACTTTAAAATTGGAGGTTCTTAATCTGGGAGACATAGAACTTTATTTCAAAAATCACTACTTTTCAATTTAGAATTATGGAGCCTTTTGTGTTTCTTTGAATCCTCAGATCTTAGCAGGGGCCTGATACATAATAGGTACTTTAAGTGCTTGTTGACTTGACCATGAACAGCCCCAATTGTTAGGAAAGTAGGAGTTAAAGGAACTAGTTTCAAATCCTGACTCAGTTTACATAATACAGATGTGATCTTGGACAAAATATATTCTTTCCTTGGGTCTCAGTTTTCTGATATTTAAAGAAGAGGAGTTTAAAATTAATTTTTCTTCCAGCCTTAAATCAATGATCCTATGAAATTGAAGGCCATGAAGGCCCAAGGTCACATAAGCCAATAAGTGAGGATAGCAAAGGGATTCCATGATGGGCAGAGAGAGGAGCTGGAATCAAGAAGACCCGAGTTCAAATTCACCCTCAGACACTAAGTGTGGCACTTGGGATAGATCACTAAAATAAATAAATATATATGGAAAAAAAAAATAATCACTCTCTGCCTCAGTTTCCCCATCTGTAAAATGGGGACAGTCATAACATCTCCCTCCAAGGTAGTTGTGAGAATTACATGAGATAGTGATTAGTGTATTTAGGACAGTATCTGGTACATAGTAAGGGCTTATATAAACGTTAGGTGTTCAATTCTAGGTCTTTTCTCCTGAAATCCACCAAGTAGTGAGGAAAGTGCTTTATCAACTTTAGAACATCATAGAAATGTGAGCCGCCCGTTGACTTGGCAGTGATACCAGAGTCCAACTTTTCAGTAAGGAAACCAAAAACCACCCCTCAGATGTTGCCTTCAAAGGCTCTGCTTTGGTTGGAGGGGGAGGGGAGAGACAGGTAGAAGGGTTGAGAGTTGGAAGGTGGAGGTCATTTAGAGTGGTTTTTTTTTTTTAAGGGAGGATGAACAAAATGATTCCTATTTTCCATTTGACACTTTAGGCCAAAAAGCCTTGTGTCCAGTTATACAAAAAAAGCCTTCTGTCCAGTGACACAAATAAAGAGTTGTATCCAGTTGCACAACCTGTATGTGTGAAATACTACCGTCTGTGGTTCTCTTTTCCTCTGAGTGGGGAGCAGCGAGTGGTGGCCAGAGGAAGTCGCAGGGCTATCTCGGGCAGAGCAGGCAAGCCGCTCGCCGTGATGCCCGGCTTTATCTTCCTGCCTCGGTTCACGGCAGCTGGGCAGTCCCTTAGATCAGAGGAGTGTTTCTACCGAACCAATCGCTGGACCAGGGGTCCCGTGACTACTTTCATTTACAGAACTTTTCTGCGATCTAGTAATTATCATGCGTTTGCACTAAGATACAGGATTTTGGGTTCCCGGCAAGTTTCCACCTCTCCCCATCACACCTGCCCTCCCCCCTAAGGATTATTTGTATTTTCCTGAGACATCTTAGGTTAAAAATTCCAGATCAATGTTCCAAACATTTATGAGATGCTTATTATGAGCAAGGAGAAATACAGCACTAAGCCTTCAGCTTCAGACACTTACTAGCTGTGTGACTTGGGAAAATCACTTAACCTCCATTTACCTCAGTTTCCTCATCTATAAAATACAGATAATAGCACCTACTTGCCACCATTGTTGTGAGGATCAAATGAAATCATTACAAATCATTTTATAAATTAAAATGATAATTATAAAATTTATAAGGTGCTTACATACAGAAGCACTGTATTAATTTTAACTGTTGTTGTTGTTGTTGTTAATGTCTAGCCTTGAAGTCAGGAACACTCATTCAAACCAGGTCTGTGACACACACTGACTGGGGGACCACGGGCAGAGCTCCCTGTAGGTCTCGGGGCCTACAGAGAATTCTGTAATGTCTGCTTGCCAGATGCGACAAGTAATTCACAAGCAAAGCTTTTTTTTTTTTTTTTAAATGAAACATTTTATTTTGCAGAAATGCTTATTAATCAATCAATCAACATTTAGTATAACTCCAATCATGTGTCAGGTCCTATAATAAGTGCTAAGCATACAAAAGCAATATTGAGACAGAGAACTTAGGTTCTCTTGCTAGAGAAAGCATGTAAAGAAAAGATTTTTATTTTTCCCCTTCCTTCCCCAACCTCCCTCTCCAAGACAACAAGCAATCTGATGCATTTGAAATGTGTGCAGTCATTTTAAATATATTTCCCTATTTGCCATGTTATACAGGAAAAATCAGAACAAAAGGAAAAAAACATTTTAAAAAAGCAAACAAAAAAAAGGTGAAAATGGAAAAAAAGCAAACAAATAAACAAAAAGGTGAGAATACTATTCTTTGATCTATACTTAGTCTCCATAGATCTCTATGCATGTGGACGGCATTTTTCATCCCGATTCTTGGAGTTGTCTTGGATCACAGCATTGCCAGAAGAGCCAAGTCTGTCATAGTTGATCATCACACAATCTTACTGTATACAGTGTTTTCCTGGTTCTTCTCACTTCACTCAGCATCAGTTCATATAAGTCTTTCCAGGTTTCAGAAAAGATTTTTAAGAGGATACAAAGTAACCTCAGGGAGGCTGGTATTAGCAGCTGGAGTGGAGAAGGCAGAGAACCAGGGAAGCCTTTCTGTCCTCCCAGAGGAGATATTTAAGCTAGTCTTAGAAGAAATCAAACATTGTAAAAGCTGCAAGGGAGGAGGGAGAATATGGTGGAAATCTGGTTCAGCCATTGCCCACCTATGGAGTTGGCAGATGGAGGGAGGGAAGCCCCGTGGGCCAATAGGTCTGAAACATAGGATCCAAGTAAAGAAGCTTGAAAGGTAGAAAGCCCCTGCAGGGAAAGACCTTTGAATACAAAATAGAGGCTAAAGAGCTGATCTACAGGGAGCTGCTGGGATTTCTTTTAATGGCAGTTTGGGAATCTACCACTACAATATCTTAATCACAGTTTAGAAATGTTTGTAAAAAGCTTTGTTGCCTAGGGGACAGGGTTCAAAGTCTCTCTTTTTTGGGGGGGGATTCACGAATGACTTTTTTAAAAAATATAAACATTTTCTAATATAAATATCATTTTATATAATTTACATATATAATGTCATTTTATATAATATAATGATAAAAATAAATAAAATAATCTAAAAATTTCTAAACACATGTGTAGTTTTTCACAGTCATGCAAAGCCTTATGTTCCAATTTTTTTCTTTTTTTTATTAAAGCTTTTTATTTACAAAACATATGCGTGGGTAATTTTTCAACATTGAGAGAGTTCAAATTCTCCCTCCCACACATACTGGTTAAACGACAATGAACAAGTCATTTTCCATGTCTTTCCAGGTAATACGTGAGTTTATTAACTCCACAGGGCACTTATTTGCATGGGTGGAAGGAGTTCTGCCAAAGACCTTTACAAAGATTTGATCACAGAGGATGGCAGTATTCGGGAGCTATGTATGTTGTGTGGTAGATCTTATGCTATTGCTGGAGAGACAAGGCAAGAATAAGATAGCTCCTGTCTTCCAGGAGCTTGTGTTCACAATACTGGGGAGATAAAACATATACAAGGATAAATGAATGTAAATTATATAATAATATGGAGTCTAACCCTTTTAGTTACAATATCTCATTTGATTCTCCCAACCATCTGAGATAGGTGATATTATTGTGCCCATTTTGATGATGTAGAAATTGAGGCTGAGAGGAGTAAAGTGACAAGTCCAGGGTCACAGAGCTCATAAGTGTTTGAGACAGGATTTGAACTGGGAGCCAACTTCTTATTGTCCAAGTACTTTAGTCATTGTCTCACCAAGGGACTTCTAATGCCGAGCAATTTGGAAAGGGAGGGAGCATTGACAATTGGAGAGCTTGTGTTTTAATGAAGTTTTCTATGAGGAGGAGGTGGTGGAAAGGAACTCACTTCCTGGGGGGCTCTGACCACATGGGTTCCCTTTCTGGATGACTTCCCCTCCTATTGTCCCCTATCTTTAATGCTAGATGTTACCCCCATTTCTTGCTTCTCAAATGTGGACAACATTTCTGTTGGCTATTTCAGTCTCCATCACTGATTCAGCCAAGTCACTTAACATCTGTGCCTCTGTTTACCTTTATGTAAAGAGAACTTGAGTCCTATTTTTTTTTTTTTTCTGTACTCCCTTCCTCTTCTACCCATTCCAGTAGACTGGAAGGGAATTTTGAAGTTTTAAAACAAGGCAAACCATTGCAGAAACTTAATTAGGAAATGTTGATGAGCCAGTCTTGGCTAAGAACTCTTAAAACTTCACATTAAGACACCAGCAGCTTGGGCCAGCCAGAGACCAGCCCTCTGTGGCCTCTAATGTACCACTCAGATTACAGTCAGATGAGTCTTCCTTAACCCCAGGAGAGCCACCTTAATCTCGGATGTGATGGGTTCTTGTCCTTCGCCAGAACTGGAGCCCCGATTTTGGCTCTCGGTTATGGGTTTCTTTCCTAACCCTTTCTCGGATCACATGTGAGAGGGATAGAATGGGGGAGTGGCTCATTGATGGCCATACTAACACCGGTTGCCCCGGACAGCTTATGGCCTATCCCTGGCCCTTCCAGTCTTGGTTCCCAGTAAGTGTAATTTCTAACACACACACACACACACACACACAAGCCAGATACCTGCTGCAGATCATTCCCCGGGCCTGCCACCTTTCCAGAACTCCTGGTTGATAGGATCATAGGTTGAGAATTGGAAGGAATTGTAGCAATTATGGAGTCTTTTACAGATTCAGTCCAAGTCTTCATCAAGCACTAACTATGATGGACATAAAAATTACCTATCCTCAAAGAGCTTATATTTTATTTGAGGGGAAATGATAAGCATATGGAAACTACACATACAAATTAATTTCTGAAGGCAACAGAATACATTAACAATTGGTGGAAAAGAGAATATGCTGAAACAACAAACTCCCCCTGCTCCTCCAATTAACAAGCATTTCTTTTCACTCTCTCCCACTTCTCTGCCCTATTGGAAAAAGAAAAGGAAAATAAAACTCTTGTGTGTTTTTAAATTGTTTTAGTATTTTATTTTTCCAGATACAAAGATAGTTTTCAACATCCACCTTTGCAAAACCTTGTGTTCCAAATTTTTCTCCCTCTCTCCCTCCTTTCTCCCTCCCCAGGATGGCGAGCAATCCAATATAGGTTAAACATGTGCAATAAAGAAAACTCTTGTAACAAATGGGCATAAATAAGCAAAAAAAAATTCCCACATTGGCCATGTGTGGAAACGAGTGTCTTTCTGCTTATTTTGACCTCTCTGTTTGTAGGTGAGTGATATTTTTTATGGTCCTCTGGAGTTAGAGGTTGATCAGAGTTCTTAAATCTTTCAAAAATTTTATTTTAATGGGCAATCCCTTTTGTAGCAGTCAGCCAGCCAAAAAATAAGCATTTATTAAACACTTACTGTAATACTTCATTGAATTCTTGAAAGGAGCTAGAAATTCTGAGTTAGGTGAGGAGGAGAAAGAACATTTCAGACATGGGATGGGAATGGAGGGAACATCTGAATGAAAGAAAGTCGGGGGATTAAACAGTACAGAGACCGGACTGGAGAGTGTATAAAATCTTCTTGGTCCTGAGACCGATGAGTTGGGTTGTAATGAGGAGTATTTGCAGCTTCCCTCTCTCTTCCAGAGTCATCAAAGTCTAAGTTCCAGGGGTCCTCAAACTATGGCCTACGGGCCAGATGCAGCAGCTGAAGATGTTTATCCCTCTCCCCCAGGGCTATGAAGTTTCTTTATTTAAAGGCCCACAAAACAAAATTTTTGTTTTTACTATAGTCCCGCCCTCCAGCAGTCTGAGGGACAGTGGACTGGCCCCCTATTTTAAAAGTTTGAGGACTCCTGACTGTCTAAGCCAAGATGATCCAGAATGCAATGCGTGGTCTTTGGGAACAAAGTGAGGTCAGTCCAAAAAGACTGGTTGGAACCAATGAAGGGCTCTAAATGACAAACTGAAGAATCTGTACTTTGTTCCAGGAGCATCGGTTTGCCATCAGGGCTACTTTAGGAAGATCATTTTGGCCTTTTGGAGCCCAATTAGGAGGCCATTGCATTGGTCTGTGCGAGAGCTGATTTGGGTAGATACTATAAGTGTTGAGCACCTAGATGGTGCAGTGGTTAGAGAGCCAGACCTGACGTCCAGAAGACTTGAGCTCAAACATGGAATCAGGCAGATTTAACTTTGTGAATTCAAATCTGGCGGTATGACCGTGGCCAAGTCACTTAACCCTGTTTGCCTCAGTTTTCTCATCTGTAAAATAAGCTGGAGGAGATAGCAAACCACTCTAATGTGTCTTAGTCAAAAAAACCCAGAATGGGTCGTGAACAGTCAGACATGACAGAAACGACCAAACAAAAACAGCTATAAGTAACATTGAAGAAGAATTGAACAAAAGTTAGCACCCGATTGCCTTTGTGTATATGGAGTTTGGGGTGGGGTGGGGGGCCACGGGAAAGGATGTCAGAGACAGAGAAAGAATGACTCCAAAGCTGTAAAACTGGGTGACTGGAAAAATAGTCGTGTAATGACTCGGAATAGGGAAGTCTAATTTGTGGGTGTGGGGGGGGGCAGAATGCCTTCCCTTTTTGGGACTTGGTGAGTGTGACATGTCGGAAGTCTGGTCCACGGAACGTTGGTGACTTAGCCAATGTCACCCAGGTAGGAGGGGGGAAGGTACTATAGGAACCCAGCTCTTTTCTCCTGCCCTCGGGGTGCTGTCCAGGACAGAGATTAAACAAGTTCTTGCAGGCTATCGCTCCTGATTATGAGTGTTAGAAGAATGAGCTATTCTGGCTGGCTTGTGGCCATAGATTTCTGAGCAGTTTTCTTCCTTCCTCTTTACCATCTCAGTCCTAGCCTTGGGGTCAGCGGTCAGAGCATCGCTCTTTCCTGGGGAGGGAGACCTCCTGGCTCGCTTCAGCCGACCGCAACAAGAGGCAAAAGACTCAGGGCCAAAGGGAGAAAATCAATAGAGTGTAACTAGCCATCAAAGGCTACATTTTTGCTCCAGACTCTTCCCTCAGTCCCTTGATAGCAATTTTCCTTTCTTTTCAAAAACTTGATTAGTCTAGCTCCCTTCAAGAATTCGGTGAAGTATTACAGTAAGTGTTTAATAAATGCTCATTCCTTGGTGTTGCTGAAAAGCAATTATTAAGTACCCCCTGTATACCAGATATTTCCTGCTTCTCAGGGGGTACGTTGTTCCCTACTCAGTGGTACAGGAGCAGAATGTTGCATACGTTTAAAATTTTGTTTTTTTGGTCAGATTTGTTTAACTCTGTTTTCTTGTCACAGCAGCTGTGTGTGTGTGTGTGTGTGTGTGTGTGTGTGTGTGTGTGCACTTTTTAAAAACTTTTTAAAACTTTTTAAAAAAATTTCCTTTTTTAGAATGAAGTCAGGAGGGTGTGTATTGGGCCTTCATCCTGCTAAAAATCAGTGGGGAAAAAGGGGTTTGTAATTTATGACAAGGCAAGAAAATGAGTTCTTTATTTGGCCAGAGCATCTGGGAGAGAAAGGGATGTGAAGATGCCCTGGCCCGTGTCTAGTCCTGAATGCCTTGCCCCAGAAGCCCCCGCCTGACTTGGGCAGCCGCTGTGCTCTGATGGTCTCGCCACACCCAGAGTGGGAATAATGGAGCGGTTTTTCCTTGCTGGAAAGGGGAAAAGTCATTCATGCTTGTGTTTGCCCATGGCCTGGTCACATGCACAATGAATTAAATGTAAGAGTCCGACCCTTTAGTGGAAGAATAACTGACCTTTCTGGAGCCCAGAATTTGTAGTTTGTGGATCGCTTTGTATTCCTCGTCCCCGCGATACCCCAGAAGTTCTTAGCCCCAGTTGACTGCTGGGTAGCAGTTGTGATGTAGTGGGTTCAAGTCCTAGGCTGACCCAAGCTGCAGAGGCTCCTTATCCTCTCAGAGCTCCAAGAAAATTGGAAAGCAGGAGTTCCATCTACACTGGGTCAGGGAGTTTCTTCCTTAAGAGTTTCTGATTCTAGTACAATGAACAATTCTGGACTGAACCCAAACTTGAAGAATTAAAAGTTGAATTGGTCGCTGCCCTGGATTTACACATTTTGTCCGGCCCTTTCGTTGAGGAAAGTGCTTCATTGGGTAGCACAGATATGGTATTATTGTCTATTTAAGCCTCCCTGGGTCTCAGTTTACTGTCTCTGAGATAAGGGAGCTGGCCTAGATGGCTTGAGGTCCCCTCCAGCTTTGTCTATGATCCTGTGAAACTCTTCTGTTACTGTAATCCTGTTCCTTCGTCACTCAAGAAGTTGCCTTTGTCCTAACCACCCCCTTCCCTTCTCTTCTACCTGGTAGCTTAGTCCCTCCTTCCTCTTTTCTGGAAACCCCCTTTCCTGTATTTTCTATGCCCTGGAAACTTCCAGGGTAAAAATTTCCAGCTCTCTCATAGCTCCTTAGTCTCCTCCATATAAATAATCTCAGAGGTGGGAAACCAGTGAGAACCACCTGAGCTGGAGCTAGTTTGTTCCCATCAGTCACCTGAGCCAGCAGCTGCCCCCCATAAGAGCTGGCCAAGGGGTCTTGACGATGGTGGAACCCCAAGGAGCTTTTGATGTGACAGTTTCCCCCCACCCAAGACATCTGGATTCTCCCTCATGACAGCCTTAGTTTTATCTCTTTCCTGGCCTTTCCTTGGCTTGCTTTGAAACGATCAGCCTTGAGCTTGGGGTGAGGGGCTCAGTGGACTCAGCTTAGAGTTAATAGTGGCCTAGCCCCATTTGGAGAGCGAAAGGGAACGAATTATCCTCGGTACTTTCCCTTTTTTTGTGTCTCCTTGATTTTTGGATTCTCCTGAAAGACCACTTGAATTCTAGCCGCAAGCACTGGCCCATGACCTTTATTCACAAAAGCTGAGCCTTAAGGCAGAGGAAAGCACTGAGAGGTCATTGTTTTTAAGTAATCTCATTTGCCTGCTGCTCTGATAATAAACTCACTTCTATGAGCCTTATAGAAAACACTTGCTTTATAATCTCCTGATAAGAAAAGTAGTACAGATATGATCCCCATTTTCAGATGAACAAACTGAGATGTATAGGATCATATCTTCAGAGCTGGAAGGAACCTTAGAAGTCCTTGAATCTAAAACGCCTTTTCTCACAGATGAGGAAACAGGTCCAGAGATCGGAAGGGATTTGCCTGGTTCAGACTGGAGAACAAACCCAGGAGTAGAAATTAGAGAATTAGAGAATTCCTGAATCCAGCACTTGAATACTACACTACCTGGTATAACAATTCAATTCCATTTAAGAAGTATTTACAGCTGCCTACTATGTGCTGCTTTGTGCTCCTTCCTGAGCCTGCCCTCAGGAAGTAAGCTTCCATTCCATTCCATAAAATAGAATGTAAACTCCTTGAGGGCAGGGACTGCTTTATTTTAATGAGATTTGTTGGATGTCTTCCTATTTCCTACCTATTCTTTACTCCGATCTGTACTTCAGCCATAAATAAAAAAAATATATATTATTTATTTTCTATATTATATCATATATTTATTAAATTATATGTTATATTATATATTTATTAAATGAATGAATGCCCTTTCCCCTAAACTGTTATAGGAGTTTTTAAATTGAATTCCCCTCTGAACAATTCTCCCCACACAGCTAATAGTGTTTTCCCTAAAGCTTACCTTATGTGGTTTTTTGGTTCACTGAATCCAATGGCTCCCCCTGCCTCCAACACAGATGGGATCTTCTCTATTGATTGCTCCAAACTCCCTTCCATTCGGGAGCCTTGCTCCAGCTGAGTGGCCTTCTTGCTAATCCCACCCAAGACTTTTTAGCTCTCACCTCCATACCTTTGCCCAGGCTGTCCCCTGTGCCGAGAGCACACTCCCTTCTTATTTCTGCCACTACTTTCTGTCAGAAAACCTCCTCTATTAGACTTTTCCTGATCTACCCCAGATGCTAATGCCTTTCTGCCCATTACTTTGTATATTCCGTCAATTTTCAGGCACTTCTAACTCTTCATGACGCCATTTGGGATTTTCTTGTCAAAGATGCTGGCGTGATGGGTCATTTCCTTCTTCAGCTTGTTTTACAGATAGGCAAACTGAGGCAAACAGGGTAAAGTGACTTGCCCAGGATCACACAGCTCGTAAGTTCTGGGGCTGGATTTGAACTCTAGAAGATGAGCTTGCTTCCAGGGCCAGTGCTTTATCCCCTGTGTCATCTAGTTACCCTTAGTTCACACACAAATACATGTATATATGTGTACTTGTAACTATCATATATTATGCATAATATATGATATTATATAATTATATTATACATATCATATATATAGCATACACATATTGTACCTGTAACTATCACATATATAATATACTTATAATTTTACACATATGTATACAAACACACACACAAACATATACCACCAAAAATCATAAACTTCTTGAGTTCAGAAGTTGTTTAGAGTGTTGTTGGAGAGTGTCCTGACTTTGGAGTCCTAAGATCTGAGTTCTAATCCTGTCCCTGATTCATATCCTGGGTGGCCTTTTCTCACAGATGAGAGCCCCGTAGGGCTTTCAGTTCCATAATCCTATGATTTCTTCAAATCCCATATTTAATAAATGCTCCATAGATTTTTTTTTCTTACTTTGTAACCCTGGTAGATAGCAAACAATGCCTTGAATAAAGTAGGTGCCTAATATATGCTTGTTATAATATCTTTGTATTATTCTCAATGCAGAGCCCAGAACTTCTTCTATAACAAATACTCACTAACCTAAAGGAATAGTAAATCTAAAGCTTTCTTTCCAGCTAGTTATGTGAGGTCATTTAACCTCTATCTGCCTCAGTTTCTTTCTCTGTAAAATGGGAATAAGAACAACACTTCCCTCCCAGAGTTCTGAAAGGCTCAAATGTTTGTAAAGAGTTTGACAAACCCTACAGAGCTACCCAAATGCCATCTGTCACTAACATGTCTCAGTGATTGATGGGTGCTAGCCACCTTTTACCATAAGCACCTCATTTTTAATTGCAAAAGCCTCCTCAGCCGGTCACTTTAAGGCTGTGCTTTGGCTCCTTCCAAGGGAGCTTGATGTTTATTTACTGGAAGGGCTGATTCTTGAAGCCGGTCCCTTGGATCAGGCTAAACTTGTGGGTGGGCAAGTTTGTTTGAAAAGGTCTGACACGGGGTGTGGGGGGGAAGGGAGTGAGGGGCTCGGCGGCTGAGTGTGTGGGATGGGAATGAGAGCTGGCAGGATGAACACTTGACTCCATGGGAGGCTAATGAACAACAGAGACCCCCAAGAGAAGTGTTTTCCCCTTCCTGGACTGAAATCAAATGCGGACATGGAAAGGCAGGTTTAGGTTTCAAGTAGCTTCCCTTGGGTGTCTCCTCTCTGATACGCTTATTTATTTCTCTTAAAAGAAAAAATAAGTTAGGAAGGAAGCTCATAAAACAAAATGAAGTCGATAATCTCTCTCTCTCTCTCTCTCTCTCTCTCTCTCTCTCTCTCTCTCTCTCTTGGCCAATGAAGAGCTTCTCAGAGACTTTTCTCTCGGTGTTATGGCTCTATTCCTCTTCCCTCAAGATTTTCAGAATGTGAAGAACTAGGGAACACTCAGTGGGGGAAGAACTTCTTGCTTATCCTTGAATTTGATATCTCTTTTTTGTCCCAGTTGTGTCTGGTCTCCCCTTGAGTGGACCAATGTACTTAATGAGAATGTTCCATTCAAGCAGCCTTCAGAGAAATAATCATTCCCCATCCCCATCCCCGTCTCCTTCCCTGGAAAAATAACACCACGAGTAAAAATAATATGCAGCATTATAATCATCCTAATCCCCAAATCATAAACACGGCTGTCTCTTTATGTTTCCCAGCACCCAGTGCCATTTTCATGCTGAAGGGGCCTCCAGCTTAACAAAGTTTTATGCTCTAGCCTGCAAACCTGTTCCCAGCCCCAAAAATATCCTGGCATTTGGGGAACTAATTCTTCAGGACTTTGCTTCTTCCTCTTTTGATTTGTACCTTGGGAACAGGAAGAGGTCCCTGAAAACAAACCTTAGAAGAGTAGAAGTTCCCATCAATCAACTGGTATTTTCTAAGCACCTACTATGTGCTAGGCTCTGGAGATAGAAAGACAAAAAGGAGACTGTTTCTGCCTTCAAAGAATTTATATTCTATTTGGGAGAAGATATATAAAAAGGAAAAAGTTATATACAAATTACAAAGTAATCAAGAAACTTACATTGTACGACATAATATACAGGTAAGTAAAGTAAATAGTCAATAAGCATTTATTAAGCCTCTACTGTGTTCCAAGCACTTGCGAAGCTATAGAGAGACAAAAAAATTAAATGATACATATTCTCAAGAACTAATAGAACTGCTTCTAAAAGCCAGACGCAGACAGACAGATAGCCTGGGCTTTGAGGATTAGAAGGACATTCCTCTCATACTTTTAAGAAGAAAATGACCCTTATGTGACCGTTTTCTTCAGCTAGGTTCCATCCTTTAGCAAACGTGGGGAGCACAAATTTCTTCGATGATTATGGAGATTCATTGAAGAAGCTTCAGTTATTTAATCTAAAGAAGAGAAGGCTGGGATGGCACCTGATGGCAAAAAATGGATTGATTTGCTGGGCTTGATTCTGCCTGGCAAAAACTGAAGGGCCAAATTTACACGTGATGATCTTTCTCTAAGAAGTTCTAATTCCTCTCTCTTAGGAGTCTAGATCAAGGCTTCTTAAACTTTTTTCACTCCAATTCTTTGGAATTTTTATGTGAGCCTGGGTAAATAGGTATATAAAATATAAAAAATTATAAATCATAAATTTATTTCAAAACAATTCTTTAATATATAGCTTTAATTTTACTATTTATTAAAGAAATGAAAGCAAATTTGTATACCAATGAGATGAATGTGTTTGTTTTTACATAAAGAATTAAATCTCGGCAGAGTATTTGATACCTTTTTACTGTTGCCAAGTTATTTATGATTCCTACATTCAGTTACATGACTGGGAAAGAAACCCAGTTTAAAAAGCTTTGATGATTTCTGAAATGAACTCTAAGGATCTATAAAAAGCCAGATTCCTTTTTAGCATCTTTTCATTGAACCCAGAAAAGGACAGGGAATATTAAAAAAAAAAAAAAATTCTAGTGATTTCCTGCTCTGAGAATAGATTTTCCTTCTTCCTGGAAAGAATGAAGTGGTAGGGGGAAAGCTTATCAAATGATGCCCTTCTCTGACCAGACAGTCCTCTTAGCAGAAGACACATGATAGAATTATGGTCACCAAATCCACCCCTACCCTTCTCTCTCCATCTCACCCTTGCTATTGTTATTCCCAGAAAAAGTTATTCCAACCTCTATAGCCTTAGACTTAGAACTTACTGTCCAACTGGGTCTTGAGCTTATGTATGACCTAGTCATGTTCAATTGACAAAATGAATGTTCAAAAACTCTTTCTCATTGGATTCCAGAATCTCAGGGGTGAGTGGTGCAGCCCAGTCCTCAATAAGAATCCTCTTTATAAGGTTCTCAAAGAGAAATTGTCCATTCCTGGGATGGGAAGCCCCCAACTCTTCTCTAAACAGTCCATTCCCTTTGGGCTAGTCAGAATTGTCAGGAAGACTTTTGTGCTATCAAACCTACATTTACCTCTTCATGATTTGTTAATAATTCTGTCTAGTTCTTTCCTCTGGAACAATTTCAATTCAATAGCTTTAAAAGTGATGGTTTTAGGCTATTGGTCCTTAATGCATCTAAATCTAGGATGTTGTTTGTTCAACATTCTTAAGAAGAAGTGACTCTTTTTTATTGAAATATCTCTTTAAGGAGTAGGTAGAAATTGAACAGAAGGGCATAGGGATGCAGGTTGGGAGGAAGGCAAGAAACCTTAGAGGTCATCCAATTGGACCCGTGATGAACCTGAGTATCCCAAATCCCCCCAAAACTGAATAATTTGTAGAAGGTCACATAAGTAGACAGGGGCAGAGTTGAGAGTCTAAGTCTCAGTCATGTAATTTTAGAAACAGCTCTCTGTTCCTTTTTTTAATAATATTTTATTTTCCCAAGAACATGTAAAGATAGTTTTCAATATTCATTTTGTGAGACTGTGTTTCAAATTTTTCTACCTTCCTCCTTTCTCTCTTCCCTTCCCAAGAGGAAGGGAATCAATCTGATATATATTGAGTATGTGCAATCCTTTCCATATTTGTCATGTTGTACAAGAAAAATCAGACCAAAAAAATGAAAAAACATGAGAAAGGAAAAAAATGACCAAAAAAGAATGAAAAGACTATATTTTGATTCACATTCAGTCTCCATAATTATTGCTCGGGATGTGGACGGCATTTTCCATCCCAAGTCTATTGGAATTGTCTTGGATCACCACATAACAAGAATAGCCAAGTCCATCGCAGTTGATCATCCCATCATTGCTGTTACTGTGTACAATGTTCTGCTTCAACTCACTTCACTCAGCGTCAGTTCATATAAGTCTTTCCAGATTTTTCTGAAATCAGTCCGCTCGTCATTTCTTATAGAACAACAATATTTTGTTGCAATCATATACCATAATTTTTTCAGTCATTCTCCAACTGAGGGGCATTCATTTTTCCAGATCCTTGCCCTTACAAAAAGCAGCTCTCCAGTCCTGATATCCCTCCATCTTAAATTATAAATATATATATATATATGATGAGTTCTATTTTAATTCTGAATAGAATAGTAGAGATAGAATTAGAATTAGAAATAAATTACAGGCAAGATAGAAATTAGCCCCTTGGTAGGATGACTACACACATGGTGGGATTTAAGCCACACAGCAATTTACTTGCATAGAAAACACTTTCTGATCTCCTGTCCCTCCACCTTTGCCTACTCTCATCTCCATGGGCTTTGTGCTCTGGTGCCCCACAGCCTTCCATTCTTTTCAAGCATTGAGTTCTCGCCTATCCATCACTACTTCCCCCCACAAATCACTAAGTTCAGCTAATTATCTTTCTCTTGCTGGACTCTACATAGAGATGTTTTCTATCTCTCCAGCTTCTCTGATTATTTTTCCTTTTTTTTAGTCATTCTGAAGTAGATGGCCAGCCCATTCTTTCCACTTCTATAAATATTTTTGTACAAATGGATCCTTTTCTTCTTCCTGTGATGTCTTTGGGATATGGGCCTAGTTGTGGTATTCTTGAGTCAGAGGGAATATACAATTTCGAGTGTTAAAGAACATAGTTCTAAATGGCTTTCTAGAATGACTGGACCACCAACAGTTTTGAGCTTCTCTTGGTCCCTCCCACACTTGCCATTTTATTTTAAAAAATCATCTTTGCCAGTTTGATGGGTGTGAGTATTTTCTTGTAATTACTTAATTTGCATATAAGATTTGTAGAGTCCAAGCTAGAAGGGACTTTCCCTTCCCATTTGACAGATAAAGGCTCAGAAAAATTAAGTGACTTGCCTTTGAGGATCACTCAGGTGATGTGAGAGGTGGGATCTGAATTACATCTTTTGGACTCCAAGTTCATCACTTGCCCGACACTGCTTCTTGAATTCTCACTCACTAATTGGGGATTCAGAGTAGTTTTTCATTTAGTTGTAGAGAACTTACTTTTTCTCCTCTTGAATCATTTTGACCCTTCTTTCTGTTGCAAGACTTTCTCTTGCCTAATACATTTATCATACATTAACTACTGCATATTATAGTGAATTGTGTTATTTTCTTACCTCCCTATTAGAGTGTAAGTTTCATAAGGACAGGGACTGTGTGGTGTCACATCCATAACGTGAAAACATAATGAGGGTTTGTTGAGTTGAATTTAACTTAGAAAATTGCTTAGAAATGTCAACATTCATTTATTCTAAAGTCACAGCTGGAAAAGCCCATTGGATGATGGAGTTTGGTCAGCCCTTGCTTTATGTATGTGTAAACACATAGGAGGAAGTAAGGTGACTTCCCTAAAGAACCCCTGGCCAGTCTGGAGAATAAATGGGACTTATTGGGATCCATTGACCTTTATCTTTGTATTCTTTTTCTACGCTTTAACGAGAAAGGAGGTCTCTTAGGCGCAAAAGAGAAAACACAAATTTAAATCTCTATTAAGTGGAGTTCTTTGCGTCTTGTGGTGTCGCTGTAAGACCTTGGGTCCTACATGATCAAGAGCTGGAAGGGACCCTAAATTGACTGTGGCTCCGGTGATATAATCTCCAGTGGCAAACAGGCAGTTTGGGTCCAACCCAATGAGGAAGCCAAAGCTAAGCCCAAAGAGCTCACATGGCTTTGCCGTGGCCACAGAAATAGTAAATAGCGGTTCTCGATATCCTGGCTCCTGAGACGCTGCTCATTGAGCCACCCATCCTGTCTCCAGTAAATGAAAAACACGGCAAAGGATGGCATGGAAATGATTGAGGGTCGATAATGCTTCTTGGTTCCTTTAGGAGGTTGTAATTATCAGATGAAATAAGGAAAATAAATGGGGAACAGGGGAGAGAACAGGATGAAATCCAGGAAATGGAAGATTTAGAATTCTCTGGCTCGATACTATGGTATGATAGCTGGCGGACTGAAGTGCTCTGGGTTCTAGGATCAATACTGTCATTGACTCAGTCTTGTAATCTTAATCATTTCTTTGCACAGGCCTCCGCTTACTCATCTGTGGAATGGACTGCCTGACTCTAGGAGCATTTGCTTGCACTCACTATGTGTTCATTAACATTTCTGGACTTCAGTTCAGGCAAAAGAATAAGCCAGTATATACTATTGTACCCAAGGAGATCTCCTTCCCTCCAGCCTGTCCATGTCTGCCCTTCCTGTGTGACTCGGGTCCATTACATCAGGGGACCCACTCAACATGGTGGAGACTTTCTGTTCTTTCTTCCAGCGAGGGTGAGCACCAGTCATTTCTGGATCTTGCCTTAATCACGGGTCCATTTTCCCCCAGCCATCCATTTCCTTGGCGACATCTCTTACACCGTTTCTCTTTTGCAATCCTTTGTTTATCATTTTCCTATTCATTCCCGCCATATGCCTTTCCATTGGCCCTTGGTTGCTCTCACTTCACACTCACTTCATGCTGTATATTTGGGACCATACATGTACATAGCCATACTTAATCGTGAGAATTTCTGCTTGATGGGAAGAAGTGTGAGATTGGGATAAAGATAGGTTGCAATAAGCATGAAAGAGAAAATAGAAAGAAAAAAAAACAATTATGGGTATTTTGCTCATTGAAATGAATTGATTTTCCCTCATGTTAAAAATTTAGGTTACATTATATAAGTAGTATCCATAAGTGCTCTGGCAGAAGACGGGTTGTTTGAGTCATCAGTATTCCTTAGAATTGTGTGTTTTTACAAAGACTGTTGTTTCTAAGAATTTAAAAGTTAATTATTATCATTATCATTTCAGTCATTCATTTATTTTTTAAGTTTTCTGTTTATTAAAAAAAAAAAAAGAAAGAAAGACAGAAAAAGAAACAGAACAGAGCGGAACATTGACATGTGCCCAGCAGAACATTAGGGAGGATTCAAAATATATAATAATAAATTTCTATTTCAGGAAAGGATATAAAACAGTAGAAGAAATTATATTCATGAGTGTCCATCTTTTCTTTGCTTCTTTGTAGAAGTATTAAGACTATTGTATCATTGTAGTCATTGTATTAAGTTGTCCGGTTGGTTCTGCTCATTTTTCTCTGTATCAGTTTATTTAGTCTTTCTGGGAATCGTGATCATTTCTCAAAACACATCCGTATTCCATTGCATCCACAAACCAAGCATGATTTATTTAGCCTTCCCCTAAATGACGGGCACTCCCTTAATTTTCAGTTCTTTATCACAACTAAAAAATGTTCTACAAGTATTCCTTTCCCTCTGTCTAATCTCTTTGCACTAAGATTCTAGTAATGGAGATTGCTGAATCAAAGGAATTGTTTTCCAGCATGGCTGGACCCATTCCCAGCTACACAATGGTCTATTACAGCCCTTACAGCATTTGTCACTTTCTGTTTTTTGTCACCTTTGCCAATTTAATGGATTTGAATTAGAATCTGGGTTATTCTAATTTGCATTTTTCTGATTATTAGTGAAGCAGTTTTCCAAAGTATCAGTTGATAGTTTGGATTTCATTCTTTGAAAAATGCCTGTTTTGATCCTGGGTATTTATGGGAAAGGGCTTTGGTTTTATAGATAAATTAAAAGAACAATTTTAATTACCTAAAGTGAAAATTTTGGGGAATGAAACAATTTTTTAAATTAATTTTCTCTATATCTCATATCTTATTCAAATATATAGCAAGAGCCATTAATGGGTCAATTGAAATAAACAAGCCTTTCTTCAAGAAGAAAGCCAACTTATCAGCATATGGTAAAACATTCCAAATTATTAACAATTAAAAATATGAAAATTAAAACAACTGAATTTTCAGCTTACGACTATCAAATTGGCAAAGATGAAAGAAAAGAATATTTCTTTTGGAGAAGTTGTGGGAGGAAAGGCACAAGTAATGCGCTTTTTTTTTTTTTTTTAAGGCAATCAGGGTTGTGACTTACCTGAGAAAATACAGCTAGTAAGTGTCTGAAGCTAGACTTGAACTCAGTTCCTCCTGATTCTAGGACCAGTGTTATATCTCAGGGCTTCTTAAATTTTTCCTACTCATAACCCCTTTGAGCTCTCAAATTTTTTTTTGTGACCTCAGGTACAATGGTATGTAAAATAGGCATACAAATCTGATTATTAGTAAAGCAGATTATTATTTGCTAAATAATAATAATATTATAATTAATAATAATAATAATACATAATGTCATGACCTTCCCATCCAATTACAATTATTGCTTTTTGTTCATTCTGTTTGTCTGTCTATCTACTCCATCTACTTACCTGTCTCTCTGTCTATCTAGCTAATATATAACATATAAGGAGCACTGATAGGGTTATAAGTGATTCTTTTGATTGGCCTTTTGTTAAATAGGACCTTTATTACAGCCCTACCCCAGGTGGAAGTCTCTGGTAGAATTCTTACTCAATTCTTTATGACAAAATCATTATATCTCCACAATATCTGACCAGAAAGCCAAGTTATAATGTCAACCCCCTGAGGTTATAGTTCCCTATAAAAGACCTGCTCTATTGTAATTCTTTTTAGGGTACTAAAGCCCTTTTAGGGTCATCCTGGCACAATTCCTCTCCCCTGCTAACTCCTTTTAGGGTTAGCCCCCCAAAATCCTGCCATATTCTTTCTGTTTGTTGTGGTTAATTCTTTTTAGGGTGTTAAATCCCTCAGCCACCGGTCTTGTCGTCCCCTTAGTATCCTTCTGGATACATCTGAGAAACTTGTCTTCCTTTTTGTTAATTATCAAAATCCTTTTCCTTTGACAAACCTTTCTGGGTTCAGTCGGCTCGTAATAGCATAATAAAAGCTTTGTCCCTTGATTTGGAGGATGTCTGAGCCTTCAGATTCTGGTTGTCCAGGCAATCCAGACACTGGCCTGTAACCCCAGTATACTTTTGGGGAATCATTCCACACCCCATCATTTTGGTGGCCTGCTAAAGGGAAAATTTGACTGGGCCCCATTACTTCAACAGACCCTCGAAATGCAACTTGGGGTGAGACTTAGAAGGGCCACAGTGATCTTTCTCTCTCCTGTGCCAGTTTTCTCTCTCTTCATTACAGGAAGGTCATTACCTTTCCTCTTGCTGTTGTGAGCCAAAGAACAGAAGGGGTATAAGAGGCCTTGAAATAAGCCCTAGCAAATGCTATTTCACTTTTGAATGAACTTGTCCAAATACAGGATGAAGAGTTTTATTAAATTCCTGCTGTCTTGGAGAAATAAGAATTTGGCCACGCCTGTAGACGCAGTTCCCTCAGGCTGAGGATTGCAGAGCTCCAGGAGGCTCAGAGCAGCATGTCTGTTTCCCAGAGCCTTTACTGGAAGTCAGTTATGGATTCACAAAATATCCAGTTTCCTAATGATTGCTTCAGCCCTTACCCTTTCTTCCTTCCCCACCCATTCATTCTAAAATATGACACAGACTCCTGCATTTAAGTCTCTGTCATC
The DNA here is from genome assembly GCF_016432865.1 of Antechinus flavipes. Lineage (NCBI taxonomy): Eukaryota > Metazoa > Chordata > Mammalia > Dasyuromorphia > Dasyuridae > Antechinus > Antechinus flavipes. The sequence goes on along the minus strand of NC_067399.1, from coordinate 17,856,159 downwards.
TAACTGACTCTCTTTTCCAGCCTTATTTCATATCCTTTAAGGCACTCTGTTGTCTCAACCAAAGGGGATTATTTTCTGAACTGGACATCACCCCTCTCCTCTCCCTGTATTTGTATTTTCGATTCTGGAAAGCACATCTTCAATAACTTTATAGATCATAGTTTTAACTTTTGCAGAGACCTCAGGTACCATTGATTCCAATAGACATTTGTCCAGGATCATATAGTAATTTTCAGTAACAGGATCTGAATCCAGATATCCTTAACCAAGCTGGCCTTAACCACTAAACTGAGCCGCCCCCTAATTCCCCTCTCTTTGGATGATGCTGGATTTGTTGACTAGATTGTTTAAGGGTTCCCATTGAGGGTATGATTGGGGTCAAAGTCAAACAGAAATTGGGGCCACCAATCCATACTTAAGTATTCCTGTGGGATGCGTGTTTTTTTTTAATGTCATTATTTCTATTTTGCCGTAATTTTATTTATTTTGTTAAATATTCCAATTGCATTTTAGTTTTTTCTAGTATTCCGGAATGTGGTGGGCTGAGTGTAGTTATATTTAACAATCCATTCAAAGTCTAAATGTATCACTGACGTCTGTTCCTGATCTGAGACCCAGGAGCCATATCCTTCATGACCTTGCTGGACCCCACTCCCTGACCTCTCCTTCCCTTATGTAATGGCTTTCCCGATGAGAATGTTAGACTGTAACCTCCTTGAGGGCAGGGACTGTCTTGCTTTTTGAATCTGGATCTCTGTACTCTACACAGTGCTATCTCCCAATAAAATATAAGCTCCCTGAGGGCCAAGACTTGAATGTTTGCCTTTGCATCTCCAGGAGTTATTATGGTCCTCGGCACATGGTAGAGTTTTCAGAAATGTTTTTAGAATTGAATTGAATCAAAGATATCTTGTATCCTTTCTGGACATTGCCTGCTTATTCCATTGCACAATTTGGCTCGATTTTGAATATTTTCCCTTTTCAGGGGATAGTCAAGAGACTCAAATGGATATGTCTTTTTCCTTGGTTAAACATGTAATTCTATTGGGCCTGGCAAAAAGTCATGAATGAAGCATAATTATACATTCTAGACTATTTCACTGTGCTTGGCTCAAAACACACTTTTCACATGTTGCTTATAACAAGAATATAACAAAATTCCAGGTGTAGCACAAGGGCCAACGCTCGAAGTCAGTGCTTTTAGTTCTCAGGTAGCCATAAAACCAGCTGCCATGTTGGTGAAAGGAGGCCATTGTTTACCTATAGAGGTGAATCTAAGGCACTGAAAAGATGAATCAGCAGTTTCAATAGAATAACTCTTTATATTTTAATAAAAAGTGGTCTTGACATTTTGGCCAACAAAGATAAATTGAAATATTGGGCTTAATTGGTGAACCCATTTTCTTTTAGCTGGAAAACTGAGGTTTGACTTGCCTCCAGCTATTTCCTAAATGGTAGCTCAGTTTTTTTCTTCATAAAAAAGGAAGAAATAATTCTTAGTTGGGATTAATGAGATCATTGGATAGGGTAAACTGAAAACTCCATGACAGCAGGAACCACATGGAAGTCATCCTAATATTTCCCACAATTCAATGTACTGCCTCTAGAAAGAACCCTAGAGATTATCTAGTAGTGGAATCCCAGCTCTCAAACTGCCTAAGGATCTGAGGAGACATCTAATTGGACCTTATTTTACAGCTGAAGAAACTGAGACCCAGAGAGGAAAATTGAGTTACTCAGGGTCCCCAAGTCAGGATCTCTACCTTGGATCTCCTGACTCTGGAATCTCATTTTGTTCAAAAGATCGATCCATGGTCTCCAGTTTTAGTGTCTGAAGCATTCTTTCATCCACGAGGTAGGGAGGGGATGGATTTATGATCCCAAATTAAAACCTGAAACAGATCTTGAATGACATTTTGTCCATCCTGGGCATATCACAGTTGGTCATTTTTTTACCCCCAGACAGGATAAAGAACATATAACTATCAAGGCAGAAATTCAAGCCTAGGAATTTCAAATCAAATCTGTTTTTATTGGGGTGAGGAGGAGGGGAGATGTTTTGTTTTGTTTTCTAGTGATTTAAAAAATGACTTCCAGCTTTTAAAGACCCAACAAAGGTTGTATTCTGGTGTCACAGCCTTCCAAATCCAGGTGGCTTGAGATTACTTATAGTTTATCTGTAAAATAGGACTAATCAGAAACCAGTAAATCATAGCTCTCTCTATTTAAAAGTAGAAGTGATCTTAGAAAGAGAAAGGAAGGGAAAGAGACAAATGTTTATAAAATGCCTACTATGTGCCACCCCCTTGGCTAAGTGGGCAGCTAGTCACTTAACCAGTTTTCTCCTCTGTAAAATGAGTTGGAGAAGGACATGATAAAGCCATTCCAGTATCTTTGACAAGAAAACCCCAAATGGGGTCCCAGAGAGTTGGACAGGACTGCCCCATGACCCATGTATAAAGCAGAGAGGTTATAAATCTGAAGCTGTTGTCTAAATGCTGGCTATTATTATATTATTGTTACTATTGTCCCAGAAGCTCCAAGATGGATTCAAGACTTAATTCTACAGATCTTACTTCTGATGTAGATGAGAGACTGGATGACTGTATAAAGTCGTATAAAGTAACTGAGCTGCGATGGTTTTTAGAAGCTCAACATCCTTTTGGGAAGCAGGCTGTAAAACTCTTCTAAAATTCACCCACGTTTATGCATTTTTTTCCCCTCTCTCTTCTCTCTTCTTTCTTCAGTTTTTCAATCTCTCGTGTTCACTCCCTGCCCTCCTAACACACACGTACGTATCTCTCACTGTTCTGAAAGAAGCTTACGAAAATGGGGTGGAAAGTCAGGCCGAGACCCAGGACTAAAAACTCTCTGAATGCCAGTCATTGTTTAGGACAAACAAGGCAGAGATACAGTCATCGGGGAGCCCGTTGGGTAGAAAGGCCTGCTGGGAAATAGGGTGTTTTCAAAAGCTGCTGCTGTTATATTCTCCGCTTTGGGAGACTGAGAAGCAGTTGGCTAAAGTGCATTTAATCTGTCCATTTTAAAGTTACCTTTTAATTATGCATCTGTGAAAATTAAGAGGGATGATTAGTGAGTGGACATCAATTAATAAGTATTTGCTATGTGCAAAATTCAGATACAAAATTAAAAGTGAGACAATCCTTGCCCTCAGGGAATGTACAATCTGCTCTGGGAGGAATACATCATGTTCACATAGAAATTAATACAGAAAAGAACAAATACAAAATGAATAGGGGCAGATGGGTGGGTCTGGGCTTCGGAGCCTGCAGTCAAATCCAGCCTCAGACATTAGTTGTGTGATCCGGGGCTAGTCACTTAACCCTTTTTGCCTCAGTTTCCTCATCTGTCAAATAAACTAGAGAAGAAAACAGCAAACTCTGTAGTGTCATTGCCAAGAAAATCCCAACTGTGGTTACAAAGAGTTGGGACACAAGTGGAATGACTGAAAACCAGTATTGCATGTGCTAATGATGTAACATCCGTCCATATAGAAGAGATAAATAATAATTTGGACACTGTAATTGAAAGTGGTCAATAGCATGTATTTTACTGGGTACTTAGGATACAAAGGCAAAAATGAACTCGCCCCTGCCCTCAAGGAGCTTATAGTCCCTAGGGGAAGCAGCTTGTATACAGATAAACGTTTATAAAAATGTCTGCTGTAATGGGAGGAGGGGGTACTAGCACTTGGTACCGGAAAAGGCCTCGTGTACCATGGGCTAAGCCTTGCCAACCTGCGTGACTGAAGGGAATGGGGTACCCTGGGCAGAAGGAGAATTCAGGGCAAAAGGTGGGTTTCCTAAACATTTACATTCTACTTTGGGATTCTATGGAGCTGCGTTTCCCCAAATAGTGGGATTCAGAGCTTGTAGGGGACACACAGACTCCGGGGGGCCTTTACTGCTTTACTTTTATCTTTTTTTAGTGTCTGAGCTTAGGAGGTGCTTAATAAATGCTTGTTGAACTGATATAACCTGAATTGTTGAAATTCCTTTTTTTTCTGATCGGAGAAACAGACCCAAGTAGGGGAACGAGCTTAGTCAGATCCTGTGGGCAGAACTCAAACCTAGAACCTCTGCCTTCCAGTCCGGTGCTCTTTCTGTGGCACCACTACTCCCCTAAGATTTCCACATTTGATTTGAAGAATGAGACCGATTTTATGACAAACTCTGATATTTTTCTATTGGACAAAAGTCTTGGAGCGAGCAGATGGTAGAGTTTTAGCTGGGACGTGAAGGCAGCCAAGGAAGCCAAGCCCCCTTGGTCTATAAGGGAGGGGACCTAGGCTCTGAGAGCCAGGGGTCCTCAAACTTTTTAAACAGGGGCCATGTCACTGTCCCTCAGGCTTTGGAGGGCTGGACTATAGTAAAAGCAAACACTTTGTTTTGTGGGGCTTTAAATAAAGAAACTTCAAAGCCCTGGGGGAGGGGGATAAGCGTCCTCAGCTGCTGCATCTGGCCCGCAGGCGTAGTTTGAGGACCCCTGGCCTAGACCATGTATCCTTGGCCACAGAGCTAGCTAGTGACCCACATGGGGCAAGTCCATAAATCCTGAATATGGAATATACACACACATACACACATACATAACACACCCAATATAAAATATAAATACATTCTAAACATATATACACAATATATAAAAAATACACACACATACACACACATACACAAACACACTCAATATACATATATACCTAATATATAAAATATATAATATATATAAAATATATACATATACACACATACACACATGAATAGTTTCGATTTGTGTATCTTCTTGGGTGTCTGAGACCGGTGGTTCTCAAAGTATGGTTCCCCAGAACCTTGGGAATCTCCGAAATCCTTTCCGAGGACCTACACATTCAAAACTAGTTTTTATTTCTTTGTTTGGTTTTTATACACGTACCCCTCCCCACGCCCATACACATACACTTGTCTTTCTCTGCCTATTACCTCTTTGCTTTAATTCTGCTCCTTAACTTGCCCTGCTATTACTTAACCTCCCCCCATCTATGGATCCCTCCCTTGTCGTCTTCCTTCACCCTTTACTTCCCCTCTGCCCCTTGTCCCCCCTTATTTCTTTGTAGATTTTGGAGGATGCTCTACCCTTCATGGTACATATCTAGTGTTCCCTATTGAACCCATTCCCGATGTGAGTAGGTTTCCAGATTACTTTTTATTTCTAATGTGGTAAATATCTATAAACACATAATCCACATTAAACAGGAACTCTTTGGACAGATCCTCAATCATTTCTAATAGAATAAAGATACTGAGAAAAAAAAAAACTTGTGAGAGCCGCGGCTCTAGGGTTACGGGAAGAATCAAGGCCTTGTGTGGGGCATTATTTGTGGAAAAGCCATAAGCCGATGACCTAAAGAGATACTGCTTGTCGCAGGCAGCACAGGGCCGCGCTGGAGTTTTAGGCGGGTTTGGACACGGCTCGAAGGATCGTCCCAAAGTAATTCAAGTGCTGTGTGTGGCGCAATGCTTTTTTCTCAGTGTCTGGTCTGTTTGGGAGAAGCGAATGATGGGGCTGAATAAAGAGACAAAGAAAAGACCACTTAACCTTGCCAAGACCTAGTTGGAAAAAAACAAAACCTTGCAGGGAAGCCAAAGGATGAGGATAACAACAACAATAATTAACCGTAATAATATCTCAACACCAACAGTTTTCTATCGGGAAAAAGCCCTGGAACAAAAGGTGGGATTTTAGCTGAAACTGTAGAGAAGCCGGCGGCCCAACGTGTTTGGGTTATAGGTGAGGAGTTTGGGGCCCAGGGGAGAAGGTATCGTTATCATCATGGTGGCAATGGCTGGCCTTTATATTGCACTTTACGGTTTGTGAAGAGTTCGCAAACATCTCATTTTTTAGTTCTTTAAGAGACTTGTCGTCTCCTACTCATGGGTGGGAGAGAATCCAACCCCAAAAGCTTCCCTATCGGGGACCTCCATACGAACCTAATTGCCTTCACCAGGGTCCTGGTTCTTTAAGTCTCTTCTACTTATTCCACTTTTACGCCACTTATCCCCATTACTGAGCACCTAGTTCTGCAGACCTTGTACCTCGCCACTGGGAGAAAGGTAGCGAGCCCTGCTCTCCGAGAGGCTCCTTCTGTCGTGGCGCTCAGTGAGTGACCGGCTAGGCCCGGACCGCTGTTTGCTGAGGTGCCCGAGCCATGGCAGGCTCTGCTGCCCGTTCTCTGAGCTTCCCCAGCTCCTCAGTTACGGACTTTCCCCTACTTCTAGCTGCCCTTTGTGTGGCTTTTCCTTACCAGAATATAAGCAACCTGAAGGCAGGTGTCTTGCGTTTAGATTGCCAGCACAAACTAAGCTCTCCATCTCTGTCTGTCTGTTTCTTTCTCTCTCATCTCTCTCCTCTCTCTTCTCTCTCTCTGTCTCTCTCATCTCTCTTTGTCTGTTTCTCTCTCTGTCTCTCTCTCTCTCTCTTTCTCTCTCTCTCTCTCTCTCTCTCTTTCTTCTCTTCTCTCTTCTGTCTCTCTCTCTCTCTCTCTTTGTCTGTGTGTGTATCTCTCTCACTCTTCCCCCAGAGTTTAAATGCTAAGTAATGATTTTGAAGGAGAAAAGAAACCGGCTTTAGGGGAAGCAGGATTCCCTTCATGTAGAAGGTGATCCTTAAGCCGTGTCCCTAAGGGGAAAGAGTCCATGAGGCATAGAGGAGAGAGGGTGTCCCGGGCGCGCGAGGAGAGAGGGTGTCCCAGGCGCGCGAGGAGAGAGGGCGTCCCGGGCATGTGAGGACAGCCGATGAAAAGCCGTAAAGCTGGAGAAGGACGGCCGTGTCCGAGGAAGAGTGGGTGGGTTGGGCAGGTCTGTTGACTGCAGGAGGGGACATCACCTCCAGGGAGGCTGGAAGGAAAAGGTAAGCCATAATCATGGCTTTTAAAAGAGAAGAGGATCTTGGAGGTAATAAGGAGCCACTGGAATTGAGTAGGGATATGTCATGTTCAGCCACACTCAAGGAAAATAAAAGCCTTTACTATGTGGCAAGCTCTGTGCTGAGGGCTAGTGACCCAAGGGCAGGGAAACAAGACCATCTGCTCCCTGCTCGGGCCGCTTACATTCTAGCAGGAGAAAAGACCAGATGAAGAGGAGCTGGCCACAGGGAGAAGGGCACAGCTCCAGCCTTTCCTGCCCCCTGAAGCCCCCCCTCCTAATACCTCATGTTCACGTGCATTTATTCTCTTTCTATTTACTCCGGATGGATAGAGCCTTCATTAAATCCTCCCGTGTAATGAGGGAAGATCTAAAGAAGGGAGGGATCAATAATAGACATGATAATGTGGCTTGCAGAAGGTGGGATTGCTGAGTGCGACACCTGCCACATAGTAGTTGCTCAATAAAATGTTTATTGGTTGATTGACAGTGATTGTAGTGGGGCAGTTGGATGGCTCAGTGATAGCGTGCTGGCCCTGAAGTCAGGAGGACCGAGTTCAAATCTGGCCTCAGACACTTAATACTGCCTGGCCGTGCGACCCTCGGCAAGTCACTGAACCCCAGTCGCCTCAGCAAAAAATAAAATAGAAAATAAAAAAGATATTGAGTGTAGTGCTCTGGAGAAAGCTCAGCTATATCTGTCGTGGGCTCCCTGGGAAGAGGCTTGAGGAGGCTGAGGAACTCGGCAGCTTGGGTAGGAAATGCCGGCCTGGAGCTGAGGGAGGCTTGCGGAGGCTGGGACCTAAGGAGGAGGCTGGGACAGTCATGTAGGTGAGAGGTGATGAGGGCTGGAACCAAGGGGCGGCTTAATCCAACACCCTCCAGGTTCTTTCCTGCTGCTCCTTGTGAAGAGGCTGCGCCCTCCCCCAGACTTACTGCTCTACCACCAACACCCAGACACTCTTCCGCATCTGGGGGTCTCCTCACCCGGGAGAACCCAGGCAAATGGCTCAATTCTTGAGGTTGGAGGAAATTTAGAGACTATTGGCCCCAAAGCCTGATTTTGTGTCTGGAAAGGTTAAATGAATTTCCTAAACCCAGAAGGCTCTGAAGTAGAAGAGCGGGGGGGACTGAGCTGATGACAAGGTCAGCCTTCTTTCAAAAGCCTGGAAAGTGCCCCGTTTTCACAGGAGGAGGACAGGTTCTCCATCCTCCTGGAGGTGAGGAGCTCAGCAGGGGCGGCTGCGTAGGAGCTTTGCTCAAAGGCTTCAGAAAGCCATCCTGCCACCCGGCCAGGGCAAGGGGTCTGCTCAGAATCAGATCCCGGCGTCAGCGCTCCTGCTCCGGCTTATTTACCTCGCTGGGCAAGCGTTCTCTGGGGGACGGGACCTCAGCCGCCCAGGGCTTGCCACAGTGTTCCAGGGCACGCCCGTGGGCTGCTTGTGCGTCTGGTCTCAAACCCTGCGACTGCCTGCTCGGGGAGCACAGACGGTACTGGGCGCATCCATTTATATATATATAAACGCTCTAGGACCCAAGCCAGCGCGCTGTCCAAGGTCACACGGTGCCAGAGGTAGGCTTTGGTCCGCTACAAATTCACCCCTCCTTCCTCTGTGCCAGCTGCTTTCCTCGCCTCACTCTCCATTTCCCCAGCTGCCAGCTCCTCCAGGAAGTCTTCCCCATCCCTCTCAGTGTTTAGCCTTCTCCTTACTGAATTTATTTTGTAATTTGTTTCCCTGTACATGCTTCGTTCCTGAATAGAGCCTCTGAGAGCAGGGACTACTTTATTTCTCCTTTTTGTTGCCTCCTTGTTCCTCGGTGCCCCTCACCTCCGTAAATTGGGCATCGGGGGAATGGAGCGACTTGTCCCGAAGCCGACCTTGGCTTTCGTGTCTCGGGCCTGGCGCCCGTTCCACTGCCCCACGCCGCCCTGGGGGCTCTTTGGGAGGGGGAACGGGGCTCTTTGTTTGGGTGCTGTACAGTTCCTGGGAGAAAAAGGGGGGCCGCCCTCCCCAGACAGACCCAAGCCGCGTCTTCCCTTTTTAGACCATGTTTTTCTCTACCAAATATTCAAGCCTTTACTTCTTTCAAAGGTCAACTGAAAGGGGGCGGGAGGAGGAGGAGGTGGCAAACAATCCTGCCCTCTGTAGATGTTCGGGTCTTTGTCATCTCGGCGGCGGAGAGGAGGCTGCAGGCCGCAGGGGAAGGATTCCAGCGACTGGTCTTTCGCAACTTCTCCCAGGCCGGCCTGCAGATTTATGGCCTGCATGACTCCCTGCCCTCCTCTGATCGCTTCAGACCAAACAAGAGATTGTGATGGGGCCTGCTGGCCCGGAGCGCTCCGCTTGTTTCCCCTTCCCTAAGATCAACACTTAATGAATCACCGAATGTCAGGCTGGGAAAACCCAGGAGCCCAGAATGTCAGAACTGGGTGGGACGGCAGGCCTAGAAAGGCAGAGCTCATTACCAGAAATGGCAGAGAACGCGGGCCTGAGGATGGCAGGGTGCGGAGGACTCTGGGAGATCGCTTACAAGCTGGGGAGTTTGGGCAGATCACTTACCTTCTGTCTGCCTCAGTTTCCTCACCTGCAAAATGGGGATAATAAGAGCATCCACCGCCTATGGTTGTCGTAAAGACCAAATGAGATATTTACAAAATGCTTAGCACATAGCTGGTGCTATATAAACATTAGCTATTATAATATATAAAATATTATATGTTATAATTATAACTAGCTATTATAATGATTATCATTATCATCATCATCATCATCAATATTATTATTCTGATCCAGGTCTTTTATTTTACTTTTTTGAATTGTCATAGATCATTTTATTGATCAGAACGGGTAAGTCTTACATTTGATCCCTAATACAATATTGCTCTTAGGATGAATGGTGATCTCCTGGTTTTTTTTCACTTCACATAAACATTCCCAGATTTTTTTCTGAAACCATCCTATTCATCATTTCTTTTTTAAAGTTTTATTTTATTGTTTTATTATTTTTTTGGTTATACATGTACATTGATTTAAAAAAATACACATTTCTGTATGAATCAAGTTGGGAGAGAAAATTCAGAAGAAAAGGGAAAACCACAAGAGAAAAAAAAAAAGGGGAGAAGAGTGAGCATAGTATGTGTTGATTTATATTCATTCTCTATAGTTCTCACTCTGGATGCATTTTCTATCCAGTTTATTGAGACCTTTATTTTACAAATGAGGAAACAACTGAGGAAATTCACATGACTTCTCCAAGGTCACACAACTAAATTAGTGAAGAATCAGGAGAAGAGCTTAAGACCTGTCCAGGGGAAGCCTTTCTTGACTTCTAGCTGAAGGGATCTCACCTACCTCAAACTTTATTTGTACCTTTGTATTGCAAGTACTTTTAGTGTGTGTGTGTGTGTGTGTGTGTGTGTGTGTGTGTGTAAGTGATTTATTTATTTCTCACTTCTTAGTCTTCCATCTCCTTTTTTTCATTATAAACACAATCCTCCACAAACACAAATATCCTGCTACACAAAAATGAAAAACCAGATCATTGGTGAATTCAGGAACTTCTTTTGTGAACGGTTCTTTTCATCAAAGTATATGTTCAAGTGATCAGGAGAGCAACAAAATTGTCCCTTTCTGAACTTTTGCTTCTGGGGATTTTTTTATTTTTTCATTGGTGAGCTTTTATTTTTTTGCGTCTCTATGGCTTCCCACTTCACTCACTCCCTGCCTTCCCATCCTCTATTTAGTATTTGTAATAAGAGAAGTCAGAGAAAACCCATCAATATATTGTGGTCATATCTGAAAATTGGGTGTCTCGTTCCCACTTCCGCTTGCTCCGCTCTCCTTTGGACTTTACTCTCTCTTATGTCATAGCTGATTAAGTACTTCTAGTTTCCTCTATTAGATCATAAACTCTTTAAGAGAAAGGGCTTTATCTTATCTATCTTGGTATCCCTGTGCCTAGCATAGTGCCTTGTGTCTATCAAGGCTTAATCAATTTTGATTAAATGGAATCGGACTCATTACACAATCAAACACCCATATCATCTTGTGTTCATTTCTCCATTTATGGGTAAAAAAAGCAATCCTTGGGGGGAGGGGAGAGGAGGGAGAAAGGAGGAGGAGGAGTCTCCCTTTAGCTGGAAAACAAAACCCAACACTTCCGTAAAGTTGATAAATTTAGTGGGATTCCAATATGGCAGTCGTCACTGGGAGGGTAACATTTGTCTCTCCCTGACGTGGTTTTTCACAGATGGGGTTAAAAGATGGTTCGTTTGGCTGCCAGGGAATAGCTGTCAAAATAAATAAGTTGCATTTTGTAGGTTTTTAGCTTATTAAAAGTCATCACATCTGTAGTCCCATAACTTAAATAGAATAACGAACAACATTCGAGTGGGTTTGGTGTTTTAACAGCAAGGCTGCCTTTTCAGCTTTCAAAGCAACTTTTTCCTCACGTTAACTATTCAGCAAGCTTGGTGGGTGCCCCCTGAGCACCAGGTACCGTCTTAGGTGCTGGAAATTCAGGGATGAAAGTGAAAGTCTCTACAACCACATCCTGTACTGAAGGGGAAGAAAACAGAACGGCTAATTTTCTGGGACATTCTGTGGTTGGATAAGGAAGGTGTGGTTAAAGAGCAGTTTGTTGGGGGACGGATGGGGGGAATTAGTGGCCTGCAAACTCATTGTGAGATGGCAGCCCCCACATCTCAGGCTTTATTAATTGGGGAAAAAAAGAGTCTGCAACCAAGGAGATGGGCATTCTACTGCTTTTGCTCTGGTCAGAATATGTCCAGAGTTCTGTGATCCATGCTGGGCACCCAAGTTTATGAAGGACATCGAAAACTGGAGAATAAAATGGGGCAACAAGAAGAGTAAGGCTAGAAACTAGTAAAAATTGCAAAGGGGCAAATTTTGACTTGAAGTCTGAAAAAACTGGGTGCCCATTAGTGGGGATCAATAGATTGCCCTAGTGGGAGGGCGGCCCCTTACTGGAGATCCAGTGGAGGATTCCTTGCTCAGGAGTTCCTGCTCACGAATGGGAGTCCAGTTCTCACACTCTGTAATCTGCTAAGTAAACTCTCCTCCACATATACGACCAACCTCATACCAAGGGAGATGAATAGCCCAGTTCCTGCAGAATGTTTCCCAAACCCAGAGAGATACCCACTGTTAGAGACATTTTAGGGGAAAAAAAAAGAAGAGAACCATTACCTCCTATTGTTGTTATTTAGTTATTTCAGTCTTGTGTGATTCTTCATGATCCCATTTGGAGAAATGTCCTGGAATGGTTGGCCATTTCCTTCTCCAGCTCATTTTACAGATGAGGAAACTGAGGCAGACAGGGTGAAGTGACTTGCCCAGGATCACACAGCTAATAAGTTTCTGAGGTCAGATTTGAGCTAAGAAGAGGAATCTTTTTGTCTCAAAAGCACCAGCATACTATTTATGGTCCCTTAGCTGCACATAAACTAGGATCATTGAATTTAAATCTGGGAGGCATCTTCAACAAAATATAGCCCAGATCCTTGTTTTTACAAAGGATGAAACTGAGTCTCTAATGAGTTTTTAAAGTATTTTTCCTTGTACCACACAGCAATGCAGAGGGAAAAGCACAGATGACCTGGGGGTCTAATAAAATATCCACAGTCTTGGTTCTGCCATTTACTAACTCCCTCATCTTGGGAGAGTGACTTCATTTCTCTAGTTGCTTCCAGGTCTGATTTTATGTAAAGTAGATGCTGAAGAATGGGAGGAAAAAGAACCCACAATTCCTTATTGAGAGACAGACTGAGACACAGAAAGAAGGAGAGCTGGAGAGCTTCTTACACATAAAAGGGAATGGGGGAAGGGAGGTGGGGAGCTTGGACCCCACCAATCAGTAGAGGGGGCCCCAGGATGAGGCAGCCTTAGGTGTCTGGGGAAGAGATGGGGGATTCGTGACCTGAGGAGTAGAGTTAGTGGTGGCCCTGGGAATCAGCCCATTTGAAGAAGAGAGGGAGCAAAGCAAGGGAGAGATTTAGTGACAATATGGCTGAGCAGCCGGGGAACCTCCAGCACTACTGTGGAGGAAGAATATTGATGGGCCGGGATGTTTTCTGTGGAGGGAGAATGAAGAGGTGAAGGCTTGGGAAAGCCACGAGGGCCGTCTTTGAGGATCTGAAGGGCTGCATTGGAGAAGAAAGATGGCAGTTATTCTGCCTGATTTGAAAGGATAAAACCAATAACAAATTTCAAAGAAGCAAATTTAGCAAATTTAATATAAGAAAAACCACCTCATAATTTGAGCTTTCCCAGGCAACATGGCCTGCTTTGAAAAATGGGGCATTCCCCTCCTTGGAGGTCATCAGACCTCCAGTTCAACGTACTTCTTGATGAACATCCCAAGATTATATATTTAGAGCTGGAACACTCAGCAAATCCAACTCTGTGATGTAGGTGGCTCAGGGGGGTCAGAATCCAGAAGATCTGAGTTCAAATCCTACCTCTGCTGCACCTGGGTGGTCTTAGGCAAGTCGTAACCCATTCTGGGCCTTAGATTTCTCATTGTAAAAGGAGGAGATTGGAGGAGAGGACCTTGAAAGACCCTGTTAGTTTTATTTCCTTAATCCACAGGATAGTGGTTTTGTCCATAAGAATGAGGAAGTTTGGAGGGAAATTGGAGTTTCATTTCCTTCACCCTCCTGCTCCAACCTCCGGGGCTCTGGGGGTGGGGAGGGTCCCTAACGATCTGGGTTACCCTAAGGCAGTGACCCGGCTTTCACCCTCCCAAGTGGGGCATCTGCACTTTGCCAGTATGTTGCGCAGGTATTCAGCAGCATCCACTAAAAAACATGGCAGGTGTCCTCAAAATGCCTTGGTGCTGATTAACTTAATTTCATGTTTGTTTTTCCTCCCATTTGCTCTGTTAGAAAATCAGCCAATTTCCTTTTTTTCCCAATAGCATTTTATTTTCCCACATACGTATAAAGATGGTTGTCAGCATTCATTTTCACAAAACTTTGTATTCCAAATTTTTCCCTCTCCTCTCTCCAAGACAACAAGCAATCTGTTATAGGTTAAATATGTGCAATTCTTCTAAACATAAACATCATGCTGTGCAGGAAAAATCTGGTCAAAAGGGAAAAAAACCATGAGAAAGAAAAACAAACAAATAACAACAAAAAGTAAAAATACTATGTTTTGATCCACAGTCAGAGTCCATAGCTCTCTTTCTCTCTGGAGGTGGATGGCTTTCTCCATCCCAAGTCAGTTGGGATTGCCTTGAATTTCCATGTTGTGGAAGAAAAGAGCCAAATCCATCACAGTCGATGATCTCATAGTCTTGTCATTATCGTGAACAATGTTCTCTTGGTTTTGCTTACTTCACTTTGCATCAATTCAAGTAACTCTTTCCAGGCTTTTCTGAAATCCTTCTGCTGATCATTTCTTTTGGAACAGTAATATCCCATCACATTCATAGACCATAACTTATTCAGCCGTTCTCCGACGGATGGGCAGCCACTCAGTTTCCAGTTCCTTGCCACTACCAAAAGGGCCGCCACAAACATTTTCGCACATTGGGTCCTTTTCCCTTTTTTATGATCTCTTTGGGATTTAGACCCGGTAGATCCTGCTGGATCAATGCGTCTGTACAATTTTCAGAGCCAAAGGGTTCCAAATGAAGCAGCCGATTTCTTGATGAGTTAAATACATCAGCCAATGAATGGTGAGGAGCTCCGGGAACAACTACGGGAAGCAGAGGAACTATAGTCCTGAGATGCTCAGCCCGGTGTGCAGCAAATGCCCAGAGTGGCCGCAGAAGCACAGCCCCTCTGGGGTGGAAAGGCACCTGACCACCTGGCCTAACTTAACAGGGAGCTGCTCTTCAAAGGCTCTGGGGGGTGGGGGACGGCATCCAGACTTGGAGAGAAAAGCCCATCCTAAGTCAGCCAGGCTCCTTGGGGATAGTCTCCGCTGTTGGGCAGCTCTTCCTTGCCACAGACCTACTGCTGCCTCCTTGCTGTTCCTCTGATTGCGCCTCTCTCTCCTACCCTCAGCCATCAAACAGAACAAGTCATTTCTCTTCCAGGTAATGGCCCTCGATCAGATCCTACTTTTAGCCCAATAGGAGAGGCATTGTGGGACAGCGAACTTTGAACTGAAGGACGGAGGACTGAGTTCAAATCTCACTCCACCATTATCTGTGTGACCTTTACCCACTCTGATCCTCAGTTTCTTTATGTAAAACGAAAATATTGGGCTAGATGGTTTCTGAAATCCTTTCTCTCTCTGGGTCTGAGACCCAACACACAAAGGTCTGACTGGTGTTAAATCCTAGGGATGAGTGAGAGCAGCTTCTGGGTCAATTGTGAAAGAGCCATACGAGTTTGGAAGGTTAAATGCTTACTCAGGACCATCGGGTCCTTCCGACTCCAGTTCTAGCTCCAATATCCTGCTCTTCCTGCCCCGCAAGCATTTACGCCTGCTCCAAATTCCTGTTTCCGGGAATGGCGCCGTCCCTGACACGGACATTAAAAGAGAGAGTAGTTCATTTGGAGTCAGAGAGTCCTGGGTGTGAATCCTGCCTCTTGTGTGTTAGATGAGACTTGATTCATCAGTCCCATTCAGTTCAGTCCAGTAGTTTTTATGTGCCAGGTGCTAAATGCTAGGGGTACAAAAATGACAGAACCAACTGAAGAACCCCAATAGTCCCGGCTTTAAGTCTCCCCCAGAGAGTTCACGTTCTGTTAGGAGAAAACGGGAACTAAATGGAAATGGTCTGAAATGTAATTTCTGGGAGGAGGGTACTTGTCTCTGTGTGAAGATCAAGAGAAACCTTTTTAGGCTGATTCTGGAAGGAAAGGGGGAAGCTAGAGGACTGGGGACATCACAAAGGCTGGAAGGAGAAATCGGCTGTACAGGAAAGGCTACAGGTGCACAGCAAAAAAGACTGCATTTGAAATCCCAACTGTGACCTTGGGCACAATCACCAGCCTCAGTTTCCTAGACTGTAAAACGGAGAGACTGGACTATAGGACCTTAGAGCAATCTCATCCATTATCCTAAAGAGGGATGGGCTGAACCAGCCTGGGAAGGGCCTTAAAAGCACACCTAAGGGAGGAGGAGTTGGCATTTTTATTTGATTTTATTTGTTTTAGTTTCCTCAAAGCAAGAAGGAACCAACTGTACATTCTCAAGAAGGGATGCGATGTTGTTCTGCTGTTTTTCCGTCACATCCAACTCTTTGTGACCCCCTTTGGGGTTTTCTTGGCAGAAATACCAGAATCATTTACTGTTTCAGCTCATTTTACAGATGAGGAAACTGAGGCAAAAGGGGGGACATGACTTGCCCAGGATCACACAGCTAGAAAGTATCTGAGGCCAGATTTGAACTCAGAAAGCTTTCTAACTCCAGATCCAGAACTCTATCCACTGCACTACCCAGCTGCCCGCGACACGGTCCCTTCTTAATCTAATTCTGTCAATTTACAATCCTCAGAATCAGTCAATATTTTCAGAATCATAATAAATGAATGGATTATTCTACTGTGATTCTTCTTCTGTCTCAGGGAATAGCAATCAATCAGTAAGCACCTACTGTGTGCCAGACACCATAAGAGGGGTTTCCTTTCAGTGTTGGGTGATATCCTTCTTTTTTGTTTTTCCCCATGTCCAGCAATCTACAATTACAATGCATCCCAAGACGTGGAGCTGTCTTTGCAGATCGGGGACACGGTCCACATTCTGGAGATGTACGAAGGTAAGGTTTTGCTGCCTGATGACAAAGGACTCTGGGAAGGGCGTATTTACTGATTAATCCTGGGCTTTCAGAAGTCGGCTGGCCTTTTCTCCTTCCAGAAATGTTGCAATCCCACACCAGGAAGGATTCGGGCTGTAAAACTTCATTCCTCCCTGCTTTTAGCCAGTCCAGCTGAGCAGTCCAAGGGATTCCTGATTCTATCTGTGTGGCTGCTGTATTTACAAAAGATAGCAGCCCCTGCTAGCCTTCGGAGCCTCCTGGATTTCTGATGAGGCTCCTGATTACCTCCTGGAGGTCAAAGGAACAACTCATTCCAGGCCATCCGGTCCGACCATTTTTCAGAGTAAGAAAGTGACAGCCCCAGAACTGAAATGATTCAACAGATAGAAAGCGATTGAGTCAGGATTTGAATCCAGTCCCTTTGGCCAGATAGAGTGGTCTTTCCTCTGTATCCTACTGTCTCCCTTTTTTGGTTCCTGGGGAAAAAATGGTGTTGGCCGGGCCTTTGGTGAGGAGCTCAGCTGGTGCTCAGCTGATGGATTTCCCAGCTTGTGGAGAATTAAAACCTCTCCTACTGGGTAGGATCCGCCAATGGCTCCAGGCTCCGAGAACCTGGGATTATCTTTGTTGCGGAGTCCTTGGATTAACAGAGCCTGCCCAATAAAGGTATGGCCCGACACCTGGGTGCAGGCAATGAGGAGGAGAAAGTTAGCTGCTCCTGAACCCGGGATCCATAGCTCTTGGGATCACATCTGGGAGTGGCTGAAAAAGAGCCACAGGTTCCCCAAAGGCTGCAGAAAAGGCTTTAAATGGTCTAAGTGTCCAAGTCCCTCCCTTCATCTGGCATGAGAGGCAAGAAGGTTTGTAGTAGTCTGAAAAACGGAGGTTCCTTGCTGGCTGTGGGGCCCTCAGTGTCTCTGAAGTTCATTTTTCTCATCTGTAATATGGGGACCATAATCCCCACTGTTCTGGAGATAAAACGAAATAATGTCATTAACGTGTTTTGTGGTACTCATTTAAATGGGAGCTGCTGGACCGCAAAGATCCGGATTCGTATCTTTCTTTAAACACTGAGTGACCAAGTGCAGGACACTTCATTTTCTCAGGGCCTTAGTTTCCTCACCTGTAAAATAAGGCACTTGGACCCTCTTCCCTCTGAGGTCCCTTGCAGCTCAGTACTTGAAAATCCCTTAATCTTCTTCTTTTCTTAGTTCAGTTAGAAAAAGCCCTGAAACAAGTTCCTTTTCTATTTGTTATTTTCTGAGCTGTAGCAGATGGAAAAAAAAAGAACTGTTTTGTGAATGGACAAAAGAATAGAGAAGCTCACTGAAAGCATCTCAAGGACAACTTTAATCACAGATAGGATAATGCTAATAGCCAGAATGATTATTTTAGTTCCAGGCTGGGAAAGGGGGGAGGCTGGGAAAGGAGGGGGTGTGCCATCTCTTTCTTTCTTTCTTTCTTTCTTTTTTCCTTCTTTCTTTCCTTCCTTCCTTCCTTTTTTTTTTCTTTCTTTCTTTCTTTTTTCCTTTTTTCTTTCTTTCCTTCCTTCCTTTCTTTTTCTTTCTTTCTTTCTTTTTCTCTCTCTTTCTTTCTTAAAACTTCCTTTCTCTTTCCTTCATTTCTTTCTTTCTTAAAGCTTCCTCCCTCCCTTCTTCCCTTCCTCCCTCTCTTCCTCCCTTCCTTCCTTTTTTCTTCCTTCCTTCCTTCCACACCACCTAGCTTTCCTGTGCCATCCATTTCTTTGTGGGCTTTGGATTTCCCCAGGATAATCAGGGCCCTTCTTGGGTCCATGGAATCCATAGGTACCCTGGAAAAAAGATCTCGTTAGCCAGAGGATAGGCAGAAAGAGTTTAGCCATAAAATATTAAATTGACTAAGGAGTTCCAGATGTGAGCTGAACCCCTTGGGTCATATTTATACTTTTCCTGTAACTCCAGAGAAGAGTGTCCTAATAGAATGAGGGGTAATGGCTTTGAAATCAGAAGTTTTGCGTTTGCTTCCTAATTTTAGGGTTTGAACAGGCAATTTACTCTCTAAAGGCCTGACTTCCAGCATTTTAAAAGTGATTCAGCATTGACTTGGGCTCTTCTATGTCTATAGACACTGTGATCCCAGAACTGCCCTCCTCCACAGTCATCCTTTTGCTCTAGCTCAGTCCCCAGGGGCACCTTGGGACAGGAATGACCTTTCTGAACATTCCTCAACTCTGAGCTAGTAAGCCTCAAGGCTCAAGGGAAAAGCTCAGACAGCCCCATAATTCTCCCACTGACCAGGAATCTAAATCTCTGAGAACTCCTGACAAAACTGAGGAAGCAAATTAAATGGCCAGGGGGATCTCGGGGAGACTGAAAAGTACGGTATCAACAGGAAGACACTGGAAAAAGAGATAGTTAATCAGAGTGAATCAGATCCATTTCTCATGGAGACTGGATTCCAGCTTGGGACCTTCACACTGAGAATTGCTGAGGGGAGTTTGTGGTCTCCTTAGGGTTTAGCAGGAATCGAGTAACTACCATTTCATGAAGCTGTGGGTGGGGGAAAGGAGAAGGAGGAGGCTAAATTCATATCAACCACCTCAGATTTTAGGAAGATGTACTCATAAGATAGGAGCCAGAGCAGGTAAAAGAACACTTTAAGAGAAGCTTCAAGATCAGAACAAATTGAAGGTAACTCTAAAGGCAACATGAAAAGGGAGATTCACATAAATACTTGCACTCATGCAATATTGAAAGCAAGTATTCCCTGTGAATAAGTTGATGATAAAAAATGACTGAGAGGAGGCAGAACGACTCAGCTTTAATATTGCCCAAATCTTCTTTGCCAGTGAGATTCAATAGAGAGTGTACTCAATTTGAATTGAGAAAGCTTTGCATTCAAATCCAGCCTCTATTTTTTTGTGTGTGACTTTGGGCAAGCTTTTGGACCTCCATTTCATTATTTGTAAGCTGTGGGGTTTGGATTCAATGGTCTCTGACGTCTCTTTCCACCCTAAATCTACTATCTTACAATCTTTGAAATTAGAATTAGGGAGAAAAAGAGAAATAAGAATAAGAGGAAACCAAATTGTTTAAAGACGAAATCCCAAGATACATGAGGAGATAGAAAGAGAGCAACCAGCTTTTCCTAGTGAGATTAAGGGGCTTGGATGAATTAGGCTGTACCAGGGGTCCTCAAACTAGGGCCGCGGGCCAGATGCAGCAGCTGAGGACGTTTATCCCCCTCCCCCAGGGCTATGAAGTTTCTTTATTTAAAGGCCCACAAAACAAAGTTTTTGTTTTTACTATAGTCCGGCCCTCCAACAGTCTGAGGGACAGTGAACTGGCCCTATTTAAAAAGTTTGAGGACCCCTGCAGCCAAATGTATATGAATGCTGAGCCCCTGTCCATCCATGATCACTGAAGGACCATGGAAAAAGGAAGAGCATTCTGGGAAAAGATCACAGTCCCAGTATTCAAAAAGGAGAAGATTGTATTTAAATATTATAAATTAGTCAACATGACTTGGACTCTTGGCAAGTCCTAAGACATATTAAAGAGACACTTTCTGAGTATGTAGAAAGGGAAGTAGCAGAGAGAGGCAGCATGAGTATATGACAAAGTATGTCAAGATTTGTCATTTCCTTAATTGACAAAGTTACTAGAACAGGAAGTTACTATAATAAACACAGCCTAGCTAGATTGTGGCAGAGCACCTGATAAAACTCCCAAGCTGTCCCTCTGAAAAGTCCAGAGGACTATTGATTAACTGACAGAGTGAAAGCCGTATTTGATACTGGTGAATGACTCAGCCCCAAGAGTAGTCGAAGTGGCTCAGAGACGGCTTTGAACATCTGGATGTCCCAGAGGTTTGTGCTGGCTGACATTTTTGTAATGGCTGAACCCAAAGCCCAGC
This sequence comes from Antechinus flavipes, assembly GCF_016432865.1. Taxonomy (NCBI): domain Eukaryota; kingdom Metazoa; phylum Chordata; class Mammalia; order Dasyuromorphia; family Dasyuridae; genus Antechinus; species Antechinus flavipes. The sequence goes on along the minus strand of NC_067399.1, from coordinate 17,835,607 downwards.
TGACACTTTATCTGATTTTCAGATAACCTAGAACGATGGGATGGCACAATTAGCATCCAAACAATTTGTTTAGCTTAGAATGATGTCTTGCATAGAATTAAATTTAATAGAGATGCATAAATGTAATGAAAACATATGTAAATAAAGTCTTATACTTCTGTTAAAAATAATCAACTTCCCAAATACAAAATGGGGGAGGCGTGACTAAGCAACCATTCTTATGGGGAGAAAAAAACAAAAAACCTGAGTATTTTAGTAGATTGCAGATTTAAAATGAGTCAGTGTTATAATAAGTCAGTCAAGAGAGTTAGTGCCATTTTAGGCTTGGTGGAGGAAGAAGAGGTGATTTCCCATTATCCTCTTCCCTGGTCAGACAATTCTAGCGAATTGTGCTCAATTCTAGAGGTCAGCTAAGTGGCAACAGCAGGTAGAGGGCCAGGCTTGGAGTCAGGGAGATCTGAGTTCAAATCCAGCCTCAGACATTTACTTCTGGGCAAGTCATTTAACCATGTCTGCCTCCATTTCCTCATCTATAAAATGATCCAGATAAGAAATGGCAAACCACTCCAATATCTTTGTCAAGAAAGCCCCAAATGGGGTCAGGAAGAGTCAGATATAACTCAATTCTAGATGCCATGTTTTAGGAAAAACAGTGATGAACCAGCTGGATGGTGATTAGGGGAAGTCGACCAGACTGATAGCAGGAATTAAGACTTTTTTAGCCTGAAGAAGAGAAGATTTGGGGGAGGAGAGAGACAGGACAAAAAACTCTTTTTTAAAAAATCAGATAAAATGGCCATTTCCACATACACAGAAGAATATTGGCCCTGAAGCTGCAAATTTCTTTTTGTAGAGTTCATTGGTTTTCATAAGTATATGCCAAGGTCACCCTGCAGCTACATTCAAGTGTTTTAAAGGCTCCCAAGTGGAAGGAGGGTTAGATTTGTTCTTCTTGGCCGCAGAAGGCAGAAACGGGAGCAATGGAGGGAAGTGTTAGAGAGGAAAATTTGGATTTAGAAATGAAAGAAAAAGTTGCTCCTAATTTGAGCAATGGAAAAGTGGGATAGGCTGCCTTAGCAGGGTTAGGGAAGTGGGAAGAGGGAAACTATGGATTTGTATGCAAAATCTGAGTAAAGATCAATCTATGAATATTTGTTAAGCACTTATTAAGGCCCATGCATTGTGCTAAGTGCTAGGGGTACAAATAATGCAAAAAGTCCCTCCAGGAGCTTACAATCTAATGGGAGAAGGCAATAAACAAAAGGAGGCTGAAAAGTTCGGGTAGGGAGGGGGGGAGACAGAGACAGAAAGAGAGAGAGAGAGAGAGAGAGAGAGAGAGAAGAGAGAGAGAGAGAGAGAGAGAAGGAGGGAGGAAAGAAAAGAGGGAGGGAGGGGGAGAGAGAGAGAGAGAGAGAGGGAGGGGAAGAGAGAGAGAGAGAGAGAGAAGGAGGGAGGAAAGAAAAGAGGGAGGGAGGGGGAGAGAGAGAGAGAGAGAAAGAGGGAGGAAAGAAAGGAGGGAGGGGGAGAGAGAGAGAGAGAGAGAGAGAGAGAGAGAGAGAGAGAGAGAGAGAGAGATGGAAAAGTCAGAGTTTTATAGGGTCTCCAGATGAGAAATGAGATGGCTGGCTGAGTTGTGCTCTCTCCTTAAATGGAGGCTTTTCAGTTCCGAGCCCACCTTCCAGTCAGAGAGGCAGAGGCCAGTAAGAAATTGGAGGGACAAAGCTGATGAGATCTCACAGGAAGTTATCCCAACAGTGGGTGTCCTGGGGCATGGTGGAGTCAGACAGAGGAGTCCCAGGTGCCAAGTGACAAGGGAGGATTTTCTTGGATGTTGCAGAGAGAATTCTGGGCTGGGCAAACTTTGGTGCTCCGAGGACTCTGAGAGTCCAGGATTGTTTAAGAAGCATTATAAGGCAGCAAAAAAGAGTCAAAAGCTCAGTTTGAGCCAAGATCAGCAGGCGTAGCCTTCGTGTGTCTCTGTCTGACTCAGTTTACTTACCTGTAAAGGAGGCATGGCAATACCCTGAGTCCCCACATCATGACAAAAATGCTTGGAAGTGCTATGTAGAAGTGGGGAATTGTTAGAGAACCTGTGATGACCGCGTATTTAAAATCAGCCGGAGTCAGGAATTCAGGTTAAGGGAAAAATCTTCAATCTTTATTGAAGAGGTGAAGAAGGATTGTGATAGCAATATGGGCATCTGTGACAGGAAGCCAGCTAGCAGAGGGGGATTGGAGGTAAAGGGCGGTCCCAATAGCAATACGAGCAGCTGTGACAAAACGCCAGCCAGCAGTCTCTCCTTCCACTTCCCTTTCCTCTCCCCTGCCTCCACCCACCAAAATCGTCATTTCCTATACAACACATCAGGACTTGCACAGAGAGTGGGCGGGGGCCATTCTTTCTCCAAGCTTATATATTAATAGAGTGTGGTCCAATTACTATTTAGCCTCATGTGCTTGGGACCTCAGTGCATCAACTCTAGCCTCAGCCCATTACATCTCCCGCTTTCTTTTGTTTTAGAACACAGGTGATCATGCCATCCCTGACTCCTCAGGGAGGTCAGAGCCCCCAAGGGAAGGTGATCACACCCTCCCTGACTTCTCAGGAAGGGAGGTGAAAAGCACCAAAGGGAAGTGGGGGTTGCTAGCGGGTTTCTGGGCTGAAAGGTCTTATTAGAAACAGGTATGCACAAACCCATCAGCATGGGAGGTATTACACAAGCACATAGCAATAATGCAGAGGTTATTAGTGATGACCCTCCCTACAGTCAGTGCAGGCTTGATGTGGTGTAACAAACATGAATTGTACACGCAAGTAATGGTATAACAAACAATATAAATCAACATGGTGTTTTAAAAGATTGCCAGAAGTCCTAGAAGGAGAATATGTAAACAGCAGTCACACATACGCCTTCTTCAGCAGCCAAGAGATAGTCCAAAACCAATCTATTGTCCATTGCTTCACATATCAGGGAATCCAATGATCCCCCCAAGTTTTTGAAGTCCTGCAAAAGTCTTTTTATGTGTTAGGGAATCCAATGATTCCAGCAGATTTTGAAGTCCTGTAACGGTCTTATCATTTCTCAGAAAATCCAATGATTCCTGAGGGCTTTCAAGTCCTACAACAATCTTATCATGTCTCTGAGAATCCAATGATTCCTGAGAGTTTTCAAGTCCTACAAGGAGGATCAATAGCAGCTAAAGTTAATGCTGCCCCTATGAGATGGACTTTTGAAGGCAAAACAGGAGTTTTTACTCCTTTTATAGTTGAAAAAATACCCATCAATCTGTGGGGAAGAGACGTTTTATAGCAATTAGGGTTAAAAATGAGTACTTTGGTTTTTTAAGTAGGGCTACTGTTGAAGGCCTGCCAACACTTTCCCCTGTTCCTATCCAATGGAAAACAGATACACTGGTGTGGATAGAACAGTGGCCCTTAGGTAGCAATAAAATTCAGGCCTTATTAGATATAGTACAGGAGCAGCTTGAACAAGGGCATTTATAATCTTCTCTAAGTCCTTGGAATTCCCATGTTCATTGTAAAAAAGAAATCTGGAAAATGGAGGATGCTCACTGATTTAAGAAAAGTGAATGAACAGATGGAAACTATGGGAACTCTTCAGCCTGGATGTCCATCTCCTACTCAATTGCCTAGAGAGTGGCCTCTTTGGGTCATCGATATTAAGGATTGTTTCTATTCTATCCCTCAGGATAAAGAGGATATGAAAAGATTTGTCTTTTCAGTCCCCAGCGTTAACTTAGCTGAGCCTTATAAAAGATATGAATGGACAGTTTTGCCACAGGGAATGAAAAACAGTCCCACGTTGGGCGCCAAATGTGATGACCGCGTATTTAAAATCAGCCGGAGTCAGGAATTCAGGTTAAGGGAAAAATCTTCAATCTTTATTGAAGAGGTGAAGAAGGATTGCGATAGCAATATGGGCAGCTGCGACAGGAAGCCAGCTGGCAGAGGGGGATCGGAGGTGAAGGGCAGTCACGATAGCAATGCGAGCAGCTGTGACAAGAAACCAGCCAGCAGTCTCTCCTTCCCCTTCCTTTTCCACTCGCCTGCCTCTACCCACCAAAATCGTCATTTCCTATACAACACATCAGGACTTGCACAAAGAGTGGGTGGGGGCCATTCTTTCTCCAAGCATATATATTAATAGAGTATGGTCCGATTACTATTTAGCCTCACATGTTTGGGACCTCAATGCATCAACTCAAGCCTCAGCCCATTACAAGAACCAATGAACAACGGGGTCAAAAGCACTGTCTCTGCAGTCCATCCGGCTGGGTTCAATTCTCGCTTCTGTTGCTTCTTGACTCTGCATTCAATGCTCTGTCCTTCAGTTTTCTCATCTGAAAAATGAGAGATGTTGGGTTCAAAACCTGCTTCTGATGCTCAGTGGTAGTCTAGTGTTCGTATGATGCTTAAACAGTATTCTCTCATTTGAGCTTCACAATAAGCCTAGGGGGTGGGTACTGTGATTATCCCCATTTTATAGATTAGGAAACTAAGGCAGAGTTTAAGTGTTTTGTCCAGGGAATGTCCGAGGGCTGGATTTGAATTCGAGTCTTCCTTCAATGTTCTATCCACTACCTCACTAAGTCCATGGCGAGTCACTTCATCTCCCTGTTTTCTCATTTGTCAATGGTGGGATAATGGCCAGATGGTCTCTAAAGGACATTAGGCATATCATCCTATTATAATTAGGATGTGCCTGTGCCTCAATTTACACATTCTTAAAGTATTTCCTCTCCTTGTCTGTAAGTTTTAAGGCTTTTTCAGCAGTAGGAGTGAATGAGATGGGGCAAATTTTTATTTATTTTTTAGCTCTTTGATGTCTGCAGTGGGGTTTTTAGGATATGGTGTCACTCCAGAATCACAACCACTGTGTCAGATAGACATACCTATCTTTCAGATGAGGAAACTGAGACCGAATGAAAATCAAGTCATTTATCAATACAATGTCCGGAACAAGATTGAGACCCAGTTTTTCCTCACACTTTGTGATAGAAGAGGAATTTTCCAAGTAACAAAATATATTTTGGGATTGTGTATTAGAACATGGCAATGGGGGGAGTGGTTGGGACTATTTGGCCCTAGAAAGGCCCTTTGTAGAAAAAGCTCCCCTGTACTCCATGGGGTTATAGCCAGACTCCGCTCATAATGTGGTGGGTAGCCACCCTCTGCCCTATAAAAGAGTAAAAGATAAATTTACTGCACACACAACCAGCATCTCCCGGGGATGGAACAGAAAGCTCAGTGAGGGTAAAGAAGGAAAGCCAGGTTAGCCCTCTAAGCTAGGTGGGGCTGGGCTCCCTCCCTCCGGCCCCAGCACAGAGGGGCACTTGGTGTTCTTGGCTCCGCTGCCCCTCTCTTTCTGATTGCAGCTTCATGGGAATGAGTGATGTCAGGAGGACTTTGTCCACACAAAAAGAGCTCTGGAAATGCTGAGCCTGAGTTTGTTTGCAGTCTCTCCACCCACCAGCTATTTTCTTTTTGCTTTTATAAAACAAAAAAGGAAACTGAATGGAGGCCGGGAGAAGAGAGCTCACTAATGGACTTTGGGAGTAATCCTGGCAGGGTTTCCCGGCCCCCGGGACTCTCCCAGTGTCTTTCAGCTTCCTTTTAAACCTGCCTCTGGGGCTTCTCACTCTACACGCTGGGTCCCACCCTTCCTTTGGAACGGAGTGCATCATATCTCTGCCTCTCCTCCCTTGGGCAGTATAATTCCTTCTTCTCAGGTCTTTCTCATGAAGACCTATTCAATGTCCAAAAAAGAGCACTGGGCCCGCAGTGGGAAGCCCTGGCTTCGGATTTTGACTTTGATATTCCCTTATTGTGTGGCTTTGGGCAAGCGGATTCACTCCTGGGCCTCCATTCTTGCCCTTTTATAACAAAGGGGTTAGATTAGGTGATTTGGGTTCCCTTTAGCTTTAAATCTGTGATTAGGCGGTGCAGCGGATAGAGTGTCAAGCATGGAATGAAACAAATCCTTGTTCATATCTGGTCTCAAATACTTTCTCTGTGTTCCTCTGGGCCAAATCACTGAATCTCTCCTTGCCTCAGTTTCCTGAATTGTAAAATGAGGATAATAATAGCACTTGCTTCCCAGGGTTATCGTAAGAATCAATTGTGACAATAGTTGTGAAGACCTTGGCACAGTGCCCGGCACATAATTGGTGTTATGTAAATGCTAGTTATGATGATGATTAAATAGTAGGTACTATACCAATGTTAGCAAGGATGATTATTATTTGTTCTTATTGTCCTGTAATAGATTTATAGCAGAGATTTGCTATGATTTGCATGGACAGTCTGTAACATATAATCAACAAGAAATTCTGAAGAATAAAAAGAGTAAGGATGTCATTATAGAAAAATAAAACATTAATAACCAAAACAGGCTTCTTATCTGTCCTAATGGATAGAATGGTGAATTTAAAGTTAGAAGAACCTGGGCTCAAGTGCAGCCTCAGATACTTATTTATTAACTGTGTGACTCTGTCTACCTCAGTTTCTTCAACTGGACTTTTACACCCGTCTCTTAGGGTTGTTGTTTTAAGGATAAAATAGAGCACCTGATATAGTTCCTGGCACATAGTAGGTATTTAATAAATGCATGTTTCCTTCTCTCAAACAGTACAGCTGTCATATTATATCACCCTTAATGCCTTCTGGAGATTATCATCAGTTCATCCTAATACACATCTTATTTATATGTAGTCATTTCCATGTTGTCTCCATATTAAAATGTGAGCTCCTCAAGGGCGGGGACTGTCCTTATCTTTCTTTGTCTCCTCAGGACTAAACATCGGTCTTCTTAAACATGTACTAGATCAACCTATAGCTAGCACACAGTAGGCACTTAATATATGTTGATTTGATTTAACTGAACCATAGTGTGCTGTCATTTAACCTCCTAGAAATAATGTGGCATAGTGGATAGAGAGACCGATTTGAAATGAGGGAGACCTGAGTTTGAATCCTGCCTTAGAAAATTAGTAGCTGTGTGAACCTGGGGAAATCACTTCTCTGGACCTCAGTTTCCTCATCTGTAAAAGAAAACTAGACTCTGACTCCAAAGGTAGCTTTCAGTTCTAAGTCTATAATCCTATGATAATGTGTTAAGGGGGAAAAGATCACAGGTAGTCAACCCATATATTCTACTTTATTTTTGTGATCATATAAGAAATTAAAGAAGTCCCCCAAATGCGGGTGAACCCCCAGTATGTTCCCCTATTATGAATTTGTGGGAGGATGTGAAGCTGCATGGGATGATCAGGCATCCTCCATGAAAGAAACTGTGGAATAATCAATGAGATCACAGATCTGTTGGATTTTTGAGCCTAGATCCTCATCTCTCTACCTGTGGAGAGTTTCAGTGTCTTATAGTGAAATTTCCAAGTTGGTTTGAATGGGAGAAGTTGGGTTCAGGTTGGCTCTCCTTGGTCCTGATTAGCCTGCTGCCTGAGCCAAGCTTTCCTGGCCAAATAAGAACCGTGACTGGGGACGTACTGGCAAGAAATGGACGACTGTTTTCTTCTCCCCAGACTTCCCTGAAAGCATCATTCTCTAGCCTTGGAATTTTTAAACACCACTTCCAATTCTCTGATAGGAAGAGTTTCTGTTTTTGTTTTTGTATCTTCGGTGCCTAGTATGGTATTGAGCACATAATTGGTGCTTAATAATTGCATGATTCATTGGCCAGTTTCCTAGACTCAGACTTTTCCCTCCCCTTTGAACTGGGATTAGGTTAGTCCTTAACCTTGATTCTATCTGGTCACATTCAAGTCCTACCCAGAATTCTTAGGCACCTCTGCTCTTTGGTTTCCTCCTTTGTCACCGAATAGTTCATTCATAAGGTGATTGGGGAAACCTGGGGAATAAATACATACTTGACCTTTAACGATGTTCTCAAGGAATTGCTGTCCTAGGAATCTTTCTCAAGAAAATTGAAAGCCAGAGTGCAGAGAACTTTCTCACTTCTTTTTTTGGAGGTGTGTATGTGGGGGAGGGGGAGAAAAAGGGGGAGTTTGAGTCATCTTTCCTGCCTTTAGCTGTGAGCAGTTAGATGCCCTGCGGAGCTCTTCCTCACCTCTGACTCACTAGTAAGATCATGGATCGGGAAGCAGATAACCAGAGGTAGAATTCTTGAGCTCTATAACTTTGGGTAGGGCAGCTCACCCCTTTCTGGGCTGGAGTTTTTTCTCTCTAAAATGAGAAAACTGGATTTAATGAATAAATGGCAGTTTTTCCCTTAGAAAGTAATCTTCTTGTGAGATTATGGCTCCAGCACTTAGCACATAGTAGGTATTTAATTAAAAAAAAATAAAGTTTAATAAATTATTTAATTTCTGGATTTACTGATGGATGGATGGGTGGATGGTAGAATGAATGAAAAAAAATGAACCTATCCCCTTAGAATGTAAACTGTTTGAAAGTAAACATTTTATTTTCATTTTGTCTCACACATAGTGGACGCTAAATAAAAAATTCTTGTTGGATTTTTTAGTGTCTTGTTGAAGGCTGTTGTAATGAAACCCAAGCTCTGGCTTGTCTTGCCAAACTAGAAAGACTTCAAGGATGAATAGGACTCTATTCTCCAAGGGGCAGCCTAACTCAGTTTATCTTAGAGATAAAAATGCCTTGTTGGAGATAAAAGCAAATCTTGTTTCTAAGATAACAAGATCATATCATGAGTTGAAAGGAACCTTGGGGGCCATCGAATGTCACCCATTCATTTTTACCAAGAATACAGTGAGAATTAGAGAAGTTTAAATGATTGACCTCGAGAGACCGGGCCATGTATCCTAGTTGAGATTTGGAGCCAATCTTGTTGACTGCAAATCCAGAGTTTTATCCAGGATAGTCCCACTGCCTTTATTTTGGGCACAGTAGAGTCCTGAAGACTATACTGAGTTATAGAGGAATTGATTTTAGCCTGACTGGATGAATATATAGACAGAGATCATAGATCTTTGAGCTGTTGAAATTTCAGGAAGAATTTTAACTTCTTGGAGGTAGAGTGGGGCAGTGGATAGAGTGAAGAATCTGGATAGAGCTTAGATTCAATGCTGAATCTGAGAGGGATTCAGAGCCTCCCAGTCTGAGAAAGAGAAGGTGTATGTGGCTCTGTGTGTGTGTGTGTGTGTGTGTGTGTGTGTGTGTGTCTGTGTGTGTGTATGTGTGTATGATGCATTATTATTTATAAATATCTATTTTCAATTTCCTCTGATATATTGGAAGTTCCTGATTCTGTGTGTGTGTGTTTTCTATATCTGTATTATTTGTAAGTAAATACAGATATTTCTCATGAGTATTTAATACATGAAAATAGACATATATTACATGTAATAAATATGTATGATGCGTTATTATTTATAAATATATATTTTCAGTTTCCTCTGATAGAGTGTAAGTTCCTGATTCTCTGTGTGTGTGTGTGTGTGTGTGTGTGTGTGTGTGTGTGTGTGTGTGTGTGTAAAGCTTTTGTGGAGGGGAGCAAGATTTCTGGCTTCTTTGGTATAGGGAACTTCAGTGAGAAATAAAATAAAAAAATAAAAAATATTCACTAGACTTTGACAGAAAATGCCATCTGCATCCAGAAAAAGAATTAAGGAGACTGAATATAAATCAATACCTGTTATATTCACTTCTTTTCTCCTTTTTTTTCCTCTCTCCCATGGTTTTTTTCCTTTTGCTCTGATTTTTCTCTCTCAACATGATTCATTAAGCAATGTGTGTTAAAAATAATGTGCTAAAAATAAATGAAAAGCAAAAAGAGAAATGAAATAAAAATAGCTAATATTTATATAAAGCTTTAAGATTTGCAACACACAATTTACTCATCTTTATCTGTTTCTCTGACTATATTTATCTATGTATCGTCTACCATCTCTTTTGATAGTTACTTATTTTGTGGCCCTATAACTGTTTCCGTTTCACCATGAAGGGAACTGTTTCCATTTCGCATGAAATGCCTTGCCCAAGGTCGCCCAGCTGCTGTAAAGGTCTCATGGCAGAGATTCAAACTCAGATCCTCCTGACTCCAAGTTCAACTTCACGCTTCTTCTCCCAACTACGTAACAGCACCTGCTTTGCAGCCTAGAGCTTTGGGAGGCCTTTGACAAAGGGAGAGTGTTTCTTAGGGTTGCATAGCTGGTATGTGACCAAGGTGGGACTTGAACCCAGAGCCTCCTAATTGCAGGGCAAGTTTACTGTCCTCCGGGACACATTACTGATCATTATCAACAGTAACTTAGAAGGTGACGTGTTGTTTTTCCTAATAGAACTCCAGCTATAAGGGCTGGAGCTGTTTTTTTTAGTCGTCATTCCCCCAAAGTCCGGCACGTACAAACACCTGCCAAATGTCGCTGACCTGAAAGCAACCTGGATTTTGGTGACAGAAAAGGCGAGACACTTTTTCCATCTCCCTTGAATACAAATCAGTTTGTTGTTCAGTTCTTGGCCGGGAGGTGCTCGGGTGCTTCCCACATCTGTCTGACCTTCACCTGAGGTCCCGCCTGTCAGCTGGTTCTCGTCAGAACAGCTCCGGTCGCTGATGTGGGGGTTCTGAGGGATGTGGGGGCAGGAGGAGTGTGTTTATAAGAGAGCTTAATCAAAAATGGCACCGGCGTGCTGCAGCCTCCTCTCCCGGCTGACCTCGTGAAAAAGAGACGTGACTTTTCTGGTCGTGATGCTGGGAATTGGAACTTTCCAACTCAGAGAGGAAGAGAGACGGACAGAGACAGAGACAGAGATAGCTAGAAACAAAGAGATGAGACAGATTGATAACTACAGAGGTAGATGGATGGATGGCGACAGAGGAGGGAGATTGACTGGAAGATGGATGGATGGTCGGATAGGTAGATACAGAAATCCAGAGATAGAGATGGATGGAGGGAGATTGAAACAAAGATAGAAAAAGAAATCCAGGCAGAGATTGCCGGATAGAGACAGATAGATAATGGATAGAGATAGAGACAAAGACAAACAGAGACAAGGCAGACAGAAAACGAGAGAGAGAGAGAGAGAGAGAGAGAGAGAGAGAGAGAGAGAAGAAAGAGGAGAAAGAAAGGAGAGAGAGAGAGGAGAAAGAGAGGAGAGAGAGAGAGAAAGGAGAAAGAAATGAGAGAGAGAGGAGAGAGAGAGAGAGAGGAGAAAGAGAGGAAAGAGAGAGAAGGAAGAGAAGAGAGAGAAGAGAGGAGAAAGGAGAAAGAAAGGAGAGAGAAAGGGAGAGTAAAAAGAGAGAAGAGAGAGAGGAGAAAGAAAAAAGAGAGAGAGGAGAAAAAGGAGAAAGAGAAGAGAAGAGAAAAGAAGAGAAGAGAAGAGAAGAGAAGAGAAGAGAAGAGAAGAGAAGAGAAGAGAAGAGAAGAGAAGAGAAGAGAAGAGAAGAGAAGAGAAGAGAAGAGAAGAGAAGAGAGCACCCTTGGGATATAAAGAGGTAGAATGACTTGTTTGATCAAGCTTCCATTGTCAAGATAGTCCAGATAGAAGGCTTGAATCCAGTTTCTCCTCCTTCTGAGGCACTGTTTTATCTCATATATTCATTTACTTATTTGTTTGTTTGTTTACTCAATGTAAACATTGTTTTCCCCCTAGAGAACATAACCTTCTAGAGGTTAACAAGGTTTCCTTCTTTTTCCCCTCTGTATTCCCAGAAGCTAGCATATTGTTTTTGCTTGTTTTTCTCCAAACTTCATCAGTGTAGTGAACTTGCAAATGAGAAAACTCCCAATACAGACTGGTATTTGTTCTGAAACCTTTGGGCTTCCAGGTTGCTTGGGGCATGATGATAAAGTGACTTGTCCAAGATCATACAACCTATAGGGGTCAGAAGCCGATTTTTCTGATTCCCAGCCTGTTCACGTGCTGGGCTGGGCTGCCTCTCAGTAAGTGCTTGGTGCAGACACATACCTGTTGGCTCATTTGAGTAGAATGTGTGTGTTAAGTCTTTACCAGAAGAAAATACGGTGGTGGCGGAGTGTTAGGGTATTAGATGTGGTTTTTAAAGGAAAAGGTTATTAACCATTTATGTGCCCTGGACTCCACTGGCAAACTGGTAAAGCCTCTTATGTTCCTTATTACCTAAAATAAAATACATAGGATTACAACTGACATCAGTGATATTTATAATAATGAGCTAAGACAGGATTCAAATCCATTTCCTTTGACTTGGAATCCAGTTTTCTGCCGGGTGGTTTAGTGGAAAGCGTGGCCTTTGTAGTCTTGGATTCAAATCCTGTCTCACTCTCTCTGTGACTTTAGGCAGCAGATCACGCAATCTCTTTGTATGTCCCTTGGTTCATCTGTAACATCAGGCAGTCAGCAAGCATTGATTAAGCATTTATGGGCCAAAGAACAGACTTTAAAGATACAAAAATGGGGAAAGGGAAACGTGGTCCCTGGGCTCAAGGATCTCACATTTTATTCAGAAAGATAACATAGAAATAACCAGGTCCACGAAGCCATTCCCAGTGCAAATGGAAAGGGATCTCGTTAGGGAAGTGCTAGCTTTGGGAGGTGGGATGAGGTAGCGGGGGGCGGGGGCACAGAGAGCTGGGAAAGGCCTCCAGTCCAAGCTGGGTTTTGAGCTGAGAAGTCAAGAGGTCCCCGTGATTTGATGGGCCTCCAAGAACTCTTCTTTTCCTTCTACCATTATAGTACCTTTCCTACCTCAACATTATCAAGCATTTGTGGAACATTGTTCCCATGGCCAGTACTGGAAGGACTTTTGGATTCCATCACAGAAAGCCAAGTCTGGTTTATATATTTTGCATGTGGTTATAAAACCCTAATGTCCGTCCCGATGTTTACATCTAGACATTTAGGACAGAACAATGACCACGGTATAAATTAGGAAGCAAAATCATGGCTCATCTCCAGCCACCTCGTTCCTTTCCCAAGTCACGGTAGCCATTTCTCTCAAGGTTCTGTCCTTGAATCTTGCTCGGTGTCCAGGAGTCGTCTCTGGAGGCAGAAATGGAGAACACACAAGAAGCTCTTATTTCAGGGAGTAATCTCATTTCCAGATTAAATCCTCCCTTGGAAATTCCTAATCTGGTTTGAGATAACCTGCATTAGTTATCTTTCTGAATCTTCATATTTTCCAGATTGAATCTTTTTTTTTTTTAAGCTTCTCATTAATCAGACTCTCCTCCCTAGAATTTCCTCCTGACCTCCTACTCATCACCATCTGATTTTTCCCTCATGTGGCTATTTCTTTCCTTACTTTGAACTTTTTCATAAAGGATTCTTTTTATAATAAATATATTAAAATTTTCAATTAAGGAGCAGTTATTTTTTTCTTCCTCCCACATCCCCTGCCATTTAAAAAAAGATAAGCAAAACACTTGTATTAAACATGTATAATCAAACTAAACAAATCCCCAATTTGGCCATGTTTAAGGAACTTCCCATAAACCATTGTTTGTTTTTGTTTTTTTTTTTTTTCTGGTGGGACCCAAAGTGACTTTTAACTAGAGAGTCCTCGAAAGGACTTCATCCTATTGAAGAGGCAATCCACTATAATGGGGAGAGGCAGTATGATGCAAACCTCCATGAAAGCTGAAACTCAGCTGGGGTTTTTCTCCATTTCCACTTGGTTTGGGACTTCTCTGTCACACACCGTGAATGACTTCCTTAAAGCACTTTTGTTCCCTTTTCTCAGATCGTGAAGGGCTCTCAGTGCCAAACCCAAGAGTCTGCATTTTATCTGGAATATATCAGAGAACCTCTGAAGAGCTTTGAGGGGAGGAGGGACTTTCTCAGATCTGTGCTTCAGAAATCTTACTGTAGTAGGTATAAGTAAGATAGTTTGTACAGGGATGTGGGGAGAGCCATTAAAATACTATTGCAACACTGGTGGACCTGGCGATCTTCAGCAATGAGATGAACCAAATCAGTTCCAATGGAGCAGGAATGAACTGAACCAGCTACACCCAGTGAAACAACTCTGGGAGATGACTATGAACCACTACATAGAATTTCCAATCCCTCTATTTTTGTCCACCTGCATTTTGGATTCCTTCATGGGCTAATTGTACACTATTTCAGAATCCGATTCTTCTTGTACAGCAAAATAACTGTTTGGACATGTATACATATATTGTATTTAATTTATATTTTAACATATTTAACATGTATTGGTCATCCTGCCATCTAGGGGAGGGAGTGGGGGGAAGGAGGGAAAAAGTTGAAACAAAAGTTTTTGCAATTGTCAGTGCTGTAAAATTACCCATGCATATTCTTGTAAATAAAAAGCTATAAAATGAAAAAAAAAAAGAATTTTCAGGATCAAGGATTCTAGACATACTCTTGTAGCACTGAATTTGGAGTGAGTGTGCCTGGAGTTTATGTACTTTAAGTAAACCAGTGAACAGCTCTGAAAAAAAAAAACTATTTCAACAGTCCAGAGTCTGAATTTGAGTGGTGGTTATCTGAGTCGTGAGAAGGGGACAGAATCAGAGGCAGAATGATTAGATATGGCCATTGATTGTCTGGGGAAGACTGGTAAGGGAAAGGGTTAGAGTTAAGATCCCAGAGTTTTCTATCTGAGTCCTATAATAAGTGGAGGAGGGGCAGTTTTAGGGAGAAAAGATTCATGCTTTTTTGGGCCTTTTTAGGAGCTGTTTAGATATGTAGATTTGAGAATCATTTACCTAGAAATAATAATTGAATCCATGGGAAACAATGAGATCACCTAGAAAGATTTAGGAAATTGCTCTAGATCATACTCATATATACACAGGTGGTAAGATATAAATGGTCATTCATTAATGGAGACTAAGAAGAGATTCCTCTGGAGTACTCAGAGAAAACAATGTCATGAGGCTCCAGGATGGAGGAGCAGGATGGTCAAACTCCCTTTTCCAAAGCAGGTGGGCTCTTGCTTTTTAACTTTTAGTTTGAGGAGTTGTCTAGGTGGCCCATAAGGTTCAGTGACTGGTCCAGGGTCACACAGCCGGCAAATGTCAGAGGCACTCATGAATTCAAAGCTTCTAGACCCAAGGCCTGATTTCCAGATGCCACTTCAGGCTCTGCCTTACTCCCACCCCCTCAAAATTCCCTTTTGGGGAATATCTAGCTTCGGCTTAAAGACTTCCAGCATTGGGAAACCAGCATTGCCTCTCTGTAAGTCACTCATTTCCTCTGGGAAAAAGTAGAACACATATCCCTCTTCCACACGAAGACTCTCCTTCTCATTTTCTTCTACCCTTTCTCATATGGCCCACTCTGGGCCCTTCAACCTCTTCATTGGTTTTCTCTGGACACCCTTCAGTGATCAATATCCTTCCTAAACTGGCTACTACAACCAGTGCTCCAGGCGGGGGCTCAACAGAACAGGGCCAGTAGGAGCCACCTCCCAATTTCAGGAAGTTCTTGACTCCTAGCCAATGAGCCCCTAAATCTTGTCTCTCTGTACAGCTCTCCTGTTTGCCCCCTTTCTTCCAGCCTTCGGCCTCTTTTCATGGAACTGGTGCAGCAGACTCCTAAATGATCCTCCTTCCTCGAGTGCTTCCTTTTCTAAAGTGTTTTAGATAAAGTGGCCATCAAAGCCATCTCACACCTAAAATGTGCACGGAGCCTCCTTATTTCCTCCAGTATAAAATACAAATTACTTACCTTAAAACCCTTCCTAGTTTAGTTTATTTCAAATGATTCCCTTTGACCTACTTTATATCCCAACAAAAGTTGTTCCAATCTGAAATTCAGCATTCTTTCTCAAGCCTTTGTGCCCCCGTGTCTGGAAAGCAGACCCCTCCTCCCCTTCCTCTCAAATACTATGCTTCTGTGAAGCTAAATGGATGAACGATGACGGTTCTATCCTGGACCCCCCCTTCTAACTTGGTGACTTTATTTACTTCCATGATTTCCATGACCCTCTCCATGCAGAGGACTCCAAGATCTCCACATATAACCTTAGTCTCTTCCTGAACCCCCATCTCATAATCCCAGTTGATGCTACCGATGATGGAAATTCGGTGCCGTCTCCGTCGCCCCCCTCTCCCGCCCCCACAGCTGCAGCCCCTCGGGGGGAGAGGGCTCATGGGATTACCTCCGTGGCTCCTTGCCACCAGACCCCTTGCGCATGTTTATCTTACTTTCACTGGCTTGGGGAAGGATTGTTTAGAACATCCTTCAACAGCTTCTGTTCCAGCTGAGAACGCTGGATGGGAACGGCTGGCTTTTGTTATTCTCAGGGCGGCGTGACGGATCGGAGCTCTTCCCGCAGACATGGCGGGAACCGTCAATATCATCGACCCTGTACCATGTGCCCAACTGAACGTAAATCAAATACGTGGCATTTAGGTCTGGCCACTTGGAACTGGGAATGCTGGGAACACATTATCTCATTTGCAATGCACAGCAACCCTGTGAAGTAGTTACTATGGATATTATTATCTCTGGTTTACCAAAGGGGAAGTGGGACACAGAAGACGTGGAAGAACTTTTCCTGTTCACACAGCTAGTCCAGGACAATAAAGGCAGGTTTGAATTTGTCTGGCCCTGCCTCCCGAGCTCAGCTTTCTGTCCGTTAGGACGTGCTGCCTTTCTGCCAGAGTTCATCAGATCAATGAATGAAAAACTTATTATTTATTAAGGGCTCTCAAGTGCTAAGTATTTGAGATAAAAGGGGAAGAGAAGACAGAACAGGGATGTTTGATGGTCTCATCAGCTCCCATAAATTTAATTATCAGTTCACTATAATTGATTCTCAAATCTACTTGTCTAGCCCTAAATTCTCTACTTGCCCATCTGCTAGATGTCCAGTTACGAGTTCAAAATGGAGCTCATTATCTTCCCCCCACTCCAACCCTTTGCCTTTCAGACTTCCTTCCTCATTATTGCCAAAAGCACCATTATCCTTCAAGTGCTCTGCACCCCCAACCTAGATGTTGACTCTCTAACCCCAGCCCCCCCGTGTCCAAGCTGTTGCCAAAGGCCGTTGATTTCAGCTTTGGGACATCTTCTCGATGTGTCCCCTCTCTCCTAGGCTGCTGCCGTCACTCTAACCCACTTGACGAGGCCGTTCCTGCTCTTCTCCAGTACCAGGGGAGAGGGAGCCAGTCTAACCTATCTGTGAGTGGGGAATACCGGGACTCTTGTACGCCTCCTGAGCCTGTGACTGAGCTGTGTGATTCTGGACGAGTTCCCAGGGTTCACTCTTGGCAACTCAATAAATGTTAGCTGCCCTGAGGTTACTGGCACTAAGAAGCTGGAGGGAAAGAATGAATGAATGGATAAATGAATCGATGAAAATTCATTTATTAAGCACCTGCTGTGTACCAAGCACTGTCTTAGGTGCTGAAGATATAAATACTGACTGAGGAAAAAACTTTACCGACAGGACAAGACGATACATATAGGGAGTGACGGTTAGGGAGGAAGCACGTATAGGGAGGTATGGGCAGTGGAGCTATGGGAGAATTGATTGATGTCTCTTTTTCAGAAGCATTGGTGTTTTGAAATGATTACCATTTCCCAGAGCAAGAGGAGAACTGTAGGAGCGGGAGTAGGGTGGGGAGCATGATGATGATGGCATTTGTATGCAAGGGAAGGGAAGATGGCTAGATACAAAGATTCTGACTGCTTGTTTTCCCTTCCAAGGACAATGATCTTTTCATAGGAAAGATTTCTGGGAAAAATGGCTTTTAAGGAATGGAAACCACAGATAATCTGCTAGAAGGTCAGACGGCATCTGGCTGCCCTCACTGAGTTCAGATCATGATACTGTTTTCAGGACGAGCCTGGATAGTCACATGTTGGGTATGATATAGAAGGAAGGCCTCCTGCTCGTGTGCGAGTTGGACTGGATAGCCTGTGAGGTCCCTTCTGACTCGGAGATACTTGATGATTCTTTGTGTCATGTCTTAGGAAGGGGGAACGAGTTCCTTCCGAGATTCTGAAATTTTTGGCCCTTAGCTCCATTGTCACAATATGGAGGACAGAGATAATATGATGCTGTACATATAATGAATAACAATGTCTAGAGGATCTTGGGATGAATCACTTAGCTAAATGACCTTGAAGGTCCCTTCACTTTAAATCCATAATTGTCCAGAACAAGTGTTCTTAATGTGGGTTCTGTGAACTTTTTCTTAAAATAATTTGATAATTGTATTTCAAAATAATTTTGTAATACCATGTGTTTTATGTGTGTAAATACATGATTTCTAATTTTTGTGTATTTAAAAACATGATTCATGAAAGAGTCCATAGATATCCATCCCCAGATTTCCAAATGGGTCCAGAACACACAAAAATGTTAAGACATACCTTTGACTAGACAAGAGCTGGAATCCATCATGGCTCCTCTAAGCTTAGGATGTTTATTATTATCATTTTATCATCTTGCCTTGTTTTCTTTGTAAAAGTTCTATTTTCCCTCTTTTTTTTTCCTCTCCTCCTTTTTTCCTTCTCCCTTCTCCTTTTTTCCTTTCCTCCCTTCTCTCCCTTCTTTTTCCTTCTTATTAAAATTATTTATTACTCATTACTTATTAAAATAGATGCAATGACTAAAAGAATTTGAATAGAAAAAAATAACAACAAAATATTTTAATTATAGTGACTGAAGTTGGTTCTGGATAAGGAAGTAGAATTTGATGCAGTGAAGGCAGAGAATTTGGGTTCAAACCTGCCTATAATGCTTATGTAAGCAATGAACTTGAAGCTACAGGCCTGAGTTTGAATCTTTGTCCTGCTTGGATGACCTCAGAGAAGCCACTTATCCTTCCTGAGCCTCATTTTCCTTATCTTCCAAGTGAGGGAGGTGAACTGGATGATCACCTCTAAAGTCCCAGCTCTAAATCTCTGTTCCCGGAGTTTTGAAGCCTCAAGTGGCTAATCTGCAAAATAAGATTGGACTTTGTAGCTTTCCAAGGTTCTTTCCTACTCAAGAGCTATGAGATCCCGTGATCTCTATCTACAGAATTAGAAAATGCTCCTTTTTCTTTCCTCTACCAAGGCTGGGGACTGTGGATATATGGGTTTTATTGCCGATCTTGCTTGATTCATTAAGTATCTCGGTTTACCTGCTTTCCCCTCCATCCTTGTTCTTTTTTATTCTGTGTAACAAGGGGTGACTTGCTGATTAGGAGAAGAGAAAGGAGACATTCAGAAATGAAGGTGATATTAAAAAAAAAAACACAAAAAATCATGAAAAAAAATTTGTCGAATTTAACTAGAGGTGGTCTTTCCCTGCAGTTTCCAAAATCATTTTTAGAATATGTGGTGAGCTCCTAAAGTAATAATGTTCAATGCAGTCTAGATGTGGCCATTTTTTCTGATGTGGTTCTGCTAGAAGTAATAATAATAATAATAAATATAATAATATATAGTAATATATATTATATTATATGTAATATATAATATAATAGTAATACTAATAAATTAATAATAATAATAAATAATATATTTGAAGTTTCCAAAAATACTTTGCATGTATTATCTCATTTGAATCTTAGATATTCAAGAGGGATGTAACATTTGAGTCACAATTGGCATTAGGAGAGGGCGTTCCCATACCAGGACCCCCCCACAGGAGTGAAATCCTATATCCTGTACCCTTCGTGCCCAGCTATGGTTCCAAGAAAAATGAGCCTTTCAGATCCAGTTCACTTTGTTCAATCAGCTGTTTCTTGTTTGTTCTCCCTAGTTCTCTGCTAATATTGGCAATTCATAATGCACCTTGCCAAGATCTGGGGATTGTCTTTGTTTAGATAAAGGATTGTGTGTTCTTTTGTGCCCTGACAGGTTGGTTCAGAGGATATACGCTGAGAAATAAGGCTAAAAAGGTATGGTTTTTTCCTTTTCTTTTTTTTTCTTCTTTTTTGTATTTTATCTGAATTTTTTCCTGTTTTGCATTGCTTATGTTACCCAGTTGCAATCTAAAATGTCTATAATATAATATAAAAAGTCTATAATTAGACTCCACTTGTGGATTTTTCTCTTCAAGTTTTATCTCATTTAGAAGCAGATTTGCAGATCTCAATAGGGGTTATAGGAGAGTCAAACACGATCTTCAAGGAAGCAGCAAATGATCAGTAAGCATTCATTAAGTGCCTACTGTGTGCCAGACACTATGCTAAGCTGGAAATTTCCCTTTGGGTAAAAGTGACTTTATATCCAGCCAGCCAGTTTGAGAAGGGGAAAGTGAGTCAGGTCACAGGGGAAGACCAGGGTCGTTCAAGGCAGAAGATGAGTGGTCCTTCTACTCCATTGACTCCCTGTCCCCTAGAACAAAAGTGTTGTAACAATCAGTAACAATCAGCAATGGCATTGCTATACCTGAGGACTCAGCTTTGATGATGGTCCAATGCTCTTCCTTTTTCTCGACTGACTCTCAACATGCCCCTTGGCCATGACTCCTCACTGCTAGGCTGCAAGGGGAGGAATAATAATAACAATAAATGGACATTGATATATTTGAAGTTACAGTTTGGGGACTTCATAAGGCCATTCTCAAGAGTCCTATTCAATCATGTTATTGGAACATGGAAGATCCATGTTGGATTCTTGAAGGCCCACAAGCTCTGATGGCACCTAATTTCTTTCTAGCTTCATAGAACTGTGTCAGGAGGGAATTTTTCTCCCAGGACCTGTCTAATCATAGCAGGACCCATGGCTTTGGGGTACAGGAGGCTGTACCTCTCTCCTGAAGAGAGGGATGTTAATCTATTTGCAGCCAAAAAGTCAAGCTCTTTCAAAACAGCCAATTTAAATAATTCACGGACAGAAAGGTACAGGGGAGCCAGGGTGAATTTGGGAGTCAGGGAACCTGGCTTGAACCTGCTTCTAATTAACAGAAGGGGTTCTGGATCTGACATCAGAAAATCTGGATTCAAATCTGGCCTCAGACACTTTTGAGCTGTGTCACCCTGGGCAAGCCACTTAATCCTGTTTTCCTCCATTTCCTCATCTGTAAAATGAATTGGAGAAGGAAATGTCAAAACCTTCTTCTCACGTTCTACATCATCTTCACTTAATCCCACTTGCATTTTTGACTTTCCACTTGTACTTTATGTTTCATTTTGATAATTTACCCTAAAATGGAAGTTTTCTTTTAATGAAAATAAGTATTAACCATTTCATCTCAAAAAAAAATGTAATTCCATTATGTTCCTGTTTGATTCTGATGTCAAATTCTCAGTCATCTTGTGTAGTTTAATTGGAAGAAAGGGGTAAAATCATAGGATCTTATGTTTTTCAAATATATGGGACTTTAGCAATCTAGTCTAATCCCATTCATTGGACAGCTGGAGAAACTGAGGCCCAACTTGCCTAGGGTCCCACAGAAGAGCCAAGCCTTCCTGACTTTACTTTCTCCCCATGACCAGAACATTAATTCAATTTTTAGTTTTCTCTTTTACTCTTTCACAGACTTTGTACCAAAGTATCCCAACTGCCTTTGGGCCCAGAAATAAGGCAGAATATGAGTCAAGAATCTCCAAAACAAATCCCAATATTTAATCAGAGTCTGAGCCTGGATCTGGATGTGACACTTGATGTGGCTGGCCTGTTTTTCACACCACAAACGGTGACGTTGCTTCTAAGGAACCAGTGGGGGTTCCAAAGGACAATTAGAATTTTTACAGGCCTGGGGTCCTATACCTGCTAAATCCACATAAAGCGATGAGCTTTTGTGGTTCATTAATTTTCAGTTCTTCAAAGAAATTGACTTAAAAAAAAAACAGGCACAGAAAAAAGCATTTAAATCCCAGAGACACACAGTGCTCTTGACTTTGAAATTTCCTAGTTTTGCCCAGGGAATAAGCCCCCAAAGGAAGAGGCAGATAAGTGGTGCATCCTTAGAGAGGAGACAAAGTACAGGGACTTGGAGGCAGGTGACTGGCTGGGGGCTTCTTTTCTAGTTCCAATTCTGCCCCTGTTTTGCTGTGCAAACTTGGATAAAACACAGAGCTTCTTTGGGCCTGTTATGGTATCATGTTCAAACACTGTGCTCTATGGTCGCTCTGTCCTAAGGATGCTCCCAGTTTTGAAATTTTATGTTCTAAGACTGCTAGCTGCAACATTTAACATTTTAATCCCCCCTCCCCCAGCTCAAACATTCCATGTTCCTCTTCTATCTCTGTGTTCTAAGGCTGTTCCTGATATTTTCTGTTCTAAGACTTTCCCAATTCTGACATTTGATGATTTCATGATTAATGCAAAGTCCTTTTCCCCAAGGGAGGCAAATTATTTTTAATGTATTTTATATAATTTTATTTTTAATGTACTTCTATGTAACTTTTTATGTTAACTTGGCTGTAATTTTTATGTATTATTCAAAGAAGAAGGGTTGATTTCTAAACCAGGCTCAGAATGAGCCTTTGAGATATTTCTTGATTTCCACCTTAAGCCCTCTGGCTTCTTACAAGGAGCTCTGCCAGGAGAACAACCTTTGTTCCAAGGCTGTTGAAGGTGACCTTTTCCTCCTACTAAATTACTGTTCACACACTCCCTTTGAGAAGCTTCGAAGTCTTCTGAGAGAGCTGATCCAGGAAAAATAAACTCATGTCCTGCCCATTGCCGTTGACAAGATTTATCTGCTTCCTCTTTCTTGAGGGCGCGGAGCCCCTTTGAAATCCTTTTACGCTCCACCGTGACCAATACCCTGACTCCTCAGGCTTTTAGAGCCCATTTGGAGGGTCTATTATTTTAATGGGGACTTTGATGTCCCCACTCCACGGAGAGTGGGTGATAAAATGTGGCCGAAATGACTATTTCAGGAGCAGAGAGTAGTACTTCGGGCCTCGTTATTGATCTGAGGTTGGATGGGAAGGAAGGCGGACCGATCTCTAGCTTAATGTTTGATTCAAGTGAATGGGTCGCTTTAACGGATGAGGACTGAATTGAGGTGAACTGGGATATAAATCAGAAATATGACCTGATTTACCCAGGATTTATGTGGCCCATAATGACCATCTACAGGGCAGGTTTACCAAAGAGCTCCATCATTGGATGTCTGATGCATACAAATGATGTTTTGGTAAGAGAATAAAATGCATTAAAATCCCTTTATGGTTTCCTACCTAGAAGTTTATGGTTTATGGTCTACTTTGTCAATGTGGAACTCATGCTGTTGGTTTTAAATTGCCCTCCCTTCTTCCCTTGGCTTTCTCTAAACTAATCTAGGAAATGCGGTCATCAAATGTAGGATGCTTGGCTGAGTTTAATTGACCCGATTCCTTCCTGATATTGAATTTCCCTGGGTGAGAAAATGGACTTGCACTAAAGATTGTATCTTGTTTAACCCCTTCACTTCGAAGGGCTCCTGAGAGAGCATGGGATCATAAGAGCTGGTTAGTCCTGTTGTTGCTGTTGAGTCCTTTCCAATCACGTCCGACTCTCTGTGATCCCATTTTGGGGTTTTCTGGGCAAAGATAATGCAGTGGTTTGCCATTGCCTTCTCCAGCTGAAGCAAACAAGCTGAAGCAAGGGTTAAGTGACCTGCCCGAGGTCACCCAACTAGCAAGCGTCAGAGGGAAGATTTGAACTAGGGAAGTAGGATCTTCCTGACCCTGCACTCTGGCACTGGCTAGCTGCCCCATAAGAGCTAGAAGGACCTCAAAGACTCTCTGTAGTCCAGCTTCGCATTTTAGGGATGATGAAATGGATTTGCCCAGGATTACACAATTAGTATGTTTCAGAGGGATCTGAATTCGAATTTTCCTAGCACCACCCAGTTGCCCTGGAGGATCCACATATAAATATCCATGTGTTGGGAATAGGACACACGGTTTTTGGAGCCAACCCTGTCCTATCTCTTGAAATACAACCTTGGCCTGGAAAATCCCAGAAGAAAGGGTTATCGGGATAGAGTTCCACTCATCCCATATGTATCAGGACATATATTTTGTCTCTCCAGGAGTGAGTGAGCCACTTGAGGTCTCAGATCTCAGAGGGAATCCACTGAGTCCAATTTCCTCCCTCTAGAGATGATTCAGAAATCAAGTTCAGAAAATTGTGACTTCAATCAATCAATCAGTCAATAATTAATAAATGTTTATTATTGCCACCCTCAAGAAGCTTATAATCTAATGAAACAGGAGGGTTTGCTAGTGCTAGTGTCAGCGGCATTCAACTGATGGAAGAGTCTTGGCAAGGCCCTTTTTTGAAAGTCTTTCTGTTTGTTTCTTTGGACCATGATTGAGACCAAGGGTCTGGATGTTTCTGGTGAATGGAAAGTGATTGATTGATTCAGTTGGTCACATATCTCCATCCGAGTCATTTCACTTTTTTATGCTCATGTGTGTGGGAGCACTAGTGAAGAGAGCACTGGACTGATAATAGCAAAGCTCATCTTCCCAAGGTCAAATCTGGACTCAGACTCTCATTAGCTGTGTGACTCTGGGCATGTCATTTCCCCCTATTTGTCTCGGTCCCTCCTTTGTAAAAATGATCTGGAAGAGGAAATGGCAAATCAGTGTTTCTGCCAAGAAAACCTCAAATGGCTTCTTAGAGAGTCGGACTGACTAAATAGCAGCAACAAAGAGCGCTCGTGGAGCGCCGAGCACACAACCGAAATCACCCAGTGACGGCGACTAGAAAAGGTAGGTGTGGACTCAGTGACCGGGAAGGTCTCTTAGGGCAGGACTTCATAAGCTCAGAACCCCCTTTTGCCAGAGAAATTTTTATGTGACCCCAGGTAGGAAAGTTTATAAAATAAATAGACAAATCAACCGTTAATGATAATGAATCATAATTTCATATCCCCACATTCAGTTAAAAGACCCCATTTGGGCTTGAGAACCACAGTTTAAGAAATGAGCCTTAGAGCCCCAAACCTATGAGCCTGTGAACGTGCTTTGATGGGCACTCTTGCTATTATGAATTCAAGGGCTGAGTAAGAAAGCTTCGTTCGATTTTCATTGGCCCAGGATGGACTCCCCGAGTGTGAATCAAAGATGGGGAGCCCAGAAAGAACCCATTCACAATCTCTAGCTTTGACCAAACTGGTAAAAAAGGCTCCTTCTTTCAGACAGATGGAAAAGAGGGAAAACCTAGATCATTATTGCTTCTACTGAGAGGGGGAAGTACAGGGAGCAAGGCAATTCCTGAAGATCATGGGATACCTGTGTGAGACCATCGACATGTCTTCTTACCAAAATGCAGGGTGCTGGCAGATTGTCGTCTTTGTCTTATTTTCTGCTATTCTCTTTGCTAATATTCCTCATATTTCCCTTCTCCCATCTGTGGATCATTGAGCAGATTGCCTCCATGCTCGCCCTCCTCATCTCTGTCTCTGGGGCTTTTGGAGGCTTAGCAAAAAACACCTTCTGCACTGATCCCCTCCGGTTAGCTGCTACTGCCTCTCCCTTCTTGTCTGTACCCAGTTACCTTGTAAGCATCTGGATATATATATATATATATATATATATATATATATATATATATATATATACACACACACAGACACACACATACACACATATATATTCAGCTCCCCATCACCTTTTATTTGACTCTCTCTATATATATGTATATTCAACTCCCCATCACCTTTTATTTCACCATATTATCTATCTATTCAGCTCCCCATTACCTTTTATTTCACCATATATACATATATATATATGTTCAGCTCCTCTATTACCTTTTATTTCATCATTTTATATATATATATATAATATTCAGCTCCCCTATCAATTCATACAAAAGTCAGGCCCATCTCTGTAACTTAAAAGTCTTAGAGAATCAGTGGCCCAGGGCTCCGTTGAGCTGCCTAGCGCAGGACCACGCAGCAGCCATGTATCAGAAATTGAGCCCAAGGCTTCCTTCTTGGCTGTGTTTTCACTGATCCATAGCTGCCTGCTGGATAATTTATTAATTTATCTATGGATCTCACTTCATCGTAAGCTTCTTAGTTGCAAGAATTGTTTTTTAGCATCTATCCCCAGGGCTCAGCACAATGTCTGGCACATAGTAGGTGCTTAAGAGATGCTCGTTGACCATGGCCGTGTGCTTCAAGACTGGGGTTTTGGACCCTCTAACCTCCTTTCTTCTCCTTGCAGGGGATTTTCCCTGAAACCTACATCCATTTGAAGGAGGCGACTGTGGAGGATCGAGGGTGAGTGCCTGGGAGGGTGGCGGCCGTGGGTATGGAGACTGGCCGGCGAGTGACCACCACCGGTGATCTATCTGTGAATCTGCCCTCCCTCGTGCCTTAGATGGGGATTCACAGGGAGATGTGAGTGAATGAGGATTCAGAAGCCCGAGCTTGGGCCCTGCTTTTCATGGCCTGGGTGACCCCAGACAAGTCACTTAACCCCTGTGGACCACTGTAAAATGTAGACTTTGACCAGATGGACTTCAAGGCTCCTTTCTAGGCTGCCATTTACAAAATGAGATGATAAATGAAAGTAAAGAGCCAGATATATTACAATTTCCACCCTTTCTCCTCTTCTCCCCAACACCACTTCCCTATTTGAGAGGGGCAGTAAATAGAGCGCTGGGCTTGTGATCAGGAAGACTCATGAGTTTCAATGTGGCCTTAGACACATACTAGACCCCGGAAAAATCCCTTAACTGTGTTTATCTCATCTGTAAAATGGGCTGGAGAGGGAAATGACAACATTTTCTTCCTCTATCCTACATCATCTTCTTGTATCCAAGGATACGAGTGTGGCACTTTGACTCCATAAATGGGTATTGAATGACTGACTCTCACTAGTTTGCCCTTTAATTCTCCCTCTAGAGGACCACTGACCCGGTCCAGCCCCCTCATCTGACAGGTTTATGGCCCAATAAAAACCAGAACCCAAGGCCGCTGATTCCAAATCCAGCCAAGCGTTCCACTGGGTAATCCGGGGTTTCCTTATAAATTAGCTGGCACCGAGTAGTAAGCCTGGAGTCAAGAAGACTAGAGTTCAAGTCTGGCTTCAGACCCTTATTAGCTAAGTGACATCCAACAGTCATTTAACCTCCATCTGTTTTCTCATCGGTAACATGGGGGTGATAATAACAGCACCAGCCTCTTGGGTTATAATGAGGTTAAATGGGATATTTGTAAAGCACTCAGCCCAATGCCTGGTCTACAGTAGGTGCTACATAAATGCTTATTCCCTTCCCTTCTCCTTTTCCCATGTCTCGGATCCCTTGATGACCTCCTAGTTACTTCAGTTTAGTATTTCAGAATTCCAGGATGGAGGCCAGTCTCGGCTGTGAGTTCTTTCAGGGTCTGTTTGGGGATTGCCCGAGGTCTGAGTGAATGAGGTTTTCTCCACATCTCAAAGATTCAAGTCAGCCTGGGAACAAGGCCCTTCCCACCTTCCACTGGCCAGGGCTCCTTCAAGAAAACCCAGGGCTCAGGAAGGGATCTGCTTCTCTCTCCAGGCAACACGAGACCGTGATTCCCAGCGAGGTGCCTCTGGTGCATGAGCTCACCTCTACCCTCCGAGAATGGGCGGTCATCTGGCACAAGCTCTACGTGGTGAGTCACCTCTGAAGCCCAGAGTATGCAGCTTCGCATACCCATAGACCCCCGCCTCTGCAGAGAAGTTTGGGGAGATGCCCTTGCAAATCTCTTCCTGGCCCTGTTCTTGGTCTTTATCATTTTTCTATGTTCACTTTCAATTGTTTTTGTATTTGGAAACTTGCCTGGGATTCTCCATCCTGGGAATAACAGAAGTGGGAAGGATGCCTTCAAACTCCACAAGGCCAGATTTGGGCAAATAACTACCTTTTTGGAACAGAATGCAGCAGTGTTCTGCGAACAGTGCTCAGTAATTATTCTTTGAATGTTATTATCAAATATTCTTCAGTTTTTTCCAACTCTTTGTGACCCCCTAGACCGTTGCACTTCTGGCTGCTCTTCCTCCTTTATTTCTCAAAGTTTGTCTGGGTTCGTGCTCATTGTTTAATGACACTCTCTATCCATCTCTTCCTCTCCCATCCCCTTTTCTTTTTGTCTTTGATCTTTTCCAAAATCAGGGTCTTTTCCAATGAAAAGACCAATGAATCTCATTATGTGGCCAAAGTATTTAAGCTTTATCTTTAGTATTTGACCTTCAGCAAATAATTTGAGTTAATTTCTCTAAGTATTGATTTATTTGACCTCCTTTCCATCCAAGGAACTCTCAAATGTCTTTTCTTTGAATATATAAATGATAAATAAATTAAAGGTTCATTGTGTCTTCTAGATAATCATGTCCAGCTTCTAGTGGGCAACGGCACTAGGAAATAAGGATCACGATATAGACTCAAGACTTAGGGGTGGAAGGCACTTTGTAGATCATCTCGTACAAAGCCACGGAGAGATCACAATTTGCCTTAGCTAGCTAGTAAGGGTCTATGATGGGATTTAAATCCAGGTCTTCCTGATTTCCAGCATTTTATCCATTCTTGGATTTGGAGGCCAGAGCTATCCTGAGAGAGAAAAAAGGCATAGAATTTGTAGGACCAGATGTCCTTCCTATCACATCCAACTCCCGCATTTACAGATGAGGAAACAGGCTTAGAGAGGCCCGATCACTTGCCCCAAGTTCCATAAGCAATAAGTGCGGTTTGAATCCGGGTCATAAAATCCTAAGTCCCGTGGCTCTCTTCAACAATGAGATGATTCAAACCAGTTCCACTTGTTCAGTGACGAAGAGAACCATCAAAACCCAGAGGGAGAGGACTGTGGGAACTGAGGATGGACCACAACATAGCATTCTCACTCTCTGGTATTTGCTTACATTTTATTTTCTTTCTCAGTTTTTCTTTTTCTTCCTTCTTGATTTGATTTTTCTTGTGCAGCAAGATAACTGTATACATATGTACACATATATTGGATTTAACATGTATTTTAGCATATTTAACATGTATGGGACTACCTGACAACTGGGGAGGGAATGTGGGAAAGGAGGAGAAATTTGGAACAGAAGGTTTTACAAGAGTCAATGCTAAAAAATTACCCATGCATATGTTTTGTCAATAAAAAGCTATAATAAAAAAAAAGAAGAGAAAATGGAGGCGTAGAGAGAGTTTAAGTGACTTGCCCATAGTCACACAGTTCCTAAGTTTCTGAACTAGAGATTTTAGTTGAGGTTTTTCTCAGAAAAACAGAGCCCACAGTTCTGAACTGTAGAGGGCCACAAATAGAGGGGGAGAACTAGTCCAGACACTACACTGAACCAGATTAAAAATGTAATTGGAAAATCGTTTAAAAAAAAACAAATAAAAAATACAATACAACATAAAAAAAAAATTCTAATCCCATACCCTTTCCTTACAGCACACAATCCCTCTGCCTACCGAGTTAATGGTAGATGTATATATTCTATATATCTAAGATATATATATATATATATATATCTAAAATGCCCTGGTAGAAACCTCCCTTTCCATGAGTAGCATTGAGTTTGGTAGGAAATGAAAAACCCTGAGAACCCTGACTCTCCCTGGGGCTTCTGTGCTTTTTCTTGAAAGGCAAAATTTCAAAACTTCAATTGTTTGCTATCACTTGACTCAATGACAACAAGCCATTATTTAATTAATTAAGCAATTATGATGGGAGCAGCTAGATGGCTTAGTGGAGAGAGTATCTATTCTAGAGTCAGGGGGATCTGAATTCAAATCTGGCCTCAGACACTTAACACTTTCTAGCTGTGTGATCCTGGGCAAGTCACTTAACCCCAATTGCCTCATCAAACAAAAACCAATTATAATAGACCTGTAGCTCGATCTTGCTATTCATATAGACTCAGAAATTAAATAGGAAACCACCGACAAATGGTGTCCTCCATCTTTCTAACTGCTTGAAGCAATCCTGCTATTTTCTTTTTGAAAGTGTCAACCATTATTTCATGGAATTACAGAATATTAGGACAAGAAGATTTTTGAGCAAAGCCCTCATTGTCCAGGTGACCAAGGACACAATGGCTAGACCAAAGCCCTCATTGTCCAGGTGACCAAGGACACAATGGCTAGACCAAAGCCCTCATTGGACAGGTGACCAAGGACACAATGGCTAGACCAAAGCCCTCATTGTCCAGGTGACCAAGGACACAATGGCTAGACCAAAGCCCTCATTGGGCAGGTGACAAGGACACAATGGCTAGACCAAAGCCCTCATTGGGCAGGTGACCAAGGACACAATGGCTAGGCCAAAGCCCTCATTGGGCAGGTGACCAAGGACACAATGGCTAGGCCAAAGCCCTCATTGTCCAAGTGACCAAGGACACAATGGCTAGACCAAAGCCCTCATTGTCCAGGTGACCAAGGACACAATGGCTAGACCAAAGCCCTCATTGGGCAGGTGACCAAGGACACAATGGCTAGACCAAAGCCCTCATTGGGCAGGTGACCAAGGACACAATGGCTAGGCCAAAGCCCTCATTGTCCAGGTGACCAAGGACACAATGGCTAGACCAAAGCCCTCATTGGGCAGGTGACCAAGGACACAATGGCTAGACCAAAGCCCTCATTGTCCAGGTGACCAAGGACACAATGGCTAGACCAAAGCCCTCATTGTCCAGGTGACCAAGGACACAATGGCTAGACCAAAGCCCTCATTGGGCAGGTGACCAAGGACACAATGGCTAGGCCAAAGCCCTCATTGTCCAGGTGACCAAGGACACAATGGCTAGACCAAAGCCCTCATTGTCCAGGTGACCAAGGACACAATGGCTAGGCCAAAGCCCTCATTGTCCAGGTGACCAAGGACACAATGGCTAGACCAAAGCCCTCATTGGGCAGGTGACAAGGACACAATGGCTAGACCAAAGCCCTCATTGGGCAGGTGACCAAGGACACAATGGCTAGACAAAGCCCTCATTGTCCAGGTGACCAAGGACACAATGGCTAGACCAAAGCCCTCATTGTCCAGGTGACCAAGGACACAATGGCTAGACCAAAGCCCTCATTGTCCAGGTGACCAAGGACACAATGGCTAGACCAAAGCCCTCATTGGGCAGGTGACCAAGGACACAATGGCTAGGCCAAAGCCCTCATTGGACAGGTGACCAAGGACACAATGGCTAGACCAAAGCCCTCATTGTCCAGGTGACCAAGGACACAATGGCTAGACCAAAGCCCTCATTGGACAGGTGACCTCTGTTGCTCCGATGGTAGCATTCCTTACCCCCAATGGGCCATTAACCTCCCTTTGTGGAGAGTCTCTTGATTCTGAAGGAGCAGGGTCCCATGCTTTCTTTGAGACATTGCACCCAATTAAGACATCTTATGCTTTAACCTTCATCTGAAAGTTATATCACTGGATTCCCAGCTCGTAGCTGCCATGAGGGTCACTCCCATGTGATTCTAGGCAAGTCTCTTGATCTCCCTGAGCCTCCCTTCTTCATCAATAAAGTGAGGTGGTGAGAGAGGCAGCATCAGCCTGTAAAAAGCCTTGGCTATAAACTTATGGGTTCAAATTCTGCCTCTATCTCTCAGATCCAGGCAATTTCTCTGGATGTTCCCCATGTCTGAGATGTTCTCCTTCCTCACCTCCACTTTCCTTTCAGTCTCATCCCAAATCCTTCCTTCTACAGGAAATCTTTCCCAACACTTCTTGAGTCTAGCGTCTTCCCTCTGTTAGTTATTTTCTATTTATATTACGTCACTGGTTTTTCCGTATTACTTTGCTTGTTGTCTGTCTCCCCTTGGACTGGGTCTTTGAGACAGGGATTTTTGTATTCCCATCCCTTAGCCCAGTGCCTGGCACATAGTAGGTACATAAAAAGTGTTCCTTGGCTGATTGACCTTCAGTTCTTTGTTCCTTAGTTTGTGATAAGAAAACTAAGCCCCCATGATTTCAACAAGGCTACAAAGTGGCCAGTGTCAGAGGAAGGATTTAAAACCTGGCCCTCTGACTAAACCCTGAGCCCTTTCCACTGTACCTCACTACCTCAAGCCAACAATATTAGCCCAAATAGAAAGTCATAGGCTTGTCTTTATCTTGCTGTGAGCAACTTACTGTTGAGGGGTCCAAATAACCAGTTTTTTTGTGATAAACATGAGATTCTCAGCGGCCTTGGACTCCCAGTTGCAAGACCAAGTGTTCATCTATAGCCCGTTGGGGCTGGACGCCGGTCCAGAAGACACTGGTCCAGTTCTCTGTGGGAGACGCAGGAGCTCAAATTCCAGAGAGAAGGGCGTTTTCAGAACAGGTGTGACCTTCCTGGCTGCTCTTCCTCGCTGCCTCACCGTTCTTGTGGGCATTTTCAGCAATTGGGCAAGAAACAGGAAGTGTTTGAGATAAGTCCGGTGCAAGCCTCCCTTCTTTTGATGGGAAGCCTTGAGCTTAAGAAATGTTTGTTGAAGGAAAACTAAGAGTCCTTGGGAGCAAAGTATGACTTGAGAGGTCTGGGTGTGTCCACCCCCTAATTCTCCCCTCACATGTTTGCTTTAGGGGAGGAGCTGAAGATAGGAAGTGTGGTTAGGTAATGGCCAAGGATAGGTTGGGAATTTTTTTTTTTTATCATTCTAGAGATTCTTGAGAATAGTTCCACCCTTAGCCTCAGTTCTGCCTGGCAACAAAACCCAGAAAATCTTAGAGCTACAAGGGATCTGGGAGGCCCAATTCAAGTCAGAACAGGAACCCATGAATCCCCTCTGTATTAGGATGAGAATAAGATTCCCACAGAGATATTCGAAACAGAGAGAGAGAATTTGGGAGGCTTCTAAGAGGCAGCTGGATTTGGGCAGGAAAAAGTCACATCATTGGTTGTTTTGAGAATAAATTTTCCTTTTCTTTTTTCCATGGTACAATAGAAGTCTTTATAAAGAGAATTAAATAAAAGGACTTCCTAATGCAGCCCATTGCTGACAAATCTCTGCTATGGTTTAGCTTGACTGTCCTTGAGGCCTCAGGTTCCTCATCTGTAAAAGCAGGGAATTGGATGAGTTGATCTGGAAGGCTCTTTCTTGCTCTGTGTCTATGATCAGATAGTCCCTGAACCTTCTCTCTTCCCTGATCAGTCATCATGAGTCTATGAATCCCACACCCCTCACTTATCCTCCCCCAAGACATGTTCTTCCTTTTTAATAATTCCTGATAATTTTCTATATTCTTTTCTCTCCTGAAATCTCCCTTTCTTCCATGCTGGACATCCTTGGTGCCCTCAAAGAAATTCTATTTGGACAAGATTTTAGGTTCTATCATTCTGGTTATTTTCCTCTGTACCCCTTCCAAACTGAGTCTCACCAGGGCCAAGACCAGCTCTACACGTTAGGAGACTTTTTCCTAAATCTGAATTTTATCTGAAATCTGCCTTCAAGCTCTTCTTACCTTGTATTTCTTGTATAAGAAAATAAAAATGCTTCTTCGGCTGCTGCCCTTTATGGCTGCCATGTCGACTTCAAATCTTAATCTCTTCTTCAGGATAAACAACCAACAGCCTTCAGCCATTCATTCCTTATGTGACTTTGATCCCATTTCTTTTCCCTTCTTAACCCCTGTCTTGGGCAAGCACCTGTTTGCCAATCTCCCTCCTAGAATGAGATCCCATGGCCAAACATGGGACTTCAAAGGAAATCTTATCATGGATATTTCTCACCTGGGAACTTCTAAAGTCTGTTTCTACTTTAAAAGCGGGAGGGACGTTTCTTAGAGAGATTTCAGTAGATCGATATGGTCCAGAGAACCAGCGAATAGCAATTGAAGTTCTTTCTGAAAAGTTGCCAAGCAAATAGATTAAAGGGCCAGGTCATTGTTCCACAGAGATCTAATGGAGAAAAGTTGGCTCCTGGATTTGCTGTAGTAAGCACTTAGTAAACAGTTTTGCATTCATTCATGCAGAAAAGAAAATGGCAATGGCAAGAACAGCATGATAGAGAGGTGCAGGGCTAGTTTGGGCATCAGAGAACCTGGTTGGATATCCAGCACTATGGTGTTCAATAGTTTTCTGGCCTCACTCAATCTCATTGGGTCCTTCTTTCACCAAATGGTACGTTTGAACTAGATCACTTTGAAAGTTATTTCCTGATTTAAATCTATTTCCTTTTGATCTTGAAGACTATAATGATTTGTTCCTTCTTTGATGGCCACATTTAAAGATTTAATCATCCTTAAATTTGATTTCTTTATATTGTTAGTGGTCACTGAATCCCTAGTTCTTTTTTCCCAGGAATAATTTCAGCAGTGAAAGCTCCAAATCAGGAAAAGGACATTCCTATGGAAACCTTCATCCAGTTTTTCAAATTTTTCATTTGTGATCTGCAGGCCCCTCCCTCTCATTCTCCCTTTCAATTCTGAAGTTAATGAGAGGGGAAATGTGACATGGTAATTACTGTGTAAAGAGCAAAATGATGATTGGATTCCCATTCCTTCCCCTTTCGTTCTGATTTTTTTTTTTTTTTTTGATGAACTTTTTTCATGTGGCAATAGAAGGAGTCTTGGATTGGGAGCAAAAGACCTGGGTTCAAATGATTGCCATCTGAACAAATTTTGTGACCTCCCTGGATCTTAGTTTCCTTGTCTGTAAATAAGGGAGGGTAGAGGACAAGACTTGTGAAAAATCTATCAGATACCCCTCATCTTTCTGGGCCTTCTTCTATTCACCTATAAAATGAAGGGATGAAAAGCATTTGTTTCTATGATCCATTTTTTGCTCCAATCCATGAACCAATGATCCTGATCCTGGACAATTCTGGACCTCAGTTTCCTCATTTGTAAAGTGAAGAGATCCAATTGACTAACCTACTAAGGTTCCCCATTCCAGAGACTTGCTGGACTTTGTCAGAAGAGCTGCCCTCTGACCTTTTCTAAGCCTCTGTTTTCATGGGCATCCAATTCCAGTGGCCCCTTTTCAATGGGATCTCC
This sequence comes from Antechinus flavipes, assembly GCF_016432865.1. Classification (NCBI taxonomy): domain Eukaryota; kingdom Metazoa; phylum Chordata; class Mammalia; order Dasyuromorphia; family Dasyuridae; genus Antechinus; species Antechinus flavipes. The sequence goes on along the minus strand of NC_067399.1, from coordinate 17,800,850 downwards.
CTGGTATGTACTCTCTAAATTAATTTCTTCAAAGGAAAGGGACCCACCAAAAGGAGTGTGGGGGCAGCCACTCTGTTTAATTTCTCCCTGCAATAGACCTCTGGAGAGAATTGAATAGAGGCAGAAAGGAATACACAGATCTGACATGCAGAGGTCTTCATTAGAGTCTTGACAGGCTCTAATTTAATTGAAACTAGAGAGGGAGAAACATGGCAAGAACAAAGCAGACTGTCACATATTCCTGGAGTTTCTTGAACTCATGTCATGGTTAATGAAGAAATCATTCAGCAAGTTTCTTATCTAATCACCTTGGAAAAAATGAAGTAGGGGGAAGTTTGGGTACAATATGGAGAAGGTCCTCTTCATCTGAATAAAGGATCTATGAATAAAAAGATGGCTTTTTGTCAGCTAGGAATCTCAGATGGCGTGACGTAGTCTGCAGGCTTGGTTTCTCCCCCCCTCCTTCTGGGGTTTCCCAGCAAAACTTTAGTTTGACACCCAAATTATCCTATTTTTAGTGGAGCTTAATGAGAAGTCTTGGTGGGCCTCTGCTCATCAGAAACAAGTTTAAACAACAATAGTAACAACAAACCACCTTCTTTTATACTTTTCTGGGCCTGATTGGTTAGCAAGATAGAAAAGGGAAATGATCTAAGATTAGTTAAAGAATGGGACCTTGGAGGACATTGAGTCCAATTCTTAACCAATTGAGAATCATCTCTACACCTTGCCTGGCAAATGGTTTGTTCTTCCTTTGCTGAAAGCTCTTCAATGGGAGCCAGGGCTAGGGTCAGGGTCGGGATGGGGGCTTCATATCTCCCAAGAAGTTCCACTCTCCACTAGACTCTTCTTCCTTAGGTTGGGCTGAAATCTGCTTCTACCTATTGATGCTCTCTACCATCAATCAAAGTAAATCCCATCCCTCTTTGACATAAAAGCACTTCATGTCCTTGAAAAAAATTATTATGATTCTTCCTGTCTCCTTCTTTAAGTCAAATACATGAAGTTTCTTCAAATGATCCTCACAAAGTAGTCTCTAGGCTTCTGAACATCCTGCTAAGTGATATTTTCCCTTTAATATGGCATCCAAAGCTAGAAGAATCCAGTCAGTTAATCAATCAATGAACACTGCCAAAAGAAAGAATATCACTAGAGATGAGCCAGACATTTAGATTTGGAGCAGAATAAGACCTCAGGGACATCTAACCCAATGTTTTCCAGACAAGGAAACTGAGGCATAGGGAAATCCTTAACGATCACCTGACCTTATACTCAAGGTCACATGAATGCTGAGTCTCAGAAGCAAGATTTGACTCACTTGCTCATCTACATTCGTAGCGGGAGTTTCCATGTTTTTCAAAAGAAACAAATTCTTGTCTAAACCAAAAAAAAAAAAAAAGACTGAAATTCATACTTACATAATATTAGGTCTCCAATCTAGAGAAGAGAGAGGTAGTATATGAATAATAGATGGCTATACTGGTAGATAGATAAGAAGAAAGGAAAAAAGGAAAGAAGGAAGGAAGGAAGGAAGGAAGGAAGGAAGGAAGGAAGGAAGGAAGGAAGGAAAGAAGAAAGGAAGGAAGGAAAGAAGGAAGGAAGGAAGAAGGAAGGAAGGAAGGAAGAAGGAAGGAAGAAGGAGGAAGGAAGGAAGGAAGAAGGAAGAGAAGGAAGGAAGGAAGGAAGGAAGGAAGGAAGGAAGGAAGGAAGGAAGGAAGAAGGAAGGAAGGAAGGAAGGAAGGAAGGAAGGAAGGAAGGAAGGAAAGAAGGAAGGAGGAAGAAAGGAAGGAAGAAAGGAAGGAAGGAAGGAAGAAAAGAAGGAAGGAAGAAAGGAAGGAAGGAAGGAAGAAAAGAAGGAGGAAGGAAGAAAAGAAGGAAGGAAGGAAGGAAGAAAGAAAGGAAGGAAGGAAGGAAAGAAGGAAGGAGGGAGGGAGGGAAAGAGGAAGGGAGGGAAGGAGGAAGAAAGGAAGAAAGGAGGGAGGGAGGGAGGACAGGAAGAAGGGAAGGAAGGAAAGAAGGGAAGAAGAGGAAAAGGAGAGGGAGAGAGAGATAGATGGAATAGATTGATGGAATAGATGGAGTAACAAGTAGATGGAATAGTCAGATACATGGATGAATGGATAAATAGATAAAAGATAGATTGAGTGTGAATGGCTGATATTTTTTCAAGTAAAATTTTCCATCGGAGGAGGTAGCCATACAGTGTGAAAAGCTGCCAATGAGGTGATAGGGAGAATAGTGCAGGGAAGACACTGAATTAAAATCTCACTCCATATACTTAGTAATTTTGTGAGCCTATACAAGTCATTTAAATGTACTGTGTCTTAGTTTCCCATCTATAAAATGATGAGGATGAACTCAGGGACTTCCAAAGTCCCTTCCCACCCTGAATCTCTGCTCCAGTGATCCAGCGCTAGCCCTGGCTTGCTGACTCCCAAATGCATGCATGTCATCAGTCCCAAGGAAGACCAGGTCAGGATGTGTGTGTATCAGCACAAACCCACCCCCTTCATCAGAATGTGGCCATGGGGCACCCAGAATTCCCGCCCTGCTCCCCGAAGCAGGGACGGCCACAAATGCCATCTCTGCCTCCTCGCCCGGAGTTACTCCAGTCTGGAACCCTTAAACAGCCCTTTTCCTTCCCTCCTTCCAGAACAACAAGGTGACCCTTTTCCGCCAGCTGCAGCAAATGACCTACAGCCTGATTGAGTGGAGGTCGCAGATCCTGTCGGGGACCCTCCCCAAGGATGAGCTGGCTGAGCTTAAGAAGAAGGTCACGGCCAAGATTGATCATGGCAACAGGTAAGCAGGGGTGGAACCCAGCAGAGCGGCCACATTTCTGTCAGGAGCTCTTTCCCAAGGTGGATTGATCTTATTAATGGTGCATGAATAATTATGAAGTCCCACTTCCTTATAAAATAAGACCTTAGAGAGTATTTATAGTTTCCTGCTCTGTAAAATGGGGACAATAACACGCACTTACTCGTTCTTGGAATAGTTGAAGGGAAGCCTTTGGTGAAGCTTCAAGCTAACAACCTTGGCACCAGACACCCAGGTACCAGGTACCAGGTGCCGACTCTTTGGGCCAGCCACTGTGCTAACCTCTGGGGTTACAAGGAAGACCAGAGATGGTCCCTGATGGGAAGGAAGATGGAAGCCGGCTAGCCCAATCCCAGCTTGTTTTCCAGATGAAAACCTGAGCCTAAGAGTGCCTTCACAGGTAATGCGGAAGGCAGGATGCAGGTCTTGCTCTTCTGACTCTGCATCCATTGATGTTTTCATTGGGCCATGCCGTCTGCATCATGGGGAACATTCAATGATAGGATTATAGAGCTTTCTGAGTGCTTATTAAAATAATGTCAAGCACATCCTAGGTTCTTAAAAAAAGAAAGTAAGAAAGGAAGGGAGAGAAGGAGAGGGAAAGAAAAAAGAAAAAAGGAAAAAGGAAAAGAAAAAAGAGGAAAGAAGTAAAGAAAGAACAGTAAAAGGTTAAGACTTAAGGAGCACTTTGTTGTTTTTGCAAATCATTTGACATGTTCATTATATGTAGCTACAACAGGTATTATCATCCACCTATTACCGAAATGGAAACTGAGGTACGGGTCAAAAAAGTGGCTGCTAGTTACTGCCAAACTAGTAGATTTCATGTCTTCTGGCTTCTATTAATTTTAATACTTCACACACGTGCCCTGAGTGACATAGTATCTAAATTCAGAAAGGAAAAAATAAAATGAAATACAGAAAGACCCCCCCCCCCGTGTTCCCTTTCAAAATTATAAAAGTTAACAAAACATGACAAAAGAAGTTGCCTTGAATACAAATGTTTCGTGATTTTAATTTTAATTTTTCAATTGACAAGAATCTGCTCTTTCTTCCATGGACCCTTCTTCCTCCATCCCCCCTACCCCCGGAAAAAGAACAAAAATCCCCACAGGTTGTTCTTGGTCATAAACCCACATCTTTGCCTTTTCAGAATATCTCACTTTTTGCTCTCTGCTCTTTTTGAATGAAAGTCACTCAGTCTTGTATGAGCTGGACTATGGCTCCTCGCTATTTTCATCCTTTCTTTCTGACTGCCCAAAGCATTTTTTTCCTTGAACCTGGATGCTCTGGATTTGGGCTATCATTGGTCAATTGCTTCTGTTTCCACTTTGCTCTCTGTTTACTTAAGTAAAGTTTTGTACAGTTTGTGTCCAATAATTAAATCTTTTTCTGGGTCTTTCCTCTAAAACTTTCATTTCTTATTCGCTTTTTCATTTAATTTATTATATCATTTAAATTCATTTTCAACTATTGAATCATTTCTTTTTCAAATTCTTATTGATCTTATGGCCAGTTGTTTTTCTTTGGTGCTTTATTATTATTTTATAGGTTTTTCTGCTAATTTTTCCAGCAATATGTTCTGGACAACCCAGCATTTCTGGTCTACCTTGAGCTCTAGGAGCTAATGCTAAGATCCCTGCGCCTCTTGGAGTCCCTCCTCTACTGCTTTCCACAAAGGACTAGGTCCATATTATGCTTTGGGCAACTTGAAACTAAAGACCATGAGCTCTAAGAACCAATTGGGTCAGTACTCCACGCCCTGGGTTGTTGACCTTAGCTGAAGTTTAATCTCAGATTGGTTTTGGATATCACTGTTTCATTGGCCTGAATTCTGGAGAGTGAGTGCAAATTCTTGATCCCTCTGGGAGATCCCTAGTTTTTGGTTTATGAGCCAGGGAAGAATGTAATAAATATTTTAGAATAATTTTTTAGAAATGTATAAAACTTCTGAATACAATTTTAGAAAAATAAAGATAGGATGGCTGTCTGGTGATTAGTGGATGAGAATTAAAATGAGTGTGCATGTTTTTCAACTGTACAACACCTTCACAAAAATTGACATTATAATAGGCATAAGAATATACCTGAATAAAATTTTAGCAAAACTAGATAGAATAACTCTCTGGTGATTATTAGATGAGAACAAAAATAAGTGTGTATATATTTTCAACTGTACACAGCACCTTGACAAAAATTGACCACATAACAGGATATAAAAATACCATAAGCAAATGTAGAAAAGCAGAAATACTAAATGCCCCTTTTACTGGTTATAGTACAATAAAAATTATGCTAAACAAAAGATTATTCATAAAAAAGGATTAAAAATTAACTGAAGACTATATAAGTGAATCTTATTTCAATACATTCTCTATTGCGCAGGATCAAACTTTATCAAATGTTGCTGTTATTCTAGAGAAATATTTATGCTTAAGTCTGAGCCTATCTAGCCTCCTAAAATCTTATTACAAATATTGATTTTATGGGTTTCTTTTGCCTTTGTGTCATAGTTACTTTAGGACCTACTCCCATAGGCATACATTCAGGATATAAATAAATGCACATCTAACCAGTAAACATTTCCTCAAAGGAGAGAAAGGAAGATCAGTGAAACACCCACACAGTGACCATATTTGACAGCATCTACCACACTCCACATCACTCTCACCAAAAGGTGAGAGGTGCTTCTTTGTCATTTCCTCTCTGGGGGCAAAGACTGGTCATTGCAATTACTGAGCACTTGGGTTCGATTCAAGGCTCTTTTCATTAACTAATAACTAATTAATTA